>NC_071327.1:35668821-36294357 GCF_943734725.1 Anopheles marshallii
AGGGTGTAGGCGCGAATTCCTCAACTTCTCTTCTTCGTGGGCGTTCGTCCCGACGCGCATATGGAACGTGGGTGAGTTAATGATTTGTCATTTATGCCGTACAATGTACACTAATTCACACCCTTGCTTGCATGAGCCGGTAATGCTTGCCAGACAGACATGAGACAGGGCTGGATGTGTACAGTGGTACTGCGTTTCAAGCCATTCTGTGAGATACAAATACAACGTATCATAAACTACAAACGGTTCCTCATTGTCTGTGGTGGTGACTTTTCAAATTCCAACTCAATTAGCAGGTGACATTGTGTTTGAACTGCATCGAGTGATGTCCAGGGAAAGTACCAATCTATGAATTAGATTTAAATATCACGCTTGTGAAATTATAATCGTGCAAAAACCAGACGTCGTCTGATCATCTGATTGAAACAAATTTTGTTTTTAATTCAATTTCGATTTGGCTTTAATCGCCAACATTTTCACACGATTCACTTCCACCCACGAATAACTGCGAGGAAAAAAAAACATTAAATATTATCTGTTTTTTTTACGCATCGAATCATAGGAGGAAACGGCATTGAATCATATTTCTCAGACTTAACGAGCTTCATAAATCATCTCATAGTTGCGCGGCAAGGTTTGATACCTTTTGCGACAGAAACCAGAAATTTAAATATAAATGTTAAACACTTCAACAGGCTCACAACTTCGTCCCGACCACGCGACCCCTCGACGAAACCCTCGATCGTCGATCGATTATTATCATGATTATTGTTGTCCGCAGGTCGCCAGTGAGTGAGTTGGCTGAACGGCGCAAAAAGATACCCCTTTATCATGATAGTCCAACGCCTCCACTCGCTGGCGGCTACGCTAGACCAGCTGGCATCTTCGAACGATCATCCCGACCCGAGCAGCTGTGGAATCACCTCAATATTTATACACTCAATTAACGCCGAAAATATGCGTTTGCGGCGAACTTAAGAAAGCCTCTCAAAGGCTTAGGTAGAAAATATTTTCATACCACCGGGTATGAGGATGACCCGCGATCCAGTCAACGCCCACGTGCACCACCCAAAGCGGCAAAAAATGCGTTTGGGACGCGTGACTTTTGGACCATTTGAATGAACGGATTCCTTCCCAATCAAGCTCGATGAGATACCGATAGTCACCGTCAGCTTGTCTCGTACGGATTTCGTTGGCTTTACGAAAGAATGCGATATCTTGCCGGAGAAAAAAAAACTTATCCTTACAAAACACCGCGCAGTGGAGATGGACTTAACCGTTTGCGATCGCCAGGTGTAGATCGATCTGTGACGTGCAACGATTCGTAGGTGGAGAATGAAACACCAAATTAATAATCATCAAGATTTCTTTCAAAACCCAACCAAATGGACCATCATTTCTACAGATGTACAATATCACAATCGACGAACAGTCTATGACAAGTCTTGGTTTGGTATGCCATAGAATGAAGGATAAGAAAGTAGACGTATCTGAAATTATTGGTTAATCAGTCAAATTTCATTAATAAACACTTAACTTAGTAAGATTTTTAAGAAGTAGATAACTTGATCAGTTTTCATCATACTCATAATTACATTATTGTAATCATCGTTTCCTGAACACATTCTTTTCTTGAAACAATTATGGATGGTAATACGACATTTAAGATAACTCACAGAACAAATCAACACCTTCACTGCAGTTCGTAAATTGCTCTATTCTCTCCGCACTACGCCACCATGACAACTTCATTTGTCGATCCACGATCAATCCACTGAAAACTGCTCAATTGCCTGTGATGGAGATGGAGGATCACTGTTGCTCTTCACCGTACTGCAGCTACGTTGCTATCCGCGGCGCAACTCTTCACGCTTAACGTCTCAATATGCGAATCGGTCAGCGCTCGAATCGCTGCACCATCAATCAGTTTCGCCGTTTCGCAAACCGACAATAAACCCATTCAAAGTTTACCGCCGATCCGTCGCATCGTGTGCGGCTTTGCCCTCGTCCTGGTGACATTATGCCTGATAGCCGTGCCCAACGCACCACCGATCGGATCGGCTGGTTATTGAGGATCGTAAAAAAAGACGAAAAGAAATATGCAAATGCGGTCGTCAAGTCATGGGCGAGATTTTGTGATTGTAACTGATGGTTTCCTTTTTTATTTTGTTTCTTCAACTGGGAATAGATGATAATATTTTTGCAGCTCTTTAGCGTATATCGTTAAGCTAAGTTTCTGTTGGATGAGAAGCATTAATTTTTAAGCTCTCCGATTGACGGCTGCCGGCTGGTTATTACACGAGCAAAAACTAAATCATATCAACATTTATTAAAATAACACCAGAAAACAAAACAACGCTAGCATAACTAAAATTCACGCTCTGCAAACGGGCAGCTCTTCCAAGTGCAGAACCTCCAGGTGCAACTTTGTTCCCCGATCTTGCCCGGTACGTTACCAACGACCTTAAGGCGCACGATCAGCTGTTCAGATCGGAGTTCGGACGAGATTGAGAGTGTGAAGTGTGAGTTTTCGAATGTTCTCTGCACCTTTTCCTTCGTCCTTTGCAATCTCTATCCCGACTTATTCCGATGCGTGTCTTGGGCTTCCAAAACGCATCGGTGCAGCTTTTGGATGTGTTGATGTTTCATGTGTGCTTTAAGTTTGTTACGAACGAGCGAACGAGATGGAACACATTTCTTGACACATTTACGTTAATACTGCGTACGAATCTGCCCTTTAAACATGATTGTGCAGTTAAATGTAACGCATTGCATTGTATGAGTGTCATGCAGTTGCCGTCCCTGGCATCATTCCGTTCCTTTTAACGCTTGGCTTTTACTACCTTTGGTAAAAAAGCAAAAATAGAAGACATCTTTCCTGGATCTACGAACGAAAGATATCGCTACGTAACACCGGTTGAACGGGATAAAAGCCATTTGGTAAGGACTTTTGTTTGCCCTTCTAATTGTAAATCGTGTACCTTAGGAAATGGATTTAAAGATTCGATTTGTTTTTCGGTGAGTTAAGTAGAAAATTTCTAGCGGGTTTCTCGTTATGCACGGATCAATTCGAAATACAGCGTAGTACGAATGAAGTTAATGAGCTAAAATGATAATATTTAGTAGTCAAAAGTGATATAAACGTTATAATAAGCAAATAAGTTTTGATATCTATTCCTTCCCTACAATATTGCTCGTTACATGTCGTACACCAGAACAATAACTTATTCGACAAATTTATGATGGATGTTTTTTTTGTAAAAGTAAAATACAAAATTTACTAAATGTATCATTATGCGTTGCGCAAGTAACGCAACTCATTGTACAACTTGCATTTGCTCAAACCTACCTAAATATTGACAAGGCACGCGCTACACTTGGTAACCAAATTGCACATATCCTTCGTACGCATGGCTGCATTATGCTTGAAGACCCAAAATCCAATAACAGCTGAAAAGGATCATTGCCCTAAAAGTACCAAACCAAAACTCAGATGTGATTCATGATTCGAATCGTTTGAGCCCGTTTTCTTGCAAGACATACACACGCACGGCAAATGTCTATTTTGTCCGCATTCTACCTGGTCGGAAGGCATCGTTTAATTTCCTCCTTCATTCGTTACGCACCTTCACCCACGATCCTTCCGAGGGGAGATCCTTCATTTCATGCCCTTTCTTGAGCCATACCGTAACAAATCCCGCACCAACCTGGTATATTGATGTTCCGAAGGATGGGATCATCATGGTTGCAGCACAAAAAAAAACTCAGCCATGTACCAATATGTAGCATGAGCCTTTTTGCAATTGTTCGCTCAGCTGCCATTTAAGCTGCTTTCTTGTGGTCGTGTGCTCATAATTTAAATTCCGGGTGCTGATCTTCCGTTTTATCCAGCTTGTCGTAGAGTCCTCCTTATTTGTGGCGCGATATTTTAAGTTCAAGAATCCCAAATTTTGTTCTTGTGGTTCAGTTTAAGTCTTTAATCATATTGGATATAATATTGCTATTTTTGAACCAGAAATCTGGTATGATGGGATCCTTAAAATTTTTGAATTAATGAAAACAAATTAAGTTAAAAAATGATGATGAGTCATTAAAGTGTTAATCTAATGTACTGAAAATGTGTTTCATCTAATAAGTAGTAATTTAAATACTAACAAGCTGCTAAATCTCGCTGAATATCATTCATGTAATATTATTTGGTCAGTCCAAATCTAACCCGGACCGTTCTAACTCACCTTCTCATTCATCAAAAACTATGTTCAATATCGTTTTTTCTACATAACGATACCTCCTTCATACAAAACATAACGGCAATGAACTATCCATCATGTACATCCAACAGTGTTCGTTACAAAAGACAAATTGTGTAAACAAAGCTGATGACACGCTTACCGAAGCCTCTCCTCAGCCGTGGGCGACCGTTGTTCTACAGACAATATGCCGCCATCGACGTCCTATTCAGCCACCTTCGGAACCGATCCTTTCCTACCTGAGCCCTACCCAGCCACAGACCTACCTGGCCAGCATGTGTCCGAACAAACGATGCGTTATCGAAACATACAATTTGTAGCCTTCCGTAAGCTGTCAAACAGAGTACGATAACAAAAAAGGCCCGAAGAAAACAAGAACCTCCGAAGGATGTTTATGTGAGCGGAGATCCTCTGAAGATGATGACAGAGGCTTCCAAACTGGACGACTCGTTCTCCTTCTCGATTATCGATCGCAAGCTCGGCGAGTCTGTTGACGAAGGTATGGTGGACAACAACTGAGCAACGCCAGCGAGAGATGAGCCACACGACTAAAACACGGTGAGGGATGATTTACGATCGAAATAGCGAGGATATCTTCAAGCGCGACGGTCGCGCTTATTATGTGCGCAACGTGGCAGTAAACATCGTATCGAGCTTTGCCGAGCGTCACGTTGTCAACCAGCATGAATTATAGGGTCTGTATGACATTGGTAAATTAAATCAGCACTATTCTAATCGATCGGCGTATTCTAGAAGCCTTCCATTAGATTCCAGGTTGATGATTCAGTGTTCAAAAATCTATAAAACAAACCGTCGGCAATGTGTGGAGTGTGGTTTATTTACTTAAACCGGTGGTCGAACACTCTGTCGGTAACATCATGTTTGTCCGATTATGGTAATCAGAACGGACAAATCCCAGAAACATCTCCAGTCGATCCCAATGCTGATGAGAATGTAAAATTGCACTAAAGTAGTGTTGAACGGTTGTCCGGTCCGCATACATCGTGGGGAGTAAGGCATTAAGCAAATCACCATCATTCATTGGTACAACCGGTTACGGATGTGGTGTTTTACCTCCAAATGGAGTATACGGGATATGATTTACGAGTCACCGAGCGAAACGATAATATAAATGTTCTACCGATCGGGAACACATGTTTACAATCGGTCCACCGTCGGAGATAATCACCGCGAGCTACATTATGTGAGCGTTTGTTTCGATAAGCGCCGATAAGAAGGCTGGTATCACACATGTACGGTGTCGTTCACCTCGTGGGATGAAGTTTCGGGTTGTTTTACTCCATTCGAATTCGGACACACATAGTAATGTGGTGTTCGAAAGCGATGAAGAAACAGTCGGTGCACGGTTCAATCTGGCTGAAAGACTCAATTTTCTTTAATTTATACCCATACTTTAGTACTCGATGTAGTTGTAGCTACTAATGGCTACAGCTTTATGAGCTAATTTTTAATGGTTGCCAAATTAATACATTTTCCTGTATAAATTTCTAAATGCTTTTAATTCGCATGAAAAATAATTCTAACATATTCCAAACGCTTGCCAAATGATGTTTCCATTCTAGTTCTACACAAAAAAGGCTCATTTCCTTTTTGCACATTGGAACGAACATGTTTATTTCAGCAAATGCGTCTGGGTTGAAGTGGAGTCGGAACAGCGTAGAAGCCGTGGAATCAAAACAACGTTCCTTCTTAAAACACAAACCTACATTCAGAGATAAAAATTCCTCCCCCGTATATGTAACAGCAGCCACGCAACCATAAAATGGATTGAAATCAAAGCAAACAGTGCTGCCGGACGGGTGTGGCCAGAGCTTGGACGCGAAAATCGGTCCTCTTGGTTCGGTGGTTCGGTTTGGTTTAGCATTTCATGAGCCACCATACGTTCCACGGTCATCCTCAACGAAACAAATTGGACGTCCGTGGTTGGGAAGATGCATTAATTCTCTCCTCGTATCGTGAACATAAAAAAGGGCACGTACTCACACACGTCAAGGCAGTACACCGGTATGCGAGTGAAGGTGGGAACTAGCTGTTGGGACGGCTAGATTCGCTACTTACACCGCGAAGAGGAATCGGAAGCCATCAAATTCAATTATACTTAATGAATTCAAGCGGGATGCATTTTAATGCTACTTCCCCAAAAGTAGTGCGCCACGATATCTGATATCGTTCAGTGCTGCAAATCCCCAGCACACACATACTGGTGATCGTGAACTCCATTCTCTCTAGTGTTTGTGGTAATGCAGCGCCTCTAGACCCCCTTCGCTGGGCAAGACGCTAGTGGCGAAGTTTTGCAGTTTCGTAGTAAACGCACACATTAGAATTGTTAATGAAGCACATGTTCCGGCAAAAACACGCAGCTGAACTTCGCCACCCAGCTCGCTCTTCCTGCTTTATATTTTTGAGAGCAGTCGCATTGTAGCGGTTTCAGTTTGACCCTTAACGACGCCCCACCCACCCAGTGGCCACCCGCAACACGTCCGGCATAGAAATAGAGTGAGAATTTCGAAATTGTTTCGCTGTGCACTCGATGCTTCCACCTAACCGTGGCGGCCGATGGATGTGACAGAGCGAAGGAGCGGCGCACACAAAACACGTGCTAGCGATTCGGTTCTCGAGAGTTCAACACGGCTCGTTTGTTGCATAAACGCACTGGAAGACGACTGGAACCGTCGACGTAGCGCTTTTTGATGTGCGCAGGACGTATGTTTGATTCATGTTTGTTGGGGTGGTCCAATTTTATGGGACATATTTTTATAGGATCGTCTGCCAGTCGTTTCGAATGGTGCCGAATAGTTCATAATTGTCACGCGGCAACATTCTGCATAATTCCAGAAGAAAGAGTTTTCGTTCTCCAGCGGCTGCGGTATGCAGCTGCGGTATGCGGCTACGGTATACTGATTCGCTCAGAAAGAATTCGGCCCCGTAGCGTCCTAAATTGTAAATAGAAGATCTTCGATGTAACAGCCGTCTTGATTTAAATAAGCATTGGATCAAAACATGCGTATTAATATATTGCTGACTCTTACGGAAAGGAAATTCCGTGATGATGATGTAAATGATATAAACTCAAATAATGGAAAGAACAACGTTAAAACCCCTCAGTACATCTTTCTATTTTAAACATGCATTTAATGAGGGAATGTGTGTACTAATTGGAGTATTAGGATATATCAATTCACAACAGATGAATAGGTTACCATTATTAATTATCGATTATTTGTTCCATGACAGCTATCTTTCTGATGTCATATATAACTACAATCTCAATTCGTGTAAAAAAGAGCATTATGGACGTTCCTAAGAATAAGATGCGTAGTAAGTATATCCTAAAACTTAATTACATATTTGGTACATCTCATCAATATATGCCCTTTTGTTAGAAGAACTAACTAATCTTATATTACCTTCAGATCAGTATTCGATTTAGCTCAAATCTCACGATTCTCATTTCACAAAATCGTTAAATAGTCCTATCAAAAACTCCTTAAATTCTTTCTTTCATTTATTCTTGCTTCTTTCTAACGAGTATTCGGTCATCCGTCATATTTTCAAATCATTCATAAATAGAACCAAAGTTGAACTCGTTATTCAATAGAAATGGTTTACAGTAATATAAGATTTAAGTTTTATAACGAACGGCCTTGCTCGCAAGCTCACGATGAATCATATTTGATCCAAAATTGTCAATCATAATTTGATGGCAGCTGTAAAACGTTACGATCCTACGTTTGAAGGCGGATCTAAAGTTTGAAAGGCGCATCGACTACCCAGAAATAACCCAGGAAAGCTTCCGCTACCAACCATTTGCGACAAGTCTCCAGAATTGGATCACAGTGCGCACCCACACGCGACACATGCTCATAAACTGGCATGTGTGCAGCAGAACAAGAAAGAAATTGTCATAAAACCGGGCATCACATGCAGAAGCGAGCCCGTCTGAGTGACATTCCGGCTCGTGGGGCGTTTATCAATCGAACTAATGGAAGTCAACGGCATACGCGGAGGTAATGATGACCTAGAGCATAGATAGTCCACCAAAGCTAACAAACACCAAAGACAAGCGCACAAAACGAGACGTATCAGATTCCGGCAGCAAATCGATAGAAGTATTATGCACCATCAAGACGTACAGGCAGCCGCATAACCACCAAAACAAAAAGAAAAGCGAACGCTCACACGAACACCCGGATGGAAGATAATAGAAGCGATGCTGAACACGAAACATCATCCGCTGGGCGAAGTAGTGAAGTAATTTATTTCTGCGGTAAAACGTGCAGTTTGCTATTCCTCACCAAAAGAGCCCACGACACTCACGAAAAGGTTTCCCGAATCGGTTTGGTGCTGGGGGCAGTGGCTTGAGATGGGAAAAACTGTGTAGCTGTAAGCTGTTACTTCGTCCTGCACGATATGGCAAGGAATATGGGTGCGGGAACGCGGCAAAGAACGCCGGTTTTACGACGTTACTTTCCTCGCTATCTCACACATTTGTAGGATTTTCTACGCCCAATTTTCGTCGCCCCTTGTGCGACTTTCTAAGGGCTTGAATTTAAAACGGAAACAAAATATTTGTCATCCATTTTGGCAGAGTACTACCGGCGATCAGCCGCATGCGGAATTTTGCTGTATCATCCAACAGCGATGCATTCCGATATCACGTAGTCTGATTGCATCCCACACCTATGTAAGAACGTCATCGTCGTCGAGGAGGTGTTTAGGGTGAGAAAATTCGGTGGAAAAGGTTAATTCGCACTACGGCGCAGTAAATGGTCTATGGAACCGAAGGGTGACTGAAGATGTATAAAGGAATCTATATTACGTGGGACCAACTACTCCAGAGCAGAGTTCCTCTTCCGAACAATGCGTAGTCATTACGCAGCGATGAATCAACCGTTCTAGGTCAAACAGGAACGTTCAAGGGGGTGGAAATCTGGTGACGTTATGTTACGAATTCCTTGGCGTTCGTCTCCTATAAGAAGATATTGCAGCTGCGTCATTAATTTCTTTGCGGAATTTCTATGCACAACCTTTTTTACATATTTTTCGTAAATGGTAATTATTATTGATTTCATTACTGTTATTAATTGTTGAGAAATTGCAACAATTTTGACTTCTCCGTTAACTTGGGAAACAATATTCAAAACATAAAGTGACTCTCTCTCTCTATCCCTCTTTCTCAAGAAGGAAATCTTTTGAAGGATAAATCGTATGTAATATAAAAAAATATGTATTTAGACCCTAGAACTATATTAAGTCAAATTCCTAATTTCCACTTTCCGTATGGCATAAGATATTCAAACGGTCTTCAAGCCTGCTGTAAAATCGTCCATAACTTCATATCGCCATTCGATGTGCAGTACCAGTTGTGGAAACTTACGCATAATGCGCGATCACCCCTAGGGTCGCGGCAAGCACCGATCAGTTCCATCGCATAAATTTGACCAAAATCTTCTATCTTCTACGAAAATAATCCCCACTGAAAATGGTCGTCCCTGCCGGTCGTTTAGCGTCCCAACCGCCCTGTTTGCTCCCGCATCAAGCGACGTCGTATAAAGCACGCTTATAATCTCAGTCGGGTCCCCTTTGTGCCACGGCCAGCGGCAGACAGGGAAATATCCAGCGGTTCAAACAATGGCTTGAACAAGCAAAAAGTAACATGACATGGTAACATGACATTGCTAGAAGATGTGCTAAACTAGCAGCTGTGCCAACTATGGGTCCAAAAAGCCAAGCCATCATTATCATCCTCACCGTCCCGTGAAGATTCCAGCAAGACGCGCAGCGATTCGTAGCGAAGGGGGAACACACGCACGCATTGCACATAAAGAAATTGAAGATTCAGTCCTCATCGGGCTATAGCGCCAGAGGTCCTTAAGACACGGGCGAGGGATAAACGATAAAAAACGGAACACAGGGGCATAGAAAATGAAAAATGAAATCATTGCTTGGCACAGAAAGGGCGTACGGCACAGGTAGTGGAAGACAGTAGCGACAGGAAGGATGAAAAGTGCGCAATTTCCGCCTAGCGCTAGCGCTGGCGGCGAAGGGGTAGGCCGTACCGTCAAGGGTCCTTCGTAAAATAGGGAGACGATCAGGAAAAACCGGTCCACAACAAAGGGCGCGAATTTTCTTCAGCCCTGCTGTCTTGTCTCTTCGATTGTGCACGCAACTTTTTCAACAAAGAAACCACCCTTGGGGTGGTGGTTTTAGGGGAGTTGAGAGGGAGATTCGAATTTCCTTGGACCTTTTACCAGCGAGTAACGCTTTTGGCGCACCCGGTTTCGGTATTTGTTGTACCGCAAAACGATCGTTCCATTCAAAAATCGCTACTTCCACTAACGATCATTTCACGCGCTCCGGTTCCTGAACACGGTAAGTAAAACGTGCTCCGGAAGCGGTAAACACAGCAGAAACAAAACAAAAACAAAAGCATGCTAAGCCGGCAAATGCGAATGTGTGCGTAGTGGCGCGCTAGCTTCGGTATTCGCACTCGGCACGTCGGTGCTTCGGCTATGTGAAAGAGATGGTCGACGTGCAAGCGAGTCGAACGGTGTCGCGGATCACGTTTGCCTAGGTGCGAACAGGAGCAACGAACAAACTGCGTACCAACGAGAACGAGATGAAGCACAACGATGCCACCTTTGCCTCTCTTCTTCAAGCAAATGCGCACGACCGATTCGTTTTCAAGCAAATATCAAACTGCGGGTGAATTTTATTTTCAAATAATCGTTCTTCTTTTACCTCTCAAGCGTGCGGACGTGCGTCGTGTTCCCGTTTCCACGCAAACTTCGTTTCGGTAGTCTAGCGCAGTAGGCGACGTTTTTGGTTTTGCAGGTTTTTAGAAACGGGGACCTGCTTTCAGTGTTGTAGATGACAGATTAAAAAAAAACATAGGTGAATTATTAGTGTGTAGTTAACAACCCCGCGCAAAACCATTAGGCGAAATATTGCACTCCAAGCCTGATTTCCATACGCGCGCGCGCTTTTCTAGTGCTAGTGAGCTCGGTCCACACGTGGTTTGACGGTGGTTGCTGCGGAATATTCCGACACTCAAGGATAAAACCTACCCATTGCAGCCGCCTTGGGCTTGAGTTGTTTCAACGCTGTGATTTGTGACCATCAGAGGGGAAAGTGAAATAATTTCATTGCATTCACACCATCCTGCCAAACTCACGGAGGATATCATACAACGATCGTTGCAATATCGTACCGGTATTAATGCTGTTCGCACCATAATTTTGACGAAACTGTGCCAAGAAAAGGTGTACAAAACTTATACCCGTATGTGACCCGTGCCTGTGCGTGTGTATTTCTGCCAGGATCGTGATCATATTTCAACTTTCCTGGTTGTGTGCAATTCCTTGCCTGGAATCTGTGTGTAGAGCAGGAGCTCCGACGAAAAAAAAAAATCAATTGCGCCCGTAATTGTGCATTATCAGACCCGGTGTGGTGAAAAAAAAATCGTAAAAGGCAGCATCGGATCCACCCGATACCCCTTCCAAATGACGCACCTATCGGCAGGACACTACGTCATGGCAGCTGTGTAAAAACATCCGACATATAGTCGAAACCATCTTTACCGGCGAAAGGTGTACTTGTGGCGGGCTACTTGCACTAAGTTCTTCCCGGCGTACGGTTGTGCGTCGTTCGATTGTGCGTGACAACTCGATTTGGTGGAAGCATTGGCGGAAAACATGTAAAACGCAACGTGAAAATCGCCCCAAACACAAAGTTAAGTTTTCGTGTGGTTTCCATCTTGTACATAACTGCTTACGATCTGATCGTGATCCTTTTCCGTTATATTGTGCGTTGGGCTGTGTGATCAACATCGGCGAGAGTAGAGTTATCGATGCCCGTGTCGTCTAAGTGTGCTCAAAAGATGCAACAAGAATAAATCGATCTACGTAACTAAGTGTAGTGTAATTGCAAGAAAGCAACAAATTAAAATTCCTTCAAACGCAGCGCCTACTAACGCGCGCATCGTTTATCGCAGATTTCTGGCGTGCCGTCTAGGTGACGAAAGGTTTGATATGTATTGAAGTGTTGTTTGTCAGTGTGCGCATAAAAGTTCGTGTTAACAAGACACCCTTCGAACAACGACGCAAGACCGGTGGTCAAGGAGGAGAAAATTTGCCGCACTACGAAGCAAACCATCAAGCCCAACATCAAGCGGAAGATATAAATTCAACCCATGCATGGTAAGTGGAAATATCAGTTTTTTGTTGTTGCATCACCATCTGGATGAGTCCGTGACCCTGAGTGTGGTGCGACACATCTTGCGTTGATCGAGCATACATCAACAGTGGTGCAGCTTTCACAAGCAGATGGTCCAAATCGATGTATGAGTGTGTGTGTGTGTTTTTTTTGCCAAACTACCAAATGCCGCCGGCTAACGAGAATCGGTTTTTTTTTTGCAAATTTCTTAAACGTGTTTTTTTTATATAATTCTGTTTGTCGATAAGAACAAGAGGCTAAGCGTTTTTGTTACAAGATCACCTCCCGCAAAGAGAAAATCGTCCAGTGGGTGCTCCACCACAAAAAAACATCCCGAGCAAAGAGCTCGATGACCAAGCGAGCAGGAAGAGCTTATAAAAAGATCCTTCCTCTTTTCTTACGTGTAAGAAGCTCATACCGTTACGGGGAAAGCTTTGCTTAGTGATCCTCCCTCATTCAGACGGCGTGGGAAGAATCGTCACCGGATCTTGAAACCATTTTCGTCCGTCGTTGTTTTTCTTTTTCATCTCATTTCGCTCCACGATGAGTCCACCCTGTTCTTTTGTGCATATATTTTATGCCGAAACGTTTGCTTAACTTCATTAGCTGATCGCCCGGTGTTTCGGTGGCTTCACACGTACACACCCTTGCAGTTGTCGCGCCCTTCTCAGGCCGGGGTGTTAAACTTACGAAATTGATGCTGCCGGCCGCCAATCTTTTTAAGGTGCCCTTTTTTCTGCCGCCGCACAGGACAGGAAGTGATGCTGATTACGCCTGGAGCAGCATCCATCGTGGCTACCTTATCGTTTCCCACTTTTCAACTCCCCTAAAAGATTCAGGGCACTCACACATGTGCGCGTAGAAAATTGTCCCACGACCAAACGCCCGCTCGCGCACCAGGACCATCATCTTGAAACCCTCGCTTCGGGTCGGCACTAAAATGTCACCGATTCCCTCCAGCACCGGAATCGGCCGCCAACGATTGCGGTCCCGGTACCCACCATTAAAATATGTTGTATGGTGGAGTTTGCCAGTATGCGATTCCGCCATCAAAAAAGAGTTGGTCGACGTCGACGGGGATGGGAATCAACGAATCTCACATACGAAGCCCGCACGATGGATTGCAATCTTCTGCGGCCCGTACCAAAATGGCTTGTCTTTTTTTAGGGCGGATGCGGGAGTGAGATATGTTGAAGGTGTTCCTCTCGCCGATTTCCCTTCTTTGGATATCAGACCGGTGATCATACCTCAAAAAATCTATGCTCAAGAGCATTGTGTCTGTGTGATTCCATCAACTTTTGTCGGATGCGAAGGCAAAAGTGCCACGGCGAAGCAAAGGCGGATTGATAAATTGTTATCGTTTCCGGAGGATGTGAGCATGTCGCGCCTGAGTCGTGTCCGTCTCTGAAGATCCATGCGTGCCTAGTGTGTTTGGATATTTGGGACATTGGGCAATAAAAAAGCAAAATCATACGGTTAAAATAGTCAAACCGTCACCATAATGAGTTCGATGTGATGCTGCGTCGACAGCCCCGTTAAATTATGGAGCATCCATCTTGGAGACTGTGGAGCAAACCGCGTTAGATCTTGACCACCTTTTTGCATCGGTGAAGTCGGTGGAGCGTTTTCGTATTTAAGTTATTTTTTATTATTTGCAAGTAATTTGGAGCAATATTGCAATATGAGTAGAAGAAAGGATTGTAGAGATTATCTAAAATTAATTTATTGAACAAGCAATCAGCTTAAAAATCGTTAGCTGAAACGTAGATGAAGTTCTGGTGACATACGAGATGACTTTCCGACGATCCATTGTTTCTGCTAGGTATAATCAATTAGTTTGCATTATTATAATGCATTATTGTGCCAATTTTGGGTAAGTTTCAATTCTAGAAACTCTTCTTACGACCCTTAGTGGTTATTGACGTGTTTCGCTTAATAATTAAAAAAGACACACGTGGTCTCCAAAACAAAAACGCGCAGAAAACGCGGAACCGGAAATGGAGTCGTCTCTACTTTCTTAATCCCACATGTGGTGACGATGGTCAAGATATATTTCGTGTAGCATGTGTTTTGATGGATATCTCTAGGAGGGGTAATGAGCCATATTCGTATAGCTATACAGCTATGAAGGCTGTTTTCGATCCACACCACATGTGACGGCTTGTGCTGAAATATTTTTTGTTGTGAAGCTACCTTATGTTAGTCAAAACTATTATTTATTTAGAAAATAGTGAACATTACTTAATACCTTTTAGTTATATTTGTTGAGTTTATGATATTTTGACTACAAATGTCCTTGAGTCTTTGACCATTCATTCGCAATAGTACGAAATTTTCGAACTAGAACGCCCTTTGCGGTGTTTAGTTCATTGCTATTTACATGTGTTGCATGGTCCTTGAAATCAGCACGCCACGCTCTAGGTGATATCCACCGCAATGAAAATAGTTACTCTCACGGTAGAGTGTATACTGTCAGACTTAAAAAATGTACTACAGACTGCACATTATGAATAGAACATGCCGAATATGTTACAATCCCGAACTGGCAAAATGGCCGTTAAACACGAGGCCGTCCAAATAAACGTGTTACGACTGACACATATTTTATGCGCATACATCATTGCGTAGATCTTTCCTGTAGCTTTTCTCATTCTTGCATTGCCACGACGCCCTACCGTTCACTGAGATATAATTCTCAGTTTCCTCCCAACGCAAGGAGGAATGGGATGGAAATCGTTTGATAACCAAACAACAGCAAAATGGAAGGAAAAAAATCACATACATAAAAAAGGTACATTGTCCATCCATCTTATTCGACCGCGCTATGCAAATACACTCGACTAGTGCGGCCTAAGCATGATCGCCTTCGTAATACGCCATATTCAAAAGTTGGTCCTGGCTGTGGCAGCACATGGTGTTGCTGCTGTGAACAAGCGATTACATCACATTCAAATAACTTGAACGGCCACGGTTGGACAGAATCGGAAGGACATTGTGCGCTTTCCCACTACACAATCTGCACTTTAACTTTTACCAGTGATTCACGTGGCCCACGAAGAGTACCTAGGAAGCCGAGCAAAGCGTAACGTTCTAGCTGTTGCGACTCTGTTTCGTGCGGTCACTCCCTCAAACAGTGACAAAAAGGCTATATTGCTCTCGTATTATTTTCCATTGCGTGCATAAATCCATCGGTAATCGCGGGGATGCGAGACTGGGTGTACATATACGAGTATGTGTAATTGACGCGATAGAAGAAGTAGAAAAGGGTGGCATCAACGTCCAACCAACCACGCAAAGTGCGAATTTAAATTTCATTCCTTCGAGAATGCCCATAAAAAGCACATGTTGGATTAGCTAATGGGGTTATGCTTTCGGCTTTGAAATATGTGTTAGTACGTATGTTTTTTTTTTATTTTCTTTTAATTGAAAAAAAAAATTACTCCCACACAACTGCATTTTACCGGTATTCAATAACAACTGTAAAAAACACACTTTTGCACCTAAATTTGGACGTTTTGATCAACATTTTAAAAATAATCAAACTTAAATTCTCATGCGCTTGAGGTGGGTGGTGTAGTATTTCTTGCTGATGGCACAGAATAAGTAAGTCAACGCAAAAAACTCGTCCGCCGCCTGCCTTACGCTTCAATCACGCCGATGTGTTCCATTCATCACTACCCTCGATTGAGCAAAAACTACTACCATAAGGGCAATTTCTCGCACGATAAGCGTTTTAATTGCTACGTACACAGCAGTGATCACTAAATGAACGAAAACAAATAAATGAAACTGTTGTACACCATTAGGCAAGGGCTAGAATCAATGTGTTAAAATTGATGTGTACGGTTCATTATTAACTTCTTTATTATTGTTTTGTTGTTGTTTTTTTAAACACATAAAAAGTCAGCATACTACTTGAGCTTATGATACAGTCGACCTTAATTTCCCGTTCTGCTTCGGAAGTGAGGATCATTATCTTCGGCTCTGACCGATTAAATCATTCGTTGATTATGCAGCAAAACGCTATCGATCGACTAAGCGGACGGAACTGGCCGACTCGATGTCTGACCCATGGCCGTCCCCGGTCAGCACCAAGAAATCCGCTCCACTTCCCGAGGTCACAGGCGAGGTCTTTTTGCGAAGAAGGTGTTGCTTCTATCCCGCTGGAGTGACGGGAACCGTTTTGGAGCGGGAGTGTGCGCAATGATGGTGACGTACGAGGAAAAGATTGCCATGTCAGCGCATACCGTGCCCCGCGGTACCTTACCCAGAGAACTTTGGTGCGTCGGCGGTGCAGGAGAACGATGTGCACACGCGTTTGCATTGGAAATTAGCATATGAAAATTTATGAGCTACAACCGCGCCTGAACGTACCGGGAGACCTACGGGACCGGCTGGCTTGGCTGAGGAAATAAAAAGGAAAGCTGAAGCGAATGGAAGGCGACCTTACACCGGGAAAGGTGCTGCTGCACGAAACGAAACCAGGCATATAAAGGAACAAAAACAGTACTGGTTGAGTTGAGCTAATGAAAACCAACAAAAGTAACCGTTTTTGAAGGTTGGACAAGTCTTTCCACCGCTATCTCGAACGCTCAATAGTGGAACGTACCGATGATAAGTCCCTTTAAGGCTCTTCTTTACGAAACACCGCGTAGTAAAAGTAAACCAAACGTATAACAAATTTCACAACGCCTTGAGACAAGAGCTTTTTTTCTCAAACTTTCATTCCGGCACGTATAAAAACCGTGACAGTGTTGCAAAGTGTTTTTGTAAACGTTGCGCAGGAATAGCCAGGGAGAGGATCTATCCAAATGAATGTTTTCCAATGCCTTATTTTCAAACTATACCTTGCTGTATAGGGTTTTGGAAAATGGTAACATAATATGGAAAGTGCTGTCTGTATGGAAGCGAACAGTGACAGTTTTTTTTACTAAACATGACAGATTTTGTTTTGACTTGCCGGGGCAGAGTTGAGTTGTCTGGTGTCAAGACGAATATGTGCGTATGCGTCCTTGGACAGTAGGTACGCCAGGTCTGCGCGCTAGACCTTTTATCACGAGTCGTTGTATCACCTGGAGTGCTAAGTTGATTTAACACTATTCAACATTTTGTTTACAACTCGACAACTCAACAGTGCTAACCACGAGCGGCATTCGAAGAAGTATCTATGGTCCAAAAGACATAGAAAATTGGAGACAAAATAAGAATGTTATTAGCATTGCCCCAATAACGTATTCTACGAAATATTTTAAATAATGTGGAGTTGTCTTTTTCTAGCATTTCCGCTTTTACAGTCAATTTATTTCTTTCAATCTGATGAATGTAAACACGGAAGATTAACGTTGGGCTCATCAACAGAAACATGGAATTGTAATGGTATTTTATTTTTCGCATATTTTTAAGTCACTTTCTACAAGATTGATTTTATTCTCTATTCATATGCTATGATTGATGATCTTTGTTGGTATCTCAACCCGCTTCTGGTGTTAAATAAGGCCTTAGGTGAATAATTTACCTAGAATCAGAACTATATGTTCCATATTTTACCGAAATCTTGTTCATAGTCTCGATTCTTCACGTTACTTCATAGTATGGGTCTAACTACCTCATTCCACTCCCATTATCGTTTCACATTTGTAAGCCTATGACTATCAACCAAATGCAACAATTTCATTCATAAACACACATATTGTATTCCTCCGCTTTGCTAAAACAGCGGTAAAGAATGGCGAACAACGAAAACAAAACACCCAAGCTTTACCGGTAGTGGATGCCGTCTAACACAGTTTTCGCTACGTTGCACTTTGCGTCGGGGTGAAACAACACCCGCTAACGCGTTATTACTAAGCAATATTTCAATGTTACCGTGTGTTGTGGTGTCTACGTTAGATGCGGGAACTTGCTGTAGATATAGTTTTCAAAAGAAAGGAGTTTTTTTTACTTTTGATTGTTGTTATTCGCCTTCTAGTTAAAAATCTTACATAACATATTGTTAGTTGTGTGAAAGTTAGTTAGAGTTGTGTGAAATTGGGCTGGAATTGTTGTGAATCAAACGTTTGGAAAGTATGACGGAGGTTCAAGTATGATCCTGAGCATTTCCAATCCCCTCGCAAAGATCATAGCAATTCGTACTCTAGTTGTTGTAACTTTTGTTTTTTGTTGTATATTTGACTACGCATGCAACATACTGCCAAAGGTGAAGGATGTGATAAGGCTTTGGACTGATGACCACTTGTGTTCTTCTATATTCTGTGATTACATATTCTGTTCTGTTCTTCTGTTTCATTCGATTTACGCAGTAGCTATGGTCGTTTCAAATAGATGTTGTAAAGTTTAGTTCTAATGTTATAAAGTTATAAGCAGTTTAGTTTATGTCGAGACTGATAGTTATGAGAGCTAAATTTGTTTATTTTACTTTTATTTACATTTTTTCAATCAAATGTAGATTCTGCTTTCAGCTTCTTTACTGTAACAATAATGAACAAAAATCATATAATTATCATATTATATCTTGGATCATATCATTCACAGAGCTCAATTGTCAATTAGGATCACATTACTTCAATTGAATAGTGTGTGTTTTATTTATCATACTTATTAGAAACTCTTATATTTACCGAATTTGTACGAAATATAAAAATGAGGAGAATCAAACAGTAATCATTTACCTTCGATATTGCCCGGTGGCGTTTGCGTACACGACACGGCTCCGCCTTTCAGGCGATGTTTTAGATACGTCAGAGATTAGCCTCCCCATATTTTGGCACTACACCCAAAAAAGTTTCTTCACCAGGAGATTCACGTGTGCGCCATACCTATATGGGAGGTTGTTTGGCTGCCGTTCATATTCATGTTTGTATCATTTTTTTCTGCCGGTGTCGTGTTTATTTGTGCTTCATTACGTAGGATTTTTTGGCTCAAATTATCATGCCACAACGATGCGACGCCCTTGCGTGCAGATCCCGAAAACACGCCTACAGTTTGGCTCCTTCACGGTTGGAAGCATTCTTGATGAATCTTCCATCACCTCCCAGCTTACTTCCTCGAACACAAACACCCCTGCAGATCGCGCGATCTCTCGCCTCCCCAGCGCGCTGTGGAGCCAAAATTAATAGGAAAGGAAAACATCCAAACGCACCCGGTAACAGTGTGCATGGAATAGATATTCTTCCCAATCATTTGCTCTACTTCACAGCTGCGGGTGTGTGGCGTTAAAACAAATATTTAATTCACACCGTCCCGATATCGCTTGGAGCTCCCGGCGAGCGTACAATAGCCGATTGCTGGGTGTGATGTCGATCAACCTGTTCTTCAGATTCGATTGACGCTCGATTGGAATTCCCGCTGGGCGTGCAGTGGAACAGTCCTGTGGAATGCTACCACCTGCCAAACGGACTGATGTTGCCCTTCGATCAGTTCGATCACGACACATCTCCTTTGTTTTATTTCGTGCGCTACCTCCAGTAACCGCCAGCTCTGCCGAAGGGTCGTCTATGGATTAGAAAACCTGGACCAATCGTCGTATTGCTCCTTTTAAGTTGTTGTACATTCTGCTCGACCTGATCGTGGAGCACAAATTAGCGCAATGTCAAAGAGCCTGTATCACGAACCATGCTCTCCTATGATTTGTGTGTAACACTTTCCAAACCAGCCCCGAACCTTTTTTTTCTTTGCATGGGGATGTAGCTGTCGTGTTCCCCACAGGTAGGCAATTCCAAGCAAACAGATCACGCATGTTTCGCTTCTCGTTTACTCTCTTCTCCGGCATCTCGTTGACCGTATGGGAGAGAAAAAATGAAACACAAATCACCTCAAAAAACCTCCCGGTAGACAAAATATTAAAATGATAAATTTGACAGATCGAGGCCTTTGGGAAGTTTGAGGGGACGCAAACACATAAGAAGGACAAGATGATTCAAAGGGTAAAATGGTTGAAATCGCTCTCTATTCGTGCACTAATGGCGCAGGATTATTCAGGTTTCTTACGATACGAACCTCCCCAAAAACGCGTTGCTCCTGTCAAAGCATAGCCCCAACTCGTTACCTCAGGTGAGAGATCATTAGCCTTGGTAGCGCGTTTTGGGACGTTCGCAATTCGGCAGCAAATTGTTCTGTTTTCGGTCGTCCAAGACGAAACCTTTAATGCCCATACCCGATGCGGTGACGATGGTCATGGTATCGATTTTTCTATGTGCGCTCACATGTGCCGTAATACGGTGTACATTAGTCCCCGAATATGAGGCCCCTGCGTCTACGGTGGTTTGATGATTGGTGGACACATTTTTCGGAATGCCCACTAATAGGGGGTGCACTTAATCTATCATGTCTGAAATGATACTGGAAGAAATTCACGGGGGTTCACTACACACTGCGCCGGTTGTTTTATGATCCACAAGAGCTAACATGTGTGGTACTACCTTTTTGATCTGTCCTCCAACCGAAGCTATTTTACGCCGTACAGTTTCGGCGGCTCTACGATCGTCAGGTCAGCGTTGATCGTTTCGCTCGATCTCATTAAGCGACGGCAACCAGAAGGCCGGGCGGGACTAAAGAATGATCATTGAATTTGTTTTCGGCGGTCGAGTTTGCTTGTTGAAGTGGTGCTTTGCGGTATTCACCTTTGCGTCTGAGTTAAGTGTTTTTGTTTGATTAATAATGATAATGTAATACACACGCTTTCACCTTTATGCTGGCACAGTTTACAAAATCACGTCCCAGAAATATGCAAGAATCACAAAAACTCTTTCTGTTTCACAAATTTAATTGAGGTGCGGGAAGTAACATAAGCAAGGTGGAAACATGGTCAGCAGAATTTAATCCTTAAAACGGTATCATGGATCTACCCACATCACTTAAGTGACCTTCGTTTGTGAATAGAACTGCGGTGGATAGATTGTCAGATGAGAAAATGTTAATTGAAGAACTATTGAGCCCTTTTTTAGAGGAGAATTCAGTGTAAATTTGTTTTTCAATTTTGCATCATTTTTTTTTTATATTCCATAAGACAATATTTTTTCAATTTTTTTTTATTGCTTTTTGAAGCGAAATGCTCAAATAATGTCTACGTCCCTGTTGTCAGCATCTGACACAGCGGGAAATCGTACGATATCCAAATTACACGGCAAGATGTTTGCACAAATCACTAAAAGACCAAAACAAAATACCAAGCGCAATGTCCTTCCAGCCTCCAAATGCAAGTAAAACAGCCACCCGCGGTGAGTCTAAGTAACTCACCATCAGCCAAACGACGAGATATTGTGGGTAGATAAGCGTCCAAGATTTGTAGTCACTAACCCAGGTCAGTTGTGCCGGTTCGATATCGTATGGATATGAGTGTATATGGTTCTACCTGTAACGTTTTGCTTCTCCCTCACCGGAGCAGGAACTTTAACTTTATTTATGTTTTTTATCTCGGTTTCATCTGGAGCAGTTCCTCAAAAGTGGTTACGGCGGTTAGGACGGCCAAACGTAAGAGTAAAATCATGTGCTGCCGTAACCCCAAAATTGGAGGAGTTCCCATGGACGACAAGGAAGTCGTCCCAAACCTCAAACTTCGGCTTCCAATCTTGCGGGAGGACGCTGTATCGTTATTCGAATGAAGAAGTTATGCTGCTTGCTGCTTATCCGAGGCTATAAAATGTATCTGCTGCCCGAACCCTAGCCACCGCGTCCACGGCGGCCACACCGGGGGATCTCGGGCCCGGAAAATAGGCTCTCCTCATTCACCCCGGGGTTGCTCAATTCTGTCGCTTGACGTATCCATGCCTCATTTCGTAGCTTGTTTTTGCTTTGTTTTATTTGTTTCTCTCATTGGTCTGCTTGTTCGGTGAGACACTGGGGTTAAAATTTAATTTCTTGATTATTTGCTCCGTTTCTTTCTCATTTCGCTGCCATACACAGGAGCAGGAAGCGAGGGAGACTCGCGCAGTCGTTCATTGGTCCATTGGACAGAAAATAATGTTCCAAGTCGAACGTCGGATGATATGAGAACTTTTTATGATACATTTTTCGCCTCCAGCCTGGTGCTGGTTGGAAGAGTGAACGAATTTTGGGGACAATATTAAATAGCCACGGGTTGGACGTTGTGCGCCGGTAAAGCAGCCCCTGCGCGACGGTTTGATTCTTATCTTGATCGTAACAAAAGCGGTATAATATACGATCCACTCAGATCGGTTGTTTTCGATTGGAAATGTACGTGGCCGTAATTTAATGTCATTTCCGTTCGCCAACAAACGGACCTGAAGCCGTTCTATTAGCGCCATCATTTCGATCAACGCCGATCGTATCGATTTAGTGGTGGAGCGTCACACTGCTGCAGAGAGCAGCCAGGAAAGGTTGGCGATCCTCTTTAACAGGAGATAGTTAGACCTGTTATTTTGCTTTAATTTTATGATCCCCTTGAGGGTTTGTATGTCATGATGTCTTAATTCAATTAATTGAAGAAAGTGTTGAAATGTGTCTTAGCGGCGCCTACTGTCGCTGCAACATGTAGCCATGAAACGTTATCCGTATTCGAAACGACCGGTTCACAGCCCAAATTCATTCGGATTACGCGAATCTCTAGGTACTGACGATGGAATGTACCAATGCGCATGGGAAAATGCAGCACAATCTCATCATCGCCATTGGGTAAACGCGTGGATACGCAAATTGGAACTACCACTAGTGATCTCCGATATTGAGCAATATGAGAAGCAACTCCGAAAGAAAGGCTCGGATAAAGTGGGCATGAGTTAATTTAATTGTGTCCCGTGTGCCACCCGGTGAGAATCGCTTTCCTTCGCAGTTGACGAAGGTTACACTGCATCGTTAAACAATTAAAAACATGCACATTTGCCGAGAGGTCTTTTTGTGTGTTTTTCATACATGCTTTTCGGTTGAAATTTTTGGAAGGAGATATTATGGAGACTCGTTTGTCACTTTTCTCACACAGTAAGACGCATTCCGTTGTTTTGTCCTATTTTGTTAAGGTGAGATGAGGGAGGAAAGCATACCGGCTCAGAGCAGATGTCTCAAAACTTGGTTTTTAGTTGGAATACGTAAAATAAAACAAACTCAGCTTGCAAAACATTCACTAACTAGTGAGGTAGCTGCTCAAGGATAGCAGAAAAACATAAAAAAAACAACACACCACCCTCTTCACGAGAAGCATACCGCCGAATCTTGAAGAGAGTTCAAGTTTCCCACGTCTTGTTGCAAAACTTGAAAGGCCATCCGTCCAAAAATCTACGCGAGTGCCTAAAGATGAACATACGCGGACAGTGCCACTTTCTCGGCTTGTCAATGGTTGAATCATTTTATCGGTTACAACATACGATAGAAAGAAGCAGGATGTGTCGATTCTTTCCTTTCTTGGTGCTCCCGTTGATCAGAACTGACTGTGAGACGCAGAAACCTCTAGCGGAAGTTGCACAGGATCGGAAAAGCGAACAAATGGAGGTAACAACATAAAGGTGGCAAAAGCTCCCTCTCGTAAAGCAGTATTACGGTTTCGATGCTTGACGGTGCGTTTCGCAAAAGTTTGGCGAAAATAAAAATCTCACCTCGAGCACGAGTGTTCGCTTCAGAAGAACCGATACCGCCTGGAAGATGCAAGATGGGCTTTTGAAATGTTCTCTCACGATTGGTCAAAGGCTTATATGTAAAAGGTAAGCCGACTTTCGTATTACCTTCATATACGTATTTGCAGACGGAATGCAACAGCGAAAGTCAATGTTGAATACAATACAAGATCATTTCAAAATGTTACCAGTTTATCTAATTATTTTACTAATCCCACTTCAATAGAGTCTTGAAGATAGTCTTAATAATTGCAATTAGGTAATATCTTTTTTTTTTAGGTTTTCCTACCTACTGTTGTGCATGCATCATCATTTTTTTACTACTTTAATAGCTCTACCTCTGTCACATACTTCTGTAAACAATTACTAGACGTTTTAACTGTTTGTTTTGGTTATTGACAGAAATAAAATATGTTTTTGTGTTTATTCTTAAGTATATTTTATTCGTATCTAATTAATCGTTGCTTTCGATTTCTCTTTTTCAGGTATGTCTCAACATTGTTACCACTGTTTCAGTAGTGTTTCAATCATAGAAAAAACTATACAATCGGAAATATAAATGGTAAGATTTTTCCTCCTATACAAGAAGTATATTAATCTACGGAATCTATAGCAAAGCAAACACATGCACCACTGAAAACTAAAGACACGATCACCAATAGACGAATAACCCTCAAATCAGTCAAATCGTAATACTATGAACGCGAGTGAGACCATTCCATCTGCGACGAATGACTAATTCAATCATAATTCGGAGCCGTGCGGAAATATCATCGCCCATCATCTTATCTGTTAATTGATATTAATATGATCTCAACGTGGAAAATCTCAGCCATCACTGAGTACAGCGGTTGGTCCCAGATTTCAATTGACATGTTCACTAG
Organism: Anopheles marshallii; assembly: GCF_943734725.1. Classification (NCBI taxonomy): domain Eukaryota; kingdom Metazoa; phylum Arthropoda; class Insecta; order Diptera; family Culicidae; genus Anopheles; species Anopheles marshallii. Next base: position 35,693,752 of record NC_071327.1, read on the forward strand.
CGTCGCTGAGGTTATGGTACTCGTCGTTCATGTTACGAACAGGGTAATGGTGGACGCGCAATATTTAAGGGCTTCCACCAACAGTGCGGGCGTTGTCGAGTAGAGTTGCCACCATCAATTGAGTTCTCTATTGCTATCAATTAACCTTCCTTCTAGGCCCTCTTTTTGCCTTCCACGGCGTGTTTTACTGGGAGAAAACTTATGTCCTGAGCATAGTGGATGCGCAAGCAATGATGTTTACTCCCCCAACGTCAATATCAGCGCCAATTCCAAGCATCGTTCAGTTAACAAACCTGCTGCCCACTTGCTTACTCCCTCTTTTCCTTTTAGGCATCGACCGCCGACATATAGGCCACAAAACGCGGCACATTATCCCATTTGCTCAAATGGGAGCCATTGCGCCCAGCGTCGATGGATGGGAATCTGCTTCCGAGCAATTCCGTCTCCGCGCGGATGCTGTGTTCTCACAACGTTGTTTATAATGTGTCACTCCTCTCTACATCCCAGTCTCATCCTGAACCTCAAAGCTGTATGTGTATTTGTATGTGATTTAAAAATAAGCATGAAGCTTACGACATAAACGATCATAAAGGGTGGCGCTCCATGCCGACCTCTGCGTCGAGTATCGCCAAGACTTTTGTGCAACATTTCAAGTGACGTCTTAGACAGTACGTTACACCCGCTACGCTCGATGGACCCGCTCTACATCACCGCAGAGCGCGGACAGTTTAGAGTGGTCAAGAAGTGTCGGATATGAATTGCTACTAATACCCGAGGGGTTGGTTTGTGATCGTTGTATGCGGCACATGCTCAATTAGCTCGTCATAAAAGCGACTTTAATGTTTTGATTTACTTCTCTTGGCCCCACGACCGCATCGCAGTGATTGCCATGATACGGGTAAAACATTGTCGATAAGAGTATTCCATTGCTCCGTTCTGCATTTGATGGAATTGATGTGAAATTAAATAAGTTATTCGTTTCGATGCAGATTAGAGAAACGATTTTGTGAAACCACTTTACTTTGCTAATCAACTAATTCTAAAGTTTCGTTGGGGTTAGAGATAATCGGAGACGCCACCGTCGGTAACTGGCACAAGAGAGTCAGCTGTAAAATTCCTCTCGTGTTTTTACGAACGCACCACACTAAGGCAATAGGACAGTCTCGGCTGTAACTCGATCGTCTTCAACATTAAAAAAGAGTTCCCACGTCTCTGCACTGTCTAACCAACCAGCTGAGGCTCTTCGGACGTACATAAATATTTATACACTACACGCAAGCAAACATTACAAACGCTCCGCATGCTGGACCACTACTTAACGAATTGGTTCTTTGAAGCTTCAGCATCGCGTTTAGTTTGTTTCGGTGTACGTGGAGGTGGCGAAATACTGATCCATTCGGAGATCTTTCGATCGAAATCTGAAGTGTACTGAGGCAAGTTTGGAATGTGAAGCATGGACTGAACCTTCGGTATCTTCTTCGTTTATTGGTGTGAGCTTTTCGATACCTCTGGGCTAGCGATCTTCCTTGCGGGACGATTTCTCCCCCACACAATTGAGACTGTAAATTTCTGTCGGTTTGAAAAAATTCCCCAGTACACAAGTATTCCAAACGAAAACATTCTTTAAATTGACGTTAGCATGAAGAGCTAAACAGTAAGCGGTTGCTAGGGAAGAGCCGTCCAAGATTCTATCGTTGTAGATGCTTGAAGCAAATGGTCGCTGATAAAACGAAGAAAGGTTTCTCATCTGCTCAACGTCCTAAACGACCCTTCGCGGAAACCTAACCATTGACAGTTACGCCAAATATTTCAGTGAATCGAAAAGGATTATACGACAACGGTTGAGACTGAAGAATTGCTTCCCGTTAATGTTTTGTTTTTGTAGTTTCCCATTGTTGAATACAAAACCACAAACGAGATTTCTGTTTCATTTCTTCACGATTCCTTATTTCTTAGATATTTTCTCATGTTCAATGCCTAGGCAACCACCCTCACTGGTTGGTTTGAGTTTGAACCACGCATGCACCAGGTCCGGATTGGGTTTTTACCGACCGTTGTCATACCGAGCTTCGTTCGCTGGATATTTCTCTTTGGGGGATCTGGACGCTGTGATTCAAGCAGACAGTCCCCCAAGATCTCCGGTGTGTTGCAGGAAGAGTGGGGAATCTTATATCCCGCATCACATTCTTGGCCGTACCTGTTTTCAAGGTTCTTTAACTCGACCGGGAGCCAGTACTGAGAAGAAGGTCGTAATGTCTCAAGATCCCACCCGCATCAGAAGCCCTACCGAGGCCAGCGAGGGAAGATCGACGAGCAGTTTCATATTACCCTTACGACTTGTAGCCGGTTAGCGTTTTCTATCTATCGCTTTCTCGCTTGCGTCGTGATTGTCTGGTGGAGTCTGCCACCGCACCAGGCACCAGATATACTGAAATGTCCAAGCTCTCGGTAAAGTGAACGACTAGTCAGCCAGACAGAAGTGGAATTTCATACACTTGAACATCTTATAACAACAGCAACAGCATAACAATCATCATCATCGTCGTACCCGTCCTGCTCAGCAGCCGCAGCAGCAGCCAAAGACCTCAATGGCAATCGCAGCCAGCATAGTTTCACCCACCAACGACACCTTCCATTCCATCTCACTCTACTGTTTGACCGTATCCAAATGTACACTGGACACCGCTGAATGTAAGCGGGCGAGAGCCTCGTGAGACGATTCATTTGAAACGAATTCAAATGAATATTAATTCTGATTTTCCCAAATTGGAGGAGGATTTCATTAGGTCCGATTCTTTTGGATCGTTTTCGGATCGTTTTGTCCTATCGCTCTTTCTCTCCCTCTTCCTCTGTTTGTTGTTTTCAATCCGCACCTTGCCGTTCGGTTTTCATTGCCGGCAGCCGACAACTCGGCTATCGGTGGCGGCTGATGCTGCTTTTGTTTTTTTCCCTTTCTTGATTCTTTCGCCATTGCGTTTTGCTTTGTTCCTTCTTGAACATTTAAAGATTCGTTTAAGTCGCGAATGTTGTGGATATGTGATGAGTGTTCACCTCCTTCAAGCGCCGGTAACATCTATGTTTGCGATACACGGATTCTATTCGCAAAACTGATTTCTCCCACAACCTGTACAAAATATTGTTCTTCCTCGAAAGAATTTACGATTGTGCATCATTCTTGGAAAAGGGTCTTCCCGCCATACTACAACGAGCGCACGAATTGCAAAATATTCGCCCTTTGGCTTTAAAAAATTAAGACCCTGCTTTAAAAAAGCTATGCGTTGAATTTTTAAGATTTCTCCGAAACATCGTAAACTAAAATCCCTAAGGTACTCGTAGTTAAAAGGGTATAAAATTCACATGTTACCATTATAGATTCATGAGAATTGTTCGATAAGATAGTTCAATATCTAAATGTGTTTATCCTCTGACCACATTTAATAGAATATTTTGTTGCAAATTCTTGTTAGCAAAAACTGCCATTACTAATTACTGTTTATGGAAATACCTAAAAATGATAAAAATAACAAAATGGTCGTATAATGATAATAATTTCATCTCTGGGCTCATTCTTTACTCGATCACCAACCCGTACAGAACATTAAATTAAGGCATCAAAAGCTGTACGCGTGTTCTGTAATGCAAACGCCACCTCAAGGCCAAATGTTGCGATAAAAATCATTCATTTTAGATGTCTACGTTTTCCCTTGGACATCAACGCACCGAACAATCACTCCCCGTGGTTTTCTGTGTCGTTTAGGTGTGGTGATGGGCTATGTGTTGAAATGATTTAAATTTCATCACAATTTATGCAACGCACTATCCACCATCAGAACCACTGTGGCCACCACTGGTACAAATGGCATCGATAGGGCTACCAGCTGTAGTGATAAACCTAAACATTTTAAGGTGCGACAACCTTCTGGCCACACTGTCCGTGGCTTGCATATGTTTCTTTTTGTGCGGCTTTTAATATCGCGTGCTAAACCTATCCACTAAATGCTTCCTCGAGGGTGTGTGATTTGCTTTGGCGTGTCTTTAGCCCGTTACATCAATTTTCCCTGCGGTGGGCTGTAGCCGTGTAACTCGTTGTGTGCAAGAACTACTGTTTGTCACAAAATATAGTGTTTTGAAAATCAAACCAGAATCAGCTATTCGCAATGAAACTTCAAATTTGATAACTATTTTATTTCAACTGTTTACAAACGGCCGATTTCTTTATCAACATCATCACAAATGCTAGTACCATATTTAAATACACCAGTAAACATATCAAAAATCATATCGATATCAGAAAAGATAATGTTCAAATTAACTTGAAACGGCAAGAGCTGTTTCTGTATGTGTACAAGAAAGTCATTAGCTTATGAGTCATCAAAAATCATCCAATAAGTTAACTAAATTTAAGGCAATCAACCTTACGAAATCTACTACTTCCGTTCTATTCCGAACGAAAATGTCGTCATCCAAATAATCATCGTTATTATAAGGCTCATAAGAATTAGATGAACTTGAGATGATAGTGTTTGATGTAGCACGACTTCCAAATGATTTCCTCTAAATGTTTCATCCCCCATACAGATAGATTCAAAATGGATATCCATGGCCGAAGAAACAATTAAAAAATCCACAAGCCAATAACAACGACGACAGCAAAAAAAAAAACAGATTAAAGCTTCAAAAACAATCAAACTCTGGTTCAATCCTCACCACCTTCTTCAACATCAAAAAAGACCTCCAACGATCGATCCAAGCAATCCAAGCATCTGTCCGACAGCAAAGGGAAACACGTTCGCTTGATTTCGTAGGTGGCTAATTTTCGGACTAATTCTTCCTCTATGCAGACAAAATGAAGTCGCGGGTATGCACGCACTTGTGACGGTCACGCTTGTGTGAGAGCACCCGGTCGCCAGTTTCAAGGCTTGTTCACAAATTAATGAGCTGATTGCAATCAAGAGCAGCAATAGTGGGAGGTTTCATATGGTAACACCACGGTTCTGCTGTCATCCGCCAAGGTTAAGTTGTGTTGGGGCGAATTTAAACACTGCTGTTAGACGACGCAAAACCATCGCTATGTGGCCACGGCACTAGAAGCCTTCTTTGCTTAACTGATCACTGTTTTAATTTGTTTAATCGACATGTGTAACAATATATCCTCGTTCACTCTCATGCCGTGCAGGCGGTAGCATGGTGAGAACAACGCCAATGGATAAATTAATGCATTTTTAAGATTGATGATGTCCGTCTTAATGCATCGGAAGCACTAAAAAATTACTCTTCAGAATTGTTCTACTCACTTCGCTGTGCAATTAATTACCATTGGTTTATAAACGACATACGCTTCGTATAAGGTGATGGTCGGGCGGAACAGCAAAGCATCGATGAATCGTCTAAGATAAAGAAACATTGGTATACAAATCGATTTTTTCAACGCTTATTTTTAGGCGTGTTTTGAAGTCAAAATGGAGAAAGGGTGCAACAGAAAGGTGAACATAAGCCATTCTGTTTTTACAACATTATCAAAAATGGAAAGTAAAGTACGCAAATTTGAAATTCCTTCGCCTATAGTGCTCTTTACGGGAATTATTAACGATGCGTTCTTCTTTCAATAAATTTCCTGGATTCTGCTTTCCGATTCTTTAAACGATCGGAAAGATATCCATGAAGACAAAACGGCAGCAACACGGTAACCTCGAGAAAGACTACCAATTCTCAGCGGTACCATCGTAATGAGATGAAGTCTCTCTGACGTCAGGTAAGAAAGCGAAAAAGCGCCCCAAAAATCAAACGAACACATCGTCTACCGCCGTGCGCCTGTCCTGCACTCAGCAAACAAGGGTCCGTTACAAATGCGACCATTGCATGCGGGAAGGAGGCCGTATGGTGGGAAGTGGACCGAGGCCGTCTAAACGTTTTGCCGGCAACATTTAAGCATAAGCTCAATTAATTAGGAGAACGCAAAAAGCCGCAAAACTACCTCTGAGAAAGCATCTTTTGCTAAAAAAAAAGGGTGAGGAACCAACTATGAAACATTTGCGCGGAGAGCCAAAAGGGATCTGATCTTCCCTTTGGTGATCTTTGTTCATCAGTATGCGCAGCGAAGAGGAAGCCGAGTGGAGAAGAGAAGGAGTCGCGAATATATAAAATTAATTGTTTTCAGTTTAATTATTTTGGGTTCGCTTCTTTCCTTGTGATCCATCGTCGGCTGTACAGAGGAGATGAAATAAAACAACAACAAAAAAACAACAAACGACGGCACTGTCGCACAAATAGCAACCTTCAACACACAGGAGGGCACTCCCTTTACCGTGGCTAAAAAAGCAACAGCAGTGTGGGAGAAGATGTCGCTGCACGTTGCCCGCGCACAGAAAACACAACGAATAGTACCGCAACAACGGAGGATCGTATATGAAGAAATTCTTCACCGTGCGGTAGAATATCCCTCGTTGAATGGTGGAATTGAAGAAGGGGTTGATGAGATTTCGCACAAATCGACTAAGAATGTGACCGATCTTTCGGTTTCGTCGGCAACTGCCGGCTTCTTGGTCGGTACCGCCGCGACGATATCATTAAACCAGACAGATACATATGGCGCGAGGATATCAAATCGATGAGTGGTTGGCAGTTGAGCACCTTCCTGCGGTAAGCTGTTGGGTGGGTGTGACGCTGACGATGCCGAACGGGGGAGACCTTCTGGCGAGGGACATATTTCGTGATGTTGTTTGGCTTGCTGTGCGTTTTGTTCTCACTCACACCCGCTGTTCGCTGACCCACTGCAGCACTTCGCGATTCATGTGTGTTTTATTGTGCTCTTTTTCGTTTTGTTGCCATTTTGTTTCACTAAATCCATTTCTGGCCGATTGTTTGTTTGACCAAAGTACCGCCAGTGCAACAAGGCATGCCGAAACGTTTCGATGAGATGGACCGGTGTGTTGAATGATTTCGTTTCCATGCACCATGTTCAATCTTCCCACCGTGTTCGGCACGACTTCTCTCTGTTTTGTTCCCGATTTTCGGCAGACAAGTGCAACCGGCTCCTTGAAGTGTGTGCGCATTCGTGTGTTTTATCCTCCTTTTTTTAATTTATTATCATCGTTTCGAAGGCACCCCGAGAATGGTGCCAGAGAATGCTACGAAACGGCATATGCAGGTATATCCACCGAGGACTACAAATCAAAACGGCTGATAAAATCGAAATGTTTAATGATGCGCACGGATGGATGCATTCCCCCGGTGGAATGGTAAGCTTTTGCAGCAGCAGAACCAACAGGAGAAACGCACCGCGCAGAGTAATTGGCGCAAAACCCTGCTGAGCCATTTCGGCCCAGGGAAAAAGCTTTATACGCTCGAAATGCGAAAGATTTCTCATCTGTTCAACGTGAGTTCTTAAGCGATGCGAACGGTAGGATTATGCGGTAAAACTTTTTACTGTGTCCAGGCAATGCCACCCCTGCACGTTGTACATGTGCACTTCCAGACGGAACGTTCGGGAGATCATCATCTACAAAGGTTAAAGTAAAAGCAGTACGTCAACGCTCAAAATGTAAGTGTCGAGCGTGTCATGTGTGGCAATGCATCGAAAGGCGCTTATTTTATACACCGCGAATGCTTGCTTTGCCGAAGGTTAAGGAATTACGGGCTTGGCCCGTGTCAATTCCTCCCGATTATCCGATAATCCTTAAGTGATGAAGTTTGAACGTTTCGATGAGCTGTTTTCTTTCCGCTGAGCCGTTGTCCATTGCGTCGAACGACTCCCTTCGCCATATACCACCAGAAAAGCAGGAAGCAAAGGTAAAAGTTGATCGCGTCGACCATCGCAAACTATTATCATCTTCAGCCCGACCACTTCTCGTCTGCCAACATTGATTGCAAAGCAAATGTGCTTACCAAATTTTAGCCCCCGAAGTTGGAGTTAAACTACCCGGGGTAAAGGTCTCCCCGCCAAAAGTGGGTAAAACTTTCAAATCAATTTTCGCTTACCCAACCGGCAACAAACAAACGAAACGCGTTATCGCGTAAATCGCGTGCGTTTGAGTCTTTTTTTCTGGGGTTTTCTTTACGCTCTTCGAAGAACTTGAAATCGAAGGCTCACGGTTAAGCGTTCAGTGAAAGATCGAGCTCTCTCGGGCGCGGCAATTAATCAGTGCAACGAAATCTTTTTACTTCTTTCGGTGAGGTTTTTTTTATGTACAGGGAAAGAAGGAAATTGCACGGTCGAAGTTCGAGCCCTCACGGGTGCTGATCGATATCAGATGTGGTGAACAGAAGAAAAAAAGAAGATATAAAACGAAGGGAAAACGGAAAACGATCAACACAAACCGTTCGCAACAACCTGACTTATCATGCAAGAAGAGGTGTTTGACCGATGTGGGTTGTTGCGTAACGTAAGTAAACGTTTAGAGAGGAAAATAAAATGATTTTCCAAAACAACTGTGCGATAGTGGGAGCAAAGGCGTGTAATAAAATAATGTAGCAATTGAATAGCTTTGCAAAGACTTTTTCGCAAGATCATTCTTCAACAATAAAATATACTTTTGCTAACTTTTGATTGATCGATAGCGTGATCAGTTGATCGAATCGATTCGAATTTCTGTTAATGTTTTGGATTCTCAAAGACACACCTGTAGCAATTATTGATGCATTTGCCTTGCTTTCATGCATCGCATCATAGTGTCGCCACCATTGTAAAGATATCTTGTTTCATTTTCGATTGATCGATGGGATTCATTCAAAATTAATTGGCCTGATTTTCGGCAGATGAGACGAAATGGGTTTTCAAAGTTAAACGAATGGCAACAGAGCGCTGCGGACATATTTTTTACGAGGTAATCCAAATAAATGACGCTATAACGTGGAGTGGCTAAAATGGTGAGAACTTTAAACCTTTTACTGCGCGGGTGCTCACTTTTTTACGAACTTGCTTAATTATCCTTCTGATTGTTGCACATTAGCTTACCTTGGCGTACAAGATACGAGAAAAGGTGTCTTTTGGCATGATGATCACCAGTCCATTATGGCTCGTGTGAGACATCGTACCGATAGTGTACCGCAATAAAAAGGGGAAGTGACCATTCTGAGCGGTCTCATTCCAGCCCGTGCATGTCAGCTTCCAATTAATTAAGCAAAAACCTTTCGGAAGCCGTTGCAGGCGCTGAGTGCATAGCTTTCTTGATCGAAGACGGAAAAAAGACACAATAGAAATAGAAAAGAAACGAAACGGGAAGCTCGACGTGATGTTTTTCTCTCAGTTTTCAATCTGCAACTGTGTCCCACCCGAATGTGTACCCTTGCGCTTGCGTGAGAAAAGCCTTCGAGCGGTAGCGGTAGCGTTCCAACGATCCAAATTCAAATTGACAGGAAATGTGGCCGCCCGCAGGAAAGCGGGGTGAGATACGACGGTGCAGGATCCGCCAGAAATCGGTGCGGTCTCCCGCAGCGGAAGCATTACTTCCCATGTGGAAAAACGGAACGGGTGGACGCGAGGAGATGCAGCATTTCATTTCACCTTGCGTTGTTTCCTTCGACTGGCGAGACCCATCGAAGATTCGTTAATTAAACGGAAATGAAGTTATAGTCGTTTTTTTTTTTTTGCTTTGTTTTTGTGTTACTTAAATTTCTTGATTCGTTTCTGTTGCTTTTTGAGCTTATCAAACGAAGAAGCAAACGACATCGGAAATCAATAAAAGACCAAAGACACACTCAAGCTAAATGGACAGTCCGGGGGGACGCATAATAATGCATGCCCGGTTCGGATCGTTTGGTTTCCACCCGCCATCACGATATATCCAATCTATGAAGCATACGGAGGCCTTTTTAAGATCGAATTGATCGCAATCTTTTATCGCTACGCCGGAGGAACCGCACAACGGTTGAAGGAAGTGAGGTCGCGCACCACGTTGGTGGAGCCTAATTAATTCACGACGCTAATTTCAACCTCCAGCACGCCGGTTGCGATCGCGATCTGCGACGACGGTACCTTCTCATCGGTGCGACTTCATCTTCCACCCATTTCCAGCTCAAATTTTCCCATCGACTTCGAGCCCTACACCTGTCCGTGGTGCCTTCTGCATTCTCCTTAGGTTTCTTCGCCTTTTGATCCTAATCGCGCATGGGAGTAAATAAAACGGTACGATTATTCCCTCACACTACATTTGCTTCCTTCTCCTGGTTCCTCTATTTTGATTTGTACGGATAGATCGTGAACGAATTCGAAAGAGCGTCATATCGGCGCCCTTCGATTATTAATGAGCCCAAGCCGTCGTCAGTTGCGTCAGGGCTCATAAATATGCTACAATTGAATTATTTACTGGCTTATGTTTTTGTTTAATTTTTGGTTTTTTTATACTACCATGGAAGCGATGATTCAAACCTGAAAGACCTGTTTTTAGTATTTTGATTAAAGAATAAGTGCTTTGTAACTAAGCACCGTGCTATTCCACATAGATATCATATGTTTTTAAATTGTATATGATATTTTAGACAATAGTCAAAATATTATTTACATTTATCCTAAAATTTTCAGGCATAGCCGTGTCTCTTTTGAGCATAAAACATTTTCATAACAGTCTTTAGCTAAGTTAGCATGAATTGTTTAGTCCCATTTATAGACCTTTCATTTATATGACAATTAAATGGCATGTGTTATTATCTGTCACCACCCTCCAAGACCCTCTATCTGTCCATATCCATATCTTCTTGTCATTCTTAAATTGGGTAAAATGTAAAGAAAGAATAAACAAACCGGTTCACCGATCCATTGTCCCAGCAAAATACTGCGCCCAGCAAGCACCATTCGCGTATAACACGTATTTCGCGATGACTGGGCTTTCCAATGGTGGAACGCACGAGCCAGAGTGTCAACAATGTTGCTGGGCAGCCCTTGATTCAGATCCTCCCTTTCATCGTTCAAGGTGCGTTTATGCGGCACGCAGCGGGACCGTAACTGCAATCAGTCCATTTCACCAGCGATCGCCACTCAGATATCTTTAGCATCCGTTGCCCTGGGCGATATCGCAACACCAACACGGGAAGTTGGAGCCGGTTATCCGCCAACCTGAAACTGGCCGGCTTTCATCGCCAAGTGTGCAGGTTAACTACTGCGTAACTTTCCACCTTTGGTAGAGGAGGAAAATGTGATTAATTGATTTGTACATTCGTGTGAATGCTCTTCATACTCGAGAGCTCCATCATCGTGGACAACGTCTACCAGGGTTCACAATGAGGAAAAATCAAACTCAATCAAGCGATGTACACGCTTTCGACTTAATCCTTATAAAGTTGTGTGATGTTCATACGGCAGACGGCACTAAAAACGAGCATACTCCAAGTCGATGATTAGATAGTTGTTTCGGCGCGATCTGAATATTAGGTACTAAATCGGAAACACGATAAAATTACTTTTCATAGCCCATGATTTTGAATATCTTATATGTATAATATTTACCCAAAACTGATATATGATGATAAATAATTATACTTATAGATGTCCTATCTCTTATAATCTTTAAACAGTATATTATGTCAACTAATAAGTACCAAGTGATAAAGATTGATTATTTTCATGTTAAGAGAACATCCGTTCCTCGAAGATCCTGACTCCGTTTTGTGGAAGATATAGCAAAAAAAACTCAAGCTTGATGCGAGGATGGGATATCGTTTTCTTGTTTGCTAACAGTGTGTATGCCATGAAATGCTAGCGACTGCAAGCATCAACATTTTTTAACATCTCAGCAAGAGTGAATTTTTCTTACTGTTACCAATGCAAACTGTAAAAGTGTCACACCCGTTTGTTGGGTCGTGGTCTTATAATTCGTAGGCACTTGTTGTTAGAGATAAGAAGCTATTATTTTTCTTTTGTTTTGCCCAAGCTATGCTGGTTTTCTTAAATTCTCACAAGTTTTCTCCTATCGCAAATGAGTAACCATTACATTTAACCTTGGCAAAACATCCTTATCGCAACGCAAACCAACACTGCACGCCTGCAGCAAAAGCAACGAATCAAGTGCCTTACTTAATGTAAAGTTCTAACCTTCAGTACTAACTGCAGACGAAGACGTCGCTCGTACGTCTCCAGACTAGCTAGTTACCTCGAAGTCTTTGGGTTGACGAAAGCAACTCGTTTTTTTTTTCCTTGTCATGCTTCCTTTCCCAGCGAAAATGAAAAAATCGCTCCACGGGTTTTTTTTTGTTGATCCTTCCCCCGCTTCAATAACAGCAGGCCGAATAGTTGCAAGATCCGTTACCAAGGATGCACTTGTCTACCCGTATGAAGGCAACACCGACCGAAAAGTGTATGCCAGCAACAGCAGCATCAGATAGAAGAATCATGCAGCACACGTTGCTTGCTGCAGGAAAAACAGAAGCCTTTTCCATTGGCCACAAGGCTGCTGGCTCTGTGGTCCTGAAGAAGTGTAGCCACCGATTCGTATCAACCCATCGGACGTGTGTGTGGCTTGTCTCAGGGAGAGTGTGGGTGAAGTCGTTGGCAGTTATGTGCTGTGATCATTTTTCTTCTTACTTCGCCAACATAAGACGACCCGAGTATGGCGGGCATCACCTGCAAGGAAGAGCAGATAAACAGGTTTATTAGCTGCTCTTGTGGGCCTTCGCTGTCTTCGTCGTTGCCGCCGCAACAAGCTGCAAATGTTGCCAGTGCGGCATCGAATGCTTGTTGCAAGTGGTTCGCTCCGCACAGATCGTGCCCGATTTGCTAGTTTCCTCACGCGACCCATCCTCACTTCCAAACCGCACACCTCTATCTGTCTCAATCGAACACCATTGAACGGTTAGCGATTAGTTGGCAGGCTGGAAATTAATATTAAATTGTGTGTAGACGTGCCCAACGTCGACCAATATCGTCTTCTGCACGATCGCGTGTATCGCTGGCGGGAGTTTCAGCAGGGTGCAGCAGATGGCGCACGCACATCCGTTTCCAGCAGACTCCGTATGGGAGTACATAAAAGAAAAAGATTCTATGGAAATCGAGCCGTAGAGGCAAGCAGAGTTGCATTACGACAGCACCATGCCTCCTTTGACCGGTCGGCAGCCGCTTCACCCCTTTAGCTGGACATTGGCGGATTCAAGGTATATACTGCATATATTCCAAATCGATATGGTAATTGTCCACCATGCAAGCGATTTGTCGATGCTAGTTTGGATTCTAGTTGGGCTGATGCTGTTGTAGCACACCTTCCATTGCTCGCGAAGGTTCTCTACTTAAGCAACTCGTCGTGATCAGGTGTGTCGTCTGCGATCCGTGAACCGATAATGAACCTTTTCGGTTTTATTTGCCTGATCCCATACGCTGGGTTGATTGAGACATACAAAGTATTCCCATTAGTAGGTGATTACGAATGAATTCTTCTAGAAGATATTAGAACTCTATTAATGATACTATTATCCATTTTATAATGTTGCTTTTTCGTTTTCTTCGCAGGTGCGTACCAGCGGGAAACTGATAGCTGTGCTCAAGGAATCGAATGAAATGCATTTTTATTCAGGTTTGCCCTAGGGGTTGAGACGGGTTGTAAGATGTGGGGTTTAAGACGTAAAGTCATTTATATTATGCAACAGCGTCATTGTAGGCCAACTCCGTGTTTAACGTTGTTTCCATGCTTGCAGGTTCATTGAGTCCTGTGCTAAAATACTCATATTTTGGCAGAGTTTATGAGATTAACTTTTGTCGTCTGCCTCACGTAAGCATCATGCGTTTCAGTACAAAGATGTTCGCTTGGTCTTCGAACTACTAGACTTAGCGCTGTAGGTGTAATAGTGTATCTTTAATACCCTCAAGAAAGCATACCTCATCTTCCATTGCTTCAATGCACCCCTAAGTCGAAACAGGAATTAAACGAGTAAATTGAATTGAATGACATTATTAGGTACCAGGGCGACACTCTCTAAGGGGACATGCCTTCCGCTTCTCCCCAAGCAAGTGTAATATTCGAAATGGTTAGGATAGCAAACAGTTTGCTTACCCCTTTCTGGTAGAAATACATAAGAAAGCGAAGCGTGCACGGCTTCCCACCCGAAGGCTCTTCTTCAGCCGTCGAACTGGATGGGATGCTGGAGATTGCATTTGGGCGTTTGTCGGTGTGTCTGATGCCCTGAACCAGTTTCTCACCGCATCGCATTACTTTATCGCCAATCCCCACAACCCGTCAACTCTTCGGCGTCTTCACTAGCCCCCCAGACGCTTGTAAACCGCGCCTTGCTTCGGTTGGTTTGAAAAGCCAGCGCTAATTTAACGGATGTTGACAGTTGAAATCAGATTAATTTATTGATGCCCCTCGAGGGCCTCGGAGCGCGCGTAATCGCTCTTTCGGCTGTCGGCTGTCATCGGTGTTGGTGACCTTTTTTTTACTGCACTGTCTCCTGGTACACTTCGCATTTCGTACTCATTCCATCCGAATGCCGAAACGAATGGTGTAATCGAAGGTGATACACTAAAGCGACGCAGTTTTGCATTTTCGATGCCAAATTGACACGGTGGGGACAAAATTGAAAACGATTTGCACCGGCAAGTGGCACACAATCAATGCACGTTGCAGGTTGCTGTTCGGTTAAAAATGGGCTTCATTTCCACTTTCTTTCGTCGGGTAGGTAGACAAACAAATTGCTACCAGATATCCTGTATTGGCGGTTGCGTAGCGCCTTTGTCGAACAGTGAGTAATTCCGGTCGGACCTTACAGGATAAGAAGCAGCATTAATCTCATGGGAAAATATGTGAAGCTACATCATGAAAAAGCACCTTTAGTTTGTAGTTAATTTTTCCCTTCATCACACAACATTACAACATGACAATCCGTGAGAAGCAGAGTTTTATGTAATTGTTCAAATATTGTGTTGTAGAATAGTTTTTGTTTACTGTACATGCAAATCACTGGAATAAGCTACCAAACTACTCAATGGCAATTGGAAATGTGTGGAATTAGCAAAAAAAATATATGAAAAGTCGAAATAACGCAGTTCGTCGCAGTGCGTGCGTTGCCAAAATGTAAAATTCCTTCTACATCCTTACAAACATAAACTAAATGCTCGATTACCAATGACAGGCACGTCCTTTCTGTAGTCTCTATCACTCTACACGGTTCATCATGCTCTTGTCGTTGCCAAAATCTGCAACGTTCTCAGAGGAACGAGGGTGAGATGTATATCCCACGCACCCAAGCTTCCAAAAACATTTCGTCTGGATAGTAACCTCGCCTCGGAGAAAGTATGCCGAACGCGTATTCGATTCGTGAGAAACTCCCCAAAGCTTGCGAAAAGGAGTAATTGTTTTTACTACACGGCTCATCGTAAATGGCGTCAACCAACCGCAAAATACCCAACTCGAATGTCCTCCAAAAGGACGCTATCGAGATCCGAACAGTTCACAGGCCCAATTGAACAGATTCGGAAATTCGACTCACGAACCGAGAGAGACCGACATCTCGATACGGCTTCTATCCAAAATCTTGATGTCAGACTAAAACAGTTTATTGTTTCAACGGAGGGCTGCGTTCCCCTTCATGCGGGTGACGTGGGATTCTGATGCTTAATTTGAATTTATTATCCAACCAATAGTCATCATCGCCGTACGAAGAGAATCGCTGCTGCAATGGTATCCGTCGCAGCCGCTACCGAAATATTCTAACACCACCGCAATCTCAATCCATCCATGGAGATGACGATGACAACAACCGTACCATGGCAACTGTTCGCACCGTCCCCAATATGCAGGATCTGCTTCGTGATAATTTTATCATTTTGGGGTGATGGTTCTGTTTTTTTTACCGCTTCGATCAATCTGACAAGCGGCACATTTAGTTGTCACATTTTCGGTTCATTGGTTTGGTATGGGTGGGGAGTGCTCGAAAAGCTGTACGACAAGCAGTAAAGGTCACCATGTCTCCAAAAGTCCAACAACATTGCCAACATTCGAGCTTGCCACGAACTCAAGCAGATCGTGCTCAAGTAGAAAAAGGGATGCTGGTCATCTTGAAGCCCCATCACCCATCGTTGGTTGTTGGGCAGGAAGATATACGGGAAGTGGGTGGCTCAATCCTTTGCCATTCCGTGCCATTCATCGATACCGCAGTGTCATCGAGCTAGCACTCCTCGCTTGCCTCTTCTGTATCCTCTTCGAGCCGTAGCGCCTTTTGGTTGAACCTACAGTGAGGGAGCATTTCGAGGGAGTTTTCTCTTTCCATCCTTCTTTTGAACGCTGGCGACAGATGGCTTGAAGCATGGCTGTGTATTGCCGTATGCGTACATTTGGTAAGCTGCGTATGGAGCGACGTGTGAAGAAAACCAAAACGAATCGTATTTTTTAGTCTAGCCCTTGAGAGTATAGTTGTCTTGTCTTTTTTTTCTTCAAACTCTTGATTTGCTGGCAAGCGATTATTCTACGGATTGATTACATCAGCGTTTAATTTGTTTATCGCTAGTAGTTTGCACGAACAAATTCTCAAACAGCGTATAACATGTTTTTATCTTTTCTGTCTCATTTATTCGCATAAACACGTTACAGCATAAAATTCATATTGTTTAATACCGCTTGGTCTTTCCTAGTGAAATTAAAAAAAAAACAACGTTTTCCCGAAACAAGCCACTATTCAAAATCTGTTTTTAATAATATTATCATTAGTTAAAATGTAACTTGAGCATATCTACACCAATCTACTCTTGTACACTTGGTACTACGTCACACACATAGCTTTTAACGGCAATTGTTTCGCCTTTTCGCCGTGAGGACGAATCATGATACTAGAATCAAAGATTACGGTTATAATGATTATGATAGTGTCCACACAAGAAAAAAACACCCTTTCTATTTAAATGGTTCCCATGCTTGAACACTTGACAAGTTCAATCTTCCCCAAGACCATCTAACCCTCTAACGGGGGTACAATAGCCAACCCTTTCGGAAGATCCACTACATTCTCCGAAAGATTAGCCTTTGCGATGTCGTAAAACTGTTTTCTGCTTTCACCCACCACCCATCACCGTCCATCGACCGACAACGTTAATGCCGTGGTTTATGAGCGGCTGGATGTTGAAAAATAGGATCTCTTTTTGTATGGGACCTGTTTTCTCGCCAGCTCGTCTGAGAAGCAATTCCCGCGGAAAGAAGACCCCGTCCACCTTGTTTTTTTTTGCGGTATTTGCAATAATTCTCTCCAATACCCCGAGGGTAGAAGAGCGCTTTTCGGGGGTGCTCCGAATGGGTGAGCTCAAGCGGCACGCCGTTGAGGATGAATCGCTTTATCGCGCTAAGTGGAACTTTCGTTTTACGAAAACGGAACACGTAGCAGGAGATTTTCGTCAGAAATAGGCCGCCGCGACAACAAACCATTTTCTACATCACTCACAGGAAGCTTGTCCAGAAATCTTCAAGAAAACGATCCAATTTTCACAAAAATTCACTTGGATGAGTGTGGTTTAGTTGACGAACACTGCAGTCATCGTTGCGTGAAATCATCAAAACAATGCGTTATGTTTTAGGTTTATTAAGTGCAAATACTGTTTAGCGATAGAATACAATTATATCGTCATATAATAATTGAGCCAAGACAATAAAACATCCGATCAACACATTCTGTGAGTGCCACAAATTATAGTTCTCGTTGCTATTTCGATTGACTACACTGAGCTGCAGAAATGACTAGGATAGAATAGAGAACAAACACATCACTACAATTTTTAACCCACAATATCGTATGTTTAGCGCTATATTCCACTCGACTTACACCTCATCGATTAGTGTAGAAGCCTTCTGCCTATTTTTTGCCACATACATTTATTTTTTTCGTTTCTGCCAGCGCTCCAACACAATTCAATGAACATTGCGATCAACGACACAACGATCCATTCACTCATCATATGGTCGAGTTCCTCCTTCGCTGCAAGGCTGAAGCTCTGTGATTTTCGGTATGTTTTTTCATTCCATAGCAACCCCTGTGTCTCGGGGTATGGTTATGGTGGTTTTCGGTTCATTAATTTCATCACTGTCTGTTCTGTAGCAGAACTTTACTCGTAGCGTAAAGACTACGAGAAGCCTTACAAATTCTACCTCTATTATAAACACATCTCCTTCGACCCGGCGACTTGTCTTGTGGGTGTTTTGTGGAAAAACGGTTCGCTCGCACCGGATAAAAAGCTGACCATGCTTCTGAAGGAAAATGGTACGTGGTGGTTGCTGGTGAACATTCTGACACACACTAACGTAAAATATTGTTGGATTATTTCTATATATGAACTGCTCCCTTTAGTACTCGAGGTGGACGAGCAGAGCAAGGGTAGCGAAGATCTGAAGTCAACGATCATAAGGAACACGAAAGAGGAAAACAACCACTTACACAGTCAGTCACAGTACAGCAAACGCTACGCAACGTTTGGAGCTCAATAATAATGCAAAACAAAAAATCTTTCACATTAACACACACACACACACACACAGCAACAGCATCTTCTTCGACCAATTCTTACCAATCGCAGCAAACATCCTCCTTCGCGCAAAAAATACGCTTCTAAGTTTACGCAGCAAGTGCATGAATTTAAGCACGCTCGACGCTCGACAAGGAAAAAACCCTCATGAAAATCCAAAATGGCACAACAGATGGTAGATTTATGCCGTAAATACACATGGTTTTGTGGCTGCCGTTTTTTTTGCTTTACTATGAACCTGGCAGTGAGGAAAAAAACACAGAAACATAAAATTATAGTCGACGTATATAATTTCGCCGGAAGAACAGCAACGACAGCATATATCCATCGGTGTCTTGCAAACATCGGTAATTTCTTTTTTTTTTGTGGAAGCTGTCAATGATCTTTTTTACGAATGCAAGCGAGTCTCTCAGGTTTATTCCAGCTCTTAAACGAAGATCCGCTTCTGTTTGAGTGCTTTTTTAGGCAATTGCATTGTTGGAAATACAAAACATGCTAGTTAGGATATTTTTTTCATTTCGATTTTGATTTTTTATTCCTATTTTGCATCCTGAAGGTAGGAGGCAGTCACGAACTGCTCTAGATCATCTTTCCCCGAGGCAGTATGATCGTATCGTATAGGATCACCACACTGGCACTGAACATACTTATTATGGTAGTCGAAAGGTGGCGATTGAGCATCATACACGCAAGGTACGACAGAGGAAGGATGGTGTTATATCGATTGCGGTTGGAATGAAGAGAGTAAAATAAATAAAGACTCTTCTACCTTTACCACCTTGCTGGGACTACAATCAAAAGCAGAGTAACGCAACATGAACCGTATTTGTCTCTTCACATCAAGGTGCAAAACCGCATCCATAATGACCAGATGCCGTGTGATCGCAACTCGAGCACGGCTGTGGCGATGTTTCTGTCGGCTTCTTGGTCAAAGTTACCCACCCGTTTGGATATATACGTGTTGCACGAAAATGGCAATAAACCTATGGGGCAGTTTCGTTTTGTTTCTATGCCCCTGTTTAAGTCACCGGCGGGTATACGTTCTTGGTAATGGTGGGTGGGTACAGTGGTAGTGCACACTGAGCTCTTTTTTCGTTCAATCGCCCTGCCGTGATAGCACCCCCGCTCGCGAGACGAGCGCAGTTGCTAAACAAACATTCGTATGACCTTGTCAATCTACCAGCTTGTCATAGGACAGCTGGAGGCAAGCTACGCTCACACAACACAAACACACATGATCTGACCCGGCAGGTGATACAGCTCGTCACATAAAACTAAGGCTAGTAGTAGGACTCACGCGTACTGCTCCTGTGATCGAAATTGTAACGCAGCATTAAAAAATAAAAATAAACGCGAGCGAGAACGACAACGCCGGCAACGATACCGCAAACACCAACCCGATCAAATCCACCACTGCAGCAGCGTGCAATTGCTTAAGCAAGCGAGCAATGCCCCATCCATCCGAGCCAGAACTCGGACAGTACGTTCATCTGGCACTGGGGTTCGATTTGGCGTTCGACGTTCAGTTTCGTGCCGAAAGGATGACAAAAGGAGACCTTAATTGGACAGGTGTGGATGAACGGGCGAGGGAACGAGTGTGGCAGAACGAGAGGCAACGGAACGGAGGTCAGGTGGGTCGCTGGACCGCCCAGTGGTAAAACCATTCGCGTATGCGCACGCGCCCGTCTGCGCGCTAATGAGTGGCCTTTTATTGGTGGTATCGAACGGGAGGCACGGTCGAATGATGTTGGGGGCTGCGCGTTCCTTTGAGCCCGGTGGTCGTTCTGCGAGGTTTATAACCATTATCATTAAAACCACAAAGAGCGGACTTCACGGGTACCGCAGGTGGGGGTTGCATTTTTTGGGGTGGCTTTTGTTTCGCTAGCGCATACAGTGCGAAAACATAATCGAGTCGTCGGCAGATCCCCTTCCGCACTTCCCCTATGAAGGCTGTTGGCCTTCCCGCTCGAACGAAAATACTACACCGTAAACAAGTACCACAAGAAAAAAATAAAGAAACAACAAAACCTGAAACTAGACGTACGCCATTTTTGACCCCAATTTGTGTCGTTTGCGCGTCAAGTTGCGCCACGTCTCGAACGGCGAGGCATGTTGCATAGCGGTAGGGCGATGGAAGCCTTTTTGCTCTTGTTGGTGGGCGTTTAGGATGTTAGGAAAGGAAGAGAATCATGGCAAGTGGAACGAAATAAAAAAGCTTTTGCTCACACAAATATTCAATGCTACATAGATCAATCTATTGTTGACACCGGCGTGCTTTGCAAGGAACTCCTAGGCTCCTCCGTTCGGAGCCAAACGGTTGGTGGTTTGGAAAAATATGGAAAAGGAAAGCACCTTCACACGAACTAGCTTCATCGATTCGTTGGTTTTTTCCCTCCCCTTCCGCCGAGGATCTTTTTTAGCTCCCACCGCTTTATTATTATTTTGAAGGATTAATAAATTCAATACACCTTCAACGGCTCGGTCATCACCGTTGATCGACGTGTCTATGGCCGGTGGCAGTTTCTATGCTGATGGTGGGTCAGCAGATTCCCTCTTCCCCCACTGCGATACCACTTTACCGCCTGCACTGTAAAGCTCTACGTAGACCCAATCTCTTTCTACGTGAAACCAAAACAACAGGTGTTTGATTAATCGAAGATAAAAAGGAACGCCAGTGGAACAACACAACGAAAGCCACCACGCTCATCAGAGTAGCCTTCTCTTCGCGTTCTTCTTTGTCCTGTTGTCTGTCTCCAGCCCGGTGCGCTTGCACGTTCTCCCTTCCGTTTATCTTTCCCGGCCGAGTCCAACAGGTTGCGGGTGGATGTCTTGTTTCGCGGTCATTCTCCCATCAAAACCTGCTGCTCCGTCGATGGTCCCGCTTGGCCGGGAAACCAGTTCAGGGAAAGATGAGAAGATGATGGTGATGATGACGATGGTTAGTTTATGCCGTTGTCGTTGTCGTCTTCAATCGCTTGGACGTTCCTTTTGCTTTCCACTTCGTAAACGCTTTGTTTACAAACTGGGATACAGTTGTACCGACGTATTGTTCGTGCTCTCAGCACTCAGCTACACACATTTCATCGTGCTGTTTCTTGGTTTATACTGCTTAAGTGTGCTCGCCGGAGAGTACATATCGTCCCAGCAGTTTCCGAATCGTAAAACCTTACAAAAAATTGACCGGGTTCGTCGCTTGGTTGCGATCTATGGTCGATGAAGTCTTTCGTTTGCGCTTCATCATACAATCTTCTATGAAACTTCTTAACAATATCATTCAATCCCAACAGGTTATTATTGGTAAACAAATTTACAATTTATTATTTCAAGTGAAAGACTCATCTCTTTCGCCTGTTTGATACCCAATTTGATAGATTTGTCAAAATGAATTTTTGTTATATGATGAATATACTTTACCGTTAAAGTCAAGCGTTGTGCACAACAGTATCAAATTTCGAACCCACCTTTCTATGCACTAACATGTACATTTTTTCTACTCCCAAACCGACCGATATATACAGCTAAAAAAATGCAAAACAATTCAAAATTAACTAGTCCCAAAACGGAAAACCTGTTAGCCTGTCTACCATAAAAGGCCTAAACGCGTTCCTAGGTTGTGTGCACAGGATCTGTTTTGGATACAAACCGACCAATCGGCCGTAAAACGAAGGGACCTGTACGAAAGTGTAGCACGAGCGTAATATTATTAATATATCATTGTTCGCTCGAGACACCTTCTTCGAGGAGGTGGAGGCGCTATTTTTTGTGAATTTGGCAAACACCTTGAGAAAACGCTAAGCCTCTACAACCCAAACAGCAGTTAGTGCTCCCGTCTGTATTTGTGTTGGGGGTGGTGACTGCATGTGGCGCGTAAAAGCCTGAGACCATTCCAGGCTCAGGCCTTTCGAAGGCAATGGCTCGATGGCATAGCCCAACAAGGCTTTCCAACTGCGCGCGCTTGCCGTCCAACAAGAGCCCTCGCCCGTAGATGGATTGTTGATTTTTTCTTCACTTCGACGTCGGCATCCACTCTAACGCGTCCGTCTGTGGCCCGGTCATCATGGTCGCGGTTGATGGGCCTGCTTTTCGACTGTCTTGCTTTTTTCTATTTCGTCTCCTTTTATTTCTTTGCCATCGGTGCTTATTGGTGTGTTCCACCTACACCGTCTTCATTACGATCCTCATTCCATTCGGGGCCAAAAGTCTTATCCCGATGGCCTCTTCGGTTGCGAGTTGGTACCTTTTTTGTGTTGTACGCACTCCAGTCTCCCGAACTCATACTATTTTGTTATCTTCTTCTTTCCACAGCTTTTAGCCCTTTTTGCCCTCTCTTTCCCTCTCTCCCACTCTCTCGCTATTCTCACGTACATCTGCCTAGTGGCACGTCAAGATATTTAAGCCTTAGAGACAGGTTCTTCCCCCGGTCTAACTCATCACATTCTTCACGTATAATACGTCGTAGTTTTGTATTCTCCTTGTCAGGAGAGGAACCGCGTTGGTTTTTTTACAACACTAGTTGAACAATTCCTCAAATTTATTTCCCCTTTTATTTTATTACACCCTCACATAGATTATACCATATTCCTCCATTGTCCGACTTCGTCTACCTCACCATACAAAACTGGCACAATAAATAAAGTTTTCTATACCGTTTCTGCTACTCACCGGTGTTTGACCCTCTCCTATAAATTCCTCTGATGCTAATCATTGCGGTTTTTTCGTTAAGTGTATAATAACATGTTTTTCGTTACCTTTGTGAAATTTCTCAATCATTCATTTAGTACTGGTGTAAAATAATGTAAATTTGTTTTTTTTTTAGTAATGACGGCTTCAACCCGTATTTTTGCAAATGTGGCTTACATTTCCACAATAATTTCAATTAAAAAAGTAACATATCCAAAAAGTGTCAATCAAATATTGAATAAAAGTCACAAATACGACTTTTTACAATAATTTGCACTCTTATGTGAATGAGAACGCATGAAAAATTTAAACAGAAATGGAGAGATCCGCATTATAACCCGCTCCAACGAATGAGAAAAGAACTGCTTGCATTGATACCTTACTAGACAATTGGATGTAATCAAATATTGAATGTATGCCTCTGTATCTCTCTCAACGCCTTATCCTTCAGTCCACTAAAGCCTACTCAAAGCCAAACGTTTTCCAATGATCGTATAACGGAGAGAAAAGGTCGCAGACAGAACGAACATCTTTTCCTTCGTCACGCAATGTGTCTTATGCATAACTGGTCATACAAACCGTTGCTAGTGGATGGAAGAAAAACAAAGCCTTTGACTTCGTTGGAACAGCTCGAGATGTTGCGAACGTTTCGGTCTTCCTTTGCATCAATACTACCTTTTCAAAATCCAAATCCCCCCACTTGTCCACCGGATCCGCACCATTAGATTAGCATATTTATTGCGTTTTAATAAAAATTTATGTTTCGGATAATCATTGGGACAGAGACCTACTGCGTCCCTGGGAGTACATTCGGTTTCCCTGTTCATGGCGGAACACACACCTTTCCATTTCCTCTCCAAAGGTTTTTGTTTTGTTATTAATTACATAGAGTCTTTATTTATGTGCCTTTCGGCTTTAGGAACGGCCGTGTTTTTCCGGTCGCTCAATTCTCTGTGCGGGTGGTTTTTCTCTTTTGCTATTCTATTTTGTCGTACTGTTCTGCTCACCTTGTGTACCCTGTACAGGCTAGTATAATCGTACTGGAAAAAAAAACATGCAATCCGATCGTTCCTCGCATGTGCAACTAATATCACTAACTCAATGGTTTTGTAATGTTTTATCCACACTCCGTTATCATACCTGATGCGCATTGAGCTTCAACATATGATGTTTAGCTCGGTTGGACATTGTCACAATCGCATTGCTGCATGGCGAGTAGATTCCGTAACATATGATCAACTAACGGTTAAAAATATGTGAATGAGCAGTGTTCCCCTTTTCCATATTATTTCATTCATAAACTTGATCGTGCGACGAGTGATCTTGAGAGTGAAAGAAAAAGGTTAAAAGAGAACAACATATAATAATAACGTTAAAATGATGGAAAAGTACCGGAAACCACCCGCCTAAGGATAAAGTGAATAACAGAACAGACAATTAGACCTGATAGACTTAACTAGAGTCAGCTTAGAAAGCGAAACTCATCACGCCATCGCAATTTCATTAGCTAAACTTGTCAAATCTGTAATACTCCACCTTTCAATCATTCCATCGATAATTTTCCATCACTAATTTTGCACTGCGCGCGACCCACGATCGAACGTGTTGCATGAGGGTTAAGTAATTTTTGTATCCATTTTCCTGTCGGTGAGAAGTAGGTGCCGATTTAGATTTATTTCGGTTCCTTTTTATTATTTTTCAGTCATGTAGCGCCATGTCTACCTCTGCTTACTTTCTTTCTGCTTATGCTGGACGATTTTAGTCGGAAAGTTTTTGGAAAATTATTTCTCCTTCGCTTTTCGTCTTACTTCCTCTGTTTTGTTTACGTGCTCGAGGGCAGACTGTAGGTGGAAACATACCTTGTCCGAGGTATGGTTCGAGGATTCGATCCAATCGTCTGGCCTTGGTTTTTGGTGTGTGGCGTAAGTAAATTAATTTTTCATCAGTTACGCTCATCTCGACTCGCACGTCTCCGGTGTATGTATGGATGCTGTTAGGCCCCATTGATTGTGTGTGCTAGTGGCTTCGCACTGTACGAATTGAGGGTTGTATTTGCTGCGGTGATTGTTGCTTGGTCGCACTGATACAGGGATGTGGTCCCAGTGCGTTTGTACGTTTCTTAGCGAGAGGAAAACGGCAGATGGGGCAAAGTTGTACGTCCCCCGCTCGTTCAACAGGCCCCGTAGCGAAACCTAATGCTTTTTGACCGTGGACCGTAAAATAGATCACTAATCGACCACACATCCAACACGAAAGGAAGCTGCCAATTGCTCGAGGGAGGCCAACAATTTTCAGCGAATCAAATCACCATACATTGATCCGAATATTACGATTCTTTTGCTGTTGAAAAAAAATAATCTTCTCCCGCATCATCAATGGGTGATTTTTAACAAGCTGCAGCTTGGACTGTACTTTTTCCGATCGCGATCTGATCCGATCAAATTTACTCGTTTTTTGCCTTCTTTGCCCTACCTCCACATTTGACAAAAGAAAACTACAACTTTGATGAAATTTAAATCGAGCACACATATAATTAAACAATTACTGCCCGATCGGTTATATTGAATTACCTTCAATCAATTGTAGCAGAGAAGCGCGAGGATGATGGAAAAATATGTTTATAAAAAAATCAGAAGCATTTTCGTTCATCAAATCACTATTTCTCAATCTGATTTTCTCAGCCTGGTTAAGGCAGCGGACATATTTTCTTCATATTGAATAAATTTTTCGCAGTTTGTGTTCTCTTCTTCAAATACCTGAGTATATTATTTTACAATTCAAAATCAAATTATTATTCTTCTACTTTTTCTGTAAATTATATTACTTAAGTAATATTTTCAGCAGCAGATAATTATCCGATCCGATCAGCAGATAATTATAGAATTTTTTTTAAATGACTATGTTATGTTATCTATCTATACAATAGTTCTATGTTTATCAAAATAAAAGTATTCTTGAAAAAAAATACTATGACCATACTGTTTTTTTTTTTAATTTATTATGTATTTCCCATGAACACGGTCCAAATAATCATCTGTAAGCAGTCACATTAATAGAAGATGTTACTCCTAACCAGTAGGGTTCGTAAACGATCGTTCATCTTGTATGTTTCACACGCACACTTGTGTGTGCCGTGCTATCGCTTCGGAGCTACATTTTTTTATCATTCTGGTTGATGCGGGTGTTTGAAATGGGACGCAACGGAGAAGCAAAACTAAAATAGGCTCTAAAGGCTCTTGGCGTACCATCGAACACATCTTACCATGTTTGGCAATTCATTCGGCCTTCTTCCTCCTCCATCGACGAGCCTTCTCTAGCAGTAGAAAAAATCACACACCTCGACAAATTGTAATGATGCTTGCCGCGGACGGCACCGAACCAACCGTGCCGAGGGGCCATCGAGCAGCGGTGTGCAGTGAGCAAGAAAAATGACCAGATACAAATCATCGTTCGCTGCGCGTTTATTGTCGGTTTCGATATTTCCGCATGCGGCTACTAAACTGGCCGCGTGTGTGTTTGTATGCACGGTCCGTTTCTTCGTCTCGTTCCGGCATCTTTCGACACTCTGGTCGTCGTTCATATTATTAGCAAATTAGAAATGAATTTGCTGCCAATGAACGCGTTTTCGTTGGCGTCAGCAGTACCATTGAAATTAACTGCCTCTATTTGGCTAACTCGAACGAAGCTTTCTGGCTACTGGTATCAAGAGCCTCGATGATGCCTTTGGACATCTTGACAGCGCTTCCGTTCGCCTTTTTTTGTAACCCCAACTAAGCCGGCATCGATTTAGTTTTTGTTGAAGCGATTGTCTTTCGCTGGACATTAACGTTCCCACAACATGTGTTTGTGTAAATCTTGGGACAAAATAATTTTTGACCACACGTTGTCGTTATCGGCTGATTTATCACTTATTATTGATTTAAAAAACAATCGCCATTTGCCATGATCAAACATATTGCGCTTGCACTGCGTCTATAAGTTATAAAAAAAGCTATAAAGCTCTATGCAAGAAACTATAAAATTATGTATGCCTAAAAAATCGATTTGAAAGTTGCATGAGGCAAAACATGTGTATAAAAACATTCGACAAGGAAATTGGCTCTTTAAATTCAAACATATGAACGAAGAACAATTCTCCGAAAAGTTTTAAAAAGAATAAAGAATGATTTACCCACATTATCAATCATGTTTTGTAACTTTCAATATAGGGCGGAAACATATTGTAAACCGTCCTATCGGGCCTATCGCCATTAGTTTACATATACTCATACATTAGCGCATATTGAAAGCATTACCCCCAGATTTGTTACAACGATTCAAAAGCTCACAATTGAGCCTGTCGTAACACACAACCTGTTATGGGTAAGTCATTACTCATATGCGAGGAAGCAGCGTTCGGGAAGTTGTGCAAAAATTAGAGCAAATTACTTTTTCCGGTTTTAATCTATCCAGTGCGCCGTTCTCTTATACCATCCCGAGTATCAACAGGAAAACTGCTTTGAAACGCGCTATTTGCGCCACTAGTTTTGGGTGGCTTTGTCTACTTTTTTGTCTCCTCCTTTCAGCATACAAGTTTTTTTCTTTGCTACAAACTGAAGCTACCTCCATTTAAGCGACCAGCCCCAGGACTGAGCACCGGAGGCAGGTGATGAATCTCAATATAGCGTGAAATTTTTAATACTTCCCTTACGACCGCTCGCGCAATAAGTGCCCAAATACGGTGGTGTCCATAATTTCTGTTGCGCCCGCTACTGTGAGACGAAGAGAAAACAGTGAAAAGAAACTTCAAAACATTCCACCCACTAATCAAACCCCCAGGAAAGAAGTACGACACAAGAAAAGGTAGAAAAAGTTAAGCGATTTGTTGATTTTTTTGTGTTGTGGTCTGCCCCTGGTTCGAAAATTTCCGTTTCGTTGGACGGAAAACGAAGTAATCGATTTTAGTCGCGACCGAGTGGACTTCGTTCATGCAAGTGCGGGGTGGTTTAGGACAGTTCCGAAAGACGTATACGGGAAGACACTAAAAATGAGAAACACCTCCTTCAAACCTCAACTAGTCCATTGACGACACCGACGATATCCGTGATGTTGCTATGTCTGCTAATAGAGGAAATCATTAAAATTAGATAAATAATTCGGAAAACAAAAACAACAAAACTGTGCGATCAGAGGCTCACATTGCAAAGGGAAGAAATCAACAACAACAAAAAGGTTTCAAGCAATCTGGTAAAGAAGGTATTTCGTTAAAGAAGAAAGCAGTAATTAAAAAGAAAACATGACAAATGCTACCGTCATTGGAGTCCGTACGTAGAACTAAAAGAAATGTTGTGGCATTTTATAATCCTTCACATCCTCACGCGTGGCACTGGTAGGAATTGTCCCTTCAGTTGCTCATCGCTGTCCATCCATCCTGTATCACACCGTTTCGATCACATTCTCCACATTCTACGAGCATCACTGCCAAACGTTCAAAACGGAAGCCAACTGACTTCACAACGTGTGGAGGTCATAAAATTGCCCCGTACAGGAAGCATAGCATACCAACAGAGCCTTCCCATTACACCCAGAACCTGAACATGTCTTACCTTGCTTCGCGGGTGTTTGCGCCCCCGACCAGACGCATCATGGTTCTAATTTAACGGGTAATTTTATAAATATTTTTTTTAATTACATTTAATATCGCATGCTCAGGTGCAGTAAACGAGACGGTGTACCATCACCTGAATGTGCACGAAAGCACACAGCAAAGGTGTTGAAGAGGATATATGACTTCGTTTTCTGCTGGAAGGCCACTGCTGTAAACCCCGAAGGTGGGACAGATTTTTGAGGGAGTGGACCATTGCGTGCTGCTCAGAATGGCCTGCATCGCGACAAAACGACTTGAATGATTATTACGCTAGGTGTTTTTATTCCATCTTATTTCTTCTTCCGACTTCATTTAATTGTGGTACATTGTCGGGTTAGCGTGTGTTCAATAGCGATCTGTGTGTAAAAACTCACGCAATAACACACGTACATGGTAAGCATCACTGTAGCCAGTCAGAACATATGTCCGACAGTTCTCGGTAATCGATCCTGCGTCATTTAACGGGTTTGTTTTGAGGTTCTTGTGGAACAAAATATAATTGCACTTCTTCAAAACCTCAAAGGCATTTGCATTTAAATTTTATACCTAATGTTTGTCATACCCATTAAGCCCATAAGGAAGTTTAGGCTCCGCCAACACCACCAACGAATCATCAAGAGACAAGAACTACAATTACCATGAAGATAATGAATTTAACAGCTTTGTCGTACGCTACAAAGAATTGTAAGTTTGCTTCATAACTAAAGCTAGCAAAAGAAACTAAATGTATTATATTCTGCACCGTATTGTCTTTCAAGGAGCGCAACATGGCTCAGTAAATAAGTAATGTTTTCATGTGCCTAATAAAGTTGGCTACTGTACCAATTATTGAAGCTGTTTAAAATAAGTGTGGGTGATCGCACCAAACAACACATGCTGTCGGCATTTGATTTCTTATAACCATCGTTTAAATCTTGCGCAGTGCTGTTGGATGTAATTGGCCCTTTATGGAATGATTGTCTACAAATCATCTGTTATGTCTAAAGCAAGAATGATGACGATGTCACATTAAATCATGTTGCGATCTACGCTCCAACTGACCAGCGTTTCAAAGCCAATGACGTTAATTGTTTCAAGTATAGGAGTTAATTGTACTTGACACCTGGTGTGACAGATGTGATTGTGGTGCCGTTCACGGTTCAAACGTCGTCCTTTCCACACTACGTCAGCGATTTCCGGATGTTACGGAACGACCTGTGAGTCTCTTCAAATGGGGTCATCATAGTGTGTAACGCTCTGGCAATAAATGTCCAACAAGCAACAGGTCTCGGAATCGTCGGCTGTTCCACCCCATACGTTGCAAGAGCAGCACCACGTTGATTCCAATCAAGGATGGGTGTGGAGTGACGAGTGGGTCTAATGACTTCGGAGTACGCTCCACATGCAGAAGCCCGCCGACGGTGGGAAGGTTTTGAGGGACGCGATTTGGGCAACACACACCTGTCCAATGGATTCCAGCTACCCCAAAGATTAGCGACGGGACCCGTCCGAGAGTGGCCAATGATTTATGGTCGAGGGATGGCAATAAATTTCACATTTTTGTGCTTCCCATCTATCGCCATCGTGGTGCTGAAACCATCCGCTGGTGGTATCTTCGTGAAGATTGGAGACACTAAGTAGTTGTACGTCTAAATTCCGATCCTTCAACAGGGCCGTATGTTAGTTTCCCATCGAAATCGGCGGTTCGGGACATTAAATTTGTGTCACATAGACAACCAAGAACCGATGAGAACCGAGAGATTTTTTAGCTTTTCGTTTTCGGAGGTGAAAGTCCCTCATCTACTTCCTTCACATCCAGTCCAGATATGTACGACAGCTTTAACGAGACATCGGACTACTCGAACTGGTCCGATACTTGGAAGGGTGTATGAGAGCGGTGAAAGGAAGTAATTATGCGAAGCGATTGGTTGCTTCCCGGAACGGTTTGGCACTGTTTTATAGTTATCAAGTTCAGTGAAGTGTTCTAATCGCTTATAACCTCCATAGTCCATCGTATCCATGAACAACAAACTGCATATCAAACTCTTTTGAATTTTTTTTCTCTTTTTTCTGTTCGAAATGTAAAACACTTCATGCACAATACGTAACAATCACTATCTCACGAGAGGTAACTATATTCCTCATTCTTCTCTTTGTTGTTTAGTTAATACATCCGAACACTGTCTTCCGTTTCGGTGCAGCTCGCCGTTCACACGTGCCAAGAAATAGCGCTGTTTAGTCTATAATATCGTGATGACTTAAGACACCATTAGCTAGCCACCTTCGAGTAAAAAACATACTTAAATGTACAAAAAATCAATTTCCGCCGACCACAGTCCACCCGATCATGATCATCAATGAATTACTGTTGAGTTGTTGTGAGTCGACGCATCGAATCATCAACGCCTCCAGCTATCCTCAGTTGCGTTTCCCTAATCGCAGGTGGTCGTAGCTACCCGCAGTGAATGACCCAACCGTTTCATAGCCATACGTCCAAATTTCCAAATATTGGCACCGCACGCCATGTGAAGGGGCAGGGTTTTTTGTCGAACCGCTGTTTTGCGGATGCTGGCCATAGTTACGCAAAGGCCAACAGTCGAAAGGAAGAAAGATCTGATTCACCTTCTCTGCAATCCATTGCAACCCGGTGACTCATGCTGGATACGCTTCCCTTCCATCGCACGTATCTGTCCATAAGTTCGGTTTCCAGCCTCTCGAAATAGATGGGAGCTGTAATTTGTATAATATTATTTTATCAAAGCGACCAACCAAACACTACTGAGCGTCAAATATGTCTGCAGTAATTCGACAACGTACACATTTCTGTTGTTAGGTCTCTATTACGAAACTACCTGACCAGGGTACAACCAAATGTACATCTATCGAACAAAGAGAAGATGTACTACATATCTAGAAGCAGTTTGTGTATGTGTGTTATATGTAAGTTCACTTAAAATAATCGATCCTAAAAAATCCAAGGTCTGATAAATCGATCGTTCGGACCGATTGCTCGGTTATGAACGGCCACCATATGTTTGGCAGTTTAGAGCCAACACCGATTTTTTCCCTCGCTCATGCGTTCGTTTATTCCTTTTTCGTCTCACAATTGAAACTTCCATCGCAATACCCCCCGTTTCTGGACTGGTAAACAATTATATCGTTTTATTTTAAGTTTTTTTCTACAATTATTGCAATTCAATCACAACATTTTGATCGAAATAAACCATACCGATGGAAAAGCAGTAAACGAGTGGGCAGCATCACCGCGTAACCGTACCCGAGAAAAGCTTTTGCCAGGTTCAGAAATAATTGTTTGATCGATCAATTACTTCGATTATTGGCGCCAATTACGGCGGGTGGCTATGCTGAAAGCGCAGTGCTGCGAAGAAGTTACATAACAACATAAACCCTGATGTTGCTGCTAAACTAAACGAAATTAGTTTTCTGTGCAAATCTTATAAAACGCATCACCTTTATCGAGGGACAGATGTGCTTCATGAGCTTGTTCATTCACCTTCTGGCTAGTTTATTACCATTTCATTCTTTTAGAACTACTTTGACGTCAAACTGGAAAAAAAATTGATAATAATACATAATTACATCTTTCCACTTGTTAATTAAACTAACTTGATTTATTAAATCTTTTATCAAATTATAATATTATTTCAACTTTATTGTCCAAGCGAACAGAAAACGCACTTGAGGGCCTCCAAATATCAAATAACCCTAGCGCAAATCCATTTAACTTCGAATATTTGTTCACTAACATGCTGAAGAATTTGTTCTCAGCTTACACATCTCTGTTTAACTAAATGTCGGCTCTTCAAATCCCAATGGTGGTATTTCTTTTCATGTCTTTTTGTCAAGAAAATGCAAAAAATAACGACTTTAATCGTCAAAGTAACTGACCTCCTTCAAAAACTCTTTTCATGGCAGGTCCCATCAAAGCTTCCAAACATGTGGCTGTATTTTAGTGCAATCCATCCCAGTGTTATTTTATTGTTCTGCTTTGGCCAAACGAGTCAGATTTGATCTTGGCCGATGAGAACAAAATAATTCCATAGGAATTTCGAATTCGGGTTCGCATTTGGCAGCGTTCGATTACAAACCATTTCTCATCGTCGTCGATCATCAATCAGCACCGGTAGCGGTCATTGTTGTTGCTGCTGCTGGTGGCCCTTGAGATGCCGCGCAAAATGCATTACATGCCATCCCTGAGCAAGACCTCGAGCTTGCCTTCACCTGTATGCCGGTACCGCATGTCACGCGGCTACGTAAGAGTGAATGCAGTGTACATAATAGTGTCGCGATGGCCTGATATTTAGCTGTTGATGGAAGCGGTTGGAACAGGAGCCTTCGCGTCTCTTTATCCCAGCAATACAAAAGATCTCACCCACAAAGAGGTAACAGCAAGGAAACGGACTTCATGCTGTAGCATGAGTGTTGCAAACTGGTCCCATTCATGCTACGCTCGATAATGCAAGGAGGAATCGATTTCATATAAGAAGCCACAATGAGACAGCATGTTACTGCTGTGATGCATGACAATCCTATAAACAGTAGCTGAACGTAGCTCGCACTGTTATTGAATTTCGCTACTGAGATGCTGCTTATTCTGAACAGAAGCAATTCAGTTTCGACAAATAGACAACCAATCACAAAGAATCTAAACCAATCATTTGTGTTTGTGTCATACACACGTTTTGGATGTTGTGATCGGGTCACAAATTCTTCAAAACGTGGCGCCTTAGAAGATTGTCAATGCAGCCACAAATATACATATGTTACAACTGCTTCCAAATGGCTGACAGAAGCCAGCGCTGCCATCAAACATATTTGAAATAGAAATACAAACACCACTGCAAAATGGCAAACACCTCACGGGGTAAACAATTGCACTGGAAATGGCTGACCAAGTAGCGGGTGTGGCTTCCGGACCTGCTCGTTGCATAGCGAGCAATTTGACCAGTGTGTTCTGTAGGAGCGTCTATCGGTAACGTAGATAAGCGTAACAACTGCCAAACTTGATGGAATCGCACCAAACTTTCGCGCCTTCTGAACGTTATGTTTGAAAAGTGATAATTTCTTATCAATTTGCAAATAATGAGACCCCTTCGGCCGTTCCCTATTTTTGGTATTTATTGTTGCACTCGCAAATAACCTACACGTATGCAATCCTCGGTGAGTGAAAATAGTGCGCCACTCAATGACGATTGTAGTTTTATCGTGGCAAAAGTCGATTACGAAATGGCGCCTACTACGTCGAGCGTTATCACCTTACAGCTTGTGCGAGGAGGGGTTGGCATATCCTAAGTTTTCAACTCCACCCAATCCAACAAGTTTCCATCATCTGCTGAATGCTCAATCAACATTACGCGCCTAATAGTGCCGCTTCTTCTCGTGCCTCTCTTTTCCTTCCCTGTGAACGAATATTTCCACTGCCTAATTTGTAATCCGAGAGCCTTAGGGAAACCTTCTCTACAGAACCTATCGCAGGCCGGTGCTGCTGCATGGATTGTCGGTGTGTAACTCGGGTGCTCAATCAATGTAATTACCATATCATCCATAATCGCACCTCATTCTAAGCCGGCAAAGCTGTGCCGTGCTGTAACGTTTCCCGTTTTGCAAAGGAACCAACCGCTGGACCACTATACCGCATACCTACGTTCGGAAGCGTAAAGAAAACAGACGGCCTATGGATCGCTTCGGTTAATCATCACATTACTCTTCGACTTGCAGTTTTGTAACCGGAGCTTGTCGTTAGGGAATAGCGAGGCGCGATCCTGCCAAATAGAGGATCATACTGCGAGCACCGATACTCGCGACTATCGATTGTGGGCCACCATGCCATGTTGCAAAATCCCATTTCGCACAGTTGCCCTTGGGTTTACCTGCCCTATGCAATCACCATCTTAAGATACAACACTCATTTTCTTTTCGTTTCTACTTGTTCCCTTGATTCGCCATGGAACCATGGGAGGAATAAAGTCTGTGAAGGTTAAAAGTTGTTCAGGATTAACACCACAACGAATCGATTGTGGCGGTACTACAGATATCCTAATCGTACGATTTACTTTGACAGTAGCTCTTATCAGCTGGGGTCAAATATTACAAATAGTGGAAAATTGCTATGTGACCAAACTCGGTAGATCGTGTTCAAACTTCCTTTGCAACATCTGCATCGTAAAAAACTCAATATTTTTACTTTTGTACAAATGTCAATGTCCATTCTTACACACGTTTATCAATTTGATATCTATCACATACATGCAACAAATTTTTGTGTTTTACGAACTAACATTTTCTATTATTTTATTTCTTTGCAGGTGAGTTTCAACCGAACTGATAGATGATTTTTAATTTCAAAACCGTTTCCGTTTCCTCGGTAACAATATCATACATTTTAAAGGTAAAAATTTTAGTTAAAAAAATAACTGTGGTGTCTGTAAATGTAAGCAGTTGTGTTAAGAGTTCATCACCACCTGTTCTAATTTGTATTCGATCGTAGCAAACGATCTATACAAGACTTCAGATGTTTTTTTTGTTACGGTACTTCGAGACAACACAAAATGTGTACCTTTTTACGTCTATTATTAACATCACAGAAAAGTATGCGACGTAATGATTTCTTACTAATGCCGGAATTGCATTGAATATCCCCAAATCTTTGGAATCCTGCAATGAGCCCACACCGGTATAGCATAAGCATAGTGGAAGCAAATTTGAGCTCCATATAGTATAAAAGCGTTATCTTCTACCCCAAGCAATGGACTTGCATCGTTTGGTACACAATTTACTATTTTCTTTCTTCATCGGGAAATAAGTCCAGGACGATTCAGCCTGGCAGGTGTTCGGCGATCAATCCATCAATTTCCGAGCTCACCTAAGCCATCACTGCGGTCATTTGGAGGATGAACTGTAGCGGGATGCAGTCCCTCTGGGCTCGCATGTCTTTACCTCCAAGCGCTAATACCCGGGAGCACGTGTATGCTCCACGGACGGCCGTGTTTCATTTGATGTCGCAAGTTAATTAACTTATAACAGTCGCCACTGGGGACCGCACGCCAAAGTACGAGATACGGGAACAAAAAATAAAGTTTGGTAAAACCACTCCGATCAAACAGGGCCAATGCTCTCCGGCTTTATGTCATGACATGCATTGTGTTTGCGCGCGGTTATGCTATTGATGATGATGATGATCGGCGAGCCCGAGATGAAAATTCGGGAGCCCCAGGGACACAGTCGGGGGTGCGTGTCTAATAATGCGCAACAACGGCGCAACACAGTGACGTGTACCTGACCGGTGCCAGGTAAAAGTCCGCACGACAGGCCATTCCTTTCACTCCGATCGGGCGCCCCGGTCGGGGTAAGGCGCGAATCGGCACACGGACGTACACAAATCGTACAATTAATCAAAACCATACTTAATTACAGCCGCAACCGGGAGTAATCATCCCGGAAAGTACTAGCCGCGGAATCCGACCATCCTCCAGGTCTCACCGGGAGCCTGGTTTGTTACGAGATGGCCACAACAGCACAACTAAGCTCATTTGCAGTTACCGAGCCACCGAGTCGCCTGGATTGCCTTCCGGTGACGTTGATGTTGGTACGCTGAGCAAAGGATTATGAACTTCTCCTGAGGGGAACCCGTAGTCCATTGTTTGTTGTCCGTCCTCGCACCCGTGCGCGGATTACCTTCAACCGCCCCGTTATACACGGCACAAGAGCACTTCGATCAACATCGATCACGTATGAGCTACGTGCAGGGCAGGAGGCTTCCTTTGTTTGGGGCCAACGAAGTCATCCAAATCAAGCGTCGATTATCAATCATGGAGCACGGGGCTCGGGGAAAGGTGTGTACAAGAATCCGCTCAATGTACAGTCGGAGGCTAATGGTATACCAAAGGCGAACGGCGAAAGAAATGACGCCCCCCATTACCGTTTGCGGCTTCGTCGAGGAAGAAATTATCGTATTTAAACGTCAAATGATTAATTTGACCAAGGTGTTGACCACCAGGCAGGGCTCTCAATCAGTCAACTACGGCCTAGGATAGTGCACGATGAACATAGCTTTCGCAGGCCCTTCTTGCTGATCACCCTCTTCACCGACTCGGAAAACATTGGTAGAAGGGCAGAAGCATCGGTCTCGTCATTGAGGAGCGCTCCCATATGCACACACACGTTTCAAGTGCTCCAAACCCGACGCACCTTACCGCAATCATCGTAGTCGGATTAGCGGGCTTTTATGACGACGCTAATTTGGCTGTAAGCTTTTATAATCCGCTCGTAAATCGCTCGCCCCATACGGTGGTTCGCTCCTTTGCACTAGGTCATTTGCGAGCGGATATTTCTCATCACGTTTGAACCGTGCGTTCCACGTCCGAAGGGTTCCGACGGAGTGCCACCAGGTCCGACCGACGGGGGTCATTGAGATTTCGGCTTGTACAGCCCGCACTCGACAGGTGTGTTTTATTCTTGTGACCCCACGAGCTTTAGCGTCATGGAGTACCGACACAAACGCATACCACCACCGGCGCACGCTTGACGACAGGGAGTCGTCAAATGTTGAAACCTGCGACGACCTTCTGTAAGCGGGGTGACGAAAATTTGAATTTAGGCTCTTGATTCGATCCGGGAGTTTATTTATTTATTTAGAGTTTTGCCAACTGCAACCTGCAAGCGGCATCGGCAAGCAATCGAAAGACCTTGCCATTGTGGGATGGGGTGGCTATTTCGCTGTGCCGACCACAATGTATATCATCGATCAATCATCAAACGCACCACGAGGGTGTGATGTTGAAATAATCTTGCCCCGAATGAGGGACACAAGATCATCAAGCGGATCGATCGTTTGTAAAGGTTTTTTTGAGTGTTGCTTCTTTTTTTTAACCCATTGATGCCTCATCAATCTTGGTTTGCGATAGTGAAAGGACTTCATCGTTGGGGTGGCAGCAATGAGATTCGATTCCAAACAAAAAGCAAAACATTAACACCAAATCAAATTTAGTTTTGGCTGTACGTTGTAAACTTACCAATCTTTCGGATGACACTCCAGGGTCACAATATTCGACCATTGAAGCCACAGAAACACTGCATATGATGACCTATACAGTGGCTGCATTAGGAGACGACAAGTTTTGAAGTCGTAATGCCAACTCGTGCGACGAAATGGTACGTTATTGTAAAACAAGGCCACATATGAAGCCCGTTTCGATTTGTCTGCCAGTAGTTTCCCCATCAGCTGACTGTGGTTTCAAGTAAGGATCACTATAAAAACGTAACCTCACTCGTGCTAGCCCCGACCATCATGATTCGTTCTGCATTAATCTTTTTTATTGGAAACACAAGGGCACACACCGGAATGTTCTGTCTAAACATTGGCGATTTCTATTTGCCATTACTGATCGTTTATCCAAATATTGACCACCCACCCATCACCATCCGGTAGTTCCCCGCTTCCGAATTGCCGGACTACACATTACGGGTGCAGCTTGTGCAATTTACTTCACCACAAAACCCATTAGCCAAGAACCGCTTCAGAGATGCGGTGCATGGTTGTTGTTGCAAATGGGTTTTTTTTTTTATTTTCAGTTCACTTTTTTTCACTGCTCCATTCCTTGTGTTGTTTGTCTACATCTAAGTTTGCTTGCCTTTCTTTACGGAACAAAATTCTTCTTTGGTGTAAAATCAAAGGTGTAGATCACGGACGAGTGAAACGGCGTCTCGTGTTTGAGTAAATATGCACATGTACTTCGGAAGTCTCCGTACAATGCACACCCACCCACAGATGGATGCATTTTCCGATTCTACAGCCGCCAGTGTGCACCAACCATAAGGGGCCGAACATGGGCGCACGTTGCAAACGATGGTAAACAAAACAATTCCATCTTTTCCCTAGCCAGCCAATTATTAAAATACCATTCACCGTGTGTCGTTCGATGGCGTGCCCCTTTTTCGTTCCCCGCAACGAATATCAGATTGTGTGCAGAGTGTCGCGAGATCGGTGCATCTCCCGTTTAATGGCATACGACGGTGTGCTGCACCTGATGAAATCGGTCCCATGGGGGCTTGCCTAGTTGCCGGGCTCAGCTGCAGCCAGTCGCGAATTCCAAAGAGCCGGCTGCTGCAGCTCTCCTAGCGATCATTTGGTATTGTGTGTCTTTTGGTCTCGGATGTTTGTTCCATTCGTCTAACCGATGTAACTTTCTGCTTCTAGCCTGTTTGCTGTAGTGTTTGCCATGACATGGGTTGTGTAGGATCACACTACGTACGGCACAGCATTCGGGAGAAAGGAAAAACACACGGTCAAACGTTGATAGTGAATGGCTACGTCTTCGCCTGGTGGGAGTGGGGACCCTGACAAAACAATAATGAATTTGCATACATTTTAGCGATTTCTTATATTCACTTTCTGCAATACACTCACTATACAATTGCCGACTCACCATTTCCGGCACGAGACTATCGATCGGCTAAACTATTTGTAAATTAATAGCATGCAGTTTTCAGACACTTTCTAGTATCAAGCTTCTAATATGCTCCATTCTCGCAAACATCAGAGCCAATTAATTTAACAACTTATGTACAGATATTCTTGCAACATTTGAACACTTCACTAATATATATTGATATAAAATCCAAATGATCTCCTTCTCCTATTCAACATTAGCAAAGAATTGCTCACTTAACGATTTGAAAATATCGCGGGCGGGCGTTTCCGTTTTGTCTCAGACAAGCGTTAATTTATTGAAGTATTAACAATCTCTACGTTGGCGGCTCCTGCATATGTTTTTGTCGGCTTCACTGAGACCCTCCTAAACCAAAATCAGTTAGCTGTCGCATTCATCGTCTGCCCTGGTTGCCATTCTATTCTCAGAGGTTTTTGCCTGCCATTTTCTTCTCTTTATAGTTCTCCTTCGTCTGAAAAAAGTGTTTACCAGATATACGCCCGACGGATCCAAGCTCACATGTGGCATGATCCCTTTTCCGTTCCACTTAATCTTCAAATGCTTCGAAGAAAAGTCGCGAAATACACTCCTTCAATGGAGACCCTGTTTTTTCGCATTTACCTCCTTCGCCTGCCGGTATGCTATGGCACGGTGGAATGCGTTGTTCGAGTCCCGGTCCGGAGAAGATTAACGATCTTCCATTAGATTTATTGGCATTAATCGGTTCCGATAATGGTTAAATTTAGACAGATTTCCGCAGTAAGCGATTCCACACGATCCACCGACCGCGTTTGCGCATGAATCGTTGTAATTGTTACTTGTCCCAAACCGATCATATGTGGAAAGGCAATCGCACACAACTGCATTCGTGTCTCTGGTATGTGTATGTTGGTGGCGGCGGAGGCGATGGTGACGATTGAATTCCGAATACCACAGCCTCCTGGCCCAGCTTTTGCGGCCGTATCTTCCCATTTGGGGTGGTTCGTTTCACCGTCTCGGGAGAAGGAGTTTATTGACTTATTTGGAGGTGTTGAACATATTTAGCGTT
Source organism: Anopheles marshallii (assembly GCF_943734725.1). NCBI lineage: Eukaryota > Metazoa > Arthropoda > Insecta > Diptera > Culicidae > Anopheles > Anopheles marshallii. The sequence continues at coordinate 35,733,957 of NC_071327.1, forward strand.
TGTGTTGTGCTATTTTCTATTCAACCGCTGTTCAACTGTTCCACCACATTGGGCGTCACCCTTGCAGACCGATCGAAAACTCCTTGCTGCCACGACAGATCAGATGCAAATAATTCTGCTCAGAGACAGCTTGTCTCGTTACCATTTATAGGCAGTTATTTTCATTGGTTTTATTTCCCATTGACTGATAGGCAGCATTTATCCAAACGCATGGTAATTCCTTCATTCTTAAGCAATCACTCAACCTACAAGCAAACCCCGGACATTGCTCTTTCTATTCTTATAAATGACGATGCTGATAGTTTTTTTTTTGATAAATATTTTTACAATTTTCAACGCCTATATGGTTTTAATATTTCACGTCAATTAAATATAACGTCAAATAAATATACTATCTAGCCAACTGTAATGGTAAAATTGCATTAACTTGATACTATTTAATCGACTTCGTATCATGTCTGAAATTATTAAAAAAAAATCTTTAATAAACTTCCTTGAACAACAGTTCAATTAAATAATTGAGTACTCATAACTTGAGCATAACATATGAACGATCGGACGAGACGTTATCACCTAACGTCTTTAAACGACAGGTCCAGTTCCCAAAGAAACAAGTTCATAAAGAAACAGTCATAAAAAAATCATAGATTATATTGATTAGTTTTAAAGGGCTAAGAAAATGTAACCCCTAAGTGTATTATAATTTCTATCCCAGAAATTTCCTAACTACATACCATGAATTTCGCTAAAAACATCTCCCACGAATCCGATACCGGTTGTTATCTTTTTCGTCACATCAAATGTGAATGTTTACGCAAATGACATTCATCTTTTTAGTTTCCACTTACACACACCGTCGACCTAGAGCCATCTTTACAGGGTTGCATTACAGCTCCGATGTTGTCTGTGTTTTGCGCAGAAGATGGCCACATTGCAGCCAAGGGTGGAGTATGCATTCTGGTGTTCATACCAGGCTGAGAATTTTTCGTGTTTTATTTTACATGCACTTTCTGCATTACGGTGCAACCACTGATGAAGGAACACACCACAGGGACAGACAAGCGTGAAGGCGAAGATATTGTCAGTCGTCTGGGCGGTTGACTGCAGCAGGATCTGTGTAGTTTTATAATAATTTGTACCGCCGCCGGTTGCACCTGTTTCAACTCTTTTAGTCTCTTCTTCGTATTTCTCGTATCTCTCTTCTTCGTTCTATTTTTTCTCTTGAGAGTTGACTCTTTCTTGATTCTTTCGTTTAAAAACTTGCTCCCCCTCTCACATGGCTTGCTTTTGACAAGGTCCTTTTCACTCGTTCATTCGCACAAGATTTCTACATGTCTGCTTTGTTTTGTCTGGTGCATCGTTGTATGCAGCATGCACTGCTGTCATGTTCGAGATATTCGTAATGTATCAGCTTGCAACACCCGCAGTTTCTTCCATTTGCGTATTAGTTGTATGTTCATTCGCTCATGTTTGTCGTGTACACGATACAAATACTTTGCAAAAAATATGTGAGTGTCGGTAAGGATTTAAAAAAAATGTAATAGGATCATGTCAAAATCACATTAAATGTTATTTGAATGATAACGATGTGATATTCGTTGTAGATACTACTTAAGCTTTCAAAAAATTCATCCGACATTTCTATGTATAGATAAATGCAGGACATCACCTATAATACATTGCTCCGTATAAAGGCTCAGAGACTTTCGGTGCATAACACACTTCATTTGACGAAGAAATAGAGATTCCTCGAGGCCAATAATAGCAACACGATTGCAAAGACAAAAGACCAGCACACATAGCATGAGTGATCGTCTCGCGCAAAATGAGCTGCATCATTCCATGCTATTGTGCTACTTCAGAAACGTAACCGGTACCGCCGTCGCAAAATTTCGGCGCACATGTACAGTCCATTGGCTGCCAGCAAATTCCACCGACGCAGTCCGCGCGACACAAGACAAAGCGTCGAGATATTCTGCACCGGAATTCAACCCACCCGTTCGTCGTCGACCTTCTCTTTTAAATGCCTCCCCTAATGGACAACGATTGGATCGTGACGAACAAGGCAATGTTGGCCACATTTGATCGCATCATGTGCGCGTGAATCATCGTGACTCATCGTCTGCTGATATTCGATCCTCTTGCAAACAGCATGCTACTGCAAAGTGGATAGACTGCCCTGGTTGTGGGAGATCATCCCCTAGGCCAGCGAAACACGAATCTCAGGGAAAGGCAAAGATCCTGTGGGAAACAAGTGAGAAATTAGCTTGCCAGAATTAATCTGCGTCACTCCGGCTGCTGAGAGACGACGACGATGCAAACGATGATGACTGCCACGACAGAAAAGATCTTGCTACTCCCGCACATATTCCACTTGCGCACACACAAAAAGGTAACCATGTTCGACGCATGTGTGCGCTGTACCGGTACCTTCAGTGTGACGCGACTTGTCGTGTTTGTCAGGATGTGGGACTTCCCCACCCTCACCCGGCGGTTTGGTGACGAGAACGCAAATTGAATCTAGCGTGCATACTAATTGCACTTGCCACATGAATAATCTCATCTCGTCATTAATTAATTTCGAACACGCAGAACGCCACACAGACTTCATGCTTACTCTGCTTACAATCCCCAGAGCTATGTGTGTGACTCCCGTTTCTACACCGAATGGAGGTGGTTAGGTCCTGACCTGACGCTCCACATCACTTGCACACGTTGTGATCTATTTTGCGCTACTCAACACTGTAATGGAACATTTCCTACCGTCTCGGGGATTAGTAGATAAGATTTTTGCCATCCGGCCATGCCGGGTGGCTTACGGGTGTGCAAAGGATCCGGGAAATGAACGAACGTCTTGATGATCAATTAAGTTTCGTGATAGCTGCCCTCCGATGTAGAAGGAAATTAAGTCTTTTGACATTTGAAACACCCAAGAATGATCGAAACAAACCCAAAACGACCCAAAAACAGTGCACAGCCCTCACAGGCCATGAATCCCGTACTTAATACTTGTCCAACGCCGTCTCTTACACCCAGCTATGTGCCAACGACGCGTCCGTCTATTGCGCACGGCCTGGCTCATCGACTAGTTCGTTTCGATGCGCTCGAAAGGACACACACTAGTAAGACGGATGAAATACTCGCACCCGCTGCTTGCACCCGAACAGATGTTAGCTTGTTAGACTTTGACTGACATTCCGGTGGCGCTAACGAACGATACGCAAACAATTTCTTACAATCAGTCGCTGGGCAAGAAGTCAAAGAAGTTCAAATTGTGCGTCCACGGGAACATAAGAACAAAGGCGAGCAAATGATTTTCAACAATCTCGTTAACCAACGAATTGAATATACTTTTAATATACAGTTACTTAAAACCTGTTCAACAAGGATTTGACAATGTCATACCTAACCTCAATTTGTGAATCAAATTTTTATGATTCATAAATCGCCCTAGTCTTAGGCATGCCTTACCTCCCATCGCGAAATTTAATTCTGCACGTGTATAACGCTCGTAAGTCATATTATTCATCTGCAACAGACAACTAACGAGCTGTGATAAATGGCTCTAAGAGATTTTTCGCTGTTTATTTTAGGAACACTTTATGAACATTCACTTTAAGAAGTTCATTATTCCACCTATTAAGTTATTTTAACTTATGCCCAATAATACAAAATCAAACTTACACATTTCACAGCTTCATCACAAAATGTAAAAGCCAGTAAAACCAAAATATTTCGAACCTAATTTATTTAACTACATTAAGCCACTGCGAAAAGATCATAGATACACATCAGCCCCAAATATCACGCTCATTCCTTCTCACCTGTCATTTTGTCCTGCAAATGTGTCTCCTTTCCGGCCTTCTCCTTTACTTCACAATGACCACTATGTCTCCTTGCTCCACTTCTGGTGCTCCGCCCTATTTTTCAGATTTCTCATTTTGGATCCAGCCAGCCACTTATGCGTGTATTCCCTTCTAGTTCGAGAATTCCCTTCTTTAATGATCACAAGCTACTATTCCATGCATTCAAGTTGCACAACACCCAATCGTTTCCTAAGGTCAGCAAGTGCTTAACACTGGTCGCTTTTCAACGCCAGGGAATGACCGACAAGCAAATGGTAACGCCAGTCCAAAAGAAAAAAAAACAAAAAACACAAAGCAGAGCATGAAACAAACAAAAAAATGCCCACAATGCAAAGTAAAACCATAGCAGGGGAAAGGAACATTGAAGCAGTCACATATGCATGAACGTACATCGCGGTTCGCTGTTGGAGGGGGTAAGAGATGACAAGAAGCAAATATTTTTATTTATTGTTTTATGTTTTATGCTTTTATCTTTCGACGCTGGTATTGCGACGATTGCGGAGCCTTTTCGAAAGACGACGACCGTACCCGTGGCTGTCGTTTTGTTGGAAGTTTTGCAAAACAGGGACACACACAGGAGCAACATCCTTTTGCACTTGCTCGTGCCTCCACAGGGCGACCACAGTACATCATGTAAGGGCCAGCCAATTTTTTTCCTTTCATTTCCTTCGCCAGACCAGGCGAAAAATATAAAAACGCGTATGGGTGTGCAGAAAGTTATCCCCTTTCCCGTTTCATGTGCTTCGCATCCATAAACAAAACCATCTTCTCTTATTGATATCATATTGTCTGCATTGCGCTGCTGCAATTTTCGCGTCCATTCCCTGGCCGTCGTACCTTCTCACACTCTCCAAAGTCGCTGGCTCCGAACGAATTCCGCGATTCAGGCGTTATTTTCACTCCCATCGCATTCGGTAGAAGTAGGAGTAAGATGATGAAGAGATTCCGTTTCGCCCGGACTGGGACCACCTTTTATATCCTTGGAACGTGTATACGTTATCGAACCGGCAATTGGTTACTGCGCAACCGGGTGCAAGTTGCCACTTGTGTTTGCGCTCGTTGTTAAGTAATAAAGAATCAAATCCAATTCAAAAGAGCGCGCGAAGCAAAAAACGAAATCGTCAACCCAACTACCGTGTTCCCAGCTGCAAACGTACGAACGACGAACAAAACGTGATTTTATGACAACGATCACGAGTCGTTGCAGCATTCAAAACCGCATATCAACATATGCTGCCACACACCACACAGCAATGGTGAACGATGAAAGAGAATTTATTTTCAATAAATTTTACGATTACGCTGCAAATTTTATACCGATAACGAATCAATCGATGAATAATTTACGCTCTGTTATGCTTTTATTACGGTACGGATGGATTGTCCGTTTACACGTAATGACATTTGAAGACAATTTTTATTCAGCACTGGAAGTGATAAGTTCCCTAGTTTGATTACTTGCCGCAAAGTGGAGTTTTCTTCAGTTTGCATCAAGAAACAAGAAAGGATCAATCATGTGTTTTCGTTCAATTAGCTTGCAACTAAGATACATTTAGCAATATTAATAAGTTGTGCTAAAGATAATCGTAATTTAATTATTATTTTGACTCTGTACAAAACACAATCAAACGGCATTTATCCATTTCCTGATGTTATAACATCAGCTTTAGTGTGATGTGCTTTAGTAGATGTCCTAATACTTCAGCATTAACAGACAATTTATTTTGTTTTTCGATAATTCGTAATTATATGAAAGGAATTTACAAATAGAAATACACTGATGAAACATAATCCAATCTTCATGTCCGCCTACACTGGCATTTATTAATTAAATCGGCTAACGTTGAATCATTAAGAACATCAAGAAATTAATTCTTCAAACAACTAACAGAAATCATCCAAATCTACACCAACCATGCTCATTCCAATAGAGAATCCCCTTTACGCAAAGCGAGCGTAGAAAACGTTTGGGCATAAATCATGCCCTACCAAGTCGCCCGACACTGACAGGCTTTGTGACAGGCGTGCTCTTAAAGTGTCGGTCGAGAAAGTTTTGTGAGAACTCGGTGCCAAACTGTTGTCCACGCCTTGGCTGAATGGACGGCACACTGAACGGATTGGGTCCGAGATAACCTACTGTTACTACCCGATCCTTCCCTCTGACGGTAGACCATTCCGAGCGACTGATTATCATGTTGTTGGATCCACCACAGTACAAGAACTGGCCCTTTTCTGTGCCAAAAACTAGCCTAGCGAAAACGAAAGCCATAAAATTAAAAATATATCGTCCTTAACATTCAACTTGCTGTCAACAGTGTTAGCCTTCTGCCAAACTGCCCGCTTCTTTCATGCCCGCTAACCTGCGTGGCGGTGACGAGTTGAAGTTTGTTGGAAGTTATATTGCCGGAGCTCATTTGCTCTGCGGCTCACATTTCTTTTTCATGGTCGCCACAACCCTTACTTGGACATGCTGGAATGAATGTCAGTAAATGGAGGCGCATGGTCGCCCACGGCTGGTTTGCGATTGTGATGATGAAGATGGGGATTGTGTATATTTATTCGATACTTACGAGAAGAACAACAAAACAGTCTCGAAGTAGAAACATTCCCCTACCAACGAGAAACATATAAACGCGATCAATTAATTTCTGTCTGCTCAACTTTGGGATCCTTCGCTAAAGAAAGAGTACATCCTTGAGAGTCTCAAAAGATGTCAATTTCTTCTCTACACAACTGTCATTATAATTCTCAGGCGAGCCAAACCATACTATGCATACAACTTTGATAAAAACGAGCAAATAATAAAACTATTGCAGGGAAGAAAAGTAAATTTGAACGTAAGATGAAAAAAAGCAGCAAATGCTTCACTAATAACCAAACGAAAAAAAATCTTCCTACCCTTAAGTAGAAAGAAGCTTAAGATCAGAAATGCGCACACCCAAATCCACGCTTCGGGACAGTATAAATCAAAATGCAAATGGTCCTCCGGGACTGATAAATCGAGACTATCCCTCTGCTTCTCCTATACCCCTTTGAAACCCGTTTACTGCCCCATTCGGCTTTGAAGTATTGGCTACTGCCGAGTTGTCTCGTTTATTTGCAGCAACCATAACTGACCCAGGTTTCTGTAAATTTTCTCTGGTGCTTTATATGAAACATTCGCCAACACCGCTCTATATTTTTTGTCGTAGTTGGCTTATATTTTACTAAATCAAAATTCTATGTTTAACAGTGCCTGTTTTTTCCGTATATTCGTTTGCTTTCATAACAAGTTTTGTTCACATTTTCGTCGTTCAATCAGTTTCCGGTTACGGTATGCATACGAAAGTTGAACTAGTATATGTTACTGTTTTCTTTCCCGGCATTGTACTTCTAAGGCGCTTTAAACACTTCGGTCAGTCAATGCTTTCTCTTTAAAGAGCATGGAAATTGTTTGCTCTTGGTCCTTTGTTAACCCCACTCGAAGTCTCTCTGACACGATTCACCGACTGGACCTTTTTTTTTTAATATTTCCTCGCACTATCTCACATCCGTAGTCAACGCGGTGTATACTATTGCTTTTTGTGACACTATGTATTCCTTTTCTCCAACGCCACGCTCTATCGCACACCAATATTTGGTGCGTTTTATTTATTACATTTTTATTTTTCCCACTGTTTTTCTCACTATCATTCCCTGTCCTGCAGAACGCCTTTGCAATTTTGCTCAAGATTTGATGTGTTTTGTATAATTTTTTTATGCTTATTTGTTTGCTTTCCTGCATTTCTTCGCGAGGAAATTTCTGATACTATCATTTGGCACAGTGACAAATGTTACTTTGTACATCCTTTAAACCACCATTTTTACTTTTTGCAGTAAAGCATAATCTTGTAGTTGTCTTCCTGTAGCTTGAACTCAAACATAATAGGTTGAATACGTTGAAAACTGTTCGGAATTGTCAAAATATATAATCGGGTGTTTTGTAACGTATTTTTATCGTTCGCTGTAGAATAGCTTCCTACCATTTGTCCTTCTTTTTCTGACGTAAACAAGATATTATTTAATAAATCCTGAAAAAAACTAATCTAAATAAAGTACCGCATTGACAAGCACCACGCTACAACAGAAGCTAATCCTTGGTAGCATCAGCCAATCACCAACCCACTTTTACAGTTCTGCACCTTCTTTTGGGGCCTGCTTGTTTTGTTCCAATCGCTCAAAATCGCTTCCCTCCGCAGTCATTATTCATTCCGAGCTACACGCCGGGAGACACACAATAAGGATCGTTGCACATGCACCATCGGCACTACCAGCACCGTATGATGCCTCCACTCAACCGGTGCTTCTGTTGTGACGACAAAAAAGCATCAGCATACATCATCGTCACCGAAGCGTTGGGAACATAAGCGATGGGAGCATCGGGAGAGAAAATTACAATCTCTACCGTTGGGTGGACCGAACATGCAGAATGGACCAAAATCATGTGACCATTTATTGATGTGTTTGTGTGTGTATGTGTGCGTGCGTGTGTGCATACTTTATGGTCACGCATTGAGTGTTCGATCAAGAGTCGGTGAAGTGATTTGCTGTCGAACCGAAACCGACGAAGCCTCCGAAAAACGAGTCGCTCCTGGTGATCAGGGAACCAAGAATGTGAATGCTCAACTACTCTCTGTAGCACTTTTCCTGACATCGTCCCACTGTTGCGATGACCATCGCATCGTTTATCAAAAACCATTATAATTTCTACCCCGCTTAGTTGGTTGAATATGAGGTGGGAGTGGCAAAAGGAGCAGACCCTGTGTCGCTTTTTGTCGGGAGAGCGTCCTTATCTTCCTTGAGATGGCTGTCGGCCATTACGACCACGTTGCGTATGAACGTGTAATTATCTCTAGCGGTTCAGATGATTCCAAGTCCCCGCACCACCCGACCATCCAATGCCCTTAGGCTCGACTGCGGTACATCAACCTGTCGTTCGCGGACTAGCCTGGCGGTCAATGCAGCTCGCGAAAGCCATCGAGCCGCCAACGGAGACAATGCGTTCGAAGTGGTTTTGCCCACTTTATCAATGCCAGCATCGACAGCTACGAATTTGTATGTTATTTTCCTTCCCTGCGCAGTTGCGTGCTTGTTTTTATTATTTTTGGAGACCTTGCTGTACCCCAACTAGGTATGGTTTGGCTTATGGGTGCCAACATAACGTAAGAAAACACACTTCATGATAGGGCATGTATTCACGAGCGCTATTCGTCTGCCTCCCACACCAACCCACTACAAGAGAAAGCGAGCTGCGCGAAAGAGAAGGAATAATGATGATGGAAAAAAAAGTTATGCCACCGTACCATGGAGAAGATGACGGAGCCCTACGGCCTTCGGCGTCAATTTTTTCTCCCTCCGAAGAACAACTTCATGTGTAGCCGTTTCGTTCAGACCAACCAGCTGTCGAAAAGTTCAGCGTTGCATGAGCAACCGCTTTGTTTTCATCTTATCGGTTATTTCTCCCATTTTGTGTCGGTAATTTTCACACATGGATATGCACTCAGTACCGAAGGTGAAAGGTACTCCAAGCGAATCCGTCCAAGAATTCGTCAAGTCATTACCATCGCACAGAAAGGAAGAATTCGATCATGTTTTCCAAAATATGATCAACCATAATTACGGAACCTCGCAACTTAAGACACACTCCAAATTGTACACAAGGTACAACCATTCCAAACGATTTTGACGGTAAGAAGAATGCATTTATGGCCGTGATCAATTCCAATACCTGTTGGAGCGCTAGCTATCGCTTTAGCAGACCCGTTGGCAGACGATGGCGCCTAAATTATGGTTATGTGCTAACCAAGGTGCTGAAGAAACGGTTCTAGTGCCTTTTCACCCTCTCGAAACGGCAATGATGAACCATGGGTCACAGGCAACAGCAGCTGAAAGCTGCAAAGTCAAGTGTAACCGTAAAGCAGCAGCATATTAACATGATAAAGCTTCTCATAATAATATTTTGCCTAAAACAATTATCAAATTAAAGTTCCTCTAAGATTCACATACAAAATACATGCCTGTTCTATCAAAACAAAGGGCGATGAAGCAAAAGCATTACAGTGGTGATAGTCGTTACTAAGTATCAATACAAATTTGTACACTTTTTCACTCAACGAAAACGAATCGTTTTGTCTGGTGTTCAGTGTATCGATGGGAAACAATTCGCCAATGAGTGGGAGCCCCAGGTAGAGCACACCTTTTAGGTTTGCTTTTAGGTTAGCAAAAAAACTAAGCTCCACGCTCTTGTAGAAGATGAAGCAATCGAGGAGGTAACTATCATAAAAGAAACATTGAAGCACCATAGAATAGAACGCACACAACGCGTACACGAGCGTGTATTTGCGTTTGGCGTATTTATTTGACTTCCTCGGCCCATACGTTGTTTGCATGCTGTGGGTGCAAATTTGTGAAACGTGACTTTGCATTAAACCTGCCTTGGTGAGTGTATATTTATGTGAATCTAAATGTATGTTCAAGCTAATGCTCGGAAGATGTTTGACGATACTAATTATTTTTTTTATGTGAAAAGTTGCGATGTGATAGAGCGACTCTCAAGCTCAATCTGTCTTACAGCAATTTGTGTGAACAATTATACTTAGAAGAAACTATTTATCAATGCTACCTTTACACTTCAATCTGACTTGAAGTTGCTCCAACGAATTCCAAATCTGATTGGCGTAAATATCCATTTCAGTGATCCCAGAGCTCCGCACAGCCGTATATTGTTTGAATAGGGAAAAGTCATACTTTTCTCACTCAATTAACCGGTTTCCTTTCAGTCCGATCGAACCTTCAGTTTTTATCACGCTTCCTCCATAGTCCACCATCCCTTTGTCAGCACCCGATTCCCGGTCGGTCTATTGATATCTCGTTTTCCTTTGAACCACAATTAAAAACGCGGCTCCAGAGTTTCAAGCAATCGAAGATTGAAGCGCTCGACCACACTGATCTAGCGAATGATCACAAACTTGTAGCTACCACCTGCTGGGATACGGGACTAGCGATAGAATAACTTAATTATTTAAATTCCCACAATTAAAATATTGGCCTGATTCTCTAATTTACCACCCCGACGGACACTAAAAGTCGCGTTCGGGAATTATTCGGAACCAGAAATGCCTCCACCACATTCAAACAGGCGGCATCGTTTGTGGAAGGTGTCCGATAATAGCCCGTTGTGCTCGACGCTCTTTCAATCATTGGAGGATTTTCAGATTTTTCCAACTAGTTGTTTCATAAAATCAAAATCAATTCTTCTTCCAGCTTTCCTGATGAAGACTGATCGGCTGAGCCATAGGTTCAATTTGGAATTTCTTTTTACGAGCCCTTAATTTGTCCTGGATTTCGTTGTGCTCGACACGAGTCGGCACGAGTAGACGAAACAATCAACCTAATGAGAATGTTCGATCTAATCGGTCGATAATGATGATCGCTCAGTGGCCATTTATCCACGGCTTCCTACGACTTGTCACACATTGCCGGCCGTGCTAACTAATCCCTCTCTTTTTCGCTTTCGTTGCAGATCGATGCCCCTGATATTTTCTTGATCCACCGGTACTATCACAGAACGACAGACCTAATGACTATGGCGGATGGCGGTTATGACCCAATGGGGCACATCCAAACGGGTCGTCCACACGCTTACTACCTGTACCAGGTGGCGGCCGCTGCTCTGGAGCAGCAAAATCAGCAGCACCAACAACAGCAACACCAGCAACAGCAACAGGATCAATCGACCGAGGAACAGATTGCGACTCGCTCACGTCCTCCGTCAGACGATGGGCATGAAAACAACAACAATCTGCCAGCAGCGGCCAATAACAACCTGTTCCGATCGGAACAAAAGAAACACAAACGGAAACGACTGTCGGCGGTGTTGGACAAACTGCACAATGGTAGCGGAACGGTGGTCAATCACAACAACAACAACGTTGGGGAAGCGCAAAACTTCAAGGTCAAGTGTACTGATTCACGCTCCAGTGCCGAAGACTGTGCCGAAGATGTGTTTCCATATTCTGCCAGTCCTCGGATCAGCATCAGCCCGCTGCGGTTAAGCGAAGTTGATGAGAACAATCCCCTTCAACAGAGGACTTCACACCAGCAGCATGCACTACCTCATGATCAGCAACTGCCATCACCTTCGCACATTTCTCGCCAAACCAAGTTAGATTCCCCGCAGCAACCGATGGTGCCATTGCAACCGTCACAGATCAAGCAGGAACAGCAGCAGTACCTGTACAAGCAGCTCCAGTACTTCAATCCTCTCGCCTTTTTCAATTATCTTCCGGAACCGACCAAACTGCTTTATCAGCAGTTTGCCCGTCAGCGCAGTCATTCCGATTCAAATCTTCAACTCCAACTCCAGCAGGAGCAGCAACAGCAACAACAACAACAACAACCATCACCACAACAGCCACATCATCAACTAAATCCACCCAAGAAAAAGAAGTCAGGCCATGCGGGGCGAGCGTCACAGCGCCCACCAACGACCAGCAGCCGAAGTAGTAACGCCAGTAGCAGCAGTGGCCATCAAGACCTGCAGGACCAACCGCTTGATTTGTCGATGAAGTCGACATCACTGCTCGAATCGACTAGTCTTTTTGTCTCGCCTGTGATCAAGAAAGAGCCCAATTTGGCCGACAGCCCACCACCGGACTCACCATCAACACCCGCCTCCATAGGTACATCTAAGCTGGTTTTGAAACGGGAAGCCATGCCGGACATACGACGGTCGCCCGCTTTCGAACATCTCAACGGTCATGTACCGCCCGGCTTCAACTTGAACGTTTCGCCTGTTGTGGAGGAGATGCCTCCAGGCTCGGACGTTGCCTACATGTGTCCTGTGTGTGGTCAGCTATTCTCGCTCCAAGATCGACTAGCGAAGCATATGGCCTCGCGGCATAAAAGTCGTACCGGTGCTACGGACATCACCAAATCCTACATGTGTGAGGTCTGCCAACGATCGTTTGCCCGATCAGATATGCTAACGCGACACATGCGTCTGCATACAGGAGTCAAACCGTACTCCTGTAAAGTGTGTGGCCAGATTTTTTCCCGCTCGGATCATCTATCAACGCATCAGCGCACGCACACTGGCGAAAAACCTTACAAGTGTCCGCAATGCCCGTACGCGGCCTGTCGCCGTGACATGATCACCCGTCATATGCGTACCCACACTCGCTTTGATCAACGCGGTGGCAGCAACGGAGGAGGCTCGAGCGGAGGCAGCACCAGCCCGTCGATGGACCAGAAGCCAATTTTGCTGCCGTTGCTCGGCACGGGCCGTGCCATTAAAAAGGAGGCCAGTTTCGGCGGTGTCGGCGGTGGTTTCGTTCTGGAAACAAAGACTGAATCGTGAAGTTCAACGCGAAACTTCAAGGCTCGCTTTCAATGACTGGTGGTGTAGTTCCAACGGTAGACGGTAGTTCCTCGTAAAAGTGTGTGTAGATTATGATTTCATAATATGTTTCTTTTACAACGTGTGTGTTGTTTGGCCTTATCAAAATCGGAGATGCTTAACCACAGTGGTAATAGCTTTGTTTCAACGTTTTTATGAAGGTGTTAGATTCTCAATGGTTGTGATGCATTGTCTCCAAAGTCGGGAACAATAGATCAGCAGATACGGTTCTGTTACATGTACCGCTTGTTTTATCACCCCATTGCGGGCCATCATTCCTCCAAACGAACCGTTCGTAGTGTATAAATATAGTATGAGTGCGTGCGAGTTTGTGTGTGCTAGTCTAGAACGTAGAGATTTCAAATAACGGCTCAATATGATTTCATCCAGCCCATTTCTGAGCATCATTCCTTGAATATTTAGCAACGAAAGGTAGATTAGTGAGATTTCAGGTGAGCTAGACAAACTGACAGGTTTCCCTCGATTTCGTATAGAACAAACAAGTCTCTCCACAAAAGTCGAATTATTGTGCATTAACACACCGAACAGGAAATAATGCAACAATTGCAAGCAATGAAACGAACAAACAGTGCGCCTTAAGAATGCATAACAACCCGTGTGCCTTATTGAATATGGGAACTACATAGACGCCTGTAACCGTAGCTGAGATGAGTAGGTAACTCCAACACCACACAAATAGTCCATTTAGAACGGAAATTAATTCCAACCGTAATGTAGTTCTCGTGAGCACGAAAAGAATAATTTCTGACTGGTAGCTGTCTACAACGATTGTAACCGAATGGACGATGTCTTGAACTTTGTAATGTGCTGCAAACTAAAAGAGTATTTGCCTGTTAAACATGTAACAGATACAGACGTACAAAAAAACTGCTACACCTTGATAATTTCGAAGGATATGGGACCATTCCTTACCCGCAACACAGTGTGTAGAGCTTATGTAGAACTTGCTAGAACTTATGTTTCTTTTGGTGCAACCACCTCAGGAGATCTTGGATTTTGGTTTGTCACATTTCTGATCTAGCTGGATAGATTGTCTTGTGCTCGGAGAAACAATTCAGATGAGATTTGAAATCGACCTTTTCGTGTGAAGACATCAAAACAAAACCATCCAGTCATCCCGAATCTAGATTCCAAAATTGTGGAATGGTCATCTACTAGCGTTTAACAGCAGCAAACATACCCTTCCATACCTTTCCTAACCTATTGATCGTTTTGACCCGCCTGCATTTATTATTTCTTCCAAGCCATTACGTTCGCGCTTTCTGCAGACATGATTAAATCCGACTTCAAAACTACCGCATGATCTTAATTTAAATTTTCAATCATGCAAATTGAATATTAAACCCAGTACTGTTTCCACCCCGACGGAACGTCTTATCGTACTGCTTGCTCAATTTCTTAAGCGCAAATTCTTCAACCCGTGCGGCAATATGGGTTTCCGTTTTTCATTCCGCCTGCATTTTTCTGCGGCGGCGAACGGCGACGACCTTCGTGCCCGCGTCAGGTTGCAATTTTCCACCCGCAAAATAACACGGAAGGAAAACAGCCCCCCGCATTCATTTGCCTCAAACACACACCTACAAACGGCCGGAGTTGTCGACGTAATGGACATAATTAGTACCAAGTTTTCACCAAGAACGGCTGGAAGTTTCCGTTCCCGTTGCATGAGAAAGGATAGCGCCAGGAAGTAGGCCCACGCGAACACAGCAATCCCAAGTTTGTCGGTTGCCGACTACTGGTCTGTTGTAGGTCGATATGATGGGTCTAGCAAGCAATCGTGCCCGCTAATGTGGTCGTTTGAATGTAGGTGGATCATGCAAACTTGGAAAACTATACACTAAGAGATCAATAGAAAAGTTCTCTTATGAAATGGTATTTTTTAACATTGCTCCAGTGTTTGCCACTACCAGGATGTCTATTCTATTTGTAATAACCAATTGCGATCTCTGTTCGCTTTGGAGTATTTTGATGGTGCTTTCCACCAAAATCCCTCAAGGTTGATCCCGGACGAAAGTGGTGATAAAACCACCGTGGCCCCACACAACATAACCAGAACCATTTCAAGTTAAGGTCTGCCACAAACAGAGGCCATGGACATTCGCGTGAGTCAAAGGGCGTGAGCGAGCGAGTAAAAAGATATAGCGCAGCTAACTACTAACAGCCGCAATCTGCATTGCACCACCCAACCCGGTTGCAGTATAAATTTGGCGTGAGACTATGGCCATCCCGATGCAGGGTGAAGCTTGGTGAAACAATTTCATTTTCTCCCATTTTTTCACCTTGTGTGTGTGCGCTAAATAATGGTCGTCCACCACCATCACCGCCCCGACATATTGTAAAGAACACGAACGGGATGGTGGCACAGGCATGCAACGTGAGCCTTAGCTTGGCATGCACGTTCGTTCCTACTGTAATGTGATACAGTAAAGAGAAACCCTTTGCATTATCCTTTTACTTTAGTATCCCCCTAATCTGCCCCCAATACACACGTTCCGATCGGATTGAGGGTGGACAGTTAAAACAGGACCAACTATCAAGGGAAAACCCGTAACAAACACACACACATTCACCACTGCCTGTTGAAAGGAAACTTTGCCAGCCGGAGAAAGGACTTGTTCGGAACAACCGAGAATGTGTGTTACGGCTCGGTCAGAGATGAACACCCATAGTGAATGAAACAAAACTTCCCTTGCTTCAACCGGTCCTTCCACCTTCACATTCCGCACTCTCTGCTTGGCTACAAAAAACCGAGTGAGTTATGACTTTCCACGCAAAAAGCTTACACTGGCGGGGCGAGAGATATGAGTCGGTCTGAAGGTCCGGGTTTTCTGATCCAACACACAAAAGTGCATTATGACGACGCCAACCTCCCCAGGGGTGACGGGCAGGAAGTTTTTGTCAGACCGTCCTGCCGGAAGTACTGCGATCAGCGATTCAGCACCCTCCACGCTGGGCAGGCCCCATAGATTTCTCTTCGTTCGCCGGCGTAGCCGAAAATGATCCGCGAAACTTGCTGGATCGGACTTTCGACGATGGTGGTGTATTTTTTGGGGCCAAAAATCGCTCTTTTCCTGATGTGTGTTTTGGCTGTGTAAAAGTCAGCATGCTTTTATTCCCCCGGTGCACATTTGATGGAAGAAACACAAAAGGAAGCTGGCCAACAGCGGAGTCGTCGCACGCACGGTACGCGCTGCGCGCCTGTGGAGGTGAATAAATGTTCTAACTTTTTCCCGTAATTACTTCGGGATCGGGCTTTCGAACGGTTGCCAACGATGCGCTGCCACCGATCCAAACGCCACTGGGGCGACAGATGCTGGGCCGTTGCCAGGATAACGTTCCCATACACGGGTTCACTCCAGATTCTATGCCGGATGCCGGTAAGGAAATTGCATTTTTGGCGTCGCCCCATTCAGGGCTGCTCGGTGTAGTCCAAGATTGGGGAGTTTCGTGATTGTTTTAGGGGATGATTTGCGACCGCTGAGCGCACTAAACCGTTTATTGTACACTTTTGTCCGCAACGCTCGGGAACACGGTGCGTTATAGCAGCAGCACCATTCGAGCCGATGCTTTTCGAAAGCCTTTTTAAGCGCAGAATCGCAACGACAAAGCATAATTGAGCATCTATTTTTCCTCCCCGAAGCGATGTGTCAACGTGTCAGCACTTTTTTTAATGGACCTGCTGGCACTTCAGGTTTTTCCTTTCATTGGAAAATGCCGGAAAAGGTGCTCCGCATGTGTGCGTGAATCTGTGTGTATGCAAGTGGCGTCATCTCTAATGGATACCGTGCGAGGGTTCTACCAGTCCGGCCAGTCCAACTCGTCACTCCAATGCAGAAGCCAATGCGCCAATTATTTACCAATCTGCTTTAGAAGCCCGCCCGTCATTTAGCCAACGCTGATCGTCGATTTTATAACCCATTTCCGGTTACTGCCGGGAGCCTGTTCGAAACCGTAGATCGCTAATGATACGCTCTGCCGATAATCGACTGATTATGTTCCCGTTCATTCGTTGCGTGGCGTCACGTACCCGGTGTTCGGCTGCCGGCTAACATCTAGCTGCCCTCGAGGGGCAAGGTACTATTTATGCGCAACACCAGACCGTTTGGTATCTGCGTCGCATGCAACGTCTTCGTATTGTAGCATGGCCCACCGGTGGAACATCGATACTCACCCGCTTTGGGGACGATTGCGTTTCAGGTGGGTTTGCCTGTTTGGCTATTGGAAAATGATCTAGTTTCTCTCGGGACCACTTGCCATCTGAGGATGACGCAGCAAAGAACATTCCCTTGTGTTGTGGAATACCTGTTACCTGCAAGGTAGCGGTGGGAAGGATTGCGTAGACCATGTTTACATTTCTGCTGTCTCCCACGGCCTGCCTGGGTGCGAATGATTTATTGCCCAACCTTCGGATGAGGAACCACCACTTGACCGGTTGCGCCACTTCTGACACGTCGACTCATGCCGACCGGATGCGTACTTCTTAGCGCAGGTCTGGGAAACATGGGACCAGCAGGGGCTGAACTCTCATACACTGCTGATCAGATCGCTGGCCATCGTTAGCGCATAGGCGCTATTTCCTGCGTGACGGCGGGGGCTAAAGGAAATGAAATTCACCAACGGGCAGCATCAACAGCATTGAGAGCTCCAATCACGATAGTTGACGTTCAGAATCAATAGTTGGCCGCAGAACATATTTTTTGAGATTTGAAAAAAAAATACACTTTAAAAGAACTCTTTGCTACAGTATGCATGCAAGCGATAGCTTGAATCATCGAGAAGATAGACGAACCAAAAGGCAGGAAGGCGTTCGTTCTCACTTTCTTGGCATAAATCCAAAGTGTATATTCTTTCCCTCGACATATGTTATTCCAATTCATTATGGAACGAACAAAACACGCTTTTCAATCAGTTTTTGTACATTCGTGCTGACTACGCTCCGTTCCCTTTTCGACATTTGCTGCTGTTACAATTACCTAGATGTGAATGTGAACCGTAGAACAGCTCTCTTTTGCAGCACAAATTGAATTTTTGCAACACCTTCACATCGGCTGGTGCTAGACGAAAAGCTCCCCGTCTATTCATTGCATAAAAGCGGTACCCCACAATCAAACCCGCCAGCAACACAATCGTAAACGATTCTAACTATACATGTGCCAAATTTACAGCTAGTGAAAAAGAAATTAAACACGAGCGAACTGTTAAGCTACCCTATGGTGCTGAACTCGTAGAACACGTAGAAGCACATTGATAGAGTGCAGAAATAGAAAAGTAGAGATTGCGAGAAAGAGAGAAGCGAATTGCAAAAAACTATAGCATCCTTTCAGAGGAAAGTTATTTTAACGTTCATCAAAGATGAATCACTTTTTTGCGCACAAATGGAACAAAAACGAAACGACAGTGCATCAAACACAGTTTTAAAACAGAGCCATACGAAGAGTTGAATGTAGATATAAATTTTACAATGGTCAAAACACACACACGCAAACTCACACGTTGAGGAAAAACTTGATTCATCATGAAAAATTCTGTAAAACATGAATGAAACTTAACGCACGATGGGAAGACACACACAACACTCCCACAAAACACCTGAATATAAACAAAACAAAAAAAACAAGAGATCTCAGATGTAAGAAATTGCGAATAGAGCACACAAAGGCTAGATAAACTAAAAATTAGAAAACTTAATACCACTTGCGGAAAACTGAACCTGGATAGCTACGATGAAACTAAACATAAAGCGCGAGAAAAGTGTACTGCATCGTGCACCAATCCGCACAAACGGGCATTTATTAACTGTTAAAGCGCGTGTTCGAAACGAGCCGGTATTTTATTACTGTGAGTTTTAGCGTTTACGGTTTCCTGCGTTTTGTTCGTTTTGTATTTAGGCTTAGGCATTGCGTATCCTTTTATTCTGTTTTCGACAACCTCCCTTTCGACATTTACTGTTAGAAACGTTACAGACGTTTCTGACTTTAGCGTACATCATGACATCTCTAGGAAGGTGTTTTTCGTTTTCGAAACACACCGAACGCGTATGCGATTTTAACACGAAAGCAATTCCTGTACATGTACAGGCGTAATTTATTGTAACTGCGAAGAAAAAACCCTCTCGTTTAAGGTCTATTAAGTTTGAGTGTAAGCTTAGCTTTAAGTTTAACTTATTTAGCTACCCCGTTGTGGCTTAAGCGAACGGATTATGTACATACGAGTGCTGTAAAAACAAAAGGCATTACACGCTACGCTTGCAGAACATGCGGTGCTCTCGTTTCACGAACACTCTCACGAAAGTTTGTTCTTTTGGTGTGTGTTTATCGTGTGACATTGAATCTTGCCTAAAGATCGCGAATGAGTATAAGGAAGTCTAGCAAGACGAACAGTTTTGGTACAGCAGTAAAACAAACAATCTCGATTATTGGCCCATACTAAATAAAAGGTCCGTTACGAACTTTTAAATGTTTTTAGTTTCAAACCAAACGAATACAACGCGCACAAGTACATGATTTTCTTGACGAGTCAAACCAAACTGTAAAGAGGCACCAACCATTGAAAAATGTGACAATTAGAGTGTACATATAGTTTGACGATTTGTGTCTCCATTCCGGCATAACCGACCAATACAGCATGAACAGCAGTGTGAAGGCGTCCATGAAAGTGCATCATCGATTCTCAATCGTGCTCTAACTATTAGGCTATTTCATACTTTGTTATACCGTCTCAATCCTTTTCTTTCCTAGCTCTTTAGCAACTAGCTCCTAGGTAGCTCTTACGAATCTATTTATTGTGTATTCTCTTAATTCATCTTTCCTATAATTACCTTACCTTAATGCTACGCAGCATCCTCAGCTCGTTGCTTTCTATTTATTTATTTAATATATATTTCTCCTAAATTTGCGCTAAGCACCCAGGGCCATAAATGCCTGAAACCTACTCACATAGTGCGTGTGTGTTTTTTAGAGTTGATTTGTTTGTTTGATTTACTTTAATTTTCTTACTCCTTTAGTCTCTTAAGAGAGCGTTCCTTTTTGCATGCAATTCTACGTCTTACATTAAATCGTTCGTTAACTCCTGCTGTTATTTACTTCCGAATGCCATGCCTCCTGTCAGCTGATGCGATGCAAGATCAGGCTGAGAACGAAACATAATTTAATATATTAGTCCAATACGACACAACACAAAGGCACATTGTTTTGGCAGGACATGCCAACCGTCCCGCGCCGTTAGACAGGTGGACGATTTTGTTGAAGTTTGATTTTTTTAGTCGGAAATGACGTTTGTTTCTTGTTAGACATTAGGCCCAAAATTAAGGCAAAAACGAATGTAAGGAGCAAATTGTTGAGGAAATGTTGCGCGTGCAGTTGGATTCGCGACGAACCAATTGACTGCTTCAATTACAATGAAATGAGGCAATAAAACAATATCGTTATCCAGAAAGAAAAAGCAAGCCAACCCCCACAAACACTTATTAATTTATAACACTGGCGAATGATGCTGTAAATTCTTGCCCTAAGATACCGTAAGCACACCTCTCGTTACATGGGTTAAAATTCGTGTCGATTAAGTTTTACGCTCTTACTTATTTATTATTAAGTTGAAGTTTATGCGTCTTTATATCGTTAGGATGCGTACTTGGTAAGAAGATTTCTCAGCTTAGTTGTACGCAGTGTAAGCCGTAGGGTAAACCATAGTATAAGCAGTCAGCAGTGAAGCGATAAGTGAGGCAAAAGACGATTCTACGTAGATGGACCGGACGAACGGCTGGTCGTGACATTAAAAGACACTGATTTTCGTTATGCTGCAGTACAAAAATTTTAGAAAATTATGTTTTGTCTTGATTTTGTCGAATGAAATAAATGGTTTTTTTGTCAGAAAATGCTTGTTTATGTTCTTTTTTTTATTTGTTTTGCATTGGAGTTTCGTTTCAGCGCCTGTCTTTTGTTTTGATGGTTTGTTTAATATTGTTTTAAGTATTTCTGTTTCTCACTTGAAAATTAAAAACACTTATACCGCTCTACTATCGGGTATTATTTTGCTATTATTTTGAATAATTCTCATGAATTTAAGCATCGGATTCGATGTTTATCGGGAGCATTGTTTATTCCAACAAATAACAAAGTATAGAGTGAAATTGTTACACTATTGTGATAAAGCATTGATCAAATTATTAGCAAAATCCAGTCCCCCATTTCTTCGCGGTCTAAATGGGAATGTCCAATTAGAAAAACGATAAAATAAACAGATTGTAACAAACTATGTTATACAATATCAGTAAAAACAAATGAAAGTGAGCAGCAGCAAGCTAATGCGCTCAAAACATGTCTTGTAATATAATATGAAATGTTTATAAAGTGCCTTACTGTACGAAACAACCAAAACAAAACAGAAAACCCGCGCAACATTACTCTACCAAAGACTTTATCGGGTTTCAGAAAGCTATTAAAACGTAGTCATACAAGATTATTCTAATATAGCAGTACCACAAAATCCTTACTAAACTTGTATAAGTAAAAGCAAAGCAATACAACAAATAACGAAAGCAAAGCTATTAACAATTTTGCTGCTACGCAATTCCGCAACAACAACAACAAAACAAGTATGCTTCAATATGTGCCACGAAAAGTTTACTACTCTTAAACAATATTTAAAATCGATGCATTTTTGCGATTAACCATTTTGACAATTTCTCCCGAAAAGTTTTTCCGTCGCTCTTTCTCTCTCAAATACAAATATTGAACTAGCTAATGATAAAATAAATTACAATAAATCCGCGCAGATCGTCGAACCTGCAACAATTCCTTTTCGATGAGTTTGAGAAAGTTTTCAACGATCTGCGCAGACAAATGTTAACATGTTTCGTCCCGTTTTAGCTCGTATTTCATCATTTTAATCTTCCAAGTGACTTAAAATACTGACTAGCATCTCCGATAACCCCACTGTGTAGAAAGAATTGTAAAGCAAATGCAAGCAAACCCCTTTTCTCAACTCCTTAGTATTACTTCTATAATCGCCATACGCATTACCAAGGATCGCGGAAGGTTATTTCCCATTTTTAGCATGAGCCTCTGAGTGCCTCCCCAAATGCAAAGATAACCTGCAGAGCGGCATTTCGTCTTCGACTGAACTTTTTCACACTCCTGCTCGAAACGTTCCAGTTTAGGCCACAATAAGAGTATGTTTACCTATAAATATATAGAGAATAATGCTGCCTATAAGGGTTGAGCTGATCCTTTTGCGGTACAATATTGACAAACGCGATCGTTCTCTTTACCTTTGCGGGTCGTTGAAAATTGAACCCGCAAACAGTCCCGGAAGCAAACTAATCAACCGTTAAGGGGTTCTTGCCATGATGGGTGTCTAGGGAGCAGTGCAATATAGGAAAAGGTACATAGTGCAGCAGAGCAAACAGTTGAGTCTATAGCGTAACAAAGAAACTAAACCGGATCGTTTCAACAATGAAATGGAACATAAATGTTGAACAAATTTAAATGCCACTTCGAAAGAAACGGTGCAAAGTAATACGTTCCTTCTAACAAAATCATGATCCAACTAATGTAAGTAATAGACAACATCTGTTAAGCAACATGATGTCGGAAAGAACAATGTCTAAAGTGTACTTGGAAACTTAAAAGTGTGCGTTGTGGAACGAGAAGTCTAGCAAAATGAAGAAATAAAAGTAGATAAAATAATTTGAGTACCCAAAATATTGATGAAAACATTACAAAGTAGCTCTGATATTTAATGTAAGAAGTACCAAAAGTAGCCAAGCCGTTTTCTAGAGCCATCTTCATCCTATGCTTAGTTTCGGGATTGCAAATTTCTACTCACGATAGGTTGTGAAGTTTGACCAGAAACACAAAATGATTCCACACACACACGCATACAGAAAGCCAGGCTTCAACAATTATATACTATTTAAGGATTCGCGATCACTTCCAAATCGTAATGAAGCGAAGAAAAATCATCAATTACCGGTGTGAGGTGAAAACAGCCAAATTGAATAAATCTTACATGCATGAAATTCTTTCAAATGGCGTTGTTCCAATGGTTTGTAAAATTTGTGGATTTAATTTTGACACGATTCGCTCCAAAAAGTGGACAGCATCTAAACACCTTTACGCAGCAGCAACAGCGAGGAATGAACACTGCTGCAGAGGGATAACAGCATGTTTGGCGTCGGAGTGTTAACAATAAGAATAAGAGCGATCGCCGAGAAGCAATCGCAGCAACTGAAGCGCAGCTGAACGTGTCCACGGTCACGGTTAGGAGTTTTCTTTCTTTCATTTTGTTTTTCGGTTTTGGTTACGATCGCGTCAGGTTTGGAGAACTCATTATCACTCGCTGGCCCTCGGTGCCACCCACCGTGGCACGGCGTTACGATCGTCGTTCAACCATCACGCTATTGATTGACGGCGAACGGAATCGGAACGACCGGTGGTGGAAGTCGGAAAAGCCACGCTAACGTCATTTATCGTTCGATTAACACCCGCATCAGGGGGTAAATATTCAGTTGCACTCCACTTCTAGGCTGTATGCATCCTCCCGAATGCCGTACTGCCTCATCGCTCTGTGGTAAATGAAAATGGTAAATGACAGATTTTAACGTGTAATTCTTTCCTTCTTCGCATCGGTTCCCTGCCGCAACTGCTTCTTACTGTGCGGGGAAAGTATTGCCAGCTATTCAACGCGAGCAAACCTTACAAAACGTTTCTGAAAAGGGATGAAAAGGGAAACCAAGATAAAGGTAGTACACCTGGGGAGAATATCCACAGCCTAGCGGAACTGGAGCACAACCTAACGCCGTGGCCACGATTTCCGATCGGTCGGTAGACGTGCGTCGCCATTCGCGTGCCAAGCGGTCCCAGAACGGTGCTTTCTTTAGAACCCGCTGCAGCAGGCACGTGCGATCAGCCGGACCACCGACGAAGTTGTTTAGTGCTGCTATTAGTTTAACGAAAGAAAGAAACATCATCCAGGATGGGGGAAGTCACGAAGGAATGTATTTTGGACGTTCATTTTAGGTGTTTATTCTAAATTAATTGCCAGCTTTATATAATAAATGGCTTAATGAAAGAAAATTAGAACAATAATCGCTTTCGTTCGTTCCTGTTTCCAAAAGACGACCTCCAATTTCTGAAGTGAAAGAAAACCCGAAAAATATAAAACAAAACAAACAAATGCAAAATGCAGTTTGTTTTTCACAACGCCTTTGTTCCAATATCTTTTAGTTGTTCATAAGCAATACAATAATGCAAATCTCTACAGCCAAGGTTTGGATTAATATTCAACTTTGAATAATTGTTTTACTCATATTATTAGAGATAGTATTACTTATTCACCCTTGTTTGAAGATCTTAACTGCTGAAGCGAAGCCAAACCGCCCACGGTTGTTATTTTTATCATCATTTCACTTTGGGTTTTCCAAACTTCTCTGTTCTTGATCTAATTCGCTGCATGATACCTCGATGTCGTCATCTGTTTTCATCGCGGAGTTGTTGTCACCCGATATTACTGTGGTATCATTTCCATAATATTTTCGTCTCCATGATATTTTTCCAAGATATTTCGATCATCATCGGTTCATCGATCTTCGAAAGATGACCCTTTCGGTTCTGGACGTTTTTAAATTAATAACCACTCCAAATAGTACTCTTCCAGCACTGAGGGTTAAACATAACCTGTAGCTGAATAGCAGCCGTACGTGATCGAACGAGTCAACCGTCAATTGTGGTACATTTGTATGTCCAGCGTCCGGGCAGCTGCCGTACATAATCAAATACGTATACATAGGAAAATCCATCACTTCCACTCAGGGATCTTGATCTCTCTGTCTGTTGAGATACAATGGAGATACTCAATGCAGATCTGATCAGGGATTGATTTTCCATTGCGAAATCCCCTCTGATGAGTTCCAACCACCTGGTTTGTCAACAGTATTTCTGATAAGATTTTTTTCATTTCATACCCTCAGAACAATTGGCTTGAATAAAGCTAATGATCTGTTGTATTATAATCTAACATTTTGCTATCGAAATGCATTTAGTTTTTCCCATTTCTCCATTATCAGTATATGTAAGCTCTTACATTCCCTATTGCAATTCCAGGATAAAACTTTACATGATGAATCATGATCATCCTACGCCAGCACCAGCAATGCAATCCGATTGCCTAATTTTTCACCTCACGCATCCTGATCCAAGCAGAGTACAATTATTATCATACGCAACAAAAAACAGTGTAGGAAGATATTTTATGGAATCGATTTTATTTCCCGCGCAATGCTTTCCACCCATTTTTTATTACGTTCTGCGTATGAAATAATACGGAATTGGCAACACAAAACACGATACGAAAAACCCGAAATTGAATCCCATATGCTTGGCCCTCCCACTGCATTATGCTTTTTGGGATTTTATTTTGCTCGTTTTTTTTTGTGCCAACCGTAATCGAACAGCATTCGAACCGTACTTGAATGCGTGGATCGGCACAGACAGCCGGGAGGAAGTCATCCACCCAGCGGATCGTTTTTCTGGTGTAAAGTAAGCCAAAAAGTAAAAGCCCTCTCATTATCCGACTGGTTCTTTTTGCGTTTTTCTTGCTTCTTCTTGGACGGGTTTGGATTTCTGCACCCGTTGGGATCCTGCATATTAGCGTCCTGTTCATCATCCGTTGTAACGTGTTCGATTCTACCACAAACAGACCGTGATCATACGTGATCTGCAGTCTTCTTACCTCTTGTTGTGCAGGAAACGATGCAAGGAACTATTAATATTCCTTCTGAATGAGAAAAAACACAACAGATTACAATTGTTCAACGCAACCCCGATTGTACGTCTTTCGATGTGTGTGCAAGGTTCAGTTTGTCCGCCGTGCTGGTTTGGTCGCTTCCAAACAAAAAAAAAGGAAACATGT
This sequence comes from Anopheles marshallii, assembly GCF_943734725.1. Classification (NCBI taxonomy): domain Eukaryota; kingdom Metazoa; phylum Arthropoda; class Insecta; order Diptera; family Culicidae; genus Anopheles; species Anopheles marshallii. The sequence continues at coordinate 35,760,168 of NC_071327.1, forward strand.
CTCCCACTTCTCCTACGCAAAACAAACCCGCAAGCGATCGCAAACGGCCCATCCATCTGTCCGTCCACGCAAAACTATTGGAAGAAAACACCAGAACATGCCACGATCGTGCAGCCCACGATGCATCCTTTTCCAGTGGCAATACATCATCGTCAGGAGATGCGATTACAGCAGAAAAACAGCCTGCAAGGAGATTTGAAAAAATATTACGCTTTATGCTGAGAAGACTGGTGGATGGGAGCCGATTCTATGTTTTTTTTTTTTGAGTTCTTACCGCTCTTTACCTTTACTTCCCAGCAATATCTTACGGGGCACATTGGGGGCTGGAATGGAAATTTAAATTTTAAAACAATTACCTTCGAGGTCCGTTGTCGAGAGCCCGGTAACCGTCGACCAATCATCTACTGCAGCAGCATCGTTCGTTGCCAACTCCATTCATCCGGATGTGGTCCCCGAGGCCATATCTGCACAACAGCTTCTGCGCTGCCGAGACGGCGCTTCCGTGGAAGATGGTGCATGCCCAGTAGTGGTAGTACCGGCCATCAATTCCTGCCCGGTCCGATGGGGTGGGTGCAGTCACAAACGATATTACGTGTTTCCTGAGCCAGTTGCTGATTCGACCCCGGAGGGGTAATGTTGCGAACGTAGCGTACGAGGGTGGCCGTGGGTTCAATTATTTTACAGCAATTTCAACCAATTCCAGACAGGTACAGTCATGTGCGTGTTGCTGGTAAGATATTTTTTCTTTCTGTTTTTTGTAACTATAGGTTACGCATCCATTTTCCATCTTTAATGGAAATACTTTAACGATTTTTAAATGCAATTACTTAATTTGACGCTTTATGTTTGAGAATTATAAAGAAATTTCTATGATATTCGAAAAGATATGAAAGAGTTATAATGACTTCAATTTTCAAATATTGCAAAACAAGAAAACATAGTACTCTTTGAAAACAAAGATAAGAAGTGTTGCTGAAATTCATATCTGACAAAACATTCTACAACAAAGATTGTTCTTCTTCGATTGATTTAATCAATATTTTATCATCTGATCTGAGTTTCTAATCGTCTTACGAATTATTGGAATTTCATTGCGAATGCAGTATGTCCCACTGCGATAGCAATATCTGTCCCGTAATATACAAATTACAAATGATATGGAAGATTGAAGCCGATCGCTTACTATCTCGACGGCAGCACCGTGCAATGATAAATACGCAGCAGAACACGCCTTCCCTCGTACACTGATTCCTCTACGGCTCGTAGGAGATCCAACTACAGCAAACAAGGAGTGTAAGGAAAATTTATCTCTTGGCCCGAGGATTTACCGGCCGCGCAAGCGTTCCTTTCCTTGCGTTGTGCTGCAGGGTCGTGTAATCGAGCCCGTTTCAGTAGAAGGTACCGTCGAGGGAACGAAGAATCTGTGGCCCGCAACCTTCGCTTTCCTTCGCAGACTTACAATTCGTTAAAAAATTAAACACCGACGATCGCGACGCGACGACCACTCGCACAAAACTGGCTTCGACAGCAGAAAATTAACTCGCTCTGCTGCACTGTACAGGTTGTGTGAACGTTCTGGCCGAAGGGCTTGTAATGCTTTCCTGTGGAGGTGTCCAGACGCGTGAGCTGAGACGTCTCGTTGCAGCGGCTTTGTAGGAGCCAGTACGAATTGTTAACTACCCCACAACAGAAGTCACAACAGCAGCAATAAAACCTTTCCACAAACCGCTTATGTTTATTGTTTTTTGTTAAAATGATGCACTTTACATAGCACTTGCAGTAAAAAATGCAATGTGTCACCAATATTAATTTAAGGACCAAATTGTATAGCTATTACACAGAATGGATAAACATATAAATATTCACCCCTAGTGTCGTCGACAAGTTAATTTCCTTCAATAACCAACTTTGACGCGATCAAGCATCAATCGTTTCATATCCCAAAAGCACTACTACCTGCGGGTGAACGTCGACAATTCAAGCACTCTTCGCCGATAACGCTCCATCATTCAACGCTCCCGTGCGTCGGAGTGTCGGATCGATCACGACACTTGAACCCCTGTGTGCAATCATGTTGCTAATTTATGCGTCACATTCTGCAACCTGCATCGCGCCCGTCAGTCACGATTGGCGACGCAATGCAGCAGATGCCGCTCGATGACACCGATCGACACGAGTCATGATGCACTGGACCTTCGCCTTTTGCGGATACCGAATGATGATTGCGTTCATATGCTCTGCAAGGTAAAGGAATAGTTCTACGCCAAGCGAACCATCACAGCCATACCGTACATAAATCAAATCTCCTTTTTTTGAGAATTAGTTCTTTCCCTCCTAAACGTTTCACATTATTCATGTGCAGTTTCAAGCGAAAAGATTTCCGCTTTCTGGTAGAGTATCGTTTTACAGAACCATTTTTAATTCGCTTAATAACCACTCTTGGTGATCGAGGTAATCGGTTTCGTTTAAAATGATTTCTTCCGAAACAAATTACAATTTAAAATAAAGTATCAATCAACAGTGCATCCAGTTTGTCATAAATCATTCCAGCGTTAAGATGATGCTTTGAAAGATAAAGCATATCATCTAATAATAAGAAATAAGAAAAAAAAGATAAGAAAAAAACGTTGTTTCGCAGGTTTTTTTTCTCCAAATTTCGGAAGCATTTTAAAGAAACAGAAAGAAATAACAAACGCTCTAGGGAAAAGAATACGATTGGTATTCTCCATTGGGTAGCTAAATGTATTTGCTTCAATATCATATCATGAAAATATGATAGTTATGTTAACATTATTTCCCAAATTTTATTTTTGTTTATCTCAAATTGAGTATTTACAAAAATAACAATATCTTCCATAAGCATGTGTATAATTTTCCGAGTCCAAGAAACCCACATTAGATGGTGTATTCAGGCGAAATTGCATCTGGATGACTTTAACACCAAATGCAACATAACTCCCCAAAACCACACATGTGTTTCGAAACCTTCTCAAAAATCTACCCCCACAGGAAGCTGTCCATTAAAGAAGACTACCTCGCATATCTTCCCACAATAAGAGCAGCAAACAACACTATCCCCAAAAAAACCAGACTAACCACTGTACCACTGGAGCTCTCGCATTCTACGCTTCCCGCACAAAACCAATGTTTTCTGAGTGATAAAATTTTGCCAACATTATGCCTCCTCAATTTATGAAAGACTGCACAACGAAACACACCCACACGATCGTACGAAAGGGTTTGCATTTTCTTCTCAGCCAATGCAACCACAATAGAGCGTTCTTCACGATCCCCACGAGCGAGTACCCAAACAACAGCAACTGCAAGAAGGAGCAGAAAGTAAAAATAAAGCAGACACGCTCACATACATAGTTTATGACAGAGAAAAAAAACACACACCAGACATAAGCATCCTCCCACCACTACCTCGGGGGCGATACATTTCCCGGGCGGCTACTCCAAGGACTGAAACCGCATGATAAACGGAGAAGCCGCGTAGCATCTCCCATTCCATCGAGAACTCAACCGATCGTGGTGCGTTCGGGTTATGAACTGGGTGAGCTGGGAAAGAGGGAGGTTTTGGCGGTGGGCAAATTGGAGACCCTAGGACCCGGTGGTCCCGTACCAGCCTGTCGAAGGGAAAACTCGTTCCACACTGATAACTACCTACACTTCACTCGAAGCTACTCGATTTTAATTTTCGTTCATTCATAAAATCATTCATTCTGCAGCACCGCGGTCTGCGCGAGACGCTACCATGGCTGATCGGACGATCGGTGCGTTCTTGTTCGATCGCGTATTCGTACGATGCGCGATGCACTTTGCTGCCTTTCGCCGTATCGTATTGTAGTGGCGTCCTTCTTCCTTTTTTCTTGCCATATTTTCTATTCGCGATCAGCGTTCGTGGTATTGTAGTTGTTACGTTTTTTTCTTCGCTCCCTGCCTTCTTTACGTCCCTCTTGTTGGTGTATTCTTCCTTTTATGATGCAGTTTCAAGCATAGGATGCAAGTCTGTTTTTGTTGCTGTTTTTGTTCTGTTGTTTTTGCTCCCTTGCGCCACTCCCTGAGTTACATTATGCGCGCTTCCGTTGCAGGGACGTGTGGATGTTTCTTTTCGTGGTTTCTTCCTTTCCTGCCTTCCCACCACCTGTTCCCTGCAGACGTTCGTAGCATTTTCCTTTCATTTTCCCTTTCCTAAGTGTACGGAGAAGCTGCCACTGTTGTTTTTGGGGGGCTGTACTGCTTGCCGCAGTTGTGGATCGCACTGCCCAGCAAAAGCCTTCACAATTTGCTCGTCCACCGATTCCGTACTTGTCCTTTGGTGTGGGCTCTGCATTTGGCACGGAAAGCATAAGAGCGATGGAGCTAGGCGAACGCTGCGTGTGAAGGAGAGCAAACATCGTGTTCAGACAACATGTACTGAACGGTGCGCGGATGCTGCGGATCATAATTTTAGCTGCTGTTACTGACGTTTGGCTACCTATTTCCCCCTTGCGATCGCGATCAAGATCGACAAGCGCATCGGTTCTTGGAAGACACGACGACCTGTTCGAGACGCTGTACTGCCCAGAAATGCTGGCGTTGTAGGGGATGGGATGGCTGGATCGGTAAAGAAAATTATAGCTCCAAAATATGAGTTGCAGGTTGATTCGCCGTCCGTGTAAATATCGAAGAACACACCCGCTTTTAAGAGTGGGCCGGTTTTTTAGATACCTTGCTTTACTATTAGTGCTGTTTTTTTGTTTGATTTTACGGACTACCCATTTTGGAACACCGAAAAACATTCCCCATTTGAAATGGAGTGTAATTTTAGAAAAAGTAAAATCGGCTTAAAATCGATTGAGGTATACTCAATATTGTTTAGTACTGTAAATTTATTTCAGCCAAACTGAAACCTGTCATATTAAGCCAAATTTGTATTCTAACTATTCTCAGGTTGACATATCTTAAGTTCAATAACTTTCAAACTTCGAATTCTCCTCTATCTCCAATAATTATCAAGCAAAAACGATGATTCCCAGTCAACATAGCAAATAAAGTAAATCTCGACATCTTTTTGTCCATTATCGATGTCACCTTCTTGCCTAATCCGCACTGCATACATTGTAGAAGCTAAAGAACACTTTTTAGTTGGAATTATATTGTTTTATGTTATTTGGAACTTCATTTCACCTACTCACATTTTGGATAAATTTCTTTTATATAGGTCAAACTTCAACGATTTCTTTTTTTATTATTTAATTTGTATTTTTATATAATCGGAGGAAAATCTTTCAAAAAAAATCGTATAATCTTGTTTTTAAAAGCTACACGACAACTAACAAAACATTGTTTATTTAAAAATGTATAATTATTTGAAATTTCGTTCAAAAAACAATAAATGGTACAATACCGGATTTTTTTTTTTCGTTAGAACGGCCTGCCCGTATCGACTTATTTTACCACGTAGCCGGATAATCAGTCCTTGCTACGGGGGATTGGCCCGGATGGGATTTTGGTCCGGTCCGTTCGTGTGAAAACCGGCGCCGCTAGCATCATGCCACCGGGCCGTCCAAAATACCGGATTTAAGCGCAAAGGATAGTTTTTTAGCAGATTGTAAAGGCATAGAGGTATATCGAAATGTAATCTACTAAAGACGGTTGTTGCAAAAAGCTTCATGTTTATAAAGATTTTTAAGAACTTCTACCGTTGTAGACTTATTCAAACACATTTCGTAGGATGCATCAGTTCGAGTTCGACAAAGCATGATAAATTTTCTACGAAAAACTACATAGCAACACCCACCTAATCATTGTTTATGTTGCAGCATCTGTAATCGATATCCTAATTCTTGTTAATTGATCCTAAAACTCATCAATTTTATAAACTATCAGATTGATCCATTGCATTAGCAGAGACTTTCAACCTTTTTTTCCTTTTCTTTGTACATTTCATTTAGATCTTCGATCACTGATATCATTACAGTGTGAAGCAACTCGATAGGAACGGCCGTTTGTCTTACGCATCCCATTAGTAATTAAAGGGTTTAAAAGGGATGCTAACATCTATTTAATGTACTTTTCATCGTCACTCACAGGGTATCAGGTGTTGTGATTAACAACAAATAATCATTACCGAGAAAAGCTAACAAATGATGCCACACATTGGCCGACACTTTCCACGTTTGGGATGCAACTTTATTGTATTGTGATTCCCGGCCACGACTCACTTCGATTTCCATCGCCGCTCACAGATGTCCCATACGGCCATCACGCAACCACACCCGGTGTAATATCTTCATCACATCGCTGGTCATCTAATGAATTGCCACACCATAAACTGCAACGGAAAATCGGATGAGCACCGGTCAGAGTCTGTGTCCTTTTTGGATTTCCGAACCTTTGCCTCCCGCCGTTCGTACGCATCCAATGCAGTTTATGCTGCCACATAAGGGAGGCATGTAAGATAAAGCAAAAGGCGGCACCTCAACCTTACACCAAAGCCACTGTAACTCGAGCTTTCCTCGATCGACAACCCAAAGTGCATGGTTTTCTTTTAACTTCTCTTCGATCTTTTGTTTTACCTCCCAACACAATAACAATAATAATAAGCGAATAATCACCATCATCTTCGTCTTAAATCAGAAGGACTAGAGACGTTTGTGTATATGTGCGTGTATGTATGGTTTGAAAGCAGAAGACCACAAAGGTGAATCTTAGGACCAGCAGTGGGACAGGTTGCTCGTTCGAAACTTATGCTATCGATGTTGTTTTTTCCGCACGCTACAAACTGTTCAGTCCCCCGTTCGACCCGACATTCACGAAACGAAAAAGACCCTCCCAGGGATGCACCCGCATGTATGCACCCAATGCTGAATGGAAGCTGGATTCTGGTTCGATTTTATCGGAAACATGTCCAAACAGCTCACTGCCTTGAGCTGGAGCGAAGAAAACGGCAGAAAGTAAAGGAAGAGTAAGCACCAACGCCACCGTTTTGAAGTTCGTTTTTGTTGATGTTTCGCTAAAATTTCCACACCAACACCAGAGACGCAAACAGCAAACAAAATGGGAGAAAAATATGATGCTACATGGAATTATGAGTGTAATATGCTTATGTTCGAGCTAACCCTGTTCCTTTTGCTTCACTACAGTGCGTTTAAGTCTTTGGTCTTTGCTCGGAGGCGATTCGGAAGCTGTAAAGGAATATGAGCGAATATCGAAAAGAGGAGAAAAGCCTACAACCCAAATCTTCTACTACGGTGCACGGAGCATACTTTCATCACCACGATGGTGCAAGCTCTTTTCGGTCTAACGAAGATGCCCCGAGGAGCTGTAGTCTTCAAAAGGCTTTCATCACGGGGGTGGCTGTTTCTTGCAGGTTACCACAACGGATGGTAACCGATGCGTTCCATTTTGCTATAATATTCTAGAACTTTTTTGATAGAACATGCTGGCACGAAACACCTCACCGAAAGGCTCATAGCTATATGGACATATCTCGTGTTCTTCCTTTGCTTTGTCTTCCCATGGCTGATGTTCTCAATTTTGCGCCTCTTTTTACAGCACCCGCCCTATCGTTACCATCGTCGTTCGGTCGTTCTAATCTTGCCCGAGCCAACTGCCAGCCAGATGCAGCGACGATGCTTTATGACGTCGCCCAAATTATACGCTCCGTCATATGCATGCAAATATTATCAACGATTTCGTCCGGAGCGCATCCGGGCTGGCGGACGGCTATACACGTACATGCCACCGGAGCATCATCATTATCGTCGGTGGCAAGAGATCAACATCAACATCGAAGCTCCCGTTCCAGCTGCAGCTTGAGCGATGGAAATATATGAACCACCTCCGACGACCCGTCTTCTGTGCCCGTATTTATGAAATGACCATATTATATGCTTACATTCGAGCGCCAGTTCCCCACAGGGGAAAATGGTGAGCAGCTTCCTTCTCATCTAATATCGCGAATTCGTACGGAGCGATGCAATTTGCTTCACTAGTTCTGACATTCCCGCAGGAAAGGAAAAAAAATCCTTAATTCGCTTATGTCTTTTGTACCCTGCCCCGGTCGGTGATTGCTGTGTAGGAGCCAAGAAAATTACGCACAGCATGTAAGTCGATGGACAAAGAGCTACAACAAGAAATGCCCGGAAGCTCGACAGAACGATACGGCGTCTCTTGATGCAATGCTGAGGGGAGTGTTTTGTAAAGCCACTGAGGTCGACGTGATTCAATATACTTTGGCACCGGTCCAATGCAGTATCAAGCAAGAAAATTCACTTTTTATCTTTTAGCTGCAAAATGTATTTTTTCAAGCATTTTTTTTTGTATTATGTTTCCCTTGTTTTGGAAAGAAATACTGAACATCAAATGATGTTGTATAAATTAAATGTTACTATTTGTACCTACAAACAAGATTTCATATGCATTTCTGAACCTTACAAAACGAATGCAATATTGTGAATAGCTTGTGATATATCATGATTTGTAACTCACACCCGTGGCATTAAATCGGTTTTGCTTAAAGATGAAACTTTATGTACTCCATTATTATTAAGCATGAAGTTTGCATACTTGATTGCTTACAAAAGACATTTGGACAGTAAGAAAAAGAGCATGAGAATGATATAAAATCTAATATCTACACCTTCTATTTTGAAATACACAGGTCATTAAACTTAATCAGATGCAGATTCCTTTGATATATGCAACAGCCAAAAGTTTTTTGAGCAGAAGCTAAATAATTGAAAAAAATATTCACCAAATTGCAACTGGTTGAAATATTGAAACTTGAAAAGCTTTTCATTCCAATCATCTGTTAGATATTTAAGATTTTAGTACTTTTTAGTTGTACTGTTTATTAAATAAGTTTTTTAACTAGCCCCACTGCGCATCAAGACAAAATCTAATTACCGATCTATTTATGCATCACCGTTTAATACCAAATATTTATCTGCACCTAAAGAAAGCCCACCTTTTATGCGTCAACATTATGCACTCCCCTTCCAGGGGACATTCATTAGCGAACGGCGCTTAACGGCATCGACTTCTGGTGTGGATTATTTGCATCACAGCACTGCCAACCCGCTTTAAAACTAATTACTGGGTGAGTTTATTAACGCGTGCCGCAAACCAACAACCAGCGGCCAAACACTAAAACAGAAACCTCTACTGGAACATTTAAATCCGGTGGTTAATAATTGCATTTTCCCTATCTTGTTCAAACTATTTGCCATCATCAACAGATGCTTTGGTTTTATTGGCACTGCTGAGGCGCTAAATCCTTCGAAACGATCGCACTAGTTTCGCTGCATAGTGGGTTGATCTTAACTGCACCGTGTAGTGTTTTTTTTTTGTTTTACTTTTAAATTTTTATAGCAATGCCTACCCATTTTTCCTGTCTGCTCAAGCCGACCTGTTCGGTGTTGAGTTGGTGGAACTCATTTGCGTCGAAACGGGTGTCGTAAAAAATAAATTCTTCTGCAGCCTGAGCTGACCGTTCCAGCGAGGAATCATGAAAGATGCTTTGGTGATGAAGCAGAAAACTCAACTACATTGCATCGAAACAAGAAAACATCTTAATTAGGCTTTACAAGGAGAAAAAATCGGACCAACGCACCACGCGGAACCCGTTTTCTGGCCGGTCCTTCCCGTTCAAAGTGCATCAAAAAAGTGCAGTGGTGGGCGCATTCGTTGATAGCAATAATCTTAGCCCACCCCAACAAAACTCTCAAACGCGAGTGTGAAACGACGTTCGGTCGCTGCACAACGTCATCATCATCCTCATCGTGATCCCTCTATCATTACCAGAACTGAGGATGGCGATATGGTTGCGACCTTCGTAAGAAAGTGCAGCATCTTCATCAACTTCGATGACCCCCTCCGATGCCGTAAATCGCGCCCGTACTCAATTCATCTCGCAGCGCTCCCGAGGTCCGTTTGATCTTTCACCAACCTCGAGCGGGAGGGCCCCATTTAAGCAGCCATAAAAACTGGTGCCTAACCTCAAAAACTCAGAGGTTGTCCGTTTTTATTGCCGCTTTGTCATAGATTCCCATTCGTTTCGTTTCGACCAGCGTCGGCTTAATTCTGATAGGCAAACCGATCTTCCGAACTGCTTCGGGGCATGGACATTTCAGGAGCGCGCAGAAGAAACGCGTGCGGCGGGAGGAAACAATCGCACCAACCAACCCTTTGCTCTACATCAAACTAGATTAAAAAGACATTAAACCTGGTTTGACTGTCGAAAAGCCAATCCTAAATGTCTCCATCAGCTGGCCCGTTTCGATGCCCGGGGCTTGAAGGGATGGCTTCATGATGGACCACGTTTCATTGCCGTTCGAGGGCACATTCCAATCCGGTACTGCTGCTCATTCACGTGATCGTTCCTCGTTTTCTAATCCCCAGTTCAACCTACGCTTGCAAGTATTTGCAGCATCTCGTGTGTGCTCGTTTATCATTTTATCATCCTCAAACAGATGATAATCGTTAGTTACCGTCAACACCAAGGTACATCCTACCTTGTGTTGTACAATTATGTGCAACAACTAGCATTTTCTAACACTGTTAACTGCACACTTTGTTGAGTGCTTTTCACCTACACCGATTACACGACTTTGATTGCCATTTAAACAATTTCTGTTTGAACTTCTTTATTCACATCGGATCTAGACTAACCCTATCAGGTGGATTCCAAACCGATTCAACAATGCCGTCGTATAAACCCCAGAGGACCCGTACCTTAATTGCTCAATTTTCACGAAACAATATTTCACCCAAATTTATGCTGACTTTTATGATGGTTTTATTCATTTTATGAACGGAACGAACTCAGGTATGAGCCGCCCAAGTTTTATGTGCGTATACGTTTGGCGGACGAAGCGAAGAAGTAGGAAAGAACACAGTTTAATATCTTCTTAATCGTTTATTTACGACTTTTCTCCTCTGTCTTACCGATGCAACAGGTCAAACTGTGTTCCCTTCTCAACCTGCCTTCTCAACAACGTGAAGGAGATCCCAAAAAGCCCCCTAAAGCGTTCCAATAGCCAACCATCGAATGGCATCGAAAACTCCCACCTTTCCTTTCGGTCGGGAATGTCGAGGCGGCACATAGTAAACATAAATTTATTCCTGCTAGCTCCATTTGGGTTGCATTGAAGCAGTTTGCATCGATTGCGCACAGCTGTATAAGGTAATGTGCGTAAAAAGCTTGCATTTAAATTACGCACTGCTATGGTCACTTTCGGTTTCTGTTTTTTTTATTGCTCTTATATTTGTGAAGTTATTTACATTTCTACATAAGAAACTGCTTTTTTTATTTGCACATCCTATCCAAAACAACAGCGATGAGATCATTCGTAGCAGTACATGGTATCTTGGTATCGAAGCACAATGCATAAACTTAAGTAGTACATTGCACATGCTGATACATGTTGATACATGAAGTTTTCCAACGTCGAGGTGATTTCAAAGATCTCATTCTAATCCAGTACTGATATTGGAATCTAACCTGATTGAATCATACATTCTGTAATAACAATTGACTATTCTTGATTTAATCCGATTAAAATTTTTGGAATTTGTTTTTTGTTAGAAGGGTCAGGCCATACGGACTAATTTTACACAGTAGCCGTATAATTAGTGCTTAGCTACGGGGGAACTGGCATTTTGTATAGGTCCTGCGTGTGGGACAGGTTACATTACCAAATACCCCAGAATATAGATTTTCAGAATCTTGCAACATCACAATTCTAAATTAAAAGGGGTTTTTGAACTAAATGTATGATTGAGTCCTCAAAGATTCTCGAAATTCTAATATGACTACAATCAACAAGTCTACAAGTCAACCGTTGTTCGTTAAGGGTTTTACTATCAAGGTACTCAATTTCTTATACTTGGTTCAGTCATCTTCAAACCGGAATTTGTATCGACTAGCTTGGTTAATCAACCTGCTAATCGGATTCAATTTGCAGTAAAACCTCGCCCCCATCATAAAAAGAAGCCGAAGACATACAACTACACACGCACATACGAGTCACCGAAAAGTCTGCACACGCCTGCCCCAAAGCCTGTGGTCGCGCTTTCTCTAAAACAATATCGGTTACCGGCACCTGCGCCATTGGCATGATCAGTCGTTTGCGTGACAAGTCCATTCGTTCGCTAATGGACAGATCGCGGATAGGGGTAGTGAAACATAACGATGCTGGTAGTAGGCGTCTCGCCGCTTTGAGGCAAATGAACACATTTTTACCATTTTTGGGATGGCAACTGGCCCCCACTAGACTTGCCGGACCGTATTTGCATAGTGCTGGACTAGGGAACAGAACCAGTCAGCGAAGATAAAGCGTCAAACTGGCTGCTGAACGCGATCGATTCTTCCCAAAAGGAGCTAAACGATCGATTCAGGTGTCGATCGGGTCGCTCTTCTCTCGCTTGCTTGGGAAACCGGTGCAAGGTGTTCCCGTTGACGATCCAATCCATCCAACGTGACTGGTTGCTGACCAGCTGCATCCACTACAGCCTTCGTGCGTGCTGCCTTCACCTTCTTCTTTTTCTTCTCCTCATTAAATGAGATCACAAATGCCACGGTTTATTTTGCCATAAATCATGCGGACGCATTGGCATTTTTTCATGCTTCCCCAGTAAACAACGGCATGCCTAAGGAAAAGGGCCTGAGACAACATGCTCAACAAGCAAAAGAAAAGCGAAAAGGGAGGAAATAGCCACCGAAAACATAACAAACACAACAACAACAAAAATCCGCCACGGTGGCAAGTTGCAGTATAACTTTTATGAGTTGTTCTCACTTTATGGTAGCACACACACAGTTTTACGAGCGGATCACGACGGAGGCGCACGGATGGGTTGCGCGGTTGCCGGTGGAAACTCTTGAGCCCATGTTGAGTGACATGAAGTAGGTGACCATTGAGCTGGTATATGCTCGTTAAACGATTGACTCGGGTTGATCCGATGGTCAACGGAAGGGTTCAAAAAAGGACACAAGCTTACTCCCGCTACAATCACTCACGCGCCGGACGCCACCGGGGAAGGAGCTGCCGTTTGCGGCGAGGAGCAGAACTTCAACCCATGTTTGGGTAAGTGCAATAAATGTATCGGAAATGTATGTACCTATTTACGGGTGCACATTGCTCGGTTCGGTTTGGTGCGGTTGCCACCTACTCATAAATGTGGAAGTCGATAAAAGAAGGTTAATGCAATAGTGGTCATGAGCCGATGGAAGGGAACTTGTTTTATGGTCGCCCTTTTGCGTTTCGGAATGAAAAAGTGATGATGGATCGTAATGGAAGGCGTCATCATGCGGTCCTAATCATGGCTTTAATTTAATAACTTATGCAACTGAAAGGTCATGACATTGAGCCAAAAAGGATGATATGAATATGATTTTGATATCTTTATAGTTCTTAGTGCTATTTTACTCTGTTTACCTTTCATTGCGGTAGCTTGAATTAACTAAGCAGCATTATGCACTGTCTGTTTCAATATTGTGCCTTAGAATTAACAATGCTTTTAAAATGCCTGGATCAGTTATTTTTTCCAAAATTGGATATGTTTAGACACGTGTTTAGGAGCGTATTTTTTTTAAAATTTGCATGTTTTGTTAAATTTGCGTACATCAATTAAAACAAGCTAATTTAATTTAACTGAATATGATAACTGTCCTTCTTACCTTACAATATACTAAATTATAAATAAACTTTTAGAGATACATCCTCTTAAATTTCAATATCAGCGAATGTTCATAATGATGAACATAATGAAAAATGTTCATAGTAATGCTTAAGGACATTTTGACATTTTGAAGTTATTTTGACACAATTTCATTTATCTTTTTGACACAAAGGCTAAAGTTTCATTACACAAAAAGAACACAAAAGTCCAATGGATTCGTGGTATTCATGTTTATTGTATTTCATCGAAAAAGAGTTTTAATATTTTAACCAATAATACGCCTTCTCGCAACACTGTTCATAATTCGCAGCGTTATCTTTCACTTATTCCCGTTGGCATAAATCTAGCCTTATCGTCGTGGGAGATGACATTAAGTCACCATTAATATCCCTATCGCTGGCAACGGCCTGATACAAGAACATCAGCCACGCTTCACCGCGCAGCCAGGGCGACAAATCGGAAAAAAGGAGGCGAAAAACACACACATGAACGGAACGAACTTTTTTGTTCTCTCCAACAGACCGATGGAATGTTAAGCGTTAGCTCACGGTAACAACGGCCAAGTTAATCGAGCGGCCCGGATTGAGACGATCCGCGCGCAGCACATGCAAAAACGCATGAGGGATAAAACACCCCTTTTGCACTTGTCTTGTTCCATGGCTTGCTGAGTTTATACGTGTGATCTGATATATCTTTCTCGCTCTCTCTCTCTCTCTCCATTCGTTATCTCCTTCTTATCCCCATGGAATGTGCATTCCAAATCGAGCAAACGGTCCAAATGTGACATCGCCACCGTGCGGTGTACGGAATTCCGCACCATGTAATGCATCTCGCCGCTATATATTTGCTATTCATTACAATTTTTCTCTTATTTCTCTGCTGCTCTGCCAATTTGTACTTTTCCGTTACCGCATGCCTCCCAAAAACTGTCCACTCCCTTTCGCAGCAACCCCCTTAGACCGGCCAGATGTTAGTGGTGGTTTGCTTTTGCCCTGTCCCTGCGTTCTCCAATCAGTTGAAAGCCCCACGCTGCGAATCGATGCACGCCCAAAACCACCTTCTACCCATGTAGGGCAACTAAAAGCGAGCATAAAAATGACCCTTCGTCGACTGTCGATAGATGGAGCGCGCGTACGGCATGGACGCAGTCGCATAAATGAACGCCCACAAGTAGATGCCCGTTGATGGTACGAGATTCGTGTAGATGTGTAGTGCCACACATTTTTTTTACTCTTACTCATCTACTCTCCCTGCCCAGTAAAATATGACTTGCAAATGTCGTGCAATTAATCAGTCATGGCTTCGGTAACCGATGTTGTAGGCTTCGGAATCGGCAAAACTTCCCTTTTTTCCCAGTTCCTGCTTGAGAAGAAAAACAGGTAACAAATGATATTGCGTCGACCCCAAGGGCTCCAATTGCTGCACCTTCACCACAATTAGCCACCAGCGGTGCACCATGACACAGACCTGCCAGAATGGTGCATGGCAGCTAATCCGTTCCGGTGTGTTCGCTCGTCCGCAAACTTGCACCGACCACCAATCCACCCACAACACGACACTTGTTGAGCGGAATCTGCTGGAGAGGCTCCAAAATCGGGATGGAGCAGAACAGAACTGTTGAAAAAAAAAATTGTAAAAAATTGTCCATAAACCGCAAAACACACCACAAAGAGAGGCAATTTATTTTTTTTTTTCTTTACAAACACAATGTTGCACTCCTACAACTATTGGGCTTGGCAGGATATCAAAAAAATCTGCCATTCCGCTATTGTCTTCTAATTATTGATTTTTTGTGCAGTAATTATGTGCCTAATAAATGCAAATAGATTTATGTTTCACACGGTTTTCAATTATCTTGATTTTATATCCTTTTATTAGGTTCTGTAAATTTTATCCTTACTAAACGAGATTTTATTCACTCTAGTACTTTGCACATTGTGATACATCTTTTATGATAAGATGAGGACCAAACGTGTATAAAGTGTCCTTTACTACTTCTACAAGAATTATTATTCATCCGTTAAACCATCAAAAAAAATCTAAACATGCGATAAAATGCAGCGAAGATGTCGTACTAGGAATGTTACATTCTGAATAAGTTAGAAAACATCAATGTTTCTCAATTGGACACGGGCTTAGAAGGATATTTGTATTTTTATTATAAAATTAAGCAACACAACGATCAACCCAAGTACATTTTTTTCGATCAATAATAAAGCGTTAAGGAGTCTTTATTTTTTTCGTTTGTAAAACTGTAATATTGATCAACTGGACCTTTTTAGGATAAGTGGTAACAAAATGAAATGTAATGTATATAACAAAACTTAATAATAAAAGATTGCACTCATGGATTACTTTTCTACATCCCCATCCCCATTCTTTGAAAATTTTACAAAATGCGAAAATTAACGCAATATTGAAGCAAACTGAATGATCCAGATCATCCTAATTTCCCAATCGAAAAAAATTATAAATCACTTAAGTAAAACAAAGGATACTAACTCTTACTGCTTAATGCTTGTCCATTAATGCTGAGCATATAGCATTTAGCTTAATTTCCTTTTCTTTTTCGTGGCGTAACGAACTGCCTGTCGTTTCTGGCTTACTAGACTAATTTTACTACGTAGCCGGATAGTCAATCCTGCGTGCGGGAGATTGGTCAGGATGGGATTTTGGAATAGTCCAGTCGTGTGACAGAGCGGCGCCGCTACCAATACACCACCGGGCCGTCTCCGGAGCGTAATTTGTAGGTGCTAATTAAACTACTCAATCTTGTTAGGTCATTATTTCAATTTTACAATTTGCCTACACACAATGATACATCACCTGATACGATAACATAACTAACCTTTTACAAACTCAACACATCACTACTTAATAGAAAATTAAACCACCAATAGTTGTGTTTGTAGCAATATGTTGATGCACTTTTTACTACATGGCACACCTCCAACGGCAAAATTGTAATGTCGCACTACTTAGTGAGGAGAAGAGAATAAAAAAAAAACAACAAACCGTCCCAAAACAAGGTGCAGCGCGGCAGGGTTTCAGGTTTGCCATCGATGCTGTCTCGACACTGTACTGTTTTTCGCCTAAAGTCCACCCCCGGTCAACCTACGATTGCAGCCCAAAAGTGAACTGACACTCGAGCCTGACCACCGGGACGGTACAGATAAGCCTACGATTTTGCCGGCCCAATGCTGCGACAGCACAAGCAAAGCACCAGTACGTACCAGGCGACGGCAACATCGACAAATCAACCTGAGTCAGCAAACGGATCGTGGCGTCGCGAGCGAACGGGCAAGATTATATGTTAGCCGTGATTTAAGAGCCGTTTATTATCGGTCTTCCACCTCTCGAGGGGGCGCAAAAACACTGCCGATCGACGTGACACTCGCGCGTCTCGTGACTTGGCCACCAGACTGTGCCATGCGGAACGCACCGATGATGCATCCATGCATCCTGTGTGCGTTTTCACTCGCTTGCAATTTCCTGTGGCGTAGCTCTCGTTTGCACGTACAGCTGTGTGGAAAAGTTTCAGTGTCTGGGGTAAAGGAATAGTATAATTATAAATGCCATACAAATTATTCAATAATTTAACATTCAATTTTTTAATCATTTCCACATTAAAGGATCAGTGTTTAACATTATTAAAAGCATAATTCACAGCATATTAACTCACAATAAAGCGAAATATAAATAATATTTGTTTAATCCATCTACAAAACTATGTATTTTCTGATCAATATTCTACCTATTCTTTATTTTATGTCGGAAAATGTTTATGTCGCGCACAACTTTATGTTGGAAAATGTTTCTTTTATGTCGGCAAAAGCTTATCGGCTGATTCGTCACTCCCACGCAAATACGCTTCGTACTCCGTTATTTGAAATATCCTGCAGTGCCGTGAGTCATGGGAATCGTAAATAAACGTATCGTTTTATCACTCCGCATATTATTGAAATCGGTTTTGATGTATTCGGAGCTGTGCTTTGAAAATCTCAATATATTATATTGTAAAAAGAGTTATGTTTTATGAGAAATGTCTTTTAAAAGATTATCTTCAGAACTTAATTGGGTTTTTATCATAATTGATCCTTTTGAAGGTTGATCGTTACTGCACAGAATTGATACATTTAGGAATTTTTATTTGCATTTAAAAACATTGGTTTTTGATTTTTTCATGATTTTTATTCGAAACAAAATGATTGTTAAACTTCACGGTTAGAAAGATCGTTAACGTTTTCGTTCCTTTGTATCCTTTGAAATTTTTTAATCCGTTTCCAATAGCAAACACGTCATTAAGGAAATACATAACAAAGAATATGGACATTGAATGTACATTGAAAAAGTATATTATTAATAGTAATAATTTCAGAATGTACCAATTACTTCAAATATGATCAGTATACTAATATATCAACTTGTTTTTTTTTCTAGTAATGCAACCTCAACACAAATCGACGAATAAGTTCTTGAGAACTTGAGAACGGCACCGTACCATAAATACGCATTTATCAAACCGTTTGAATTGTGCGTAAATTCTACCACACCGTTCAACAATTCCAAACAACATGCTTTACATCCAACCAAACTCATAAATATCACGCCACAAACTGTACAATCCCACTCGCCGAGCGGTACAACTCAATCAACCGTTGTCCGACAGCTTTCATCGACAGGAAAAACTATTTCGCTTGCCGATCATATCTTATCGCACCACTCGGGTGAGGGTTACTTCCGCGTCCGGCGACACCGGGACAGAACCACCACAATCCATTGGACATTCCTAACCATTCTCGAGACGGCCAAATGCTTCACCAGGAACGCAAAACGGGAATCCCGACGGGTAGGGAAATAAATCCTGAATCGAATTTATTTGCGTATTGTTTTGGGGTAAAATTTATATTTCATTTTTTCGTTCCGCTCGAAGGCAATGCCCCGTTCGGGGCGGTTTGGCTTCAAACGGATACAGCCCGGAAGGTTCTTTCCCTTTTGCAGGAACAGTTCCCATACCGTCGTATTGGCTGCGAGTGGGAATGGTGAGATTTGCCCCTTAGGCAACAGCTTCTTTCAAAACGAGAGAAAACTGCACTCTAAGCAGCCCGTGAGTCCGGCAGGCTCCATCGTTTATCTTCGGACATCGAGACAGGCGGACTAGGGCCCAGTGGATCGCACTGTGCCCACAAGCACAACCGTGCGGTGTGGCGGCGTCGGCGGAACACTCTGCCATGGTTTCGAAGCGGAAAAATGGCTCCAGCAGCTTTTGGGGCTGGCAGCGAATACCGTTGGCATTGGTTGGGTGTGAGCATTCCGCTGTTTTGTGCCGCTGCCTGGGTCCTGGTGGTGTCCTCGAAACGGTCGTAACACACGGTGATTGTATCTTGCTGCTTGCCAACTCACATTTGGTCGACCTGCAAAACCGACCCGGGGTGCTGCAGGTTGTGAACGGCCAAGGGTTGTCAGCTCAAGGCTTTCTGCAATGCCTTGGCGGCTACAAGCCTGGCGTCGGAATGGCACAGTTTGTCGACCTTCCTGTCGCACTCGTGGGTCGCTTATCGAAGCGCAAATTGTTTGGTTGGAAAATTTTTGGAAACACTCATTGTGAGAAGGAAAATTCATTATCACCGTGAATGAAACGAGGGTATAATTTTTGTACTGCTTTTCATGCACTTCATACATAAAATATGCCACAATGGACACATTAATAAAGGAGAAACATGAAATATAATGCTACAATCATAAAATCTCAACCAATTTCTAACATGCGCTTTATTCTGGCAGTCTTATTTGGAAATGAATATCTTAAATAAACTGGCCTTTGTAGAGCGAAACAGTTTGAGTAGCTACAACTTTATCTGAGAATTATTTTATTTCTAAAAACGAACCAACAAAAGATTAATAAATTTCATTTTTAGTTGATCATTTTACGAATTCTTCGAGTCCTTTGAAAGATTGAATAAAAATGGATGAATGTAAAATGCAAGAACTTCCTAACGAATCGCATCCTTAACTTCACGAAACTGAACAACATCACCTACATTCGGGCGATAAAAGGCGTGAGAAGAAGGTGCCTCCAAGACATTTGCAGAACCTGATGGGATTTGTTACGCTTTCATACCACCCCACTGCATACAACGACGTCGCACAGTCTCGTGTGGACAAACGTTCTGAAACTGCAGCATGTTTACTCCGACTAAGCAAAAAAAAACACACATACAAACAGCCACAACTTACCAAACTGTTACCATTTACTAAGGACACCCCACCAAAGACAAGAGTAGCTTGAAACCTCTAGCCCTACGGCAAAAAAAAACAAAAGTTTCATCGCCCATCGGCGGTGCACTTGTGTTCATCGGGTGCATTTATAATATTATTCATGTGCATGTCGGGTATAAAATATTACCATTCACACTCGCGCGCCCAGACCGCTTTGGCACACCGAAACCGTCCGACCCCTTCGGTCGCAGTGAGTCGCAGCTCCCTTTTCCAAAAGCAGGGTACCGTAGACATCGATCCGATGAGATATCTGCCTACCGACTGGCCACGCGGTCTGAAGTTCACTGAATGTTTCATGCACTTTTAGTATAATCGCCTTTTCAGAAAAGCACCGACCGTCGCTGTGATGAAGCAGTGCATGGGAGTTATTTTTTTATGGTGCCCCAAGTGTCCCAGGTCGGGCAGATGAAAACAAAGAAGCGATTTGGGATGCAATGTTGCAAATTGAGTGCTTATTAACGTAAAATATACCTTCGTTATGAGCGTCGTTATTCATGCAAATTGTAGTCCATTTCATTTTCATTTTCGGCTAAGCACGGCTTCCTGACAAGCTTCTACAAAAAAATACGTATGGGTAGTTTTAAGTTATTCATGATTTTTAATACTTCTAAAACTAATTACTCACAATTCTACAATACAATACTCCCTATTTCGTCACCAATTATCGTAGTACGGCAGGGAGGAATTATTTCTGCGTTCAATGCACATGCATACCGCTCTATCAATTGCTAAAGTTACCCACCTGTATGCAACCATAATTGACACATCATGTAGTCACATTTGCAAATTCTATATTATTTCAACAACAAACTACTTCCACTGCATGTTTCCCTAGAAACTGCTCTGCTAATTTGTACACCGACGAACCTTTACGACCGCAACTAGGTACGACGTTAACTACCGACCAATCTTCATACGATTTGCGATAAATAGGCAGATAGTGTCAAACACCCCTCTAAAACGCCCCCGAAAACTTCACGACATTCAGCGCTGCGTTCCCCACTAAGGCCAAGTTCAACGAGACCTCTCAACTTCGCGGCAATACTTCGTACAGAAAAACGTGACAACTATGACTCCCCAGCTCTCCAGCAATGGGGTACGGAGCTCGCAAAGGGCCAGGACCTTAGCTATAACACCGCAGGCCACCGCTGGAACGGGGTGGCTCATGGGCCGTAAGCCACGACCAATGAAGTAGACAGGTACAATCAGTGCCAACAACTTCACTACATCGCATCGCGGTAGTGAATTGTTGCGAAGGTGTGTACAAATTTCCCGTTAAACCCTCCCGCCTCGGTGGTGGAAGGGATCGGACACCAGCAAACAACTTCAAACGGTGGTATGGCAGTGTCACAGTGTACCGGGCTAGATCTTTACGGCAGTCGTGCCGAGTCGTGCCATTCGCCGGTACAGCAGGTATTCGGTAAGTGAAACAACGGACCGTCTTCGACATGCATACTGAGCGAATAAAATATCCTCTCCCCATCCCATCCGTGTCTGTTGCAGCCTGACACGGTATGGCAACGCATCGAGACGGAACCTTCCGAAACTCGTGCCAAAGATGCATTCGCTATCAAACGATACTTCAAGTGGAAGCGCACTGTCTGATTCAAGCAAACCTAAGCATTTGCGAACAACGCCAACTAAGCGTACTTCACATAACTTCGCCTATCGTGATCGTAAAGCAAGGAGAGGATCGGGACTGGTAAACGACGATCAACAGCGTCTGTACACAAATCACGAACCACCCAATACCGCCCACCCTTTCACGAAAGACTGTGCAACAGGTTTCATTTCAATAAGCACCATCAAAGTTTCTAACGCTTCCAAAGCACTCCCGCATGGAAAACGAGGATACAGGATGAGCTTTACGTATCCTTCCGACAGTGTGAAGAGGGCTAGTGTACAGCTGGGTGTGGAAAACTACACTTCTAATGGACGTCATAAGCGCAACCATTGGTTACGCTCGATTGCGCGAAGAAAATCGTATTAAAATTGATTTATTAGCTTTTGTTGAAAGGTGGTAAAGGAACAGCGAAGTTCGCTTCACTTGTAGTCAACGTATTTTAGCTCATTTTTTCCCAAGGAACTTATCCACTTGTTTAAGATTCTGACAAATAATCTCGAAAGTTAAAATTTTGTGCTATTTGTTTATAATATACTCAAATATTTTAATTATTGTATTACTTTTCCTTTACTATTGTGATTATATTTTTTTAATGATATAGTTTACATTTTTTTAAAGAACCTTTAACAGGCACCTGTATCGAAAGCTTTTTCCAGCTAAAACTTCTTTATGCCCCATTACCCTAACAACATCACCCCGGTGCAAATGCTTTGTAGGAAGATTTTCCGATTGTGTATCGGTAACATTTCACTCTCAGTTCAAACCCACCTCTTTCATCCCGCAACATCCGATACCGTCCCCGAGAAACCCGTCCGTTTTCCCGCAACAATCGTCTGCGTTCGACACGCGCTCCTGCGCTTCTTAACAAACGTGCCCTCACTAGGGCTGGGGTATTACCGTCGGGACAGGAAAAAAGGCTGCGACCGCGAGATTTATCGGCGTGGAATTCTTGATAGGTGTAGTAAATTACCCGCGAACAAGCAACATCGACAGTGGCGGTGTGCGAAAGCCCGTGCGAGGTGAACTGCACCCGAACCGCACGTTTTGCAAGATTGCGCACAGAAAAGTGAATTTTATTGCACCGAAACAGGTGTCCTAGTGGACAGGAACGTGTGGGAGAGAAGAGTGAAACGGTACAATCGTAGCCGGGATTTTCGTTCACACATCGCTCGTTCCTTCCGTTGGGTGATGGGGAAATGCAAGTGGCGATGTTGATACTACTGCTACTATTGGGTGAAGAAAGTGACCAAAGAATCGAAGGCTTTGCCCGTTATGGTTGGTGCAAAAATAGCTATGGATGACCAGTCGAGGCTCGTTTTGCGTATTCAAATGATGAAGGGATAGGTTCTCGCACGTTGTTCGACAACTTTTATTGCCTTCGATCAACACGTGGTAGGTGAATAACTTTGCCTATGAAGGCGACCGCACAAGGATGGTAGATAATTCATTCTTTATTGGCAATAGACGTTGTGGGGCTTGTAGCCACAACGTTGGAATTTCTAGATGCAGGTTTATACGTTAATTCACCTTTCCTAGCATCTCTTCCTTCATGTGTTTTTGTTAATAAGATTAGTTAGAAGAAATCGAAAAGAATAAAATAAATCATGTACCCGTACATATTTGATGACTGTTGGTCATCAAACATTGGTCCTATTCCGTCCTACTAGAGATTGAAATTAAAAAAAAAACAATTCACAATTGGTATGCATAGGGGAGCAGTATTGCATAAAACTGATTTAGAATCATTAATCTGGAAAAACCATTGAACTCTAAATTGCTATTCTGAAGGTTCATAACTCCTCCAAGATTCATAGGGTCTTAAAGATTCATGGCTCATCATAGATTTATGTAGCTTCAAAAATTTAGGACTCGCCAAAGATTCAAGCTTTCTCAAAGATCAATAAATACTCAAAGAATAACGGGAGCTTGAATCTACGAGTATTTACATAACCAACTCATGATTTGAGCGACTCTTCGCAAAAGATTCATTATATACAACGCTATATGGGAGCGTTTAAGACGAAACTTGAATTTCGACTGGACGGATTGTTGGGACGGATTGGTTCTTCATATCCATTATTACTAGCGTTCTAATTGCATGTCATTTATGGCACAAGTATAATAGCCACATGGTAAAAGCATCACAATGTTATTTCTTTAATCTTTCCACTGTGATGTATCATGAAAATAAGAAGATAGAGGTAAATCACTTCAAAAGTGGCCATGAGAAGTGACACCAAGGAAAAATAATCTCATCAATTTATAATGGCTTAAAAGTGCACTTTCATGTAACAATTATATTCACCATGTACCCCTACCAACGATTGTCTCCCCATGATCAAGGTGCCAAAATATCAATGAGAAAAGTGTAAGCACATAATTTACCACACTCGTAATTGTTTCCCCTGCGCACTCCGACTTAGCTTTGGGGACCTATGTAAAGTACTGTTCGAAACTGAACTAACGTTCTTGAGCTCTGACCGGTACCGCTAGAGCAGAAGTACTTGTGCCTTCCACCGAATCCCGTACAATGTTTACTGCCTGTCTGGAAAATCATTCACGCCGGAGAAATGTGGCCACTTTCCCGGACAGAAAATAGCCCCCCAAGTGGCTTAAACTTTGAAGAGTTCGCATGTACGGTTTCCCACAATTCCGGGAACATTGGAGCGTTGAGTCACAAGTGCGTGCACAGGCGGTTGCCAAACTCGCCCAACTCCAACACGATCCCGGACAGGCACAAAACCGGGGGTTAAAAAATAATAAACCATAACCACCATAACGCCCCGCACTACCGGATGGCCGCGCATTTTATGTTACGCGTCGCACTGCACCATGCTCGGAAACAGGTTCACAGGGATGAGTTTTTTTTCTCGCTATCTTCATCTCTTTTCGGTTCAGTTGGTGTGTTTTGACATTGCATAACACTTGGCATAATTTCTGCACCAGCAGGAGCGAAGTTTGTGTGTGTATGTTATGTGAGTGCGCTGTTCGCTTTGTTTTGTGTCCACTCCACAGCGGCGGCGACCAGGTTTGGTGGTCTTTAACATCGCGCTTCCTCTCGAGCGCCCTCTTACCGGGGGTTTTTCTCTTATCCCAGGGGGTTCAAGCACCGTTTGCCAATCCCGTACGGTTTAGCCTCGTAACCTGTACCAACCTGACAGCAGCTGAAAGCAGGTTCAATGGATAAAGACTAACAAAAACGCATAACCACCCGAGCAACATTTCTACCCTCTTCTGAGCGCTCCATTCGGAATAGCTCATTCGCATCCGAGAGCTGCTTAGCTGAACGAGCTTTTAATTGTTTGTGTAAAATAAGTTCTTTAGCGCGAATTATCATCATCGCCAACCCCAATACCCGGACGCAGGCAACATTTCAAACAAGCGTCTAGACGTTAGACCCTTCGCTTTGCAAAACAGTCAGCACACACTCTTGTCATTGCCACTTTCCATTCCGCTTTTGCGTACGCCCGCTCCGTCGAGGGCGTAACTCATTATGTGTGGTGGAGCAGCAAAACCTAAACTCATCTACCTACAAAAAAAGGACAAGCATCGCAACATGACCCACGAACGCAACCCTGGGAAGCAAACCAGGCCGACGGCATGACTGCTTGATGTTGCAATAAATCAAAAAGCCAAATTAATGCAAGTGAAATTATATACGCCATCGTTCCCCCGCTTACCTTGTCCACCCCTCCTGACGCAACCGACGCTGAGAGAAAGAGAGAGATCTTCGTCGTCAGCGTCCCCATGGACGGTACTACTCATCGTCCTTGTTGCCTTGTTTTACTCAGGCCTTTTCCTCCTTGCACACAGTGAACAACGACAATCAACCAAACCTTGCCTGCATGCTGACGATACGTCCCAATGGAAAGATTGCGGGTGGTCAGGTGTCCAATAACGAGTATGTACGAGAAATTCAAACTGGGGTTTCGTTGTCACGAAGCCTTGCTCCATCTACGTTTCACCACGGTTTTTTTTTCGCGACTACAAGCAACAACCTCACAGGCAACCTAAAAACCAAACCAGTATTATGCGCATACAATGCTAACTTTGCTTACGTTACGGACGCTTTTCTTATTATTCATCGTATCCAAATTTTGGGACTTTTGCTCTACACCGTCTCCACCCTCGTTCGGTATCACGGCAGGTGGTCCACATGTGTCATGCCGGGTTCATAAAAAGTCATCCCGCTCCGACACACGAGATGTTATCCGTCCCTGCAATCTGGGAACGTGGTAACCTCCGGCAATACCCATCCACAATAACCGGAACAGATAAAAAGCTTATCTAAACCATCTGATTGTGGGTGAGTGTTCACTGAAATCTCTAACCCAAAAAGAGCATCTGTGAAACCGGGAACTGATCCTTCCAAAATCTTCAAATAATTGTCCTCGCCTGAGATATCGGCAAATTAATCTGGGTTGGAAAATCTCCTTCACTCATCGTATCCATCTAACCGCCTCCACAAACCCGACCATCTAGTTTGGTCGTTCAATTACTCCGTCCCGGGACCGAGTCGTCTCCGCGAACGTTGTCCGCAATCTAGTCGTCATTAATCCTAATCCGAATGCGTAATAAATCTAATTTTGCATGCAACATTAACCGCGACACGGTGTGAGGCGATGAGATCGGGACGATCGTCTTACGGTTTGGCGAAGGAAGATCGAAGTTAGGATCATTTACGGTTGGAGGTGTCGTCGCGATTTTCCCGACGAGACATTCTCCGCCTTGTCTGGAAAGCCGTCTCTACCCGTATTGCGTCCCCTGTTTGTTCGTACACCTCACATCAGGAACACATAAAGTCTGCATAACTCATGTCAGGTTCCTGAAAGTGCGATCAAGATTTCACACGATCGTACGCCGAAACTGTCTGCTCTTGCTCTAATTTTGCTCCATATTCAAGATTCAATGCATCCACCGCTCGAATCACTAGAACCTAGAGAAGAGATGAAAATGCATGAATGTTTTATCAGTTGTATAGTATTGCAAGTGTAACAAGAATTGATATTGGTTTGTAGAACAGTAGGCTTTTAGAAAATGAGGATTCATAAGAAATTGCACAACAAAATTATATATATTTTTTTTTCAACAAAAAAATATTCTATTTTCAATTATTGATTCCTTTCACAAGCTTGAATTCAATCGTGCATTTAATAAAATTTCTCACAACACTCAACAACTTCCGAGGTAATCAATAAAAGGTGACCAAATTTGCATAAGTACGATAGTTTACCGGATCTACTAACGTGTTAAGTACGTGCGTCTGCAATTATTCCACTTCACCCAATCGTTCATGTCCTGCACCCACTAATGTCTAATTTTCGCACCCCACAGTATCGAACCGAACCGATATATCCGTTGTTAAAGCTACGCATATTAACGTAAGGAAAAGAGAGCTAAAGTAAGGTGTAAAGACATGGGGCGGTTTTCTCTGTAAACGAAAAAAATATAAATAAAAAAACCCAGACACACCCGGTACGTAATATCTGTCGTCTGGGCACTCGGTTGCGGTCGTAAAAGTTTCATACAAGTCTGGTGTGTGTGTCGTACTTTTCTGGCAAACTATATGCCGGAAGCAGGACGGGAAGGGATCGAGGCGATCGTATGCATTTATGCACAAAGGGCGAAATACGGGAAGTGGAAGGGAATGGTAGTAAAGAGATAAAACTCTCTCTCGATATAAACTCGTCATCCACCCAGACAGAGGGGAGACGCATCCTAGCTAAAAGAGAAACGGGGAATGCATGCACGTAAGGAATTGGAAAGCGGAAGGTAGGTGGTAGTTCCACACCCCCATTCAGCACTGCATCTGCCCAGTCGCACTGCAACTCGGCCGTCGTCTGCAATGTGCAGCGCGGCGACATTACGCTGCCTACAATCGGTGCGGGACGCGTGCCCTCTACACTACCAATTGCCACAGCCGCCACTCAGTGGCTCACCGGTTTTATGATCTATTCGCATACTATTTTTTACAGCTTATTATAAACCTCTAGCGGACTGCAAAAGGTTGCGCGGAGCGCAGCAGAAGGGATAACCGGCTTAATAGCCGCGGTATTTGTGGCGGGCAAAACAAAGTGCAATCACCGACCGATCATCGTCTAATTACCGCACTCTACGCGTCACTTCACGTACTGTGCGATGGGGCGGACATAGCTCCACTTCTGCCGCACAGGTCACTTCACTAACACCCCGTACCTAACACTCCAGCCAGATCCTTGGGGGTACGCACATGAGAAAAGTGCATCGTCGCCCAAGATACACCAGTAGCGGGTTGCGGATCGCTGCCGACCGTTTGCAGTTGCGCTTGTCAAACAAACTCTCACAACGCATGCAGTCGACCATACGAAACTGGCCACCACAGTTAAGGGGGCGACGGTGGTGCCGGTGGCCATGCATTGCACGGGACGTAGTCGTCGTCTGCCAACCATTTCGATCTAAAATCCCGTGCCCGCGCGAACACACACAGTGAACGGGGCTTTTCCTACGAATTTGTTTTGTCGACGAACTTCGGGCCATAAAACATATTTTCCCATACGTATAAATATAACACAGCAAAAGGAGTATAAACGACCAACGAAAAAAAAACCCCACCTCCACCGACCACCACGAGGGAAGTAGCCGAAAGGCGTGAAGTGGAAGGCGTGACGGAAACAACATCAGCAACGACCACGCACGGTGGTGGCAACATAGAGCCAAAAAGTCGCACAATCACAGAAAATGTTCATGTGTTTCTCATGTCACTCTCGAAACGAGCAAAACACTCTTTGACCGCAGAAGCCCACTGAAACAACCTGTACCGAGGCGTGTGAAATCCTTAAGGCAACCGCGCTCGCGTTCGACACTGCATCATGCTCCACCCGCAATTCGACTTGCTAACAATTCGGAACAATTACACCTATGTACTGCTATGTCTCAAATGTCACAGGTCAACGGAGTACTTCTGCTACTTCCAAAAGCACGACACACCACAGAGGAGCAAACAGAAAAGAGGGAATTTTAAATCCATCCTGAGAAGAGCATGGTCGAAACATGTATGAGAAGGTTTTTAACTACCACGGCGGAGAAATTTTACTTTTTATGACCCATTACGCAAATGAGGGCATCGGCGCATAAATCGTCACAGCGTATTGTGTTGGCGAATGAGGGAGGGATTAGGCATCTGTCGGGCTGCACCGCCGGTTTCATGTGTATTGCTGCATTACCATTAAGAATGGGCGCAAATAAACCGCGCGTCAATTGAGGTGATGATGACATTTTATTCGGATTTAAATCTTTTCCCTCAAATGACTTTACTCAAGCTTCGGATTTTACGACGATGTGGGCTATTTGCAGAAGGTGTAATGTGTAATTATTGCAATTGCGATGTCAGTGTATTGCGAAATTAAGTAAATTGCTAAAACGCGTGCCTTATGATGTGAATAATTTTCACGACGCTGCAGTGTACGTTAACACAGCAGTAAGATTAACAGTTACTCAAAAGTAATATCAACAATACATAAATCAACCTTTCATCAACTGATATAACAATCGACATTACTTCCAATATTTGTAAAAAGAACACTTTTGATCACTGTCGAAAAATTCACTGTTGAAAGAAGGCAACAGCGTACTCATTTGTCTTCTCAACTCCAACACGCATCATACGCAAAATGTGCACTGAACGCTGTGCTGCACTTGTGCCGGCAATGCAATGCAATTCCTCAACACAAACATCTTCCCACAACAACGCAACTTTGTTGCTAAACATTGTCTACTAATTAACCGACGATTTAGACCTGTCTCACTGATAATCCAAGCTGAGGCAGAACCAGCGACCAAGAATGGTGCGCGTCCCCAACGTCCAACAGTACGTCGTAGAATTTCGAACTTTAATTAAGATTCACGCGCCACGGTGCTAGGCGGCGTTCCATTCGTAATCGGAACGGGATAAGATTGCGAAGATGTTCATGCACGATGTTCATTGCAAAACTTCTTTTTTTTCTCGCCCCTTTCAGTTAAACAGTTAAACAGACAAGATATGAATGAAAAAACACATCCTACGATGGGTGTCGTAGGGAAAAGTTTGATTCTAGCTGCAAAATTATATTTCCAAACACTTTCGCTAACCAACCGGAAAAAAGGCAAAGATAAGGAATCGTTATCTTTTTAAGAAAAAATCATACAGTGATACCTGTAAATATCAATTTCATTTCATTGATTGCCATAAAACCTTTGACACTTTTGTTTATCCCTTGTAGAAGTACCTTTTCCACTTTTTGCTCCAATTTACAAATCTAATTTTCTGCCAATTTGAAAGAGTAGTTTCACATTTTAATCGTCCACCTCCAGAAACAGTCTCCTTAGATTTTCTCAGTCCACCTTTAGAAACAGTTTCCCTAGAGGCATTGTTTTGGAGAAACAATACCCGGTACCATTGATATTTTGAGGTTTATTCCTTTAAGGGAACTTTTCGCTACAATATCAAATCATCCAACTTCTTGGATTTGGAACTAAATTAAAAAGCTATAGCTTCCTCCTTTCGTGGGCAGGACTTGTAGAGCAATTATCAAACCTTGACTCAAAATTACTTAAAATCTAGGTTCTCGGCTGGCCAGTGTCCCCTTGATTTAGGTTTAAAGATAATTAAAATCAAGGATAACCAGTCATATCATCTCATGCCAACGATAATAAAGCTTACATAAAGATCATCTTCAGATGTTGTAAAGGTTTTATAAAAGGGTATGAAAATTCCTAAATCGTACAGCTACCTACAATCTAAGTACAAATATAATTTCGTTTGGTAGAGAGACATTAAAAAAACTAAACGAAACGAAAACAATTCATCACTAAAGCTCTAATACGATAATGACTGCAGCGAAAATTAGTCCCATCAAACGACTGCTCGAGTGTCTTGTGCAGAGAAACGCAAGTAAGGAAAAAAAAAGGACCCATG
Source organism: Anopheles marshallii (assembly GCF_943734725.1). Classification (NCBI taxonomy): domain Eukaryota; kingdom Metazoa; phylum Arthropoda; class Insecta; order Diptera; family Culicidae; genus Anopheles; species Anopheles marshallii. Next base: position 35,790,674 of record NC_071327.1, read on the forward strand.
AAGATCTGCTCACAGACGAAGGCAAAAAACGGCCCTGCAGAAAATGCACCACCGAAGCCGCCACCACCAAAGCAAAGCGGAGCGAAAACGCCACAAAGGAGAAAACATCTTGGTGATAAAAATTATGGAAAAGTCATTGTCCTTCGCAAATGCCACTGGTCGTTTTTGTGTGAGTACGATCGTGTGCATATATATATATTTTTTTGCTTTACATTCTCCACTCATCCCTGTCTTGGCCGTTTCTCAACACTGCAAGAGAGTGTGTTTGTGCCCGTTGGGGTTTTCCACACGCACATCTATTGGTGAACTGTCCTTATTGCTAATAGTTTTTATTTTGTTTTTCGTTTCTTCGTATGAGTCTGTCCGCGTCCGTCACACCCGCACTGTTGCGTGGCGCTGTTACACACCCCCTCCTCCCACCACCGTTGCCCACGCTCCTGCCCTATATCATTTGTCCGTACCAAAGACACATGCATGTATCCTCTTATCGCGCCCTTTTCATTCTTCCTCCTGGCAAGCGTACTTTTGCGAAACAGGTTCTATGCGGCAATGCTTCTCAGAGCACTTCACCCCCAAAAGCCGGCTGCTGCAGTGGCCATGTCACGAACAACTGCAACAACTGCAGCCACGCTTGATGGGATGTTGATGCGTTTCTACTCCTCCCTGCCAGCCCGCAACTGGCACAAGATGATTGGTCCAAACCGGTGGTGGTGCATGGGACAGTGGTGCGCAACACTTGCACAACTGCAGCCACCACCGACGCCGGATCGGATGTGGTACATTCGTCATTTTTTATCGCCATCAGATAGGAGGTATGTTAAAATATTTTAATAATTATTCTATTTGTTTTGTGGGCTGCTGCTAGTTTTCATTCCATCGCAATCGTTCATTCCGAAAGCATTTTTGTCCCATCTCTGTCTTTCGACCGTTTCTGCGCGCTTTACTTCTGGCAGTTTTTACTTCTTTTTTGTTGTTGTTGCTTCCAGCCTCGAAGGTTGCAACGATCGGCTGAATAGATTGCAACGATGCAGACAGCAGCAGCAACATCATCCCACCCTGTCAATAATCACCACCCTCATAGAGCGGCGCGGTAAGGTGGGAATAGCCGAAAGGGAAGAACTACTGCTACAAATATCAACAGCAGCCCGATGGTTGGACCTCGGCTGCCCTTAAGTGTTTAAAGATCCATCTAATAACGTAATTGCATCTTCCTGTCGCCTTTGGCGAAGGCGAACTGCTGTTGCCCGTCTGGCAGCCCGATCGTGCCCACAGATGCAGCGCGGAATCTTGAATGAACCGGAGCAACCGCGTGCCTCGGATCGGGCGTAAGTGGAAAACCGGTCACCGGGAGATCGCTACTTGAACCGGCTTCCAATGCCGATAGCGTGGAAAATATATCTCGCGTCGACGACGACCTGCGTGAGTAGGATTCCGCTCGTTCGCAACGGAAGTAGTGCATTTCCTTCTCCTTCATCTTGCAGCGGTAGCTTTCGTGTTGCGGCCAATGTGAGATTCCCACCATGATCGTCATCATCATCATCATCATCGACATTACTGCTAGGGTTGGGGGCAGTTGTACGCAAAAAAACAACCCAACTCCACATACGCGTAATCCTTCGCTTTCGTGTTAGCATTTTCATTTGTTTTACGTTTTTGTGAGTGTCCTCCACACCTCCATCCTGGTCGCAGCACTTTCGAACATCGAACAGGTTACCTTCGCACCGAACGAGGGCGTTCGGGTGTTTCCGCAACATAACGACACAACATTAGTCGACGGGTGTGTATCAGTCTGTAGGTGTGGAAGAGCGTACACTGCACTTGCTGGCAATGTCTGGCAGAATCGGAGGAAAAGCGGCAGTGAAAAAAATATCGATCGATTAATAACCATTTGACAGTTATAAATTTTATCATTTTATTATTATTTTACAACCTGATAACAAAACTACTGAGGTGCATGTTGCATCTGCATTTACTTCGAGGGAGATTTATTCTTTAGGTGATTGAACATTTTTCTCAATTATATTTACCCTTTTACCCACCATCAATGTACTGCGATGAAATAAGTTAAAGTTAATCTATCTATTCTCTTTTTCAAGAATGAAAAGTCTCCAGTCTTCTCCTGGATGCTGGTTTATATTTTCTTGCGACTTCAACTACACTTGCACAGGGTATTACAAAAAACATCACGTATAGAAAAATAATGTTCTATTCAGTGATGTTCCATACAGGATAGATTCAATTTTGGGTTAATATTAAAATTTATGTATAAGAAATACCTGAAATACAGTATGTTCAAAGGGAAAATAGATAAACAGTATAATTACAGATCCAAAGATAAGATAACATAAATATTATACGTACATTACAGATGAGGCGGTACCAACAGATCTGAAAAATTTCAAAAAACAAGAATTCAAATAATTTGTTAAACAATTTCAAAATGACGTATATACAAACACACACACTCTTCTTCTTCTTTGTCGGCTTATAAACTGGAATGTCTTGGTCTGTAGCTAGATAGTAAATCCTGTGTAAGGCGGAAAGGGCCTAGCTGGGATTTGGTACTGGTCCGATCGTGTGCGCAAGACATCAAGCATTTTTAAGCTATTTTTCTATCATCATGATAAAAAGCAGAATCCGGATAATTCCTTAGAGTAGAGCAAATCTGGGATGTTTTTTTTCTTCTAAAAACAAATGTGTAATCCCTTGAAAACTTTGATATTTATCGTTTTTCATTCTAAAGTATTGATATTTTCAGCGGATGGCACCAAACCAACTAATAAATAGGTGAATAAGAATTGTGAATCAAAATAGTCATATTATTCCTGATATTTTTACATATTATCTGTTTTTATTTTTCTATGTTGTATTATTATCAGTTTTTTCAATCATCAAACGTTTTTATTATCTAAGGAAATTCAACTAATTTAAAACAAGTTGTTTGTCATTTCATGTACTTAGGTCATTTTATTATTTTGTGGTGTTATTAACTTATTTTTTACTTTCTTATTTATTTCTTATTTCTTTTATGTTATTTTTTCAAGTCCTTAATTGTTTAATTTTTCTAATTTCTGTAAACATGAAGTAAACAATATAAACAATATAATGGGGCGGCCCGGTGGCATGATGGTAGCGGCGCCGGTCTTCACACGAACGGACCGGACCAAAATCCCATCCGGGCCAATCTCCCGTAGCAAGGACTGACTATCCGGCTACGTGGTAAAATAAGTCGATACGGCCAGGCCGTTCTAACGAAAAAAAAAAAGTAAACAATATAACGTAGTAACAGAAAAAACATTACTAAGTTTCATAACTATTTATCGATAATACGATAAAAAGATGAAAATTTCATTCGTTCTGGATTTAGTGCTATCTTTTCACATAATAACACACAACAACACATGTTTCATTGTTTCAGTTGTCAGGTTGCTAAAATGGTTCAAATAAAGCCCTCAACTCAAATGAAGTTATATTTTTACTAACAACCCAACATTGCAGCATCGGGAAAAAACATACAACTCCTTCAAGCAAGGTAATTTTTCTGCCAAACAAGGCATCCATACCGAAGGGCAGGTGATATGCAAATTTGTGTCCATTTTCAACTGTCGCCTGATCGGCCCACCTTCGTCTGTGTCTCTGCTTGTTCGACTTCATTTGTACAGGCATCTGTCGCCAGGTTGAATAAGCGGGCTAGTTTGGGGAAAAGTAATCATCACTCCACCAGAAGGGCACCGGGTTTCCTATCGTTCCCGTACGTTCCAGTCGTCAACACAGGCGCGCGCGGTGGCTTTCGGTGACTTTGTTCAATGGCTGAGCGACGAACCTTCGCACTCCGCAGGCTAATGCATGACACACGATCCACACGAAAAAGGATACACAGCACCGGGCTGGAAACCGATGGCGAGTTTTGTGTCTCCTGCGTTTCCTTCCAGCCCCGGCCAAAACGCAACGCATCTGCCTCCATCTTTACCGGTGCTTCTGCAGCCTGACACGACTGATTAAACTTCGCCGGACGTGCTTGAGGACCCGCGCACCCACCAACTGCAATTTGTACCGCAAAGTTCACCACGATACGGGTTCGGTATGCACCTGAACCTGAAATCGAGCAACCTGCGATGCTGCGTGGATCGTGCCGGTTTCACAACAGACACACTTATCTGCGTCCTCCCGCAACCACCTTGATGGGCGCATGGGATACACGGGAGACGTGAGACAGTTGGATGGATAAAGTATTTCCAACTGTACGAGCGGAAGCCGGTCTGGGAGCACAACACACGCATCCATATCGCTGTCGCTGGCAGGCGTTTGCGGGGGTAATTATTTTCCAATGGCACATTAACGTTCGCAACCACCTTGAGCCTTTCGTGGCTGCGGTCTCGATTGTGGCATCGTCCGCACAGGGACGTTCTTGCCCTCTTTCACGATTCGACAGCACAGCTCTCCGAGGACATCCGTTTAGGGGGATGGGTAGGGAACGCGATACGAACGGGACGGCTAGCCCATCCGGCGAAAGACGTGATGGATCGTCCTCCGGGTGCATCGAACAACCCGAAGCGGATTAATTGAGGGCCTTGCGAATGCGTTATACGTTCGATGTTTGTTCTACGCTGTGGTTGAACACCATTTGCATACGAACCATAAATCGGAAAATCGGAGATGCATATGTCCGGAGAGGGTGCACGTCCGTTGCACGTTGCCGAACTGTGGCTGCGATTGAGCGCCGGGTGGTCCTTGTAAAATATTACACAAAATTATACACATTTTCCCATATTTCATGTGTTGGCCATTGAGTTTCATACATTTTTGTGTACATTATCTCCCTTGCACTTTTAATCAATACATTTTTGATTACGCGAGGTAAAATTCAATGGCCTACATACTACCTTTAGCCCTTTTTTCTAGTAACATATCAATACTCATGACTATTCACAATATGTTCTTGAGTATCACAATATTTTTCACACAAAAATTGTGAAGTATACATAACATTTTAAATTATATGTAAAGTAAAGAATAAAAAAAAAGATTAGAGTTGGGTCAAAATGGAGACTCAGAGATTAAATAGCACATTTACTGTTTGCTCTACTTTTTACTATGTACAATGTTTCAATTTACAATGAACTATGGACATTATTGTTTTAATTTGTGATACAATTATAATAGACAACCATAAGAATATGATTTTGCATAAAATTTGAGGAAAACATCGAAAATGTTGAAATGGTGTATGTTGAATTTAATTTTTTATCTTTGGATACCTCGACTTCTGATGATGTCCAAAAGAAAGTAATGTCCTAGCCACCCATTTTGGCTCATTTCTAGACGGATCACAATGTTTCAAGCCATCTGGATTAAGATTACGTTCCCCTGTGGGTAATACGCCTGTAATGTGTTAAAATATGGTTTTAAATTTTGATATTTGTTATTTGTTGTTCCGTTACTATTGGTTTTACTTTCCAACAATTTGAGGGGAGCTTTACGATCAGAAAATTAATTTAAATGTAAATATTTTGTCGAAGCTTAATATTTCACCAATACCAAAAAATCGAGGTCAAATCAAATACCCGACAATTAACAAATTTACGACCGTCAAAGTTGAAGCATCGTCGTGTTCCTCCATGTTCAATGTTGAAGTATGTTTTTTACCCGTTTTGCAAAATTGATATTCTGTATATAGTTTATGAGTACCTACCGTATTGTCGTATTTAACATTCGAAACATGGTGTCATATGTTCAACAAAAGCCTTTTCTACTTTATACGTAGAACACACGAAATCCACTACAAAAAGTACTAAACTAAACTTTTTAAACATTTTTAAATTTGTCAAAACCGATTTCAGTTTAAGATTTGAGACAATTTCTGTGATCCGATATTCTGTGTGATTCTCGAATATAAAATAAAAGGAATGTATATATAGGATATATCTTAACTCTCTTCTCACACTTCATTTTCTCACCTTAATCTATATTAATTGCTTCTAAATTTTGCATTCAAAACATTCCAAAAAATAAAAGAAAATTGCCAATCAACCTATCCAATCAACCACGAGCTGTCAATTCATCGTTCATGAATTTCTCGTCGTAGTATAAAAAACAGAAGAAAAATATCATAATATTGCAATCTTTATTCCATGAATCACTCATCATTCGTCTATCATCAAGCGAAAGATGCAAATTTATTTACTTGTTTGGCTGCAAACAAGTTGTAAAGTAAACAATACCATTCCATACTGCCTTCTTCACTGCACTAAAATGTCTGTACCAGATGGCAATAACTCCTCGCACCTACCCTATCATCAACCAGCTCGCAATGGCACTTTAGTGTCCGCTCGTTTAGTTTATGCGTGCCAGTATCTCCTAATGTCTCTCTTTACGCCGGCACTAATAAACTCATCCACGCAAAAGAGCCCACGACCCAGACCGGACAGGGTCTGTAATTTTGATTCGGTCACAAAACGGGCCACCTGTTGGCTCATCCGGTTTATGACCATATCAAACCGATCCGATTCCCTCTCCATCCATCTTACCACCCCTTTTCAATGCAGTATGCACTTTGCACCACTGGCCCACACTACCACCGTCCGGGAACTCTCGTACAGAAGTCGACGCGGAAAATTATACATTTATTTCATTTTCAATCGTCCGTCAAATTTTCCCTCCCAAGCGTTTATACCAAGCTTTGCACATTTTGCGCCGTGGTGGTAGTGGTGTAGTCGTCCGAGTAAATTAATGCCACCGTCGACTGGTGGTGAATCTAGGCATTGCAACGGACTGCACCGGGAATGATCAGTCGCGCTGGGTTTCGCTTGGCGCCTAGTCATGAACGGACTTTGCCATCTCGATGGTTGAGCCGGTTGTTAAGTAAAAATGATCCCACGAAACAAAACCGGACCGGCCGGTGCGGTTGAATGAGGCGTTAATCTACATAATCATAAGGGATTGCTGCGGATGGACAAGGAACGTGGAGAGATAGCATAATCTAACTCCAGTTTTCAGTCTCAAACTTTCGACGATTCTTGGGCATTATTTGTTAGTGGGCGATCGTAAATGATGCGTAAACATTCAGTTGATGAGTCAGCCAATATTAATGTTTGTTTTTATAACATATCTAAATAGCTGATTTCTGTTTTTTTTTTAAATACATATTCATTGATGATAATTTCATATATCATAATTTCATATATCAAATTCCAATAATCAAAATTTATCCGAACAAACCCCAAGTAACATAATATATTCGGTATATACATTATCTACCTAATGTAATAACTAAAGTCTATTGGGCTGGGTGATAATAATAGGTCGTTTTTTATAGACACTACAGCTTCAGCGGGCCTGAGTCTCGCAGTGCTGGCTTTGATTGCAATTATTAACCTTTACTTAGATAGTCTGTTATACAGACAAAGGCAACTGTCCTCATGATACAAAGTACTGGTTTTGTCTAGAAGTAAAGAACTTCTGAGTTTTTGCGAGGGTTTCTGAGTAAAACTTATTGAGAATATTGTTTTGGACATCAACTAACCAAAACAACATAATTCTTTGTCTATGATTTCAAGTACTAACTCAAGATTTTTATCATCTTCTAACAAATTTTCAAAATAAATTAGAACTACACCTTGACCGATTTTAGGGGTTTTGTAGCAGGCAACCATAACAAAGCGGTTGTAGGGCCGGATAAAAGTAAATAAATAAACAATTGATATGAATAATTTTTCATATAACAAACACCAAAATAGTGTTATTATTTTCAAAGATAGTCCATCATTTAGTAACGGAAGAATTCCTTGGGAATTACAGTTCCCATAGGCTATACTAGCAACATTACCTTTTATTTCCAAATCAATGAAATCAATGAGGATCGTCAGATAGTTTAGCGGTTACGACGGTGGAATTTCTACCGTGCGGAATACCAAAGCACCAAATCTCATCCAGACCGTGACTCAAATCCAAACTATTCCAACGAATCCAAAATTAACAATTCAGCTACATATAAACAAAACCAATAAAAGCCAGAATTAGCAGTCCAAAATATTTGTACCATGTAAAGAAGAAGAACCAATAAGATTTACCGAGTTTCTTCTCCTTTTCGTTGTACAAAAAACGAATTAAACTACATTCCCATCAATTTAACTTCAAACATCCACGCAACAAGTCCTACCAGTTTTTTGTTATACTACCGACAGATCTACCTCATAACTCATGATCATCCAGCGATCATACACGCTTTCACACCACGCTTTGGAAGAGACAGTTTACAGCCAGTGTCATAAATGGAGCACACTATACAATTTCGCCCCGCTCTAACATGTATCACTGTGCCCGATATTTAAATTGTTCCAGCATGCCAAACCCATCCGGAATGGGCTTTCGATTTGAATCGAACTCAACCGGTGCTGGATTTATAAATGTGCTGCAGTACGCCAAAGACAGCGCCAAAGCGGAAATTACGGTACCATAGCACATGTCTCTATCCGTCGGCACGAGAGATTGTCTTCCAAGTCACTGACCATGCGCAAAGCTAGAGCGCCATCGCCCTACCAACAATCCTGGGTGAGCCCGCACTTTATTGTCCATAATACAGGGGTTTCGGTTTATCGACATGACAGTCGAGCGCGCGCGCGCAGAAAGCTCACCTCACAGCTTCACGTTGTTGGAGCAGTCTCATAGTTTTTTTTTCTGTTGTTATTTTTATGTTTTTTGTCTCTGCTCGCTTTCTTGCGAGGACAAGTGTGTGTCGCCAGCGTCGCAGTCCCCGGTGGTTGTTCGCAGCGGTGCAGGTGGGTAGTTGCGCATTTCCCGCGTATCCAAGGTTCTTCCACCTGCTCTTGGGGTCGCGTTGCGAAACGCGCCGACACCGGGTAGACGCAACACCGAGCCTCGTGGGAGAATCGTCGGCCTTTAGCAGGTCCATACTGCGTGTCCGTGGGATCGCACGTCAACTCCACCGGGGACGAGCCTATGGACACACAGTCCACGGGCGACAAAAAGCGACATAAGACGAACAGGCAAAATTGCACGTCCCCGGGGACGCGCGTCCACACAACAGCAGACCGAGAAATGTGCGACACATCGCTTACAATAACACCGCACAGCCGATTGCGTGGCAGTCCAGTAAGTCGCCTTACGAAAGTGCAACGACTCGTCGCAACGACTGGTACAATTGCACCGCGAACTTGCGACACATGCATCGGTCCCGAAACACGGCCGGACGGTAACTTCCGCTGTGAAACCACCGCTCGATTAGTCTCACCACCTTTCTTCGCGAGCTTATCAAGTTGTAAGTGCTGCGTGCATTGATGTGGACATGCTACATGTTCCGCATCGTGTCGTTTTTCACATCGCCACATCGTACTCCGGTGCCGGTGTCCTCTCGCCAGAGGATCGATTCGCCATCGATCTGTGTTTCCTGTGCGGCCACAAAACATACGCCCCAACATGCACGACCTTATCATCATGCTTAACTCGCTGGTTTGCAGCTGGTTGTAGCCGTGCATCAACATTACACACCCTTGCTTCACTATCAACTACGGCGCATTCCGCAAAGCCTACTGGCTGCACAAGCCCGGGCTGTGTGGCGCAGGACGAAACGGGACCGGGTAATCAAAATAATTATTAATCAACTTCGTTTTTTCACAGAATTAATTTATTATTATATATTGACATCCACCCGTCCGCACTTGCACAATGTAGCGCGGGATGCTTTCGCATACGTCTGAAAACGCACGCGATCGCTTACAACCTGATCGCGCGACATTGATGCGGCTTGGCTGCTTGCTACAAGACGGAAAGGGTGTTCTGCCTGTGGTCTGTTGCTTGTGCAGGGTGTGCTCTATTGCTCCGGCGCAGCTGCCTTTAATCCTTTTTCGTCCGCGTGCATTTGCATTTCGGTGCATGGTTTCACTAAGGATTACGATATGGTAATGCAATTAAGTTATTAGTTGATTAGAATAGTGTGGTTGATAATAGAATGAGAAAATGTTAAATAATTGTAGTTATAAGATAATATTTTGTATATATATTATATACATGTATTTTATTTTATCTTTTTTATCACTTTTTACTCTTCACCTGTGTTCTAAAAATACATTGGATTGTAGACATTTAGTTAAAAGTTATGATACACTACGAGCTTTCAAATATATGTTATAACCATTATTATAAAAAATTGTTTTTTTTTTTTTGTAGTTGTTGATATTAATTTGCGGCATAAAATAAACTAAATGAATTGAACATCAACCGAAAGGGGGCAACTTCTTCGCAACTAATTCACCTTGAAGTGGCAGTGAGGGTGCACTCCCCCGAGGTGTGCATTTATTGAGCTCACCATTTACCCCGATTGCAGCCGTTGGCACAAGATGTCAGCGACATTTCACGACAACCGCAACCATCCCACCACCACCACCCCGTCACTCAAGGCAGCAGCATCCTTGCACATTATTACCTCCTCCAAGTGCATCCGAAACGCTTATCTGAATGGACGCACGACAGCAACACAGTGTGTTGCCGGTACGTCCGGCATTGCTTGAGGTCTAAAACGCTGGAAATTGAGTTCGATCACGTACGCTCGTACAACAGCTTCAGGAGGTTTTCTTTTGACCCTTTCCTGTGGGTACGATTCGTGCAAGCCGCCACCCATTTTTACATTGGACGTGAGCTCACAAAAGTGCAAATACACCGTTCTTTGATGAAACGCGCGCGTTCTTAAGTTTTCAGAATGAATCCCAACGGCACCGGGACGACAGGTTTGTGTTCCATTTCCTGTGCGTCTTGCTTCCACGGTTGTTCACCTGTGCTCCAGGTCCTCCCCCTCTCAAAACGATCCCACCACGCCTGGACGCTAGCGCCAGTTCGAAAGGACGGTGCAAGTGGATGCTCCGCTTCCACAATCATTAAACAACATTGATTGCAAATTTATTTATATGTAATTCAAACATCATGTTCATCGTCTCCGGTCTTCGTTCGTTCGGCGCATAATATAAGCAGCATAAAAACTGAAAACAGATACACACATACAGAGACGCATCCTCGCAGCAACACGCCAACGCCATCGCAGGCGTAGTGCAGACTACAACGCAACGAATCGAGACGGCTGCTGGTGCCACTTGTGGCTTGTCTCCAGATGTCAGACGTGTGCTACATCGACAGCATCAATGCTCGGAAGACCGATGGCACCCGCGACTCGCTTCAACGCACCACGAACCGGCGTTGCGTATAAATGGCGCGACACCGGTGACCGGCGCGCACTGTACCTACTGTTGCCCCATCCATATGAGGCAACAGGTATACATTATACGTAAAATGTGTGCAAAGGAAAAAAGGAAAGAATCGATTAATTCGCTCAATGTGTCATACTTTGATATTGAGCTACCATAAAATGCGTACCATGCTGGGCGGAAACGCTTCCAGTACACCCAATACATCAGGTGCTAGGAAATTATGATACGTAGCAGGAACTACAATGTTCAAAGCTGGCTGCCATTGCGTGACGTACAGAAACATGAGCACATATAGCACTGTTCCTTAAAATATTGCATTATTATTTTATTTCCATAATCATTCAAATATCAGAAAGTTTTGTTTCAATCCGTAATATTCTTTTCTTTTGTTTGTCAAATAATACTTTAAAAATCGTTTTACACTACATAATCTTGGGTCGTCTTATTTATTGTAATTCATACATTAAAAAGAGCTTTCCACCAAAAGAATGACACGGTCTTAAGCCAGTTTGCAATAATTTTGAAAATGTTATGTACTTTTACGTATTATAACTAATCAATTATATTTTGTGGGTTTAATGTATTAAAAGCTACCTTAAGTAACGTACACAATAATTCCTTCAGAATTATTCACACTTTTTTCGTTAGAACGGTTTGACTGTATCCGGATCCGGATACCAAATTTGAACCACATTGCTGTAGGGGCTGTTGAACCTTACAGCTGGAATACGTAGTTCTCACCTTCTCAGAGACTGGAGGCAACAACCTTCTTTAAATTCTCAGTTCTATAGTAAATCAATTTTGACATCACTAACAATACAAAATAAATACATTGAGTAGTGTAATTAATTTGTATTCGAACATTGTATTCTGGAAACCTTGTCTTGTCTATATCTGTACCTTATGAGAAGATCTAAAAATCATAAACTTAATTTTATCTCTTAGAAATTACTCAAAAAATTACAATTTTCTTCGATTTTTTAGTAACACTGGAACCCCAGAAAATCTTTGTCTCGTTCTACCAGTATTGGCTATACTTGATTTTACTTCCACGTTACAGGTTAGTGAGTATTGCGTACTCAAGGAAGTCTTCTGAAATTAGTTGTTCAACTGATTGTAAAATAAAATGGCGTTAATCGTGACTGCTCCATAGGACAACAATATTACCAATTTTATTTTTGTTTTTGTATTTTGTGTTTGAAGTTGAATAGAAATAATAAAATTCTTAATTGTATTATCTGTAATAATATAGGGATAATAATGTAATTTTAATAAGGATAATAAAGTAATTTTCATATTTACATACATATTAAAAAACATAACATATTTAAAATCTAGATTATTCTTTGGAATGATTTCTTACGATTTTCAATAAATGTTTTACCGTATGATTTTGCTTTTTTATTACTTTCAATACGTTCGAACATTTATGCTTTGGTAATTTTATTTACCCACAACTTACTGCAATGGTAAATTATCTTTGTATACAAACCTATTTGTATACAAACCACTTAACACAAGTAGATACGTATCGAAACGCGGTTATGGTGAAACACCCTTTGCAATGCAGAAAAACATTCTCACTAGCTCGTGAATTCCTTCTTGTCCACCAGCAGAGTCATCCCGTACCAGCGGCATACATCCAAAGCCTGTCACGGCTTAGCGCTCAGTTGCACAGCCCAGCAAAATGTGCCTCGGTATTATGTGGTTTTTTTTGTCGAATACAATTTTTTAATTTACTTTTGCAAAAAGCCCCAGAAATGTTTCAGCGTCTACAGCACAAAACGTCAGAGCTGGCAAACTGGTCTCAGGGCTGGCAAAAAGTTTCCCCTCACGTTGCACGTGGAAGTGGTGACGGTTAGGCCGGTGACAACTGGAAGAAAAAGCAGTTCAACGAAACCGAATCTAAGAGACCCACACTAAATCCCACCGGAATCGAGACTGGCGCAACGGTGTGGCGTACATTCGTTTCGCGCTCCCACACTCTTATCAACGGCACGAAAAATGCACATAAATAATGTATCGCCTGCGCCGGCGGGACGTCACTGAGAGCATGTGTGTGTGTGTGCGTATAAGTTGAGCAAATGCGTTTTTCATCCCGGTATGACGACAGTTGGGGGTCTCCGTAGCCCTCGCGAAGGTTTATTACTTCGTTTATCCCGATGCACTTTTTTCACCTCGAAAGTGCGTTCCATTTGTTCGATTTCTCAATGCTCAGCGTACAACATGGCAGTAGAAACGTTCTTGGATGATATCTGTTTTTTTTTTTTTCTATGTGCTATTCAGACGTATGGGGGTTATGGTTATGGACAACAACAGTCATATGCCAAATTGAGGAGGTGTTGAAAGTACTCCGCACGGAGACTTTAAATTTTGCCCACCAGACTGCGCCTGGCCGGTTACATTTTGAAGATATTTAGAATGAAAACATCAGCCGGGCCGGAAATCGCTAGGGCGTTCTTCTCGTCCCAATCCGTAGCGTGGATGACAAAAGCACAAATGAACGCTGACAAACGCACCAAAACAGCCGAAGTAGCTTTCATATTCTTCAGCGCTCTTATTGGGTTGGTGATGAGCTTCTCTCCCTGCAGACCGGTGACTAATGGTGAGAAATCGTAGGAGTCTCCTTGGAATTGGTCGGTGCATTTTGCGTGGCCGATCGTACGATCGTTTACCTTTTATGGTCATTCAGCGATGGAGGCGTCTGGCTTTTTTAAGGACAAAAGTTATTCCGCTGAGAGAAAGAGAAAAATACAATGCTATCGACATGATTCCTTCAAAAATTTTTAAATTAAATAATTTTAATTATAACTAACATTATGACAAATCATTGATCAGGCAGCGAAAAATATTCAAGAACACAATAAAATCGTTCTTAACGATAAACTTTAATGTTTAATTATCTTTTCTTTTAAATCTTTTCAATTCAAAATCTTATAAATAATACATTCACGAATGGAAAAATGGTAAATTTCTCATTTAAAATTCTGCATGCGATAAACAAAGTATCAGCTAGTTTTTCATTCAAAATAAAGTCTGCTATATCAAATATTTAAGGTAGAACACGACGGACAGCAAACTAAAAGCCACTCAAGCTAATATCACCACACTTTATGCGACATCACAATGTCATCAGCCAATAAAACTCATCCGACAACATCCAATAATGGTGACAAATGCATCATTCTCGCCCCCACATTGGCACAGGATTGTGCGCGCAAGACAAAAAGGATACCTGGTCATGGAGAAACAAAAAAAAAACAACAACGGAGGGAAAAACAGACCGTTGAACCTATCTCTCCGCCGGTGGAGCAAACCGACCGTGATCCTCAAAAACGATCGCTTTGCCCATGGTCGTGCTGATGTTTTGGAGTTTTGTTTTTGTCTCCGTTTCTTTCGCCGCTGACTAGCATCGTAACAAAAATAAGCACTTAAAATGCCATAAACATAAATCAACCCGCCACCAACAGGTGCAGCAACCCGGTGAGGAGCGGTGGGTCGACGACAACGAAGGGGATGGTGAGAATGCATATGCAGGTGCCAATCGTAAGCCGGTAAGCATAGCGTCCACTAGCCATGCTTTATGAAACCGCCTGCACAACCCGAGCCCGATCACTGTCGCCGGCCTCGATCGTCGCGGCAGTGGAATATGGAAGAAGCGACGGAGAATAGGAAAAGGCACAAGACAACGATAGCAAAACCGACCAACAGCGAGCTAGTGCAACAATACTCAATCCCCCTCGAGGTAAAAACCACCCAAAAGAAGGGTGGCGAATGCCAACTGATGGTGACGAATTGCACTACACGCAAACCGGACCATACAGGCATGAACTGCATGCGATGCACACACGAACGTGTGCACTGCGCTACAGGGTGCGAAGGGCACACGGTGTGACAGACTCGATGGCAAACAAACGGACACATTGCACATCATCCATTAATAGCATCGACACGATTTATTCGCGCCATTCTTTGCTCCATGCATCCTTCAGTCACTGCGAACCGGGCGCGGGCTGGCTGTTGCACCCACGAATGGTACGAATGAAGCCGGTGACGGTCCGCTCGATCCCTTCGGCACGACGCGATTGCTATCGCGGTTTTGTCACCAATCGTTTTCGTGGGAATGGAGCACATACATTCACACATATCACCAATAGAATGAAGAGGCTGAGCGATGATGGTACGCTGCATGGTATACAAAAGGCTTTGCACATTTGGAACAAACAGGTTTTTTCTCTCATTAATAGCATAAACACATTGTCAACACATATCATTCCATACGCAACAAAATAATGATAAGAAATTAATAATATTTCCTCATATTCACCTATCCGATCACCGGTTTATTGGACACCTGTGTATTGGATCACCTTTATTTGGACTGTATTAATGATGGGCATTCATTTACTTACTTTTGTTAAACAATTGTTTTTGATTGAAAAGAGCAAGAAAACTTTGTCGAAAATGTTGGTTCATTCTTATTATGATTTTTATTGGTTTAGCTTTGAAAGATACATGCTGAACAAGGTTGGTTCAGATCAACGTCTATGCAAAACTGAACACACCATTTCTCACCGAATCACCAAAGATATCAAAGGAGCCAAATAAATCCTTGAATTATTGGTGCCCGACGGTCCTGGCTGTAGGAGTTCTAGTAGTAGTACTAGAAGTACTAGTAACAGTAGTAGAAATAGTAGAATTTGCAGTAGTAGTAGTTAAAGTATTAGTTGTATTAGTAATAATAGTATTAGTAGTAGTAGTAAGAATAGCAGTAGTAATAGCAGCAGTTGTATTAGCGGTAAGAGTATTAGTATTAGCGGCAGTAGTAGTAGTAATAGTAGTAGTAGCAGTAGTGCAATTTTTGTCGATTGGTTTGTTTAACAACTTTAACATATTATTAGTATCGAATTTTAACAATAACTCAATATTTTGGAGTTTAGTGCGCGTTGTGAATTTTGTGAAAATTTTGCTAGATATAAGGTGGTGTGCTTAGGAGCGATGGGTATGGAAAAAATAAATAACTATCAACTTTGAACGCTCCAGAACTCCGCACCAGACTTGTTAATGACTAACTAGATATCAAACAATCTAGTTATACAAAGCATCCTTGGCTTGTTCAGTATGTTCTCAAGTAGAACACTAGAACACATGTTTGCAAAGTGCTCTATGGTATTTTATACTTAGAGCATACTGTTACAACATATAGCAGAAATCGGATCCTGTCGTGTGAAAACCGGTGCCACTGCCAGAGCACCCGCCCCGTTTTTTGTATTAAATATTTTTTTATGCAAAACTTTAATGCCTCCTAGTTCATTAGTGTAATTTAGTTATGATTACTTTATTTACAAATATTATAAATAGAAATATTTAAATTATAATTTAATATATTTTGGAGATCGTGTTGGAAGCTTAATAGCCATGCATCGATTTTGGTAGAATTTTTTACACTTAGGCGGTGGTGCATTGGTAGTGGCACCGGTTTTCACACAACAGACCCGGTTGAGAATACCATGCGGACCAATCCCCCGTACAAAGGACGGACTATCCAGCTTCAGGTAAATAAAGTCAAAGCAAGCTAGAATTAACAGGGCTACACCTTTGAGATTGTTATGCCGATGAAGACGTGGAGAAACTTGACGCGTATCAGTAAAAACGAGTAACCCGATAGTTCTAATGTACAGACGAGCAACAATAACGAGCTCTGTAAGTTGTACGATGATCTGTAACAATTTTATCTAGCCGGGGCTTACACCGGACAAATCATAAAATATTATTATACTGACTAGATATAATACTGGACAAACCAAATAGTTTTGGACTATATCGATCAGCACAAAAGTAACCTGAAATATTAAATCTCTTGCACCAGTACAGCAAAACAAAAGAGAACGAACAATATTTCTCAAATAGATTATCTAAAATAGTTCCATAATAGACCATTAGGACGATGGTTGTGAAGATTGTTGCCACAAGCTTGAATTACAATTTGGTGAATATGTTAAATAAATATCCTTTTCTTTATGATAAACTGAAACTTGAATCGATCTGTTCCTCCTTTTCCCAAACGCTATAACACATTAAAACATTTTATGCTACACCAATTAAGGTCCACACCTATGACACCTTAAGTTTTTGGGGTCATACTTTGCATCTGCAGCTTTGGCATGACAAATAGCATTGGCAGTAGGGAGAAGAAAAAAAACTAACGATCTCCTCATACCTTGGCGTCAAACAGTCGTGTGCGGTAGTCGCAAAATTTGACATTTAATGAGTTTGGAAGGTAATTAACGTAGATCATCGGCGATGAGAACCGTTAGCAAAGACGAATGCGTCCAGTGTGTCGTACGACTGTCATAGCCTTCCTAGTGTCCCCTAACGGGCAGTCGGTACCGATTTGATAGGTGCACTTGTAAACATATTTTCAATGCAATTAAACCACCCGCCGGGGGATCGTTTGCCAGCACCCACGTTACAAGGTAGAATCGGTTACCGAATGCGGATGATCTTCAACGTTTGCGAGGGAGCTGTCCAGATACGGACAGCATGTGATGCGTTTCTCGTAGCGGGAACATTTATCTTCGCACACCTCCAATCGCACGAAACCAACCGGTCGATGGATCTACCGGTGATAAACTTATAATTAACACTCCACACACTGCCACAAAACTCTCGAAGCACTCGCAAACTACTGAACCCAGTCCGAGCGGAGGACTCGTTTGTGCGCTCGCTTTACATGCCCGTAATTTTGTAAACATGCGTGAAGTCGCTGCATGAAGTCTTAATGCTGGCGTTTGGTTTGCGTGTATCGCGATCGGAGCAGCTGGAGATTGTGTACAACCGAACCCGGTACATATATTGAACGCATGTCGCTCGTTCTAGCCGCACCACGTACCTGTCACGCTCAATGATGCCGGTGCCGGTGGGTGGAAGGATGCCTCTTGGCCAGCCGTTTCGGTGCAATCGTCCCGAAGACGAGTAGGTGTTTGATTTAATTAGTAAATAAATAAGCTAACCTCATGAGTTTATAATGTCACTTAATTATATGCGAACGAAATCGTACATAATTCATGTTAAATTGCTGATTTTAAATGTCTCATTTAAGACAAAATGCGCATCTAGATGCTGGTAATGTGGCGTGTACTGGCTGGCCCAGAAGGTGTGCTTAACGTTCAGCCGTCAAGCACCGTTACCATTTGCGACCATTTTCACCGGCACCACCGATGGCAATGACCGTGGCAGGTATTAGTGTTCGCATGGTTAGACTAGGATTTATGAAATGCAAAATCCTAGAAACGTGATTCCAAGCGCAAACACGATGGAGGCGCATGGTAGCTATTATGTTTGTAAATAATTTTCCTTTTTCTTCAAATGAAATGCGAAGCGGGTTTATTTAGGTGTTGGTTTCTGTAGAAAATATCTACCGCATCACTGTTTTATATGGATTTAAATTAAATTATGAAGCACCAATTATAACGAAGCAATATAAACTGCAACTATGTCTGCAGTTGCAAACATTTTTTTATTCGTTTGTTGAGGTGTGACTTGCATGAAATTTTAATCCACCAGGGAATCCACCAGGGATAAGGGGCTTATAAAATGTAGAAGAAAGAAGATTTCTCATTCTTTTACTCATAATTTGTGATGAACAATATCTCTCTTTCGCGGAGTGTCATAATTATATGATTCTTAGATTTATTATCTAGATACTAAAGTTTAGTTAACTGCCATTCATACCAGAATAAACTAGCAATTATGAAATACCTAATCCAACTATCATTTTTTTGAATACTTTAACATAGACGCCAAACCGTTTTTTGGTGTTAGAACCTCTTTGCGATTTTGCCCTGCTACAGAAGTCTTGTAAACCGCTCATGGTCTGTGACCTCCATCGTCTGTCAATCTATTATTCCGGCCTTTTTGGCGGACACTTTAACGCCGTAACACTTTCTCCCTGGGTGACCAAAAACTATTATAAGTGCTGGGTCGCCCAGTGTCTTTCTAATGATAACACTAGTCCACTGGAGCCGCACGATTCGCTGTATGATAGTGGCACCAATAATACAGGGTCAAGATAAAATAATGTCCATAGTTGATCCATACAAAAGGGTTTCATTGTTCATTTAAATTTTGTTCGTATTTACTGACATCAAATTTCCATTATCCTATTGAAATAGTAATTGTAGTATAAAGCATACAAATTGCGAATATATACGAATATTATTTTATACGCGAATATATATTTTAAATTGTAGATTCAGCGACAGGTGCAAAAGCAAGTGTGACGCGTGTATCTTTTCGTAATTTCGTGTCCATTTTGACCAAGTTCAATCATACCGAGATGAAATTAGTGTGTCAAGGTCTATTTGGACTGCTGTGACTACAATCTTTCGTGCCTCAATTTGAACGTTATTTTTATTTTATCTCAAAAATACTCTTAACGGAAAAAAGTAGTGCAAAAGTTTACGAAATATGAATAATAAAATTATCTGAATGTGTAAAAATGCTTTTAAAATGTTAGCAATTGCATTAATCATGGCAAAAGACGCTATTTTTATCCTGCCGTTGTGCATTTAATTTAAATTGAAATCGAACCACCGCGAAGTATTCAATCTCAATTGCTATAAACACAACAACCGGTTCGGTTTATCCGCGCTTCCCGAACTACCGGGGTTTGTCACTTTTCACCCCCGGATAATCGAAGTTTCATTGTGCTTTTTGTTTCCTTGTGTCTCTGCGGGCCGGCTGTGCTGAAATTTCCGCTAACAGATTTGCGACATCAAATCCGCAAACGCGTGTGTTCGCTAAACTTGTACGTCACTTCACCACGTCGCTACTCCACCATTCGAACCGAAACAAGGCTAGCCGGTCAATCGTCGTCCAAAGTGTACAAGTTGCTTGGTGCGGTGTGCGGACGATGAAGAGGTGCGGTCGGGCCGCGTAGAACAAAACATCCGGAAGTGATACGATACTGCCAAAACCAGACCAACCAAGCACAATCGACTACAGTGCCCTACACCCACGGATGTGCACTGTCCCACAGGGCCAAGATGGGCGCGTTGCATACTCTGTACAATCGTAGCATTCCTGCTTTCTTCTGCTACCTAAGCTAGTTCACCTTTGCTCGGCTCCTGCTAGCGCCTGAGTATTTCGAAAGGTGAACCGGGATAGTCGAGTGTGTAACAGTAGGTGCCTACGCCGCACGCACAAGAGGACGAAGACGACGAAGACGGCGACGACTTTTTTCTTTTGAAGACGCACGCTGCAAAAAGAATCTTTTGCTAGCGAAAAGACGAAGACGTAAACGAGAAAACGGCGACGAAATACCGGACAGGACGAATGCAAAACCGTGCAAGATCGGTGTACCGTGTGTATGTGCGTCCCGTAAGTGGGAATGAGAAAGTGTGCGTGTATGGGCGCGTGTGAAGGTGATGTAAAAAGCTGTACGTTTGCAATCGTCGTGTGCCTCTAGTGGTTTTTGTTGTTGCTGGCGTTCCATTGTGGCTGTGTTTTGGCTGCTGTGTGTATATATATCTCTATACACATCTATATGTATGAGCGTGCGTGCGTGTATTTGTAGGTGTGCGAATCGTAGGTGCAGTGGAGTGTGAAGTAAGAAACCAAAAGATCATCGCTCTGTGCAGGCAACGAACAACCCCTTGTGTGGCGCAGCGGTAAAATCAGCCACACACACACACGCCGTCTGCAACAGCGAGAAAACATCGTCCTGACCATCTGACATCATCACGCAGATTGGTATGTTTACTGCATCTCCACCCCCACAATTCGCGAAACGAGCCAAACCGTACAGACGGGAAAGGGATGATGATGATGGTGTGGTTGCCCTTTACCCCAACACCGCTTAATTTAAAACAAGAAAAATCCGCATTCACCAATTTCATAAAACCAAACGAAAAAACCTCTATTCCAAGATAAGGTTTAACAAAAACACAAACAAAGTAACCGTTTGTGACACGAAAAGCGTTGGTTAAGTTGTGTTAATTGCAACCCCTGAATGTTGGAAGCGGTGACCACTACGACAAAAGAAATAAGTTAAATTAATGTATGGAGCTCAATTTCGCCACACGTCGCACAATGTCAAAACCCGGACTGCCCATAACCTTTAATGCCAATCATCATGCTTTTGTTTTAGTAACTTATGAATCCTTCCACACCAGGCCAAATGGAGGTTATAAGTCCGCACGCGTGGAAGCACTGGCAGATAATTATGCCCACTTGTATGGTTCTTCATGGTTCTATCCACTGCGCGTACTCCGTACGCAAACATTGTCACTGTAGAAACAATATACAGGCATCGGCATCGGCACTCAATACGGCAGATTTTTTTGTTTGTGTTTGAAACCGAAAAAAACACACATATTTCGCGCTAACAGACGGATGCGCGACTCGTGCTCAACCCTATGTTCCTTCTTTCATCACAGAAGCGGCAGTATCATGCACACCCGCGGACACCTGTTACGCCTGCAACGGAGGAGCCGTAAACGATCGCCTCCTCCACTTTGACGGAACTCTGGTTTTGTGTTTCCGATTATTATCAATCCCGCACTAGGAAACCACACAACGTTTGGGTCTACCAGCTGCTGCCGGCTGATGAACCTAGCCAACCGAACAGCAGGAGTAAAAAAAAACCCCAATAGGGGAGCGGATTTGGAGGAGGAGGGCGAATGGACACAGTTTGGCGTTAACGGACGTGTGCGGCCCACATGCTATACACGCTTAATTTGGTGCTAGGATGGACCCACATGTACCACATAGTGATGTGTGTGACCCGGTGAAATAAACGACACGTAAACCCGGGTTCATCTTGACGGGAGATTCGCATTTTTTTTTACGTGGCCTCTTGCGCTTGGCAAAAAAAGGAGCTATATTTAGGACGGAGCGTAAAGAAGAAACTCTTCTTCAGTCCATCCGGTAAGCGCTTGCAAAGGGAAGGGGAGGGGGACCTCCCTCTAAACGAAGCATAAATTAAATTTTATGTTTTAACTCTTCATTTGTAAACGCTCTTTTTTGCGGCTGTTTGATAAATCCACTTGTTTATATGCAGACTCCTATATCTTCCGCCTGATCGCGCTGTGAGATATAGCTGCTGGTGCAATATGTGCACCAACAGGAGCGGATGAAGATCGCGATGTTATTTGTTACACTGTGTTGATATGACGTTTTTTGATAATGATGGGTAATCTAAGCGAGAGTGTCGCATGAAGAATATGCGCTTATCAGCGCGACGAATTCCTCGTCACATAAACTCGATCGTCGCCATGGCAAGTTGAATGCCAATCTTCTGGTGCACCCATGCTATGTGTTTGTAATGTGTTGTCGCTCAATGTCAGTTTGTATTTGACGACTGGTAAACATTGCGGAGCATTTATGAAAGAAATGAACTGTGCTAAGTACGATGAATCACCCCTTTAAAAAGTTTCTGTTTTGTTTCATTCGTAGGAATATCAACTATCATATCCTCCCGGACACGTATTTGATTTGCTTTTACACATTACCTCGCACAGTACAACAGGGCAAGATGGTGAAGGAAAAACCAAACTCGATACGCATCTACGATAAGGACGGATACCGTCGTCGCGCGGCATGTATTTGCGTACGATCGGAGGCTGAGGCGGAAGTATGATAAATGGATCACATTTTGTGACTGTTGTAAATGATGAAGAATTAACAAAATCGCGCTATTTTCTCCAAACCACATTTACTTTCGCAGGTTCTGTTGGTCACATCGTCAAGACGACCGGAGTTGTGGATCGTTCCAGGTGGTGGCGTTGAACCGGAAGAGGAAGCATCATTAACTGCAACACGAGAGGTACTGGAAGAGGCTGGAGTGATGGGCCAGCTTGGCCGCTGTCTTGGCGTGTTTGAGGTAACAAATTCCCACAATCTGTTATTTTGTTTTAGCGTTGAGTGAATCTGATTCGGGTTCATTAATCTGCATGAATGGCTCTTCATTTCTATGCTAAAGAATCGTGGTTCGTGATATTATTATGTTTTAAAGCAAGAATTTCTCAGCCGATGAAATAACCCAAGTTAGCATTCAATTGCGTGCACCAAATGAGCGAAGATCCAATCGGGCTGAGAACGAAAGTCAGCCCTACGAATTAAAAATATAAACTAAAACAATTGCTAGAAGGCGGATCGTTTGACGGTGGCCAAGGCTACGATGTTAAGAAGGATGAGACGATGAATGAGGATGTCGGACTTAATCCTACCTAGAAGATGCGAATCAGTTACCCGCCAGTGACAGGAGACGTGAAGGAGCACAGTGAGCTCGTTAGTTAGATAAAATTGAAGCTAAACCTGTCGGAGATTGGCAGCAGCTAGAGGTAGAGTAGAGCGGCCTTAGACCGAGTTCCCAGCACAAGGATTGATGATCTGACCATGGCAGCACGCCTTGCTGAACTGCGAGCGGTCCAATAAAAAAGAATAGTTGCTAATATAACGAATGATAGCAGTATTTGGAGCTATTTCCACATAACAGAACTTTTTATTTCAAACACTAAAAACAAGCAATAAATCAAAGTAAAATCAAGTATTCTTAAGTATTCATACATTCATTAGTCGATCAGAATTCATGCATCTGCAGGGATTCATGAATGTTCAATGAATAATGAATATGTGAGAAATGAAATTTCTAGAATTTCTCACTATATTTCAAAGCCGATTCATGTTTTCAACATATCTCGAAATTTTTCATATGAATAACTCTTCTTAGAGTTACTAACGGATTCATTAGATACAACAATAATTTAATTTAATTTATTTCTTGTGCCATTCGGTTATCAAAACCGCGTAAAATTAATCTCTCGATATATATATATATAAATAGTAATTGCTATATAAATTAATCGTACATTGTCCTCCTTACTACAGAACACCGAACACATGCACCGTACCGAGGTGTTCGTAATGGTTGTCACCCAGGAGCTGGACGAATGGGAAGATTCGAAAACGATCGGCCGAAAGCGACAGTGGTTCTCGATCGAGGAGGCCCTCTCGCAGTTGGCGCTGCACAAACCGACCCAGCGCCATTACCTGCAGCAGTTGCGCCACTCGAAGCACCGGACATACTCATCGTCCGACCCACCGCCAATTATATCCGAACATGATAATGACGACTTTACGAGCGAACCCGAAACGAACAATTGCACGCCGTCGGAAGAGAATGTCGGCGACAAGGATACGACCGAATCGACACCGACGACACCACCCGCCTGCAACACTATGACAAACGATGGCGATGGTGCACCTGAGGAAGCTGCGAATGAACCGGTATCGCCACCACCGACTCCAACTACTTAAATCTCTCCATGAAATTACTGGGTTTAAAATCGATATTTTAGTACACAACTGGAAGTGGAGAGAGAGAGAGAGGATCTTCATCAGCAACAGGACTGTATATTGTTTTGTTTCGTTTTCATTTATATTGTTGGTGAATAGATCTATTTCACCATTCATATTTTTGTATCTTACAACTCGAATACTTTTGGAAATCTGCCCTGGAACATGTTTATAGAAAGTTTTGTCACTTCGTACTGTGCTTAATATAAATGACTGTGCAGCAAAAACTGACGAAAAACGAAAAAAATAACACAGGCGAGGAGGAGACAACCGCGGGCTAAGCTCTTGCATTGCTTAGCGCAATAGGATTCAAGCACCAATCAGTAGATGCGTACCCTTGAACAAACAAAGCCATTTGGAACATAAGGAAGAAAAACAAAATCATACCAAATTTTACAGCTGTGCATTGTTGCTTCGCCTTAAGATTTTGGACACCACCGTTTCGAAAAAGTGTAACCGATAAGAATAAGTGCAGTAATAGTGTTGTACGGCTATTAGCGTAGCTGTGAAGATAAAAGAAATCGAGATTATTAAGAGAGAGACGTACAACACTAGTGGGGTTATCGTTTTGCTTACCTTTTTATTTTTTTTTTGCTAGAACGCGATTCATGGCCAATTATACCAGACCCTGTAACCCGTTTGAGTGGCGAAGAAAATGCAGTTCAAACGTTATATTATCGTTCGAAAGGAACAAAGCGCGTTAAAAAAGAGCCTCGAGAACATACGTTTTTGCTGTTATCGAAAAGGAATGTTTATGTTCAATGTTGTGCTCGGAAACCTTTGCCAATAGCAAGACTCTTTCAGTTTTATTCAATCGTTTTCTTTGTGCTAAACACATCACTCAGCATGCAAATGTTTGATGTGGCGTAGATGATGGAAACAATCGAAACCAATTATTGCGACGTTAGCATTCGCACTGACACGAACCTCTGAATCCCACAAACTCGTACTGTACTGTGCGCTATCTAAGCAGGAAAAGATAGGAAACAAAAGCTAGCATGCAAGCTGTATAGTTACGTTGAAGTAGAAACTAACTAACGGAAACAGATACAGACGTACTACAGAAAATTACAACAAACAGTTGAACTAATAGGAATAATGTAGCACTTGTCGCACTCTCACTCTTTCAGCAATCCCACGGGGTGAGATACCATGTTTAAGTTTAAAACAGCTAAAAACAGTCTTTACGTCATGTTACTGAAGATCAATGTGTTGTCAAGCAGTAGAGAGAAGTATAAAACTGACAAAAAACTCGTCCCACACATCCCCATCTGGAAGGAAGATATGTTTTTAATAAGTTCTCAATCAAATCGCGTGATGAGAGAAAATACTTTGCAAAGGCACAGCTATCACAGAGAAACAAACTGATGTGAGGCAGAAAATTAAATATAAATCTATATACAAATACTCTGGGGCACCTTGCACGTGACAATGTGCTTCATTAATAACGAGTGGGATACGTGTGATTGTTGGAAGGTGGATTTCAAAGACCCACGCGGCTTATATTACAGAGTGAGAATGTGAAAACGGACGAAACATTTAGGGAAAATGAAAGTAAAACTTTTACTGTACCAGTGGCGGCAAGTATTTGGCAAGGTGTGTCGTGTAAGGAAAAGAAGAAATTAAAAAGAACCAACCATTTGCTACTACTACTACTACTACTAACGACGACTAAACAGACGGAACGCAACGCGGCAAAGCAAAGCGGCCGGAGTATATAGTGCTCGGGCTAGTAATGGTTGCGTTAAGGTTTGCAAATTTATACCTTTAACTACTTATACTAATGATACTTTATTATTGTAATTTATCAATATAAGCACAGTCCAACCGCTGGTCCGAAATTGCATGAAAACAGAAATCTGAAAAAAAAAAACAGCTCTACCATACGCTCAAGAAAAGCGGAAAAATAGCGCTGGACGATGAAGCTAAAATTTTGTTAAAGGTTTTTTTTATTTGGGTGGGAAAGGCAAAAAACAGTTAAGCCAGGTTACGGTTTTAAGCAGGAGGGTGGAAAGCGCTAGATACTAAACCTTAAGAATTCAAAGTTATTAACACCTACTCCAGTACTGCAAATGCAAAACTCACCACGACACAGTTACACACTAGTGTTGTGGAACAGTATAACTTCTATAAAAAAAACTATGTTTCGGAAGTAAAATGTGTTACAAATGGAGTGCAGTGACGAGAAGTAAGAAAAAATGTCGTAAGAATACATCAAATGTATTTGAATTTATTATATAAAAAAAAAAACAAACGGAAAGAGAAACAACCAAACGTTGCCGAACAACGATACGGAAGCTGTTGTTTTTAATTGTTTTGTTGCACTTTTTGATTGCATGATGATAGTATCCGGTTTTACCGACTGCTTTGAATTGTCGACATTTTCCGACTAAGTCGAGCGGGGTTCAACTCGAATTCGGGCAGCTCTTACCAAACGTCAAATCCATCTGTTCGTTGTTTTGCTTTCCATATAGCTGCATTGTGTACGTCGTTGCTTCCTGTACAGAAGACAAAATTATTGTTTACATATTCTCAGCGAATTCGGTGCGTTCTGCCCACAGCAAACGATTTGATTACGTGTGCTATATTGGAAACGAACCGTTCTAAA
This sequence comes from Anopheles marshallii, assembly GCF_943734725.1. Classification (NCBI taxonomy): domain Eukaryota; kingdom Metazoa; phylum Arthropoda; class Insecta; order Diptera; family Culicidae; genus Anopheles; species Anopheles marshallii. The sequence goes on from NC_071327.1 coordinate 35,817,857, forward strand.
GAGGACTCGGAGATGGCCGAATCAACCGAGTCCAACAATTCCACTCCTACCAGTGCCCGGTCGGAAGATGGCGACAGAGAAGAAATGTCGAAGAAACCAGAAGCAACATCATCAAGTAAGCAACTGTTATGTGAAGATTTTTAACGGAGTTAATGTACTGAGCAATTTTATACATCTTACTTTACGCAGCAGATTCTAAACTCGAGTGTCCCGTATGTCTGCAGACGTGCGTCCATCCCGTCCGGTTACCCTGTGGTCACATTTTTTGCTTCCTATGTGTGAAGGTTAATCTAACACCAGAAAGCAAACGTACTATCAAACTCCAGTCTAACACATACTTTTATCTCACCGTATAGGGCGTTGCATTCAAAAATTTACGCTGCGCTATGTGCCGTTGTGATATTCCACTGACCTATCTAGATCATCCGCAACTAGTAAACGGTGTGGAGGAGATAGTGCGTGCAGCTACCGCAACCGTATCGGATGGTAATGAGTACCGCTGGTACTACGAGGGTGGTCACGGATGGTGGCAGTACGATGAACGCACCAGCCAGGAGCTGGAAGAAGCCTATCTGCGGGGCGACAAGAGTTGCAAAATATTGGTGGCCGGATTCGTGTACATCGTCTCGTTCGAACACAAGTGTCAGATACGGCAGAATGATTATTCGCGCATACGGCGCATTAAACGGGATCTGGTGAGCATACCGAAGAAGGGCGTTGCCGGGTTGCGGCTTGAAACGGGTGACAACAACCCGCCATCGACCACGAGCAACGACATGAACGAGCTGTCTTCCGCGATGGGTGAAATGAATCTCAATGAAGGTGCTTCCACGTCTGCCTCCACATTAGCCACTGGGATGGTTAATGTGCCAGCTATGGGGGATTCGATCGAAGCTAATGAACATGAACCGGAGCCAGATGGTGGCAGTGGTGCTGAGAGTGAAAGTTCCGCCGGTCTCGGTAACGAGACAGATGAGGTGCCCTGCATTTCGACCCCTACAGTTACTTCTCCAACCAGTGGAAGCAGTACTTCTGCAAGAAGCAGTGTAAATGAACGTGCAAATCCCCGAATGCAGGAGCTGATCGATCTCAACCATCACGAATACTCAGCTTCAGACAGTGATGACGAAGGAAGTGATGATGGGGATGATAACTTACTTGTGCTATAATTTCATTTTGAGCACTCTAAACTGCTAGGACACAGCAAATTCCTCACGCAGCATTGATCAATGCAACTTTTTTCGCGCGTACAAGAAAAAGAAACGGAAGAACGCAAGTTGTACGCATTAAGGCATTCTAACGTGATATAAAAGTATATGCATAGTTCTATTTACTCTCTACCCTAGCATTAGATCATTGATATGGTCGGCGCGCAAACTACTACTAAAAAGACGCTAAAACACGGATAAAACCGTGGAATTGTGTTATTCATAGCATATTATTTCTCATGAAAGAGAAGCGTCACTACGATATTGCAACGTTTTTATACATACCTTCTATATTTTTAATTCTATAATTTGTGTGAATTTTACGGTTTTATTCCCGGCGCATCGGGAAAGATTAGTTTAAGTTAATTGAATTACTCTGTTTCTTGGCCTTTCGAAATAACACTCATTATTATATTAAAAAAATAGATTGGATAACTACTGATCAAATTGATTATACAAGTTTTACGTTTGCAATTGCTTCAGTTGTTTAATAAAACCAGCATTTGGTTGTACGCAGGGTCTTTTGCTTTTGATCGTTCCGAATGCCTGCATGAAGGATTGATCGCATCGCTGCATCAGATAACCGGCCACTACCGACGTCGATCTAGACACTCCGGCGTTGCAATGCACCAATACCCGCCCACCATGCGCTCGACATTCGTCTATAAAGCTGTTTGTTTTTACCAGCACCTCCGACAAGTTTGTTTCCGGAAGGTCCAAACATTCCACAAACATTGTCTCAATCGTACGTTGACCATCGCTATCGTACTCCTCGATTGGTGGTGTTTCAATCCCAACGCTGAGCACGTGGGTTATGCCGTATTTTTCCACCACCTCCTGCCGTACGCAGTCCTGTGAGCCAAGGTAGAGAAATTGTGCCACAATGCAGGCCGGTATCTGATCGGGACTGTTATCTACTATGAACCCTAGCCTTGGTGGTGCATCGATTTCGAGATTATTGCGGAAGATTTTCCTACTACCGTCCATATAAGTGACGGTCGTTTCAGTACGCTGCAGCTCCGTTTTACGATTACGCAATTGTTCCAGAAAGCTGGTCATGATAACTTTCTGGTTCTGCACTCGGGAAGGTTATATCGTTAGGATCGTACTCTACGTGACAAAGATACAGAGCGTAGGCGGGCGCTACAAATACGTTGCTACACCAGGAGTTCTGAGACGGTACGGTAAGCATACGATAAATGTCGCGTTCGTCAATACGTCCTTCAGCTGCAGCCACCCAAGCACCTACCATACGCCGCACCTAGAAAAAAAAATAAACAAAAGTTTGGGATATTAAACAAATGTGCACTGAATGATTTTTGTGTATGAATTTAAGTTAAGATATCTTATACATATTGCAGTTTTCCCACAACCACTTTAATCTCACCTGACGATAGAGAAACGATCGTCCTCGTATACGTACGTCCCAAAAGTCGTAAAACTGTTCAGTCTGTTCACTATTAAATACCGCCGTCATACTCTGTCCTCGTTCAACCGTGATCTGATCGATACGTCTTAGCGAATGCATCGCTTCCTGCTGCCGAGGATTACCCTTAGCAACAGCCATAAAAGTTCGAAAATCATGCATCCCTTCGAACATCTTAGCAACCGTAGCGAATGTAACGATATCGAACTGCGAGTGTCTGTTGCGTAAAAACAATGTTCGAAGAAAACATTATCATTAAGCGATAACAAGCACTCCAATTTCATCTCCACCAAATCCAGCATTATTACCCTAAAAAGTAGCACCGGTCGTGTTCTTCTATCGGAATGAAACGTGAGTGTGGATGCTGTCGGGTGGAATCACAAGCATATTTCCTCTTCAACACCGCCAACCGATACAGGTAAGTACGTGATTTGGCGCATAATCGTGCGTGAAAGGTGTGCGGAACGTGCACGGTGCTAAGAATGCGCAAAGATTGGGCTTCTTTCTCGAACGCACGATTAAGCGTTGTAGTGATACGATGCGTGTCGTACGGTTTTCCATTCGGGCGTTGTAAATCCACATGGACGGTATTGTGCAGCGCATGCACGCCAGTATCAGTGCTGCACGGTGCCGAAGGATTAGTCACAAAAAATGTTGTACAACTTTCATCCCTCCCATGTATTGTAAGCGTTTAACAATTCATGGTTCCCCTACTTACCGACTCGATAGTTTCAACAAGGGTTCATTAACAGGCCTGAGTTTCAGCAAAGCTTCCTCGATTACTCCTTGCACGGTATGTGGATCCTTAAACTGACCGATTGTTTTATCGATTTTGCGCTGAATGCCACTGTAAGAAATCGTCAGATTAATGTTGTAGCACATGTAGTGTGTGTTCTACTGTCGCGATGATGGTTACGCACCGAAATCGAGTGCCAATGTAGGATAGGTTGATTAAGTAACGATTCATCGAATACCGATCGAACTTATTGCCAAGGCATGAATTACGAAAGCGGAAATGTGAAGAATACCGACATCAAATGCCGGTCGTTTCGTTTGTTGTTTACGTTTATTAAGAGATAGGAAAAAATCGTTGGCCACAGGGTGTGCATCGACCATCTAGATGACATTTTATAATTTAAATATTTTTTTCTGTTCATAATAAAGATTTATGAGGTTTCGAAATCTCTCTTCAATTTTCACTTCATTTGTTAACATTACATAATAATCAAATCACAGAAATACGCAATGCAAGGAAATATTATATGTCGTTATTTGTGATGAGTTTATACCACAGTTCGTTGTCTTCTAAATACAGGGTTTTCAGGCTGATATCATTGTACCTTCTTTTATTTTTCCAATTATATTTCATCCCAATAATATTGCTTTACGCACGAAGAACCACATCAAAATGCAATTGCATATGGATTGTTTATTCATAAAATATAATCGCGTAAACAATATTTCTTTCCATTTCATTTTCAACCAACCACATCGCCTCGCACTTAGTTTCCTACAGTATATCCGGTGAGCAAATAGCCGCTGCTCCCAGACATGGTCACATCCGGGTGGGTACGATTCGGAAGAATTTGATACTGGCGCATCCAGTTGGAAGTTACACGTAGATACGTTACAGATGCTTCCGTCTTTATGTCCACGTAACATTCGGTAAGAATTTCTCTCGAATTGCTGAAGATCACGACCGGACGGCTTGACTTGACAAATGGCAGCAATGCTTTCAGAATACTTTGAGGATGTTCCTTCGCTACGATAACGAGTGAATCAAACTTTTCGTCCATAACCCTTGTGGCAGCTTCATTCTCCAGTTCCCATGGTTGCTTTTGCTTGTCTAATTTCACCTGTTTTGCTACGGTGACCTCTAATCCTTCATCGGTTTCTTCGTGCTTGCGTTTGTTGGTTCCATTTATTCCCTCTTCCCTTTCGACAGTGGGCGAATCTTCTGGAACCACGGGCATATCTTTCACATCCTTTAGCTCAACATCCTTTTCACCATTGCTTACTTCTTTGTCTTGGTAGAAATGTCTCAGCACAGAATAGATGTTAACCGATACGCAACGAGCTTGTTGTTCGGCTGGATAATCCATTGCCAGTAGGGCTTGCTTTTGGGCAACGTTACCGGGATGCATATGTACCAGTTTACCACCGGTTCCGGCTCCTATTGAGTTTAACATCGCTGCCGGCAACAGTCCATTCGTGCCTGATTCATATAACAGATAATTACCAACACTGCATACACCACTGTATGAAATTATTTGCGACAGCGTATCGAAACGAACGCCAAGCACCTTCTCCGGATCCAAACGCCAATATATGTCGGACAGCAGTCGCACCGATGGACGCCGTATTGTGATGTACTCGAAATACTTTTTCTCCTTGCGCTTGAGATACTTTTCCTGTGAGTATTCCGTTTTGGTCGCAAAGCTTTTCGAGTTTTCCACTAGCTTGCCGATTACCTCCGATGAAGATTCACACTCTTCTCGCAGCTTCAGAATTTCCTCCGTCGACAGGGCCTGCGATTGTCGATCGTCAATGATGTTGCGATTGTCATTGCCGCTCTCTTTAATCAAAAGTTCCTTCAAGTTCCTTATTTCCGAAGGCGTCGAAAGAGCATCGAGCGTGTAGACTCGCTTCCCACGTTCCTGCTTTGGGACTAGGTGGAATGTCGTGAGATACCGATGATTTTCCGCCAGCCGTAGTTCTACTTGATCCTTTCCCAAATTCACGATCGTGTTAAGGTTGGTAAATTTTTGCAGCTTTGTATATTTCTGGCGCTGCACGATCAGGTAATCGCCTACCTTGATCTTGTCGGTCATTTTTGGGATGAAGTGCTGGATAGCTGAAAGAATTTACAACACTACTAGAGTTACATGTGCTTTAGTTAAAGCTAGTAGATATTTTTATGCTCTTTTACCTCAAAGATGTGAATTAAATGTTCAATTCGTGCGCTTTTTTCACGATTTCACTAGTGCACATTTGCGACCGCATGTATTTTGTAAACACCGGCCCGCTTTCTCGTTGTCACAACATTGCATGACAGTTTCCGAAGAGAACACAACGCAGATTTCCACGCAATGTGTATCTTGGTAATTTGTGCAATACCTCACTGTAAGCTCCTTGTCCATTGTCAAACGCATCAACAGATCAACACTGTTGTATACAGCTGCAACCGGCATAGTAAAACATAATCTGAAACGGTACGCGGTAAAACTAGTTATTAACAATGGCCAAACATCATCCGGATTTAATTTTCTGTCGTAAACAACCGGGTGTAGGTATGTACGGCTTTTGGAGAACATTCTAAGCCTCATTACAGATGCTAACAGATGCCTTTCGCTTTTCCCTTGCAGCTATCGGACGCTTATGCGAAAAGTGCGACGGAAAGTGTGTGATTTGCGATTCGTACGTGCGACCTTGTACGTTGGTTCGTATTTGTGACGAATGCAACTACGGTTCCTATCAGGGTCGTTGCGTTATATGCGGAGGGCCAGGCGTATCGGATGCGTACTACTGCAAGGAATGTACGATCCAGGAAAAGGATGTAAGTTGCCGTCTAATTGTACATCGATATGAGCAGTTTAATTCGTCCACGTGCGTCCGTTTATTGTCCTTTCCACAGCGCGATGGATGTCCCAAAATCGTTAACCTCGGCAGCTCTAAAACAGATCTGTTCTACGAGCGGAAAAAGTACGGCTTTAAGAGATAAGCGTAGGGGTAACCTTGTTTAGATTCTTACTGTAACAAAACCTTTCCGGGCTTAACTAAGATATAAATAAACAACATCTACTACAATCATTACCATCCTGTACGTTGTTTTCGTGCCAAATGCCGTGTCAACAGGCGCAACGAATGGAGCACGTTTTACTTTGCGCGACTGTCTTCTGTCTGCGCGATAGCTTCTTATCATTGCCACTTGTTATGTGATAGCCATCGCGTTTGAGTGCTTTCACTATCTGTGAAGTTGTTCTTTCTTATCGAGCGTAGATGATCTACACTGCAATTAGTTTCCGTTTAATATGGTCGCAATGTCGCACCCAGTCACTGTGGACTACCGACGAAGTGTGCACATCAGTTATGTGGATCATGAGGCTGGCATAGTAGCATTCTTTTAAAACTTTATATAAAAAGCAAAGTCCTGCGTGTCACTATGTTGCAAACTGGAGCTGAATTTGTGCTTTCACCTGTTGGCGTTACGAAAATAGTGTCCCTTGTAAGCATATATCTATGAGAGAAGACTATTCGACTTCAGCGCTACTGTAGGGAATAAAACAATTCGATACTCTCCACAGCTGTGCATGATCGTAGGTGGAATGATTTTCATCACTGCCGGTGACTGTGTGGAGTCGAGGGTTTGGTGTGTGTGGCTAATTTGTATCCTCATCGGTGTGTATAGGCACATTTTGATCGTTCGTTTGATTCCAGGAACGTAACGTATATCACCATTACTACAGCCAGTGCGCTTCTAACGATGGTTTCGTATTCGAGTTTTGCCCTCAACTTGGTACGAACAGATCGTGGTCTCAAGACGCAACATATTTCCGTGCTAGCCGTTTCGTACGCGGTATTCTTTTTCTTACTGATCGTATCGATCATTACAATGACGCAGTGCACTCGTTCAGTGCATGTGGTGCAAAAAATACCGGAGGTAAGTAATCTCAATTCGGCCTCGCTCAAACTATGTTCACTGTTATAGTAACAACATACTTTTCGCACCCGCTCATCGAAAGCCTCTAACTATGATAGCTGCCGTATTGTTAGCTGCTAGCGGTACGGTTTTATTTCTCCGTTGGAGAGCAACGATACAAACGGAAGAACTCCAGTTACACGCGCACGGGCGAACGGTTTCCGATATGCGTACCAATCCGACAGAAGCAGCACGGAAATCCGTTATGGTTTAAAACACACCATCACATCGATAATCAATCTCATCTCATCAGCTGATTGTAGCTTTATTTTAACAAAAACATAAATGTACCTTTCTTTTCGCTGCTCAACATGTCATTTTTCCATTATGCCAATGCATCCGAAATGCCCAAATCCTTAGCCACCGTGTACGCGCAAACGGTCATCATCTGATCCTTTACTCGGTTGTAGTTCTCTATGGCAATCGGTCGTCCCTGTGGCCACGCTCCCAACTCCTTGTAAACCGGGCGTACAAACTTCATCCGGAAGTTACTATTGGCAAAGGCAAGAATTTCATCCATTTTGTCAATCAACCGTGCACGAATGTATAGCCGTACGAAGCGGAAGCGTAATTCGGCGTTCTTCGTCGTGCTGAATCCGTACGTTTCGCCGAGCAGCGCTATTTTTTCGGCCGTCAGATCAACGATCTTTTTCTTCTCGAGTAATTGGGCAAGAAACTCGATCAATTGCACGCTGGCCAGTTGTTGCTTTAGCAGTGGCGAGTTTTTTATCGTGTCCAAATCATTTTCCGCCCATAGGGCAGCATGTGCCAGACATGCCTCCAGCATCGATCGATCGTAGCTGAGGAAACGTGATGGTACAATTAATTTACAGACTTAGTAGTATTCTGCAATCAATCGATGCGCTTACAACATACCTTGGTATGACCGGTGGCATTCCTTCGCCGAACAACCATAAATCCCAATTGATGCGCTCGAGTAGCACTTCATTTTTGGGGTCCTCGCGGAACCACTCGTACAGCATCTGCTTGAAGTCGTTCGTAAGCACCGACTGATACTTGAAGCGGTTCAGGTAAGCGCGGAAGAATGGCTCAAACTTTGATGGTCCGCCCAGCAGATCTTCCAGATAGCGCAAGAAGGTTGAACCTTTGATGTACGGAACGGTTGAAAACGCATCATCCGGTCCACATTCGGAAAGATCAACAACCAGTTTCGTTAGTTCGGGCGTATCAGCTAACTGGGTTTTAATCTGTAAGCAAAAATCCCTTTTAACACATTCGCTTTTGGTCGAGTTGGAACACAAAACCACTTACACAATCCGACAGTTCACTTAAGCCGTGCAAGGCATGGAAATCACGCGACGCATTACCGGACAATCGTCCAACGATCTTTCCCTCGACAAACACCGTGAATCCTTCGTTCAGCCAGAAATGTTCAAAGTTTCGATTCGTCACCAAGTTGCCGGTCCAACTATGCGCAATCTCGTGCGCCACTACTGTCGCCAGGGATTTATCACCCGCCAGCAGTGTCGGCGTTACGAAGGTTAGGCATGGATTCTCCATGCCACCGAACGGGAAGCTCGGCGGCATTACCAGCAAATCGTAACGCTCCCATACATATGGTCCACAAATTTCCTCTGCCTTTGCAATGAAATCAGCCGTTTGAGAGAACTCTTCCGCTGCCTCATCAATCTGCTCCTGTTCAGCCCAAACGCTTGAGCTAGAAAAGATATCATTGAAGCGTTCATCAGTGGTGCTCTGTACGCTTCAAATGAAGCGGATTACTAACATGGGCCCGATCGGTTTAGAAACAAGTGCTCCAACTACTATAGCAAGCAGATAGCTCGGAATCGGTGTCTTCTGCTGAAACTTGGATTTCCCCGGTTCGAAGTCCACCTTAATCGCACTCATTAGCCCCGTAACCTCTGTAGGGTGATGAAGCTGATTGAAAAAAAAAAACGAAACGCCAAGTCAGCAAAACCAAAAACAAACCTCATATGAATAAAATTTCCAAACCTTACCGTTGCATTGTACGTAAACTTTACAGCCGGCGTATCCTGACAGGGCAGGATCGATCGGGCATGAATAGCCTGACATTGGCTGAACAGATATGGATGCTTTTTGCCGAACGTTTGTTCGGGCGTGAGCCATTGTAGGGCACTTGCCTTGGGTGAAGTTTCGTACCCGATCACCAGCGTTAAGTCACCGTTCGTTTTCGTTGGCAAGTAGATCGTAAGCTTCGAACCGATGTTCTCGACCGTACCTCCAATGTCCCAATCCAACGGGATCTCACCGGCGGAAGATTTTGCCACGACAGACGATACACTAATGTCGCTCACGTCTAGAAACTGGAGGGGCGAGATGATCAAAACGTTGTTAGTCAGTATATAGTCCAGAATGCTTCATACGTACAATTTCCTCCAGGTCCTTTTTGGTCAGCTTGAAGTGGAGAGTCGCCGTACCGGAGATAGTGCTCTTATCGAAGTTAACCGTCCAATCCAGATCCACATGACGTATGATAAGCTCATCTGTTAGAATGATGATGGATAATGTGTGGACGGGGAACATAATAAACATGTTAAGTGCCAGATAAGGCAAAACAATTGAAACAATTTCAATGGCATTCCTCATCGCTGCTCCATCTTGTGGCGAACAATACTTACGTGCATTGGAGTATGAGCTTGGGTCGAGTGGGCTCAAACGCATCGTGGTAACAGGCCGGTACAAGGCTAGCAGTGACACTACGATGGAAACTGTGAACAACACAAACATGACGCGCTTTACAAAATTGTACATCATTACCAATAATGATCGCTAATTAATGCAGATCGGGTTTAAATGCCGTTCAGCGATACATCATCATCATAACCCACGCAGATGAGATCACGAATTTGGTGGCACGTATTCCGTATCCGACCACCACTGACAGCCCACGATCTACTTCTCCTTTGAATTGATGCCTTTTCATTGTCATTGGTGGAAAAATTGCTCGGTATATGGCCAAACGCATCGCAAACTTACCAAGGAATGAAAAATATCTTCTACTTGCTGATGTTTTGTCGCACCGACTCGCACGAAAACCAACTGTTGAGTGAGAATTATCAGCGGGCTGATTGCAAAATTCTAAATGCTATGGCAACGAAAAGGCAACATCATTTTTGATCAAGTTGTCCACAACACGAACGTCAAACACGTCAAACACCTGGAGAACCGTCAAACGGTTCTGTCAGGTTTATTGTGATTTTATTAGCCCCCATGCTAAAGAAATCCATAGGTTTTTTCGCGTTTCTACGAAATATATTGGATTTTAGTGAATAATTTAAATAAATTACATTCGCAAGCATTTTACACAATGTCGGTTACACAACGAGTCCAGGTAAACCCGAATGAAAGTTCTGTTCAGAGTGTTTTATCCCGCACTCGATGCCGGCGCGTGTTATGAAATCAGAATCATGTTGATCATTTATCTATTTTTTTGCCTCTAGCAATGGGCTACATTCGCCAGAACATGGCACATATTCGATTGTACTTGGCAAAACCCATTCGAAGCCGCATCCTTAATAAGGAAACACCTGATGGGTTTGCATAAACCAATTTACCATCCATTGAGTGAGTGTTTACTACTGGATTGTCAACAAATCCGGTGTTTTACGGTTCAGGAACTCACACTCCTGTTCCGTTATTCAGGAACGACACACATAACATCTGGATCCCTTCTTTGTAGATGATTGTGGAGACCATGTAGTGGTAATCAACACTGCTGAAATTGCACTTCCCGGCGATGAGTGGAAGAAACGCGCCTACTTCCACCACACTGGTTATGCGGGTGGAGCAAGCTGGACATTGGCATGGCAATTGCATGAGAAAGATCCCACTATGGTAACGATAATGAATTGTGTTTGCTTTTTAACAATGAAACCCATTTTCACCAAGAACTTCTGTTACTCATTGAAGATCATGAAAAAAGCTATCTACCGCGCCATGAAGGGAAACCTGCAGCGCCGACACACGATGCAAAGACTTCACCTGTTCAAGAGCGAAGATGTGCCGAAGGAGATGCTTGATAATGTGACCAACCAAATACGTCAACCGCGACGTGTTCCAGAACGTTTGGACCATATCGATCCGGAGATGGTTCGCAATTTCCCAAAAATTATGGACTACCCGAAGGATTACATTCTGCGATAAGTTGAGCCACTTGTTAGTCCAGTAGTTGATTGCATTATTTCTCTGCCACGCGGTTAGTAAATAAAACAATATATGCATATATATTACAACAGTGATCCTGAGTTTATCTCGTAACTTTGTACTTTCAATCGGATGGTCCAGCTTGGTAGCACGTCAGTTGGTCGCACCATTCTGCTGAAAATGCTCGCAAAGCTTCAGAAACACGAGTCCCGCGTAGGGTTTGCTCTTGTTTCATCATACGGCGTAGCATTTCGAAGAATTAAAAATGCGCTCACTATCGCATTACCAGGCAACCAATTCTAGTGGCCTTACTTTAAGGCTTTGAGCACATCATCAAGGATGCTCTTTGCTTCCGGGAACTTTTCCTTCCTTGGTGGTCCCTTCGACATTCCGGACCAAACCAGAACTTTCTCGCCGTCAGTCGACTTTGCGATGGAAATCTCGAAAGCTCCCCGGCGTGGTTTACCGTTCTCGTTCAACACAAGCTGCAGATTGTGTTCTGGCGCAAGCCTGCACAGCTCCGAGTGGACCTCGGCAGCCTTGCGCTTGAACACGGATCATGATTTGCAGTGTTCGATGATCACGTAAGCTCCATCCTTGGATCCTTCGTTTGCTTCCTCTGAATTTCTAGCTGCATTCTCTTCTGGTTTCGCTTTTTTAGCCGTTGTCTAAAAATAAAGACGAGATAAAGCTTGTTCAATTCCAATACGAAACGTACGCTTCTCGCACTTACCTCGGTAGACTTGGTTGTAGAGACACGCTTACGTCGCGGAGCCATTGTTATGGCGCTCTATTAGTTTTAGGGAAAGACTTCTTTCTACGCAGTGTTCGTCTGATGTTGCGTGCTTGTTACCGGCTCAAGGCTACGCACATATGTAAATTGCAGCCTGCTTTGGGTGTTTGGCGCGCACGAACATAGATCAAACCATGTTTGACAGCCGGCTGGCAACACTGCCTCGTGCAGAAAATAAATGGCGCGAACAGAATAACTGTCAAATAAAAAAACCATTGGTCAATTGAGCATGAGGAATGTTTTTAGCGAATGCATAACGAACGCTAGGTTTTACTTCAAACTGTGTTTGCTGATATTTCGAATTACCGCATCATTACTATAACATAAAAACATGACCTTCTTTATACTGATTCGCTTACATCAAGCAGATTAGAGGATTTATTAAACAGATGAAACGCTTTTTCTAACGTATTGCATTCCAGCTTACTGAAGTAATGTAAATGGCATAAAATATACATAGATCAGGGAACAATTATAATTACTAGTTACTAAACGTGTACAAGATTGATGCCATGCGTTGTTCGTGGGTTTCCTTAACGTCATGGGATAGAAACAGGTGTGATATGCAGTCTTAAGGTAAAGTTAGGTCTGTAGTTTGAGGAATCTCTCGATGGGTTGTTTCGTACTTTTCGTTTGTTTATAAATGACCGCTGATGACTATCGTTCGTTTGCTGGAGATGCAAACGGTGATCTACAATCGCGTCCCTAGCATTGCTATGATCGAAACTTTCCTTTTTTTTTACTTTTTTATTGATCGCTAGCCACTGGTTGCAGCATATTTCGCGTAAGGATGCCACCTGAATGAAAGCAACGAGTACAATTAATTAGTCTTATTATTGGTTTAATCTTATTAAGTTATTGGTTTTGCGGGTTCGATCAAAAGATCACAGTACCTGTAATTCCATCCTCACTGTCTACCACGATGCCCAGGTACGTTGCGAGACCTCCAATGACCAGCACCAGAACGAAAATCACAATGAGTAGAGCCTTCTCGCGGGAGGTGAGTTCTCGATGGCATCGACACGACCACGTCCAATACTGTTCCCGTATTACGCTGCAATCGAAACGAGAATCTGCAGGATCAATTACCATGTACAAACAAAGCATTTGACTCATCAATGCTGTTTGGAATAGCTTCATACGTATCTGGACGCACAACAAGGGACGTCGTGACGGAAATAGGAGTTATAAATGAGACTATTACTAGCTTCCCACCACCTGGGACAGAAGATTGATAAGCAGGCGATAGCGCACTGTTGACGAAAAATTGAATTGATAGCTACCGATTCTGTTCGAACAAATGATTGATGTGTAGGGGGGTATGATTCATCCAACCAAGTATAACCCGAGAACACAAAAAGCGCTGCGCCGAAGACGAGTCCTGTCACCAAGTAATCCGCTGATTGGTAATCGAAATCCAAACAATTCTTAACACCATAACAGATGACATCCACTTCTATGTCCGGCTTTTGGTAAGACGAAAACGCTTAGAAGAATCTTTCTGTGGTAAAGTATTTGGTAATTACAGTTGGTAAAGGATTACGGATTTAAAGGAAAGGCTCTTGAAGATTGAGTAGCCCAACTGCATCAGACTAAATAATCATAAGACCACACGGACAATCGACCTGAACGTGTGAAATAGTTACAGTTCGCACTGGCGAACACACTCTTCGAAAAACTATTAGCAAAAAATCTCACAAATTCCCACCCAATCCCAGAGTTTCGCATGTTCCACATCGATGACAGTCACTTTATCCTCTTATCGCAACACCGTTATGTTATCGCCATGCTGTAGCGCGATGTTACACATGTTCCTATCATACACACCAGATATCCGATTAGACGTGGAAGGAATTTCAGCACAAAAACACACTACACACGTTCTCTGTAGCAAATGATCGTAAGTCCAAGCAGCTTGCGCTTTGTACAGTTTCATGCCTTTCGCTCTTCTTGGATTGCTTAGATTTTGCTTGAACACCACACCTTTACATCTCGACTCGACAGACCACGCTCACCTGGGTTGTGTTGTGTTGGGCATGTTTATCACAGTGGCTCCGGAATCGTTAGTGAAGGCGGGATTGACCACACCATTATTCGCACCGGTACCTCGCATTGATCGCACGGGCCGTTCCGGAAGCTCATAATCTGTTTGTAAGTGTCCCTGGTCAATGAAGTACACCTTACTGCTACGATCCGGCTTAATGGTTCCGTTTCCCGAATCATCCCGGCTATCGGATTTGTTCAGCGTTGCGGCAGCGTCAACCAACGTCGGGAAGGTGCGACTCGCAATGACGGGACTTTGAAATGGTGTGCTGTATGCCGACGGAGGACTGCCCAAGTTCGGTGGTACCTTCGATCGCACCGTCGCATACCGCGATTGTTCGCTAAGGTCCGATTCCGAGCGTGACGGTGCACCCTTACGCTCGCCGGGCAGCCCAGTTGTAGTTTCCGTTCCGTTCGATGTACCATTTTCCGGCGACTGTTCGTTGCTTCCCTGATTGCTGATGAACGAAAACGAGAGGCTGTTGCGAATAAATTGCATCACCTCGTACGGCTTTTAGGGGAAACCGATCCCTGGCGTTTCCTTGAACTTGAACTTTCTTCTATCACCAATCCTTCATAGACACTGTGCGGTGGTGTTGCGAATCTCCGTTGCGTGCGATGTTCTCCTGTCCGGTTTGGCTTACAGCAACTGACCTGTAGAACGACAAAAACGTTACAACACTGAGAATGTGAATCGAAACGTGCGCATTGTGATGGTCGGGTCGGTTTATGGTTGTTGCGAAAAAAAAACGCGTAGCGATGTGTAGCGTTGCGGCAGTGGCTTCCCGATAACGACGATTTCCTTATTCGGGTTTCACGGCAGGGTGCATGATAAGATACAGATAATCAACGCCTGATTGTCACCCCGGAACGTTCGATGGGTGGGGTACGATCGTGGAAAAATAATGTTACCTTTTAGCTATATTTTAATGCACACTGTCAACAAATCGCATGGACCTGAACTTTGTGTGTTGTGGAGAAATAGAGACCGATTTAAGTGGGTCCCTCCTTCAGATAATACTGACGCACCGTGATTAACGAAATGTGAACTCTAAAAAACCGCTTGTCGTGACAGAGCCTCCAGTCAAAACACCAGAGATACAACAATGATTACGCGCACAAGACGAAACAAATCTTATCACACCGACGGCATCAACCTCCCGCTGGTTGGTACTGGACGAATTTGTACCATGCACAATTAACACAAACCATGAAAAGGCGACATTCTTTTCCCACACTTCATACACCACAAATGATCAAGCGTAATCCCTTGGTTCACTTCCGGCCAAGCGGATTAGCGCCGGCAATGCGGTACGACGATATGTTGGGAAACAGAGTGCATGTTTCATGCGCACTCGGTTCACTACCACGTACTTAAACGTATCGCCATACGCCACCTCAATCGTTGGGCCAGGGCACGGTGGTGATGGACCATAACAGCGCATTAAACAAAGCCACCGAGTAACAGAGATAATCGATCCGAGAGCAACTCCGCGCACTGCAACAATCTGCTACATCCCGAACAGGCCTAGCATGCTCTTTGCAAGGGATGTGTACGTACACTAAAAAAATAAATGTTACCCGTTATCGCAGGTCGCTGGTCTTTCAACAGTTACGACGACCACGACAGCGGGACCTCGACCACAATTCTCCCAGTGTGTGTTTTAGCTACTTGTGTTGCTTGACTTGCATCTCTGGTAGGCTTGTTCTCTACCAAATAACGCGCCGTTGGTGGTAGTTTATGGCTAATATGACACCCTTTGCCGCTTGGCAAATGTTTATCCAGTCGTAATGCGGTCTTTACATTCCATCACACCCGTAAGCTAGTGTATTCCATATCTTCCGGTAGGTAGAGGTCGAGGTCATAAGTACACTTACAACATAAGCCTTCTAGTATAGCCAAGTTACACTGCCCGACAGCTGTGTGTACTCTCCATTCGGGGTTTTCGTAATTTCACCGGGCGTTGGCTCCTTTGGGGGATGATTGATTCAAACTCCAAAACTGAACATCACTGAGGAGAGATATCTTTCTATCCCCCAAGAACTGTCTCGTTACGATGTTACAGCAACACTGGTCGAATGCCTGCGGGATATACAAGCGAACGGAAAGAATTGGGCACTGGTAGTATCTCGTTATCGCAAGGCGTCATACGCTTATTTATTTCCACCCATGGTTCAGCTTTTGTGTGAAACGGTTATCCCATGATTATTACGTATTAGGTCAAGACGTGAAAATACATAAAATCCTTCATCATCGTGAATGGTAAAAATGATCTGCTTTGGTGTTTCGGGGGGGAATGCTAGACCAATTTGTATTTGGATTGGATGGTGTTATCAGCAATACGAGCTGATTTTATAGTATCAATTCTGAAAATTATCAGGTCGGGATTTTTTGGACTGCTGTAGGGGAATTTTTTTACGGAATGAGATCAGAATATTATTGACAATCGCAACACAACCTTGGATAGTTACACCAAAAAGTCGTCCTCGCCATATACGGCTACCTCTTGTCCACAATCTATCGTTGAATGGTAATCTACCTGATCACCGTCACTTGACGATATATAAAACAAACGCAGGAAAATAATGATCCTAAAGATCTCACCTCACAACACGGCACAAATGAATCTAATCCGCGCTAAAAGAAACTATCATCCCTATGCGCATAACCAATAATTGTTGGAGGCTTTTCTCATTCTGAGGCTTCGTTATCTTTACTGTAGGACCAAGGTAAATTACATGTGACACGATGTCGTGTACGTTACGATCTTGCACAGTGTAGGAAACGCGAATGTCCCTAGTGCATCGCGCAGATAATGTTCATTGTGTGTGGCGAGTGGCTGGATGTGGAGGGGTTTTTTATTTGATAAGTTAAAATAATGCATTTACGCGCACTTCAAAATTCTCATCATGTGCTTGAGATGCGTATAAGGTTGGAGCACTGCAAACAACGCAACCAGACTGGTAAAACAACCTTGGGATGGAAGAAAAATTCGTTTACAAGCGATAGCACATGTTAACATTTACTATTTATTTTAAAATTAATCAAAGCGGTGGAGCCATATTACCATATAACTAAATTTAAATATTTACAATTTTGAGCAGTAGGATACATGTATGTAGCGAGATGATGAAATTTCTCACAAGTACAAGGATTCTTACAAATCGACACCAGTCTCCCGTATGTGAAACTATTTATTGGCCTCAGGGTAAATAGAAGCCAAGGAAATCCAGCAATGGTATGGCCAAATTATGCAGGTAGTTGTGTCACGAAAACACTACGTAGGTTAAAAATCACATACTTACATATCCTACATTGCAACAACTTCGCTGTCTTTTCCTGTTGCAGGAGCCCTGTAAAACTCTCATTGTTGCGTGTCATCGTCTGCCAATCCAATGTATTGGCCTATCTGGCGGACGTATCAACACTATCACTCCATCTCAGATAAGGCCTAATGCTCCTCCTCTGTCCATGTGGAAGACCTAAAAAGACTATACGAACTATACTATACGACTATATACTGTTTGGGATCACAGGATGACCGGAGCCTGGTAAGTCTAATTCGCTGAAGCTAATAAAAATGTACACATAATATAATATATTTAAGCCGGCCGAGTACACCCGGGATAAGGTGACCTTTCACGGTTTGGAGAAGGTAATGTCTTCAAACGTTTGTGAATTGTATCTTAGATTAAGCTTCCCCATTAGTTGTAAGCAATACGGCCTGGCCGTTCTTATTGAATAAAAAAAAAAAAAATAAAAAAAATAATATATTTAAGCGACAAACAAAACTAAGCTCGAACAAGAGCTGCCATAAAATTGATTGTACAATTCTTAGATAAACCATCTTTAACATTACCATTTATTGCATCAGCGCATAATTCAACGGACAAATATTGCTATATAATAAACTTAAGTAAGAATAGCCAAAAGAAGGAAAGTAGTTTAGGAAGGACAAAGTTAAATACGTTGTTGGCCTTAGCCAGCGTTACATTGTGTACATTATGTGCATTCCATGTTAAAAAAAATCTACAGAACTAATCGTTTAGTTCATTGAACAAGCTATCCAAATCTATGTTTTCTCCGCCGGAACTTTCGACTGTAGTCTTATTTTGTGTCGGTGTCTTGTAGAAATTTTCCGCCTGTTCCAGACTTATCGTGCTCATCTCACTCTCCTGCGAATCGATAAGCCCCAACCGCTTACCAACGATAATCTGCTCCCAGAACTCTTCCTTGCGGCGAGTTAAAAGCATGTCCTTAAACTCAGTCACCCACTCATTGTACCGATATGGACCAAGTGTTTGTGCTTCGCTACGGTATACCATCAGCGCCAAAACTACTTTATCGCCCGGAGGACGCATCGACATGAACAACAGTTCGAACAGTATGTTCTGCAGTTGGGTAGCAACGGTGGCAAACTTTTCTCCTCTGCGCAAAAGAAGAGCAAAATCTTCCGCCGGTGTTACGCTACCCACGGAGACAACCATTCTACGGTCGGCATCATCATCGTCCATGAGAATACCGCTGTCTATGGTAGAGACGGTAGAGGCAGCATCATCCGCTAGCTTGATCTTTGCCATCCGTTGAAGCCATTCAGTGCGAGTGTTTTGTTTGATTTCCTTCAAATCGAACAGTCTCTTTACGTCGTCAAGCGCTGGTTTTGAACGAGTTGCTACCTTTTTGGGGACTTCAAACAGCTCTTGTAATGTGGTGTCCACCGGTGGCAAGGGTTGTTTGGGATGGAGTGCTCGATGGGCTACCGCTTGGTACACGTGTTGAAGCGTAGGATTATACGTGTTGTGCAGAGCAAAGGCTTCACGCGACTCGCCATTTGAATCATCGATTGCATCCATTAAATTCATACTATCGATTAACTTATCTATCGCTTCGTATTGTTCATCTGTTGGTACTGGTTTGGATTTTAACAGCGGAGGAAATTTCAAACAGCACAACTCATCTGAAAACATACAACAAACATTTAGAAACATTCTGCAATCAGTATTGCGTACGTAAGATATTACCTTTAAATATAAGCTCCATCATCACGAGGCAAGGAATTTCGTGTCTGTACGTCGGCAATAAGACATTCAGCCTTGGTTTATTGTCTTTGCGGTACACCTTAGTGGCGATCATGACGACGCTCAGTTCGTGCATTGCTTTAACCAATGCGGCCAGTTTGTGATTCGATGCGGTACATCCCTTTTTTGCCACAACAACATACGACCCCTTCGAGCTCAAATGTTCCTCAAGTACGTTGCTTGACGCGGTAAATCCTAAACAAGCAAGTCGCGATTCACCCGATCTATACTCAATATCGATCGTATTGTCGTAAGGTACCACCGTGGAACCATACATATATCCCATGATGATATCTTGCATTGATATTTCGATTGGTTTATCGTTCAACAAGTACTGTGTTTTCATTTCCACCTTAGAGGTGGTGCCGGACAACTCGTCTGCACTGTCCACTTTGAACGATCCCAATCCTTTCTGTTCGCTGATCATAACGTACGCCGAAATGGACACATTCACCTTCGTGCCAATGCTGAGAATGGAATTCCACGGTGTAGGTCGTACCACCTTTGGGTCGAAGAATGTTAACATTCGCTCAGCCCAGTTTATATTGGACAAGGTTCCATCGGTGTCCTTTAGCAATTTCTTTACCAATCGCTCGTTTTGCGACCGTACTTCTGTTTTGCTTGCTTGCTCATCGAAAGTACCCGATGTGGTGAAAATCGATCCGATAGATGCTGCCGGATGTAGTACAAAATTTGTTATCAAGTGCAATGCGCCATTGATGTCCCCTATGACATCCAAAACGCTCTCTATCTGATCCTCCCGGACATCGGTTCGTTCTAACAATGGGGAAATTAAAATTATACTGTACTCGGTGAACTTTTTGCCCTGAGCACCGCTCCGCAAAAAGTTCGATGCCACGATCAGTCCCTCCAACCAGCTTGTTTTCACCTTGGTTTGAGTTACTTGATCCAACAGTATTCTCAGGGTAGCCCAGTTTGCTTGTTTCAAGTCGAAGGCTTCAGTAATGTGTTCGTATCCTCCTAATTCGATATTGAGTTGGTTGTCCGTTTCATCTGTTCCGAACAACACGACACCAACATGGTCATTTGGAGCGCTGAAAATCTATTGCAAATTAACGTTTTCGTTAGTTGTCGCATGGTTTAACGTTGGACAATATTGATCATTACCATTCGTTGTATGATAAGCGATGCACAAGCTTTCGACTTCTGAAAAAAGGATTGCTTATCGGTCCCGGTAGCCATCGCAGTGGCAAGACCTACATCCAGTACAATTATGTGCGCTTTCTGAAATATAAAACACATTTTCATATTAATCCGTTCGTTGATCTACTAATGGTAGCGAACTATATCTAGCAATCTGTTTTAAAGGACACTGTGTACTATATCATTATTGCTTGCACTGATTCTAATGTGTTCTTAAGTAAAATAACATTTTACTTACTCCAGATGCGCGAGCCATCGTGTTGAGGTTGCAGCGGTAAATGCCTTTCGCAATATTCGACTCTATTTAATCAATGATTTGCAACGAATCACACGTTTAAATTATACTGCAGCTTGCTACAAACGAATCAACCGGTGAAAATGTGCTTCTCTGTAAAGGTCCTCAATCGTTAGAACGTGGTCTTCGCTTGGGACGTACTTAAATTTTGCGGGTTCAGCATGTATTCACATCTTTCTACATGAATTCACATGAATTCTGCGGTGTTTGCGGTGGTGCATGCAAACAGCTGTCGGTGGTTTGACAGTTTAAAATTATGTGACAGGTTTATTAGCTGTTTCGTTCAAAACTTGAATTTTTGTTCATCACACTTTGGTGTGTGTTTTAAATATACTGGATGGAATTATGAGTAGTTTAAGTAAAATATTGTAAATTTCCATTGTTCCATCACTTCCCATCATTCATTACAAGCATTTGTTGACTTGTTACTTAAAAATGAGCTGTAGTGCTTCAACTCTGCTTCGTTTCAAGCGAGCTTGGATTTTATGTGGTTGTTTGTTGTCATTTCCATTTGGCGCCAATTCCCCGGTTGCAGTATCAATGCAATCGTCCATACACCTCAACACAATCGACTCCAATTTCGTTTCGTCGAGTTTGAAACATGTCGTGGAAGTGCCAACCTCGCTGGAAGTTACCAAATGGCAATTTTTATCCAACTGCAATGGCCTGTGCAGTGAATGAAGGTAGACAAATTACGACGGTGATGGTAACGAATGGAGAACTAGTAGTGTCCTTGTCCTTGGCAAATATGAATCGTACCTTCTTTGAGGACCTTTACTTCACACAATGCGACCTCGAATTGCACGAACCGATACGTGCATTAGAAGCCACTGATACGAGTGTGTTCCTGATTTCGTCGGATGGTCAATTGATGGTAAATGATTTGGTGAACGGCAAGTTTGTGGAAATCGCCACTTATAATCGCGTCCTGCACGTTGAACGGAGTCGTACGAAAAGTCAACTGTTCGTAGTTAGACAAATGGGAAGGGAGCAAATAGTGTTGGAAGTTGTGGATAGTTCTACTAGATTTTTGCCTCCCACCATCACCAAACGTTATGACCTCGTGATGGAAGCTATCGATGCCAGTGCCCGTTTTTGCATCAAAAGCTTTGTTGTAAATGAAGCGAATAAACGATTTCTGGGTGATTTCTTGGGCTTTACAAAACATTCCATCGGAGACTCAATATTGCTCATAGCCATCAACAACAGTCTCTACTGGCTGATGGCACAAGATACAGGTGAATGCGATTTGATAGCAGTGCGTTGTTTTGCAACGTGTGTGATTGATTTTGAACTTTCGGAAAGCTGTCTTTGCCTGACGGTTCTGCTGCAATCAGGCGTTCTGGTTGTATTTAGTGAATCATTAGCTCCGGAAACCCTTACAATTGCTACCTCTTCGGTTTATCTTACGGTCCCCATCGAGGCATTCGCCTTTGAAAAAGACAATAATGCATTCCTATACTCTAACGGTCTCAGCATTCAACGTGTGCATTTCTACTACTCAGAAGAAACAAATCAAATCGTAACAGAAATGAAGGAAATTCTCATACGAGGAGTGATTGCGATTGCGATGTTGGATAGCAAATCGATGGCGCTGCTGTTAACAGATAACAATCAATTCTATACTGTCGATTGTTCCGATAGAAAGCAAACGAGTGTTGCAGACGTGCCAAAGATGTTTGTACTTGGAGCAGACAAACGAAGGATGAATGAATCGATGCGTATGACGAAAAGGCTCACTGAAGAGGTACACTTTGACAAACGGTTAGACGAGGCAATGCAAACTGAACAAGCCAAATTCGACGTACTTGCTTTGCACAAAAATCAGGCCGTGTTCGAGAGGCTTTCCCGTGTGGGTATAACTTTCACTCGTGATATGCCATCAAGGAAAGGACGCATTCTCTGTATGGAAAACCAGAAGGAGAACGAAGGTGTATGTCTTTTTGCTAGTCTGAAGATAGAAATCAATCTAGGATTCTACACCCTTCTTGTGAATCAGAAAAGCTGGAGCATCTACATACAGCGCAACGAACGCTTTGTCACTTATCCCGTACATACAACATTCAATCCCGAAGGTGTTCTTAATGGAATATGTTTTATAAACAAACGGGAGCTAGCAAATGGTTTCCCAAAATTCAGCGTCATGCTAGTAACAACGATAAATCATGGAAATGAAAATCTTCTGCTAACGATTCCGATGCCTGCATCTGTACAATCGCCCGACGAATGTGCAGGATATCTAGTGCAAAACGTGCCATCTTCGACAATCTTATTTGAATCAAGTGTGAAACAGGCTGCCAGTGGTATAGTAGCACGAAACAATCCTTATCCAGTTCGAACGCAGCGAGAAGAGCGCCCCATCACCTACTGCATCCGGAATGAACAATCAAAAACGAAGGCTGTTAGCTTTTCTAGTTGGTTGGAAAATAACATCTCTGACATGTGGTCCGCCTTAGATGTATCAGTCACCGTTAGCTGGCATGGTGCCAGATCAACTATGTGCCTTACAACATTCTGTCCGCTAGCGATGGATGTGGTGAAGCGTTTTTTACTGGATAATGATGAATATGATACTGAAATAGTACAGAGGAGAGATAAATTAAAAGTGAGACGTCTTCTAATGGAACTTTACAAAGTGTAACTTATCGCTAAATTGTATTATCCTTTCAGGGCATGTTTCTCGAGCTGCAGGCTATCACAGATGATGATTTAATAACGAAGCTTTACCGGAAAGTGCGTAACAACGATATCATTGATGATGATCTGCCTGCTGTTCTTCGTTAGATTGAAGTTTATTTTTTAAAATACCGCGACGATTACGGCAACGCTAAAACTACATTTTTCAATCAGTTGTGCACTTCCCCGTCGTCCAGCAGGTGACAGCTGAAGCGAGAATGTGTTAGTGACAGAAAACACAATGCGCTTTTGGGACGATTGGCAAAACAAAAACAAACCTCACACACCACCATACGGACGTCGTCGTGCAGGCGGAATTGTTTGCGTACGTATACGCGTTTACTGCGTACTACTGCTGCTGTGTATTGTGCGAGAGGTTAATGCTGGAGAAATTTTGTACGATGTGCCAACAGAGAGTAGCAGTGCTATAGCAGGTCCTCTGTCTGATGTTACCGCAGCAGAGAGTTTTACGAAAGTCGTGTCTCTTTGGTGTAGTTTTCACCAAGAGGGAAAAAAAATCTTATTCCCATACCACGGACTTGCAGCAGTGTGGTACGGACTTGCTGTGTGTGCTTCGTGAATTGCAGTAATTGTTTAACTAGTGTGCGCTTTTTTTTTCTTTCCTCCATCGGTTCCAGTGAACAAATGCAAGATCATCAGCGACACGGTGTCTGTTAACTAGTGAATACAACTTTCAAGTAAAGTGAAGGGTCGTGGTTAACGCGAGCCATTAGCGACGCGACGGAAGATGGTTTATTAAATGATAGATTCTTTGATTAGTCGATCGAGCAGGCAATGAACGCGCGGAAGTGAGAAGTCATGTGCGGGGCGTACTAGGGACAAAAGGAACTGAACAACAGAAGAAGAAGAAACCGCACACCCACAGCGCTGGAATGATGTACGCGTTAATTAAGGCACGTATCGCAAAGACCATCGAATAACGAAACCCTGTGACAGATGCTACTAGTGCTGCTACTCTGGCACCGTGTCCGGCCTGGTTGGACACTGCACTGCAGTGCAGCATAGTGCGTAAATCAAAGCCTTTATTGCTGAAAAATTGTGATGTGCGACGATTTCGCTACTTTTTTCTGCAAAGAAAAACATCAGTGAAAAGGTAAAGCAGTAAACAGGTGTCAGTGCAACTTGATGATGCTGTAATATTAACACCGTCACACGTAAGAAAAGCGAAAGATTTGGATAAAAAGAGCTTACTCCCAGCTAGATACAATAAAGTATTAAGCGAAGCTACAGAAAACGATACAAAAAAAACATTCTAGTAAGCAATGCCTCCGCTGAACAACTGCAATGGTAATAATTGTGGGGACATTATTTGCTCCCTGTCCACGCAAACATCCCTTTCGCCGTCGGACCTATCCCAGCCAGGGATTGGGGCAGTGGCGGGCACTGGAGGTAGTAGTGGAAAACCACGGTTCAGTTGTCCACATTACGCGCAGAAGATGCTGCTTAATCTTAACGCCCTTCGGCTTGACTCACGATTCTGTGATGTAGAGATCAAAGTTGGCGATGCTACATCCGTCCACGCCCATCGGGCCGTACTGAGCGCAAGTTCCGCATACTTTGAGGCCATGTTCCGGCCAGAGCTGGGACTGAGCGAGGGCAAACAGAAGACGGTCACATTGCACTCGATACGGGCGGACATCCTGGAGCTGCTGGTCGATTTTATTTACACTGGACAAATCGAAATCGAGCAGGTTTGTTGAATCGTTAGACCAGCGGAGAGATAAATTAGCATGCTAACTAATTGCTCCCTTCTTATCCTTCCATCTCTCCCTTCACGCAGAGCAATGTACAGGAACTGTTAGCCGCAGCGGATATGCTACAGGTCCCGGAAGTAGTTGACGGATGCTGCGAATACCTTTGCCGAGAACTGCATTCGTCGAACGCACTGGGTATACTGCGGTTCGCCGAGGCACACAACTGCCGTCAGCTTGCTGACGTGGCGGCCAACTTTGTCCACAGCAACTTCCCGAAGGTGGCGCTCGAGGACGAACTGCTTGACATTCCACACACACTGCTCGTGAAGGTGATCGCATCCGAGGCGCTGCGTGTCGACAGCGAGTATCAGGTGTTCAATGCTGCCCTGCGTTGGATACGGCACGATGTGGTACTACGGCGCCAGTACGTGTTCGAGATCCTTTCGCACGTACGCATCGCACTGGTACCGGTCGGGCTGATCGATCAGGCTATTGCCGAGTGCCGTGATGTGTCGCTCAAAATTGCGCTACGTTCGGTGCGAAAAGATCTAACGTCTCGCCGCGGTCAATTGGTACCGTTACGCGTATGTCCACGAGTTTGTGCGAAAAAAAGCATCTACGTAATTGGGGGTTCACGGCGTGAACAGTCGGCTGGTTGGACGCCAACGGATTGGATCTTCGAGTCAGTTATCAAATATGACATCTTTAGACGCGAATGGATCGAGTCTGCCCCGATGGAGATTGGACGCATACTGCCGGGGGTGGCAGCACTTGGTGGAAAGATTTACGTTATTGGAGGTGAACGCGGCAGCCAGATACTGGCAAATGGAGAGGTGTATGATACACAGAATAACAATTGGGAACCAATGGCACCGATGAATGTGCCGCGTTGCGAGTTCGGGTTGTGTACACTCGGTGGCACGCTGTACGCGATGGGTGGCTGGATTGGAGAAGACATTGGAGGTTCGATTGAATGTTACGATCCTATGAAAAACGCATGGCGTATGGTGGGTGATCTTCCGGAACCGAAGTTTAGTATGGGCGTCGTAAGCTTTGAAGGTGAGTCTAATCGATTAGGAAGAAATCACCGTTCTAACAGATTTGTTCAATTTACACAGGATTAATATACATCGTCGGTGGCTGTAATACTCATTCGCGGTATCTAACTGATTTGATAAGGTACGTGTGGCGCCGTTAAAACTAATAAATGGATTATTAATTTTGTTTTCACACTCGACCCACTTTTTCAGTTACAATCCCGTGACAAACGAATGGACTAAACTCGCTCGAATGCAAACAGCTCGCTGCCAGATGGGGGTAGCCATCTTGGATCGGCATATGTACGTGGTTGGTGGCAACAGCAGCCAGCAGGAAGTTTTGCGCACTGTCGAACGGTACAGTTTCGATGAGGACAAATGGTCCATGGTGTCACCGATGACAGTAAGACGATCGAGCCCGGCTGTAGCAGCTGCCGACGGATTACTATACGTGGCTGGTGGTGATCAACCTTGCGAAATTAATTTCTACCGGGCACAAATTACAATTGCATCGTTCGAGTGCTACGATCCCATCACAGACCAGTGGAAGGTATGTCCCGATCTACCCACCAGTCGTTCCGAGGCGGGTGCAGTTGTTGTCTAGAAAGATATCTGTCATTACAAGAGAGAATCATGCTTGTTTTCCGTCTGCGCGAATGCCATCGCTGTTAACCAAAGATGCGCTTATGAAGCGCCGCGATACAATAGCAATCCGTATCAATCGCCCGGACTCATCCTTTAAAACCAAAAACGCGTATATTGTTGCTTTTCTTTCCGGTGGCAGTAGCAAACGTAATTGACATTCTAAAACTGAACTGCAAATAGTCCCCATTAATGAAGGAATGTTTTAAACATATAAGTGTGCGCATACCAATTTAGATACACGACACGTGAAAAGAAAAGTATAATATTCTTCCTTTGAGTAAGTTGCAAGTATCATCTACAGGAAGGCAACACAGCCGAATTGTAATGCAATTTGGTGGACGCCTGTTTCAATTCTCATTTGTCAATTTTAAATATTTCTCAATAAAGTGTTTTGATAAACTATTGGTTGTTTTTAGTTGTTATACGGCGCTATAATTTCTTCGCGGTCTTTCCTAGCTGCAGGAATCCTGTCAGTCTCAAATACACCGGCCTTTCTATCGGATGCATCAACACCATCACCCCATCCCAATGTTAACCTACCATAGGGGTTTGGGTCCGTGTGTCATTCCTATGACATAACCAGTCGATTGCAACATAATGAGTTTAATTCGCTGTACAATAATGAGCTCTTCCTGATATCCTTTCGTTGCATTTGTATTGGGTGTGGTGTTGCTTTCAAGAGAGAAACCCCCAACCCACTGTCTCGTCGGAGGATCTGAGTATACTAGTTGTTTAGGGTCCCGTAGAAAATCAGGCCAAAAGAAAAAGCCAACCGCTTCTAGCATGGATAACAAATATTGGCTATCCTTCCCCTTCCCAATTTAGCCATATCACCTATATTCACCGCAGATATTTCGAGAATCATTGGAGGACGGTTCTGTATGTCCTGGGCGTATTGAATGGCAGAAGGGAATAGAGAGCTTATTATATCCATTAAGAGTAATTTCGTAGTTCATCGTATATCCACACATAGAGGACCAAAATCCTGTTGGAATACCTTTCTCTGGAACGCGGCAAAAGGGATTCGTCAGTTTTTGGACAATTTACAATTTTTCTGCTGTCGGTGTTGACCGAGATTGGTGAAATTTTGAACGACTTCATAGCTGCGATCACCTCTCTGTACGTCAACCCCTGCGTGAATGTATGTTGGCAGGACCGTTGGTGGGACCGACATCGAACTCTATTGGTAATGATAGTAATTGGGACGTGTTAATGGACATAATTTAATGGAAAGAACTAATCTACAGAAAAAAACTAATTCTATATTAATAAAAACTATCATTTGTTTGTGTTTTTACTATTGTTATTCATGTACCATTTGAATAAATATAGCCTTTATTATGCGTTAGTCTTGATCACTTTCCTTGCTAGGTTTTTTTTGCTTTACTCTGTTCCTATTATCAATATTTTATTTTTTGTTTTGTTTTATCTGATGCCTTTTTGTTAGCTTTCTTTGTTTGTCTAACATCAAATTACACAAGATCACTCTCTCTCTCTAACCCAATTTGTACGGTTACGTTGCCCTAAAGTTTTTCTTTATACGCATACCAACGGGTAGGTTATTTTGCAATCCCTGTTTCTCTTACTAACGTGATACACCATCATGTCGCTCTGAGCACATAATGGGTGAAATATTAGTCCATTGTAATGCAGAATTTGGTTCATATTATAACATTGCCAAAAAGTTTGAGGGTTAGGTTAGTAGCGCCGTAATGATTTTAATTTATTTTCTGTCCTTGTTCTCTACACTTAAGGTGGGGCTATATTGCTCGTTCGCCCTTGCTAATAGCAGACATAATTTGATCTATACATATATGAAATAAACTTCTGTATCATTATCGTTCTTTTCGTAATTTCTATTATATTCAAACCTACTTACAAACTCACGGTATACCGCACAGGGGGAATTTAACCGTACACTGAAAAAAGTACATATTATGAAAATGAGACGATCCTTTGATTATAATCAACTAGCTTGTTGGGCATCAGTACGTTTAAGTGGTAGTAAGCTTCCAATTCGATTGATTCTAGAATCAGTATGTTCACTTTGCTTTAAAAAACGTGCAAGCGTTAGCTAAAAAAATATTTTATTCAATCACTGTTGCGCCACTTTAAGCAGTGCTATAGAGTGTCAGCATGTCTGATAGTATCAGTGCTTTTTGTTCAATTTGCCGCAAAAGAAGCGATGTGGTCCATTCGAGCTTGGTGATATACCAAATCATTAACTATTTCCGCTAACCATCGTAGTTTTTGTCGGTATTGATAGCACAGTAAGCATATGACATTTTGAAAACGATCAACGATTCCAAAACTAATGTTACAATTCAAAAATAGTTTATCTTCACAACAGTGGTGGAATTTTTTATCAGAGTTCTCACGAGTTAATTAAAAAGATACGATACCCATTACGGTGACCACGCACAAGTGGCATTATCCCATAAATATCATAAATAGATAAATCTAATGAAAATGGGGAAAAATACAAATCATTACATTACACAAAACTTACACCAGTGCGCTGGTGGCCATCTATACCTGTTTTTTTTTTGCACACCGTTGGTCTTCATCATACGTTATGGTTACTATGTACAACCGATGAAGATATTATTTAAAAAAAAACACGGAACTGATGAATTACGTTTAAAACCAACTTACAAACCAGCAGACTGATACAAACTAATACAAACAAAAGTACCTTTAAAATAAATCACTTTTGTCACCAGTGTCTATCGGTGCTTCCGATCCCTAGCAAAGAATTATCGTTAATTTAAGCGCTGCTTGCTAAAGAGAATGTTCGAATAGGCAATAATAGACGTTACGAACATTTATACTGTCATTTTATGTGCCAACACAATCTCCGTCCGGCGGTATTGTGCACGGGAGGGTTTTAGTGGGCGCAAAACAACTTGTTTCCACCGTACCATTACTTGTTAGTGCGCAACAGTTCCGTTTTTGCTGCCAACGATGATGCGGGCAGATGCTGAGATGTCTGCGTGCCGATCGTGATGGTGCTGGGTTGGTAAGAATGTAGTTGCACGTTACCGCCGATGGTATTACTGCTACCAGTGCCGCAACAGTTGACGGGTGAAGTTAACAACAACGTACCTTCTGCAGAACCAAGTGAATTGAGCGAGAGATTGCTGTCTGTGTTGTGGTTACTTTGGTAATGATGGTTACTATGGTGATGATGCTGATTGTTTTGGTGACTGTTCAACAGTCCACCTGTGCCGCTGCTGTGATGCATATTCGAGATGGTATTACTGGTGTGTAGTGATGTCCGATTGCTGGCCATCGTACCGGCACTACCCGTTCCTGCCCGTGACGAGGGTTTACGGATTTTCCATGCTTTTAGCTTAGCCTCCATGTTGTCTAGCCGCCGCAACAGATCGGCAACTATATTGAGCGTTGAAACGCGATCACTTGGAGCCATCGGAGCATTAATTCCGCCAAGCCCGCCAGGGACAAGTGCCGTAGACGACGCGTTGTTTCCATTTCGTTCAATTATCAACTGACTGCCGGGTGATAGGAGTGCTGCCTTTACACCGTCCCCTACGATCCCATCCAGTGTTTTAACTGAATCCTGCTGTTCCATGGACGTTTCACGGCCAAAATCATTCAATTTACTCGCCGACAGTTTTACCATGGGTGAACCGAACGAACTACGCTGCTTGCTGGTGTTCAGGTTGTTATTAAGCGTCTCTAACTTTGTACCAGCTAATGTCGTTTCTGTCGGATCTGTTCCACCGTCAAGACAAACATTATTCATTTGCTGTGCATCGATCCCAGTCGTTACGGCTGTGGCGATCGTTGTTGTGGATGTGCTTTCATTCGATGGATCAAGCTGCTTGTTTCGGTCATCTTTGCTTTCGCTCATCTCGCCTTCTTCCAGCTTTTCGCCATCCTCCGGTTTCAGAGTGCGAACTTTCAGCTCCTGCTTCAAATCACGAGCCTCGTCCATTAATCGCTGCAGTTTGATTTGCATACGTTCTTTCTCGTCTACTTCCAGCTCCAGCAGCGCATTTTTCTCGTACGCTTGGTTTAACATCGATTCGAATTCCGCTACACTTTCACTGGCTACCCGGTTGGCCCGTTCAAGATCGTCATTCTTCTGCTCAAGTTCTCGGATGTACACCTAAAAACAGGACGCGCGTGAGAATCTTTGAAGATCTTAACCTTGGTTACCACATGAACCGCCTACTTACCTTTAGTTTTTCGTTTTCCTTCGCCAGTTGTCGAAAGTCGGCATCGATTTTGTTCGTTTCATTTTCCGTGTATTGCATCTTCCTCTTGTAGGATTCGTTCTCGCCGTGCAGCTGATTCACCAGCTGGTTCAGATCGCGAATCTTCTTTTCCTGCTGCTCGACCGTCATTTCTAGCTCAGCTTCCAGCTGCTGTGACTCGGTGGTGAAGTCATCGAACTCCCGTTGCGCATCGTCCCGTTCCTGCGACACCTTCAGGCATCGCTCCTTCCAGTACAGGCACTCCTCCTCAACGCTTGTAAACAGTTTATCCTCCATGATGAACTCGCTCTACACCATTCACAGAACACGATTCGATTTTACTTATACTTAGCACAATATGTACTACGAAAACTTTTCCCAACTTTTGCCAATTATCCTTCCACTGCGGTTGCTAATGTTTGTTTTCAAGCTTCACACCCAGGCGAGTGGGTGACAGCCCTTCGTCGTTCGTGGTTAGGAAAAATCAATTGTGCAATTCTTCTCATCCGTTCCGCCTCACACATGTAATGATATCGACTCAAGGCGAACAAACGAAACTACCAACAGAACGTCGCACAACGTACGACCGATACTAATGTGTTTCAGTGGAAATGGTGCCGTTCAGTCCTGGGAGGAGGTCCTGTCCTCTACGCTTCCTACACCTGACGCACGGACGAAGTGACCCGAGGACCACCCGAGGAAATGCCACCTCGCACGCGATGCAAGTGTTCGCTTGCGTGCCCTTGCGTGGGATTGCACAAACGCACCAGTGATATTGCACCTCGCACTACCAATTAACGATTTCGCACTATCCACCAATAACAACAAATTATCGCAGATGCTTCTCCTGTGCTAAGTCAAGTGCGTTTTCATTTTACGACACTATTTATTTCTGTTCTGTTTCTTTCTTCTCGTTTTTTTCTGCTCGCAAAAACACAAAATGAAAACTTCTCTGACAGCGTCATCTTGGTGCAAGGTGGTTACATGCAAGGTGTACCCTAGCGAACGAGATATCTATAGAACGTTGAATGTATTTGAAAAGGTCGAAAATCGGTTGAAAATAATGCAAATAATGAGGATATCCATAACATATGTGTTTTAAGCCTAAGTTATATTCAAATGTTAGTCAAAAGACAAGAAGTTTTTCTTTTCATCAGAACTATTTTTAATTGTTAGAGCAGCAAATGCCTTGCTTAAACCAGGTTGAATCGTTCCTTTGTTATCGCTTTGCCAACCCTGCCCACCCCTAAACATCAATGCATAATTAGTCATTTATTTGATATTGTACCGTATTCGATACCGTTGTACCGACTTGTATGTATTTGATACCGATGGAAATATAATTATTATAGAATAAAAAAATAAAGCTGAAGACTTGTCTGCACTTAAAGTACCTTTTACAGTAAATTCCCTTCAAGAAATAAATCCCACTTCTGTGTTCCCGTTGCAGGAGAGGCTTTCCAAGATGGGATTTAATTTGATCCTTCTTATGAAAACCCATTCTTGCCGACCCATAGGTGCAACGAGTTCAAGTCGATCCTAAAATGCAAGTAGTTTCAGTAGACCCGTTGGTGCAGCGAACTTGGTATGAATCGGACCCCAGCAGGGTAGGTAAGTTGAACTCGGTATCGCCGCTCTAACTGGTCGGAGTGACTTATGCTTTAATTCTACCTATTGAACTTCTCAAAACTGTTTCGATCCGACATCGTTGCACTCACGGATTGAAGTCGCTTTACGCTTTTGAACACACTGAACTAACTAATAGGATCGCACAGACCGCTTCGGGTGGCTGACCAAAAAAGAACAATAACTTCAAGAATGATTGCAAAATACAACACTCCTTGCAACAATAGCTTTCCAGACTCTACAGAGAACCCAAATCAGAACACAGTCTTGGAATGTTGTAGATGTCCAGTCTCCTCGCCGTTCGACCGGTCCAATACATCATCAATATATCTCAGTTTGGATCTATCCATGCGGATGACGAAAAAGAACTATATGAAGTGGGTCTGGTGCCATTCTTATGACATAATCAGCCCACTAGTGCCTGGCGAATCTAACTCGCTGGACGATAGAGAGGTTATCGTACAGCTCGTATAGTTGGTCGTTGTAGCGACTGCAATTAATAAATACTTCCAACAAAAAGGTTCGCAGACACAAAAATAGTCAACTGAACTGGCTCTCTAATTGGTACTAATTGATTGCATTCCACTGAATACGTTAATTTATAATTTATTATTGAGAAGCTTTCTACCTTTAGTCGTGAACTGTATTTTCACTCTTTCGAATATAATTCAGCAAACAAACGGTCAAACACAACAGGGTTTATCATTTTCGTATTTAACTGAACATCTAGTGAATTATTATTCAATTGTTCTTTATTACTTTATTAAATATTTTTCATTACTTTTCTGAAAAAATGTATATATATAAATATATAGTAAATGTATATTGTTATTCTGTTACTTTTTTTCGTCATTTTTTGCATTCCACGCGCATTATATGTATGTGTGTATATGTGTATGTGTGGGTGTGTTTGCTTTTTTTGCTAATATTTTCTCTCCTTTCCCGTCCGATTGCCTGTATCTTTTCAAAGTTTATTTCCCCCTTCATTGTTGTGTTACTTTGTAATGCTACAATGTTTTCGACTCTGGTTCGATTTTTTTGTTTGCTTTTATTTTTTCTACCATTTTATTTATCTTGTATAATGTTTGCTTACGTTAGCTTTTTGGTTTAACTTTCACTCTGATCCAGCAGTTGAATTCGTGTGTTGCTCATTCTATGTCTACGATGTTTGTGTACGCGATCGCGCGTCTACCGGAGCTTGAAAAACATAAACTATACAACGACGAGTAGGGGGAGATTTTACATAAAATAGATTCACACTGTTTGATGGCACAGTGCCGTACAAATTGAACTGTACCCTGCCCGATTTTGAGAGCACACGCGATCGATATTGCTACTTTAAGGTTTAGGAGCATATCAGATCAAACTCTCCTTTACAGTTACTATCTGGGTTTTTACGATCGAGAAATCTATTTGGATGGTAATTTGAAACGTGGTGGACGTTTGGTATTGTATTTTTTTTACTTCCGGTGGTTAGTAAAGTAAAGAATTTGCTCACATGTACTCTCACAGTGAATAAAACGGCTCGATGCTATGTTCGGTGACTAGTTTACTTGTGTTTGCTTGCTTTAAGTGCTCCTTATGTTTCCACATGCTGGTCCTGCTGCGTTTTACATATCTCTAGCTCTGTGTGCTGTAGCATTTATATGTATGCGTGTATTTTTTGTGTTTCATTCCAGTTTGGTTCGCAATCGCAAAATTCATCTATCGGTGGCGGTTATCAATGTTTTCATTCTAACTTTTCCATTGTCTTAATCTTCGGCCGACAACACGGTGCACGCTCTGTGTGCAAAACGCATGGGAACACAATTTGAAGTAATTTGCCTAATCCATGCTGCACGCGTGATACCAATGATAGATCGTTTCAACTGAGTGCATCAACATGCATGATCAACATTCACACACAGGCCTTTCCATCATCTGCTACCGATGACAAAATGATATTTGATGTTTTTGTTCAAAAAGAACAATAACAATAGGGATCTTCTATTCTTTCGCCTTTTGTTTATCTAGGAGAAAAAGCACCATTATTACATCCAAATATAGAGCCCCCGTTTCGGTTGCAACACGATGCCATTTAATGCCGCTATAGACATTTTTATAACACTACACTCTATATGACCGTCTTTTAGCTACGTTTTTAAAGTACAACTTTTAACGCATGAATCGATTAGCGGATTGTGTGTTGAATTGTTAACGCCACTAGTGCGCATTATTATGTTCTTTCTTCCACGGCTTTCTCCCATTCTGCTAATATGGCAGTGTGTTGAATCTAATATGTATGCATGTATCGCTCATTCCTCATTCGATAACAGTTGTGTGTTTTTACTAACCATCGATAGGATATATCATTATTATCGCAAGCATTTCACTAACATGGAGAGAAGAAAGGAATCGCATTCGCACAAGTTTAAACTCTCTGGGGGCGAGAGAAATTGTTTCGTTGAAGACGACTCGGATTAACTTGATGAACAAAACGCAGCATCACAGGTATTGCTCTTGTTCTACGCTTAATCTTCTACGATCGTGTAACAAACAGCGGCGATACGGGGACGAAGGTAAAATATGTCGCAAGGATACATTAACTGAAACAATAACGATGAAACACCTTAACGCTCGGAAGTAATGGTTTCACGTTTTGTTAAACTGCACATTAGTGACAAACCAAAATGAAACATACGATCGATCTAATATTATCACCTACAACACCTTCCATTCTTTCGTCCTTTCTTCTTGGCATCACATTTAAGAATGTCCTATTTACAACTGTTGTTTTATCGTTTGTTTACCTTTCGTCTCTAACTCGGAAGTTTGAAACGCGCTCTCGTAAAGAAATACATTTTTTCATCATTTTCACCTGCCAATGTCACTTTTTTGCTTGTATTCTTTTATTTGCATAACGTTTAGCAG
This sequence comes from Anopheles marshallii, assembly GCF_943734725.1. Taxonomy (NCBI): domain Eukaryota; kingdom Metazoa; phylum Arthropoda; class Insecta; order Diptera; family Culicidae; genus Anopheles; species Anopheles marshallii. The sequence continues at coordinate 35,853,539 of NC_071327.1, forward strand.
CGTTTTCCATTTGTTCCGGAATGATCATGATTTTTCTCTTTTTTTGTTATCATTCTTTTCATTATTGATCGCATACACACCTTTTGCATATGCACACACAGTTGTTTGCGTTTGCTTCTAATATATCATTTACGCTTTTTTATCAATCACAGCATAAATCTAAACCGATCTATTAATCACAATTGCTTGTATCTTTCAGATGGTTTTAACGACTTCTCGAGATTTGCCAAACGGTTTATTCCTTTCGAACCTAAAGTTTTTGCTCATCACAATCACTCGTGACACGTCCAAATTATTCCCATTGTGAAAGTAATATTTCTGTTTTTTTCAAGGTAAACAATACATGATTTAATTTAACTGAAACTTTTACAAGCCTCCTGTAATTCTATAAAGAGTAGCGGAGTTGAGAAAAAAACGCTCATTTTACGTGATTTGCACAACGTTTAGCCTGTACTGTAAGCTAATCGAGCCCCAGATCACACAATGTTGAATGGTAAATTAAATAACACAAATACGAGTATGACAAACACAGACATTTTTGGAACATTGTAATTCATATTGCTATAGTAAAATTGCGTAAACAAGTAAAACCGCCTAACGAATAACGTTTTGCACGATTACTAATACCAAACGACCAGAGTTTGTGCAAAGGTTAAAAAATAAACAAAAATTGAAATCCAAAAATAAATCACTCTCCAATGTTTGTTCCCGGAAGAAAACGGAGAACGTATCCCTGTGGCTTTCTGCAAGTGCCAAATTCGCGGGCCTGGCAAATTTCAATTCGGACCTATACTCGAGAGCGTCATTCTTTCTGTGGGACATTTTTGCAACGAAACATTACTGTTGTTTATCGATACGTAAACTAAATCTGGGACTATCCGGTATAATGGTAACCACTTTCAGTTCGTTCGGGGACTCGAGCAAATTTTTCGCATGGGCAGCAGCCGTATCACAGTCCGTGCGGCGGGATATCAGCAGCCGGATGTCCGTATGAAGCGACAATTTTCCAGATCGCGATGTTTGAAACCTAAAATCATCGAAGTGAAGAATCGGTAGGGAGTACACAATTATTAGTCCAATTATTGCATAACGAAATACTTAAAAAAAGCAAAAAGAAATAGTTCTTACCGCAAATGGATCGCATAACGAAGTAGCTTCATTTGTTCTGCATTGCTAAGTTGTTCGATGTTTTTGCCGAGCAGCTTAAGGCTGCTGTCGTCGCAAGCGAGTATGCGCTGCCGTATGAAGGTAGTGGACATTGCTGGCATATCTCGAAAATCGTACGGAACGACAAACATCCGCACCACCGTTCCCAATGGGTTGAGCAACGTTGCTTGGACGGTGCCGGTGCGTGGTATTGAATATCCCTTTCTTGGAAGACGTAATTCACACTAGAAAACAAACACAAATAATGCATGAAAGTACGAATTAATACTCAAGCCTTAATCCTTGTTTTATCGCATACTTACCACATACGGTGTGGTTAAATGTTGCCCAGGGAGCTCGTAGAAATAGGATGCTGCTGGTATGGTAAGTTGCGTCGGACAGAAGCTACCAGAAGCGCCAAGCAGCACCTTAAAATCAGCAACCTGGTATTTTGGGGTAAGACGACGTTGCAGCAGTGACTCTTCCAGCGTTCCCAGCATCGGTGCACGACCAAACTTGAATAAATTTCTATTCAGCACCTTACTCAACATATGCGCCGTGGGTAAAAGACATGCTGGGGAACGCGCCGTATAACGACCCATCTTCAATGCCGACCCAACGGTGCCATCCTCAATCGGGAGTTGTTGATGTCCTGAGAGCGGACTACAATAACTACCACCGTTCGATGAATCCAACAGGTATGACGACAGATCATCATCCGATAGTTGTTCATCCGATCCGATCGATGATCTCTCCGAAAAGGAAGATCGCTCGGAAGGATGACGCGTACGAAGGTGACGTTGTGCATTTCGGAAAAAGCGTGGTGAAAGAGCACCACCACCAGATGGTGGCGAGAACGGAAATGCTGGAGCTGATTTAGATTTAACCGTACCCGAAACGGGACTAACAGGTGTTTCCTCGAAATCATAACGAAACAGTCCGGTACTGGACACGCCGTTCACATTGAGAGCACTTTTCGTGCAATGGCCGAACGTTCCTGCTCCATCGATCGCAATTGGAGATGTTGCGGGAAAGGAGGTCGATGTGGCCGGACTACTTCCGCTCGTAAAACCGGAATCATCGCGTGCCAAAGGAGATAAACAAAACACGTAATTGAGGTTGATTTTTGAGGATGGTTTATGTGGTACATGCTGCAGCTTTGGGCTACTGCAATATTCCTCTTTTCTGTTATTCGCATTAGCTTCTGATGATAATCTGGTGTTTCCAATAGCAGTACAGCTCAGAATTTGTTTTTTATGAGGTGAAACGCTGCTGGCCGTGCTGACAGAACAATCTGTCTCCGAACAACTGATGTATAATGGTTCTTTACAATCTTTACCATTCCCAGCTGCCGGTGTCGATGTATGGGGTCGGTGACAACGTGAAATTGTATGGCCACATTTCCCTGTTGTTCCCTGCACGTGTTCATCATTGGTCGAACCACGATCCGCAACACAGCCACACGTCTTGTATGCACTACGCTCTTTCGAAAACACATGATCATTCTCGTTATCACCGCCATTACTCCCATCATCCTCAGTGCTATCCTCTTCAGTGGCTTGATTATGATCATTGATAGCGTACGTCCTGGTTCCTAGCGTGGTTATCGTGTCAATCACATCTTCAGAGAACGCACGCCTGTAAGATTTCATCTGCTCGAAGGTAAAAACACCATTTCCAACTGTTCCCGTCGAACTGCTCAGCATCGGGCTATCACTCGGGCTAAGATCTTCACCGCCAGGATACAGCATACCATGGCCTTCGTTCAGTCCATGGATAGAATGAACGGCATCGCCAACACTACTTTCACACCTAGCTGCGCTATGTCCGCTTATCGTGGACGTTGTGCTGGAGGAACTTGGAATGGTCAGATGCCCCACTAGACTCTCCGACAGCGTTCGTCGACAACCGGGTGGGGCGGATCCGCAATCCAGTACGGTGGTGGTAGTGATCATATTTTTCTTCAACGCTTCCTTTTTCGAGGAGGATGAAACTGGCGACGGCCCTTTAAAGGCTAACGACGAGGATAACAGCGTGGTAAGGTTTAGTTTAAAATTATGCTTCGTTTTTTGTCGCTTGCACAGTCGACAGTCACCTAAATCTAGCTTCTTTTCCTTGCTGAAGGTATCACATTCGCTTGGTTCACATTTTGCTGCCAATTTGATACTGTCCCTGTCATCCCTCTCGTTGCGCCCGGCCTCTATCTGCTGGTCATGCTGCACGTTGGCGGCAACCTTAACTCCACCGCTGTTGCCACCGTTCACTGTTTCACACTCAACGATGTTATTGTTTGCAGTGGCGTAATTGTTGTTATTTAAAGCCATATGTCCATGCCCATTTTTAGCGACGTCTTGCTTCTCGCTACGCTGCTCCTCGGACCCGTTTAGCATGGCAGTTCTTTGAATGGCTTGAAGAAGCAGATCTCCCTGTTGGAGGATGGGTGAATCAATTGCACGATTCCTTTTCTGGGTATTGCCATCGTCATCCTCATCGCCCTCATATCCATCTCCTCCGACGATGAAACACGGTCGACGAACAGCGGTATTGGGCAAATCGTAACTGCTCACATCGGCACAATTCGCCCTTGGCTTTTGGACGATGCACGAAAAGCTACCTTCATCCATCGGCACATCATTTCGTGCCTGCCTAACACATCCCACAGACGCTGCTGGACCTTTATCACAGTTTTCATTGATAATATTGTAAGTCCTATTGTAATCGTTAAAATATTGCATATATCTATCACGGTTTGTGCTGCTAATGCTGCTACTAGCGCGGTTGATGTTTTGGCTAACTTCCGTGCCTTGCCGTACATGTTTATCGCCCATAGCAGAGGATTCAGTTACACTTCCGTTTGCTTCCCGCGCGCGATTGTTGCAATCGTTGCAAAACGATGCCCCAGTGGGATCGGTTTGTGTGGCTACGGACACGGCCGGCGGTATCATATCGATCGACAAACCTGATGTGGTGGTTTGGGTTGATTTTGAGTTCGTAGTGATTGGATGAAAACGATCATCACAAACCATCATTGCCTGATGATGATCGTTTGAGGAGTAAAGCGGAGGCTGAATCGAATTAATCGAGGATGTTAAAGCATTGCGGCAGGTTCCGTTGCTGCACCCATCGTTTGCGATCACGCTGACACCATTATTGAATCCTAGGGTTCCTGCTGCGGTTGACGAGTGCTTCGCTCCTGCGTTGAGAGCAACTGTCCCAACCAGGCCATTGATGTAACTTTTCGCTGATAAGTAAGATGAACCGTCTGTTGATGAACCATTCCGATCGCTGACACTGCCACCTGCGCTGCTAGTGGAGCCATTACTGTTTCCGTCCCCGGCATTGCCTGTTTTCTTTTTCTTTTCACGCTTCAACATCCTCTTCCGGTACTTGAGCAGCTGTTTCTCTCGGTGGCTAATGGCGGCCGATGTGAGCAGTAAAGTTTCATCACCGCCACCGTCACCATCACCTCCATCACCTTCAACCGCCCCTTCCATCATGGATGGATCGTACTCATCCTCCTCTTCCTCCAACTCCACACGGAAAGCGCATCGATGTTTGCCCTTCTCATGACATGGCAAAGGTATGCGATCGGCTTGCTGCTGTTTCTGCAAACACGCAATCATTTTCGCTGCATCCAATGCGGCATCGATACCCGGTATGCGATCAAGCCGAGGTAAGCTTTTCAGACAGACCTGAATTACAAAATTTTCCGCCACACTCGCATCTGGGAAGTTGTGCACATTCGGCTTCTCGTTGAAACACGCCGTGTTGTCGTATGTTCGAATGCGAAACAGAATATCGAGCTTTGCCTGCGGCAATGAAAATGAAGAAGACCCGCCACCAGATTTGCAGACGCCCGCAGGGATTATTTTTTTTATGCGTGGATGCGAGAAAATGTCCGGTTCTAGCGATTTTTTTATCAGATCGGTCCAGGCAGATATTTGTGAAAAGTACAGCTGACTACGTATGGCCGCACACAGTGACTGGATGGTCATGGTCGCAGGAGATTTTCTGAACATTTACGAAAGAAACAGACAATCAATTGAAAACAAAGGCAAAAATACTGGAGTTAGCAAATGGTTTGGAGATTACTTACGTCATTACCAGCTTCAGAATCCATTGCTCCAGAAGAATGGTGTGGTTTTCGGGGCCCAAATAAACCTCGATGCAAACTGCTTCACCGTTCGTCAGGATAGACGAAAGCTGCTTGAAATAAACTTGCCAGCGAAGGCACTGAAATGGAGCAAAAACGGAAATGTGTGATTCATCAATGCGTACAAGTGTAATATGTTTCGGACAGCTTACATATTTGTTGCGATAGCTGCAGTGATGCTCCGGTCCGTCAGCCGTGTCCGGTTTGGTGAGTCCAATTTTCTTTAGAAACTGTTCACAGTGGGGTCCTTCCCGCGGGCTAGACGTCGTTTGCAGCTTCGAGGAAGCATAACCCACCGCTGGCTTGCGAGGCTGAGCAGAACTGACCGATGACGACGAAGACGGTATGGCGGAAACCGATGATGAGGTGGAGGAAAAGTTTATGAAGCTATTGCCGATCGGATGGTTCTTGATGGGCGACACGGTACCAAGTACGTTCATTTTCTCGAATCCACTATAGATGACGACACCAGCGGTAGCAGAAGAAATTGGCAGCTCGTGCGGAAACCAAGATGCAGTCGACGACGATGACGACGAGGACGCTCGAGCGACTGGATCGTGCTGAGACACCACATTGGGGAATGAATCATAAATTTCCCTTTCATGTCTGCGGCCGCTCAACAGACGGTTCGGTTCACCCGACACCGTCACCAGCTGCTGCACCTCGTTCTTGCTCGTGCTCGGGCAGGAGGAGCGGATTTGCTGCAGCTTCAGGTTGATTCGTTGCGTTTCGTTCGGTGTATGGCAGCAGGTCATCGCTAGCGATTTCTGTGATTCATTGATGGCCATTAGGCTGCACTGTTGAAGCGAGGACGCTCCACCAGCGCTCTCACTCGTACGCCTCTGTCCACAAAACCCACCACCTTCCTCCTCATCGTCGCCACCTGCCGATCCGGATCCTGTTGATGATCCTCCGCCTGCTCCTCCACCACCACTGCCATTTCCATGACCACCAATGGGCACGCTCGAGGTGGCACAAACTGTGGCCGACGCATTGATCGAACTGTCATCAAGTGCCGATGATCTTCCCTCCAGCACAAGTGAAGCTATGCCGATTGAAACTGGAATGGCAGGATGTTTAGGAGATATGGAGCTACCGCTGTGCATCTAAATAGGAAAAAAAGAAAACACCAACAGTGTTTCTTTAGTAAAATTAATTACACTTTGCGAACAAAATGGCTTATAAAATAGCTATAAAAAATATATATTGCTTTTACATTCAAATTGTATTGGTGGCTATCAGTATTTCGTCAAAGCACTGCTGAGGGAAAGAGTAATTGTTGTCTAACGAGTTTTCAGCGGCCTTCGACGGCATACAACGCGCGAAAGACAACGAAACTTTAATCCGCAATGGAAACATAGCCCATAAAACATAAGCCTCCCCCTCCCTCACTACACTGTGATCGAGAGAACGACGTAGTAATACCGAACACACCCACAAACCTTCACACAAAGTGTAAATGCGAGTGACTGGACTGCACAGTGTGCTGTTGCTGCAGGTGATGTGGCATGGGTACATAAATTATGCAACCAAATACAGACCCCCTCCCCCCAAACAAAACGCCAAACGTGGCCACATATATGGCGCTCTTTAGAAAAATCCTATGAACCCGCGGTGCTTACACACCATCAATCGGGAGACGATTTCTGGTCGGTACGTTTTTAGGTCGATTTCATTTCAATAGGACTGGATATTGGTAGTGTAACAGTGACGGTTCGTTATTCCACGTGCCCAAACGTGGGTATAGTTAGTACTGCCTGGTTTACGAGGTCAGTGGAAAGCTTAGCACCTGGTCTGGCGATGTTGGTGGACAGTCGCAACATTCGAAATGGCCGTGAATTGATGAAGACACACGGGGCATGTTTCTGTGCCAAGTACGCCAACCAGCAAAAACGGATGGCGACTGTTGCAATTGGCAACATTCCACTCACCAGTGTTTAAAATACGAAAGTGAAAAAACAAGACATACCTAAATGTCACACACGTTCCTTCTATTTGGCGTTTTCGGTACGTGGGCATTAATAGACGAGCTGACCTGAGAGACAGTTTCAACTAGGAAGTAAAAATCTGACAAAACATGGACATAGGTTTTGCTGCTTAATTCAAGAATTGCTCCCTTTCCAAGGCTTTCATACCTATTTTTCACATTTTTATATTATCATGATATCAAAACATACACAAATTATTTAAAGTAAAACCTTTCCGTATGCTATGGTAGCGTGATGTTTAAATTAGCTTTTTATAAAGAAACAATGTAAAACATCGCTAAGCTCCGCATAGAGAGTGAAAGGGAATTGAAACTCGAAAGTAAAGAGAAAAAAATGCGCCAGAAGAAAACAGTCCGCTACACGGTCCGTCAAAGCACTCTCGTTGAAATTCTCCGTTCCGATGGACGGAAAACGTCTTCATAGAGTTAGGGAAATGCGAGTTCCACAACCGTGACGCCACCGCCACCGCTTGTCCCACTTTGCTCTGCGGGACACACGTCAGTCTGCCCAGCGCGATCTCTTGCCTCTCGCGATTATGTTGAAAGCTGCTTAAAGATGAAGCGTTACACGAGAGAAGGGAAACAACTAAGGGCAAGGCAGAAGGAAGTATTGTTGCTTCGGGTGGCCCCATTTGGTGCGTGTTTTCTTATGTACATCGCACACACAATGCTGTACACACCAGGATGGGGGGGGGGGGGGGGGGGAATGCTTTAGGGTTTCTTAAAAGGGAGCGCGTGTTAACGTTCTAGGGGTCTTAGTAGGTGCAAACCCATTGGTTGAAAGTTGATGCTGATGGCACGAGAGCTGGTGGACATACAAAACGGGCAGTGAAAATTAGGTCACGAGGCTTGCCACCTTCTGTTCTCTTAAGAACCTATATTGCTCACAAAAATAGGTGCTAGACAAATGAAAATCCCGAAAGATAGACAGAATGTTTTACCCTGGTGGACCTTTTATTGTTCTATGTGTTACTAGAGCTATGAAATATAGAGACATGAATGCACAAAATTACTAGATAATGCGTAAACCATGATTTGACCACTTGCGCAACACAGCTAATTCAGCGCGTTTGATTAGATTTGGTTTCGTTGAACTTTCATAATGCAATTGAACGTAATTGAAACATAATTGACCTCAAAGAACATTGCTTTCAATAGTACACAAATACGCGTGTGTTAATAGTATTAAACTACTATCAATCACAAACCTAGCGAGTTATGAAGGAACCTCGACAAAATTATACAAAATATGCACATATTTAGCGCTAACATAGCATTGGGTCGGAAATAAAAATGATCCACTCCAATAACCATGAAATCCAAACGCTGGCTCACAGTCACACTCAAATGCTTCCTCTCGCGCTCTTTCTCTCGGTCGCTCGGCGGTTTCCCTCTGCATCCATAAGCAGTCAATTTTCTCAACACTGTCCGAACGGGGATTTGCCGTATTGCTTGAGAAATCATATGTTTTTCTACGCCTGTGTTCGTGACCATGTGCCCGCAAGCGATGTGAATAAGCACGCCCGTACGCTCCCCCCCACAACCCCATCTACCCGTTATGTATTATCGGTTGGGGGATGAAACATATCGTGTTGAAGTAGGAAGTATGTTGCAGGCGATTCACGAGAGAAGAGAATCGACTGACTTATGAAATCATGCCGAAACGTGGAGAGCGAAACCAACAAGGGAAGAGAACACAATGTTGTGCGTCACACGGCCAGGGAAAACTCAAACTCCAATACACCATCTTCATTTCGTATCTATTGTGGTGAGGTTTGCATTGCACTACGGGAAGAGGAGGCACAGTGGCAAACGGTACACAACCGTAGAACCATATGTAAAGGGTGCGAATCGTTAGTTTCTCCCACCCTCTTGCTGGATAACAGTTGATTTCCTATGTACAACACGCGATTTGTTTCTGCTCTTTGTTCGTGGCACGGGCGGCACGGATTGCCATCAGGTGCGGTAACACAACACGTGATTTTGTTGGAACTTAAATTGTCATCGTCAGCTTCAGCATCATCATCATCATCAGCGCCGTTCGAATTAGAGAAGGAGTAGTCACAGTGTTCGGTAGGATCCAACACTATTCGAACTAACGCAAATGTCATCCAGTAAATCATTCGTCAACACCAATACACGACAACTAAAGGTGGAACTAGCGATACTGGGATTGCGGCAATGTCTTTGACGACTACGTCGACGTCGATTGCAAAGTAGCGATGACTTTTGAAGGTGCTGCTTGAACAAATTAATTCCATCTGGTTCAACACCTCTGACTAGAGATACTTGGACTGCGCTACTATGTTCCCAATCTAATACTCAGAGACCCCGAAGAGTACATAACGACTAAAATATAACAAATTTCTATCGACGAACACATTAGTGAACAGTAATATAATGTGTTTTACTTATTTTTACCTATCACTAGGAAAGAACAGAATCATTGTGGCGTCTGTACGATGATACGACGACGACGACGATGATAATCAAAAGCTACATCTCGTGTTTAATTGTCATGATTACTTTAAAGTTTCCAATAATTATTGAAGACATCACTCGCAAAATACTCACAGTTTTAAGGGGAAATTAAAACACAATCACTGAAGGGTGTAGAAATGAGCTTTACTTTTTCTTTCTTTAGCACAGTTTTCTTATATTTTCTCTACGTTTTGTCCCTCTTTTCATGGCAAGTTGATGATATAAATAAATAAAATAGATCGACCCACGCAAAGATCTGTCGAGGAAACCCCTTCGAGAGGTTGTGACGCAGATGGTACACTTCTTGTGCCGGGTTGATTTCCATCGCACTTCCAACAAGACTCACACACTGAGAACCACCAGTAATTCATAGTTCATTTAACTTAAATCTACTGTCTACGACATTCTGGTTGAAGGCCTCCTGACAGTTTGGTTTCCTCACGTAAGACGATCAATACAAGCTCTTTAGCACTTTCATGGTACGTGTACAGCACAGCATGAAACAACGCAGCCAAAGGCAATGAATGGTGGCGCGAGACCCATATTTGAACTTCCCCAAGGAGCTGATCCAGACGGACCCGAGTAGCCGGTTGACCGCGCGTCCTTCGGAAGGTGATACTACAACCATTGATTGAACACATATCGAACACATGGTTACGTACGTTTTACGCATTGCTGGTTCGGTGAAAGCGCTTGTTGCTACCGGAAGAATCAGAAGTTACAATCAAAACTGACAAACTGCCACGTTTATTTTCTTCCTTGAAGTCGTACTTTTTGCTACAAAACCAGCACGCACAAGGGCTGTGTCCCTCTCGCGTCGCCTTATCGTGCGGTTGCGGTTATAATGTGATAACCTTTTCGGTGATTGTCCCTAAGTCCAAAAACGAATGCCCCCCCTGTGAAGAACACGGTAGTACGTTGCATTTAAAAAGCTGTAGATGTGTTCCTAGCTTCGTTGCAAATATGTTCCCCTCGAATAATTCTCGTAAACTTAAAAAGAGAAGCAAAAATATGCTCGCAAAGCTGGTGAGAACTGGTTTTGGGGATCGTATAGAAAGAATGAAGCTATCAATACGTTTTAATCACTTCGACATGGGAGGGCAAAGGTAAGGATTGCGAATACGTCCAACGGCAGCGAAGTGCGATTGCGCGAGAATGCTGTTTGTATTATGTTAGACCTGTTGTGTATATAAATAACATCGAGTTCGATTCAACAAACTGCAAAACTCCGGGTTAGACTTTACTTGCGCTGGTATGTGAAGTGTAAAGTCAGCCGAGCGGTACTTCACGGCCTACGGAACGCTCTTCCAGACGCAGTCGAATGATAATGCAGTAAACGATCGAAGCCATAGAGTAAGCGATCAGGCGCTAAAAGCGTGTTCATAACTGCGACACAATTAGAGTGAACCGAACATGCCACTGTGTGCATCCATGTCTCCGTTTGTCCTTTTCAAGACCTTAGCCCTTCGCTTGATGCATCAATCTTTCTCATGTTAAGAACTCATGATAATAGTTAAGTATGTAGATGAAATAAATCAGGCTTAAAAAATTACCGCTAAGTTCGGAAAAGTTCCAGCAATTCATAAACGCCCTTCAAATGCCAAATCAGAGTATGGCACAGCAATGCACAGAAAAAACACGCAGTCTGAGTGCGCCTGGCACAATGTGGTACTATTTTTAATGGCACGTGCTTCTATCTAGCGCACACCCGTTTGCCAGTGAACGTTATACTAGTTCAAAAATACACATATAAACAAAGCCAAACATCAAGTACACCTAAACCTCCGTTCTGCGATCCAAACCAACACGCGTGGTGGTAGTTACACCGCAGGAAAGGAAGGTGGCAGGCAAGAGAGAGATTTTCCCTCGGACCGGTTTTGTTACCACCTCATGCAATACCACCCTGCCGGTAGGTTTGAACAGAGAAAACAGCTCTACCTGCACAGCTAGAAATACGCAACAAGTTAAGGTAACACGTTTCGTAAAGTTAAGCCCCTTACTCCTTGGCCTGGTTGGACGGACAAGAAAGATTCCAGTGAAAGTTAATTATGCGAAGAAGACGCTGGTGACGATGATAATCAATTGAGCTAATTGATGTTGATTGTAAAAGGGTAGTATACCTCTGGCATACAGATCGTAAAAAAGCACCTGAAACCCGTCACGAAGGATTATCTTTAGTTGATGCATAGGATGTATGCTAACTCAGGGATCATACGTGAGCAAATTTAATATCTATTTCAAAATAACACTACCATAAGATATGAGGAAAATGTAATGGAACTATGTATAATGAAACTGAAAAGGTTTCACATGAAGCTTCTATTTCTTCACTATATTCCTATTGCTTTCGTTGCTTATGCCGTCCTCCACGGTTATACAGCCTTGAATTTTAATTGGTCTAAGCTTCTTCCAACACAGGTAATTCGGTGGTGTATTGGTACTGGCGTCGGTCTTCAGATGACCGGACCGGAACCAAATCTCATCCATGCATCCAGCCACGGGATGGGATTGGTTATTTAGCAGCGGGTTAGTAAAGTCAAGGAAAACCAGAAAAAAGGCACATACAAGGTCTGCTGAGTTTGAACAGCAAAAATTAGAAGAAAACTAGACATTAATGAATTCAATACTTAGATGTAAGCGATTATTACTTTTGAAGAAGCCTCTCAAATACATGTTAAAACTTTCCATCACATAATAATATGGAAACGCGTGGCAATTTTATGACAGTTTACTGTAAACCAGTGATCGAGTCCAGCTGCTACAAGGCAACACAGCGAAAGGTACCTTTCGCTGATCGATAATCATGTCCACAGTCAGAATGGGTCAGCGTATGGGTCTCGCTTGAGAGCGAGACGGTGTCGAAACGTACTACTGTCGTAAAAAGGGAGCCACGGTGCACACATTAAGGTACTTTTCTCCGTTACATACACACTCAAACACACGCACACGCTGGCCATCGATGTGCGAACATTCGCATTAATCGTTTGTGCGTTGATGATGATCGCGATCGGCTGCGGCCATCGCAAAAGGTTGCTTTGAACGGATGAACTAAATTAGAAACCATCGACCGTCGAAGACGGCTCACCGATACATGACACAGTTCTATTTTTGAGCGACAAGCGAAGAAGAATGTTCTGCTGCTAGCGTTGGCATGGTGGGGCTATGTGTTTTGATCATAATTTTTCTTTTAAGGAGTTTACACCAATTAAATAAATTCTCGTTTTTTTTCGCTATGTTTAAAATTAACCCAGCAAGATATTATGTTTGTTGAGTACTGCCTATCGAAACATTTCGGTTCGTTAGTGTGTATTTCATACGAGCAAGCAAGAATAAAAAAATACAAAAACCACGATATTTAATAGATATGACGACTGCATCTAGTACATCAAGGCCGACAACAAGAGCAACACACCGTAGGCGAAATATCTCATACTACACCGCAACATTATGAACAGTACAACCGTTCAACCGCAAGGTCAACGATTTATGTTCTACTGTTATCAGTTGAAATTTTGGTCGAGGTTCGAGTCGTTTTTTAATGAGTTGAGGCCGCCGGTCCGGTAGAATTTGTGCTACAGAAGGAACAGCGGAAAGCAAACGGAAATAATGAGACTAGAAAATGTAACAATAGATACTTCCCATCATGTTCTTCCAACCTCAAGTTACCGCCTCTTAAATTGTGCAATAGCAAACGAAAAAAAAACACTACCAATCATTTTAAGGCCACCGTTTGCGGCATGGCGAATACATCTTTGGGGTTGATTTCTCTTTATTTGGGCAAACGGTTGCTTTATGTACACATCCCCGTATGGCAACTGTTCAAACCCCTATGAACGGTAATGTCGAATGTTGCAATTTCATCTCTTTTCGATTTCGACCGAAAATTTAATGTTGCCTTTGTTTTTTCATGAAGGCTGGCCAGGCCGTGCATAAATCTATTGGAATGTTAGTACTAAAGTACTAAAAGTTATCGTAAAAATGAGGAACCTTGGGGAACGATCAGATGGCAATAGTGCCAACACCCTTATGTATACTGTCTGGATAGTCTAAACCAAACGTAGTCACAAACAGTAGACAACTGAGCGAAAGGGACTTACAAGTTTATGTACCAAGGACGCTTATGTTTTTTTTACTATTTTTAGCATACACTGAAAAATAACCTTCAGCATAGTTTGAAAGTTTATTTATCTTACCTAACATTCCTAATTTTTCATCAACAAATAATATTGTGTAGAATTATTTATTTATTTGTTATTCCATTAGGACAGGCATTAGCCGTATTTTCAACAACGCTTATACTGAAATTTGAACAATTCCTCCTTGCATTTTGCCTTATTCCGGGGCATTGCTCGGTTCAGTTGGTGTATGCCAATGTCGTTAGGTATAGTCCCCCAGTACTTAATGAAAGTTGAAATTTTTGAATGATATTTTAGTAAGTAGAATTATCTCCAAAGTAAGTAGATAGGACCTCAATGCATTAGAGAAAACCTTCACCACGAACCGTGCCCTTTAACCTCCCTTGACAGACCTTGAAGAAACCCCCCCCCCCCCCTCCCTTCTCCTGCAAACACACACAAACACACATATACGGATAGCTGGTGATGGCGGTTGAGTTTCATTGACATAACACCCTCCCTCCTCGAGGGCCTCGAGTTTTGATGATGATAGATGCAGCAAAAAAAACCTTTTACGATCTACTCACGGATAGACGAATGTTCGCTGATTTCGAGTACCGAACACGACTTCCAATGCGTTATCTCATGCAGCAGTACACGCAACCGCACAACTGTGCACTGTTGGTTTTCTTCTACTCTACCCAACCAGCTGTCGGACGCAATCAGCTGTTTCGCAATCTGTGTGCTGTGTGTGCGTGCTTTAGTGAAGGGATGGGTATATGAGGGGAGAAGGATTTCGATACGATCGTGATCGCGTCAAGTTGGAGTCCTTGAAATGTCCGTACCAAAAACCAGAGCGAATGTATCACTGCTAAGGCAAGATAGGGGAGGCGGTCGCTATATGGTGCTGTAGGTCTTGTGCTTCACTCTCACACTCTGCTGCTGTTCATTAAGCACTCCCGTTGGTGGTTGTATTGTTGCAGCTGATTGATATAGTGTTTCAGGTGTTTTGCAATTGACCAAGAGCAGTTCTGGCCCACAACGCACGTGTCGATTTTTCTCGCACTAAATACCGCTCTATCTTTTCGCCCTTGAGTTTTGCGTCAGCCATTTGACGTCGAACATGACACAGCGGCCAGTAGGAAAAAAAAGAAAGTGAAGTCTAACGGTGCCCTGGTTGCCTCCCTTAAGCCTTTCGTTTGTCCACCGGAGGTGAACGGAGCCCGGGTTCCATCTATAGGGGTGAGGCGGAACCGCGTAACCGAAACCTCATTCAGACGACAATCGCGAATGTAGTGAACAGCACGGAAATAGTACCACTTCCTTCGTTTGAACTCTACTCCAGCCACAGTCACCGCAATTGACGTATGATTTTTCTGCTGCGCCTGTCTATTCTCAAAGCATAGTGAGGAAGCGCACATTTTGCTACATATTACTTCCATCTCAATTAGTTTTGTAAGATAGCTACCTCCACTAGATCGTACGACATACCCTACTACCCTGCACACGATATAACATCTCTAGACAAAGCGGCAGCTACACGAGAATCAGTTGAACATGCAAAATGTATACTCGTGTCACGTTACCTTTATGGCGGCTCGCGTTGGTATTAGTAAAGACCTTTACATTTGATCAGATGTTACGTTGCAAACTTCCACTCTGCTCGTGCAATCCATTGCACCTCGCCCCGTAGTTTCTTGGTTTTTCTCAATCATCCCTGGCGAAGGCAAATTAAATTCTAATGAAATCCATACGTTCCACGTGCCACAACACCGTTCATGATGGGAGACAGACGACGGTTAACGCACACTTTCAGTACTCCAGATCACACACAAAGAAACCATGTTGAAAAAGCCAAGTGTGATCAGCCCCCTCATACTAGTAACTACTAATATATCTAGTAAGACTAGAATGTACTCGCTTAAGTATATTGCCGTGCACTAGAATTATGTAGTGTTTAGTTGATGGGAGGAATTTTGAAATTAGTTTTCTATATAAGAGATTCCTCGGGACCTTAGAACCTCAAACTTATTGGTTCTTCGCTCTCTAACTTCAACATACTATGGACCAGATTGTCCATTAGTGATTCTGAATCTATACTAGCAAACCAAGTTCACTTTTGAATTTGAATTTGAAATGAATGAATCATATATTATTTTCTTAGTCATTTTTGTAAAATTTGACATTTTGATCGGCTTTGGGGTGGCTGGGTCGTGTATTGCTAGCAGCCGCGGTCTTCACACGACCGGACCGATCCCAAAATCCCATCCGGACCAATCCCCTGTACGCAGGAGTGACTATTCAGCTACGGGTAAATGTAGTAAAAAAATCCATAAATGTCAACAAGTTGTTGAGGTTGTTGTGCCGATAAAGAAGTAGAAGAAACATTTTGATCCAAACATTTATTTTGAGACAGTTTTAACGAGGTTATGTAAGATGCTTCGTATCATAATTAAATACAAATAGTGTAATCATGCGTTAAGAACAGTTTGATAATGTATATTTTCATAAAAAACCTCCAACAATCATTTGATATAAGAATCAGCAGATCGAAAGCTTCAACCGGAAGCAAACAAATCCTTTAGCATGATACAACTTAGTATCTTAATCAACGCTTGATATTTGTTCGATTTGTTTGACAAACACCGTCCTAATTTAAGTTGTCATATATCCCGTCAATGATTGTTCTAGATTATCTCTAGCAAAATACGTCACAGTATTGAGCACAGAGGTACACCGGGATTTAGTATCGCTCCTGTCAAGTGAAATAAAAGATCGCGGCTGCCAATTCAATGGTCCAACTCCAGATTTCAAGCATATGTAAGGAATAAATATAGACTATACAGACACACACACGCGAATCAATGATACCAATCGAAGGTTAATCACGAACAAAATACACGCGAAAGGGCTGTTTGTACATCTAGTCGGACCGGAAGGTTAAAGGTACGTACAACAAAGTAGAGCGGAAGCATTCATAATACGAGCGGATGTTCTGGACGAACTTTGCTGTCGGGTTAAACGTTAAGGCTGTTTGAAGTATTGCATTGCGTGATTAACTGAAGCATGAATTGACACACCAAATCCACACACTATATAAAAAGGTACATTTCAAATGAATTGAATTATCAATTGGCGCTTTAGCCACGTTTCGTCGAAGTAAAATCGATAAAATTTTAAGTATGACTAAGACGGCAAAACGTATTGAATGACGTATTTGTTCTTGTATGTATATAACCTCGAGAGACATGAGTATATTCAAACGCTGCTTGCACTATATTTATCATCTTTAATATATAATATTATCTGTTCTACAATGAGCTTTAGAAGAAGAATAAACTCAGGGACAAATTATGATTTTGTAAAGAATAAACCTGTACAACTTTTATATTTTAAAGTAAGTCTATATTTCGAATACTCGTTTTAACATATTACCGTAATTCTTCTTCCAACTACTAAACATTTCAGCTCTTCAGCCAACATAATTGCCTTACAAAATAACTAAATCTTTCATAAATGTAGTACTGATGGTGATTGATTTTGCAGTCGAGAAGTAAATGAACGTAAATGGGTATCTGCCTTGCCCATTTTCGAGCAATCTTGGCTATACGTACAGATAAATGATTAATATAAAGCGCTGAAGAAGTAGTCGTCTAACTTGTTTCAACCGTTTGACAGTATCCAATACCGAGATGACTTGGTTTTATAGCTGTTGCCCGGCTTAATTCAGGCACACCAAAAAATCATTCGTATTACCCTTCCATTCTTTCAGGTCTCCGGATCTTTACATGAACATCTCCATTAAACAGCACGTGGAAACGACCGCTATGGAAATTGTAATTGCGAGTAACCCATAATAGGTGATTGTGGTAGGCACGTCGCCATTTGCGCTCCTCTGTTGAATGTTCTCGAGAAGTGACACCCAAGGACAAATTTATTTTGCTCAAGGACAACACAAAGCAACTAAAAAAACATGTTTTATACAATTATTATAACACAAAGATAGGAACTGCATTAAAAATAATATTCATGAATACAATACAATCATCTAAACTATAAAGAAAAAATGCGATGTTTTCGTTAACAGATACAGTGTAGTTAAGAAAAGAACAGTGGAATTGAAGGTTAAGGTGACCGAAACGAATAAAAATTTGCTGTATGCAATTGATCTGAATGGTCATTGAAACGCTTCAATGTGATTCCAACAAAGTCCAACAATACAGCAACCAGTTTATGGATGCGTTCGCACACAGTGGGAAATCTGGTTATATAAACGATCCCTCGAATACCACGAGACGGGTTTTTTTACAGACAGTATTTTACGTACCATACGCTTTATGCATGAAATCTAGCATAACATGTCCAGTGAGAATAGGTTGAGTATAACATACCTGTAATGGTATTGAAAAAAGATAAAATATTAAACATATGAAGGATTTAGGGTACGAAGGTCGATAAGATTTGTTAATGTATTTATAGATAAATATTTCCCGGATAATAGCAATATTGAATGCATACACGTAATCATTACTTATTTAAAGTTATGATTAAAAACAAAATTTAAAAAAAATTGTTTCATTTCGTTCAAATTCGACTTATGGTGTTTCCTTCTTCGTTTATATTCATTGGCTTTGTTCTACACCATCATCATCGCATCTATTTGATCGCATCATCGTTACTTGAGAGGAAACGTCATCGGTTTGCAGACAACGCACAAAAAAGCAACTCTTGGACTCGCGGCCGGCCGACAACAGACAGGTTTTTTTGGTAGGACTTATCGCATCGATTGCTCGCTCGATCATCGACAAATACAGACGAAGAAACTAACTAAAGCAAAACAAAACAAAAAATAGAAAACTTCATCCAATATTCATAACACTTCCTCCTTTTGTGCGAAGCTGTGCTCGCTTCGCTTCGAGGTTCGTAGCAGCAGAATGGCAAAGACTTGAAAAAAGGAAACCACAAACCTTGCCTAGCGGTCTTTCAGCTTCACTCACTCACTCACTCAAAGCTCCCCACGCCGCAATAGTAGCTAGCGTCATGATCATCTGCATGCGCTACACGATCTGCTCGTTCACCTCTAAAAATATAAACACTCTGTGTTGTGTTTGACTAAGGTATGACATAGCCGCCCTTATTCTACATCCCAGAGGACACACCGACTCTCCACATCGCGTAGACCTGGATACCTCACTTTGCTTCGGTTCTCTTGATTCGTGTTCGCTTTTTTTTTTGCTTTGTAAATAAACGGTTAAAAGCGATGACGTCTGACCATCGGGTCCTAACAGACCCAGAACTGTCGACTACATTTTGACAAAAAGGTAATGAACAACGGCACAGATTTATATCCACCACTACGATCAGGCGTAGAGAATTGAGAGGTGCACAGTTTCAACGTTTGAAGAATAGCTACAGCTGGTCAACGGTGCGTTAAGAAGGAAGAAAAATTGTAAAAAAGGAAAATACGAATACTAACTCTTGAACTTGAAAACTTACATTCCATACTGTAATTTTGAAATTTCTAGAGTTGATGTGTAGATCTATCAATGAAGTTGCTGTCTGAGATGTCTATGTAACCGTGACTTGACACCAGCTTGTACAATTGAATGTCACAAATAACGTTTGTTTTAGATAGATTACACGTC
Source organism: Anopheles marshallii (assembly GCF_943734725.1). Lineage (NCBI taxonomy): Eukaryota > Metazoa > Arthropoda > Insecta > Diptera > Culicidae > Anopheles > Anopheles marshallii. The sequence goes on from NC_071327.1 coordinate 35,873,066, forward strand.
AGTTGGCACCTGAATAATTGAGCTGCACGCCAATCAAGGAGGTTATTTTCAATCAACTTAACATACTAAGCATATTTTATTTTCCTAGTTTATGAGGATTCGGGCAACTTCTGGATTTATACGCTTGTTCTGCGGCACCATTAGATAGATTGTCATATGCCAAATTATCGTCTATAGAGGATACCTACTAGAGATTGGTACACATTCATAACCTAACCAGTGAGATTCGACTGTAGTTCGATTTGATCTATTAAGTCAATCAGTTGATCAACCACACTGTTCGCCCGATAATTATAAAGCACAAAAGAAACCCTTTACGTTTAAACTCTTAAAAAGGAAGGAACTTTAACATGGCACGGGAGTCAATTGTTTTAAGTTCCCAAAAACAAAAAAAAACTAATTGATAGTTGAGATTACTATGTTATGCTCAGTTGTTTATACCCCCCAAAATCAGCTTCCCTTTGCCAACAATTGGTTCGAATCGCTTTTGATTCCGGATGGGGATCATGTGCACATTCGCGCATGTGCCTTTATTTATTTCGTTTGCTGTTTACATTCGAGCGTTTCGCTCGGAAACCCACAACAAACGCGCACGAGCTGCTCCGACCACGATGTTTAGACATCGCGAGACTCCCAACAGATCGCGCAATCGATCGTGGGTGTTGCTGTTGAGGGGTCTTAAAAGGGTGGCCCCCGGATGAATAGGAGATAATGCTAAAAGCATGACGCAGAGTTGTGCGGATATGATGAGAGTATAGGGTTTGAATTCAACGTAATGCTCAATAGTAACTACTGCGAAGGCGTAGAAGGGTGATGAGGAGGGTGAAAAATATAACATTGACTGTACGACAACGTAGTTTAGGAAAGATAATAAAGAATTAAATTATTCAAATTTTCTACTATTAGGTTTGGGTGTTCTACTCTACTTCTGAATAAGTACGGCAAGCTCTCGGATTACTTTCGTAAAATCGAACCTAATCTGGTATATTTTTTTTCTTTTCTTTGTTTTTTTTTTTGAAGCACATGTGTTTTACTACCCTTCCTTCATTCATCGCCGATTCTACCCCCACCTACCCATTATGCCTACACCCTTGAAATAATCAACACCACACGCTCACGCACACAACCGCACGTGTTCGTGTATCTACAACTTTTTGGGCCTGTATCCAGCAGGTGGCGAAGAGCGACGTATGTACATACACAACCGTACGGCTCAAGGGGGTGTGTGCCCCCTGCAAGAAGGGATGATGAGCGAGTGCTATTGGGTTTGAAAACGGAAAACTACATTGGTGTTGATGTTGCGCATGCCATGGTCACCGTGGATATCGAGCATTCGTAGCGAGCGAAACAGACTGAGAGAGATGGAGAACAGCGTGAGAAAGAGAAACTATTCCGCCGTGCAATGGCGATATGACACTTCGCATTTTATATACAGAAATCAGCTGGTCGATTTTGTGCTGGTATGTGTGTAATGTGCCGTTTTCCTCTACTGCTACTGCGCCCAAAACACAACACCCAAGCGATACGTCTTTTTTCCATCTGTCACCTCTTGCGGATCGTTTTCTTCCAATAAAAAAAAACGATATATTTTGTGTTCAATCCTGACAGGGGCCATGTATTTTTTCGACTCTTAATGCTATTAGTATTGTTTAGAACAGCCCAACACGCATATTGTGTACGTCTCTTTTCGCACTCGCCCTGCCGCTGTAGCTCTTTCTCATTTGTATATGCTTTTCTCTCTGATTCCTTTCAAGCAACAGTGGCTCTTTTGGAATCCTGCCATAAGCCGTAAAGTGGTGGTATTTGTGTATACAATTTGAACCATGATCTACCTTCTCCAATATTTTTACACGAATGTATTAATGTGAATGAGGAAGCAAGCAGTACGCATATTGGAGTCCGAAGAGCTACCAGAGAACATATTTTTTTCATAAATCAACATCATCAAAAACGAGAAATTAATTTCACACATGAAATGGCAAAGTTGATCTTTAAATCGCATATTTATCGACTTTTGAATGAAAGAGAAACTGACTGTAATAATAAATAAACAAATTCTAAACGTTAATTCTACTTATAATGGAATACCAATTTGATTTCTAATACACAACGCCATATACAATAGGTTCTACGACATATTCAATAGGTTCATAACTTCTCAAGGTCTCTTTCGATGCATAGAAAAGTTATCTTTGACAATATTACCTCGTTACATCCGACTAATGCTCTGCTCAAACGTCACTATATTCGTCTTCGAAAACGAAACAATTGAAGCCGTTTACCAAAACTCACGGATGGTGGTAGGATTTCCACGTTCACTTTAAAAACACTCATTTCATTCTTCATTCGCAACCAAATTTGCGTTAATACGCAATTTCATTTATCCTCACAGATTCTCCCTCAACGCGTTTTTGTTTCCTTCGCCTGCTTTTTATCCCTGTGTCAGGCTCTCCCAACTCATTTTCTTTCTCTCTCCTGTTTTTATACTGCGCCGTGCGTAGATGATCGCGAGAAGAGCATTAAAAGCTGCGAGAGCATGATGCGATATATGAAATTCGACGACGAAAACACACAACAAGAAAAACATACGCAATCCCTTGAATGACGACTGATTTCTACATGTTTCACGCACACAAGCACTGTTGCAAACCGATCGGAGGTGGCGGAACACTACGCATAATACATCGCAACGCACTGTGTGTTCCTGTGTTTTTTTTTCATCTTCGCAACTGTGGACCTGAACCTACGCACCAGAAGCTTGACGTTCGAACACGTTAAAACAGATGAGTGCTGCGTTGTGTCCATTAATGTAAAGGTTCGTTTCGCACACCATGATAAAAGAAAACGGGCCCAACCTGTCCCCGATGTCTGCTGCCCACATCAATCAGCAGACCACAACGGTTATCTTTCGCTTTTTTGTTAGTTCATGGATCTATAACCGAAACCAAACCATTGCCAGAGATGGTTGTTCTTGGCGGACGCTCTCTTACACATTGCTTTCGGTTGGCGGTGAAAGGTTCTTCTGACGTTTTGCGTTTTGCGACGTACACAATTCGAAGAAAAAACCCTGGCCTTTGCTAAGATGAAATCGAGTACGGAAGGATGTACGTCCTAAAATGGTGTGTAAAACAGCAACAACAGCAAAAAAATCCATCGGTCGATCAACCCATCTACTTTACAAAAGGCCAACGTCCAATGCTTTGACGAAAGTTACATGAGCATAAGAAACCGTGAACATGCGACAATGTATGCATGCGTACATACCGATAAGAACGGATACATAAAACAAAAGAAAATCCTTCTCGGCTAACATTGGCAGGGAGAGATTGCAAAACCTTCTGAGACGAAGTGAAAAAGAAACCTTACTAAGTGTTGTGGCGTAAAGGAAACCTTCTCAGCAACTTATTTAAATAGATGTTAATAAATTACACGTAACCAACAAAACACACTAAAGGTTAAAAATAAAGTCACTTTAGTTCGAAGGGTCGTTAACATATCCCTTACCAAAGGAACACTGAATATTTTTTCGTTTCTACTGTTATGCATTAGACATGAAGGCCACTCAATGTCTCGTAATGTCGCTAAGGATACTGGTAATTGCCTATCGTTTTCTCCAACAACAAGCCTTATCTTATCGACCGACTTACACGTACGCATGGAAGAGAACATATCTCTGTCCGCAAATTCAATCATTCCCAACATATTCCGCGCAAACGTAAATTCAATATTCTACACAACCGTACCAACCAAGGAACATTAAGTGTTCACACGCCAGTCGACAGTAGATAATTAATGAACTGCACAGATTCTGATGCACCCGCATGGGGTTTAATCACTTTTTTATGTCTGTATAACTCACAAGGAAGCCACCCGAATACTTACAGCCTGCAGTGTAAGTCATTAACTGATAACAACGCTCAGTGCCAGTAGGAGCCACACACACCAACGATGATGATGATCACTTCAAAGTCCTCTGTCGACCGAAGATTATGAATTGCGTCTCCAACTTGTCTGTCAGCTGTCCAGACAAGGCTGAACACGTTTTCTTACCTCATCGATATCTGATGAAATTTTGGCGTGACCTAATTCATCTTTAAGTTAGCCTTTTAAAGTGCTTTAATGACCACTAAGGGGTTCTATCACTTTTGTTCATAAAATGGGATTTTCCACCTCCAGTTAGACAGGAGGGTTCGTTCAGCTGAAAATTAATTTAGTTCGCGATTCGACGAGGGTCGGAACCATCGGCAAGTGACCTCAAATTGTATTTTATTTCTGCTTCGCAAAAAACACCTTGGCACGGTCATTGATAATGATGCGAAATCGTAAGTTTCGCTCATAACCAGGGGGGAACCACGTTCACCTTATTTGTTCCAACCGCGAACAAAACCTCTAGCTGGTACCGACGCGATAAAAGTGTTGGTCGCGATGTGGGCCACACGTTAAATAATAATTAAGCTGGGGGTAATATGGAACTGTCGGCCACGTCTCGTCGGATTACATTGGTGTAGCAGTTATTTGCTATCAGTGGTAGGTGTTGCAAAAAATAAATAAAATAATTTTACTCCCCTCCATACCTGGTGTCTGGTTGTGGGAGACTATGTCAACTTTTTGATAATGGACTCATTTGTAATGGAAAAAACAAGCATCCATTCCCATGGCAGACAAATTAATAGGAACATTGAGCATGATTAGTTTTGACCGTAGACAATCATCGGCAGCATTCAGACGGTTTCTCAGCCAGTAGGAATGTCAGTATGGTGGACAGAAACATATTAACGCAAGGAAATAAATGCTAATGACAGTCGGTCGGTGTAATCCTACAGACACACTTATTTGTCAGCCACTCTCTTGCTATTTTACAATATCACTTAAAAACTTTATAAAAAAAACAACACTTTAATATTGATTTTGATTTGAAATTTATGAGAACTAATAACTTTTAATATAACGATCATAAAATTGACTTCTTCTTTATCGGCACAACAACCTCAAGAGGTTGCCATTTCTGGTTTTCATAGACTAGCGGGATAGTCAGTCAGGCGTACGGGAATAGGCGTATAGTCAGGCGTACGAATAGGATTTTGGACTGGTCCTTGGAGCGCCGTGTGAAGACCGGCGCCGTTACGAATACATCAACGAACCAATGCGGTAAAATTAACAGTCAATTATATTTTCTTTAAAAATTTATTTGATTTAACAGACAGACAATTTTATGATACTTTAAGTTAGAGAGTATACATCTTGAATTTATATTTATCGAATAATTGGACAAATATCGAACGGTGAATTTAAAGCATACTGAAGTAGTTTTCTGTTCAGTTTGAAACCGCTCGACGGTATGGAAGTAATTTATTGGAGAAGTTGCATTACAAAATAACCTGTAAAGTTAAAGTATTTACTTGATTTATGTAAAATAAACTATGTTTGGAACAAACGTTTACAAGAATTTTGTCAAATATTCTAAAATATGATAAACATAACCCATCCTGAGTCAACCGAGCAAGAACAAAGGTTTGTTTTGTCAATAGACATAGAAAGATAGCAACAATTTGGTCTAAAAATGTCCAACTGCATTTAAACAACTATTTGATGCTATCATGGACTGAAGAAGCGTCAGAAATATTTATGGTTTCTGTTCTAATGAATCTAGGTAGAGATAGATCTGGAATTATTCGCAATTTCTGAAACTTGTTGAAAAGGAAGCTGATCCTGTTCCAAGCTTGCACGAGTGACACACCGAAATCTTATCATTCGCACAGTTACAAAGCTTTCAAAGTGTCACTCGTGCAAGCTTAGAACAGAATCATCTCCCTTATTTGGTCAGATCCACTTAAATTCCGGATCTATCTCTACATTCTACAGCTACCTTTAGAACAAGTTCCAAATAGTTTTAAGAGGTTAAGAGCTAAGAGTGAACTCCTCACATTCAAGTTTTATTTGAATAGAAATCAAAAATAGCTTAAGCTTCATTAAACAAAATCAAAAACTGTTTAATTTTGATTTTCAACCCCCACCCCCCCTTCCCTTTTACTGGCAAAAATAACTCCAATTAGAATTACCTGATTACTTTCAAATGAGCAATGGATTGGGACAAGGAACTGCACTCATCTACCCACCTTCGGCTATAAGGCGAAGGAGCTTAACTCTTTTGTTGAAAACTATTCACCCACAAAAACACAGCTAAAGCCCAAAGTTTGGCCTGTTAGTTGAACATTGGCATGATTCAATGCAGGATTATGTTGCCTCTTGAAGCAACATCAACCGGCAGCACCACGAGATATTGCATAAGTGGTCAATCGGATTTCTCTTTTCCATTACTATTATATGCTCGAAGCCTATGGGGCTAATATTTTTGTCCATTTCTTGTGTACGGACAACATGCGCTATGTATGTGTTTATTACACTGCTTCAAACCCTTCCGCGTCTTGGGTGTTGGGCATATTTGAACAATTGTTTCATTATGATGAAAATATGGCTAAACGCACATACCGTATACGAAACGATACGAACAAAAGTAAACTTCCTTCACTTTTTCCATGGTAGATTGCATGAAGAGCATAACCATCAAACGTGGCACAACAGCGCTAGATTTACCAGATCATGAAATCTGTTGTTTGATGAACTGAATAAGTGTTTAAAGGTAGGAAAAGTGTTCTTTAGACACACCACACACACACACACGTTGCTTATCGTATCAGCGATAGTGCGCACCAACGCTATTTACCTTCAACACAACCCTGTCATACGCCTCACCAAACCCCTTTTACATATTTCGTCGTTCCATCGCCGAGTCAGCGAAATGTGATGTGAATCGTGCCCATTTTAATGTGACATACGCAAGCACGCGAAGCAGGAAGACTTTATCCACTCGGACAAAGAAATTCCGACATTAGCAACAGTCCAACACGCTGTCAGTAAATGTGTGCCTGGCTGCTTCCCATCCAAAAGGGGGATTCAATATTTTGCGCATGTCCTCCCGTCACGGCTCCTCCTCTTTTCGACCTGGTTCGGTGGGGATCGTCTAGCAACACGGATACAGCTGAAAATTCTCGTTTTTATTCTGTATGCTAGGGAATCCTTTTACAGGAACAAAGAAAATTCTACCATGATTACCCCGTAACAGCGCTTTACCAGACAGACAACGTGCCCTATTTCACTGAAGAGTGATTGATTTTAGAATATCGACCTGATATACTTAAATTTTTACATTAAATAATTTTAATAATTACGTTAGTATAGAATGTTCATAGCTAATTGCACGATAACAAGACAAGAAGTAGCGAATTTAAGAAAAAGCATCACGTTAGTTTCAAATAGTATGAACAGCACTGAACAGGAATATAAAACTAACACGGTAATGTAAAATAATTCAATTATTTCAACAAATGCTTTTAACCTTTTTTGTAAATAACTTTTATTTACAATAAAAATAAAAACAGCTATTTTATTCGCAAAGAAGAAAACACACTTCAATGCCTTTGTTGTCTGCATAGCTGACGGAAAGTAAATAGGGAGACATTTCCACCGTCAGAAGCAAGTCGGAATAACCCACTTGGTGGACGGTGTGTGAGCGACAACAAAGAAGCTACAAACTTTCCCAATTCAATTTTGTGCAGATAGATGCATCGTAACCCTATCCTAACGCTGCCAACACACGGGAGCAATTCGCATTATCCTTGGCCTCAATTCTTCCATCTTTTCTTGCAGTGTTCTTTCTGGTGGTTGGAAAGCGAAAAACAAGAATTATAAATTGCTTCCGTCTGGTGGAAGTTGGAAAAACCGGATGCACTCCAAAACTTAAATAAAAAAAACGAGATTCAACAGAAGAAACGGAACATGTGTAGACATTATTGTTGCGAAAAAAGATGAATCTCCCTGTATGCATTTTAGTTCCAGCAGTGACCGAACGAGATTACATTAATCGTAAAAATGTGGGCAAAAGAATAGTAAGAGTTTTTTGTCCATTAAATAATGTAACTTAACATAACGCTCTGTCTGTATGAAAAATTTCTCTACGATCTATTCCATTTTAAAGTCGCTTACACTTTTTCACAGTTCAAACTTCATCTGCTCTCATGGAAGCCGAAGCCGTACAACAAACAAGCTAGAAAAATGAATTCCCAACAGATACGTAACACACCACTGATGTGATACATCGAATTTAACAAAGTAATGCTGATGATAAACCGTATACAGCATTCAGACAGCTATCGTTCTCCCTCAAAAAGTCCCTTTCGAAGCATGTTCCCGAAGCCAACCAAAAACCAGAATGTGAAATGAGATTTGGAAAGAAAAACGCAAAGCAACAAGCGGAAAAATCGGGAGACCAAAAAACATGGGAATGAACAAAATAAAACCCCATCCAATACACGCAGGACACTGGACAAACTCAGTTTGGAAAGATAAAGAGGACCCGTGCATCGAACGAAAACATCCAACCCCCTCCTATTGCTCGACCGGCTCATGCACAACAATCCACACCCGGAGAGACCTGGAACCGGAGGGCAGCAAACAAAGATAACGTACAGAAAACGCAACGGCGAGTCTTGCACCCGCGTGTGGTTGAAGAGTTTCAAATGTAGTCTCCCCGGTCTGTCATCCCTTGTGGCCCGTCGTTGCGCCGGTTCTGCGTGCACCATAGCATTGTTGGGGAACTGTTCGGTAGTTGCATTATTTGTTGTCTCTCATGTCTCGTTTCTTGCTTTTGTGCACGCAGAAACAGATGATGATGGTTGGTTTGCCAGATAGGAAAGGATCAGTTGCAAAAAAAAGGGTAGATTGGGGTGTTAACACCCGCGGTATATTTAGGAGGAACTGCGAAGTTGTGCATGTTGCAGTGATTGAAGAAGGAAACGAAACATCTGGTTTCTTCAAAATGGTCAAAGTAATCCACGGTCGGGCATATATGTGTCTATATATCAAACGAAGTGTGATATTTGTTTAGCTGTTAACTCCAGGCCGCAAGATTAGTATTGTAGCTTGTCTCAGTTGCAGCTCCTCAGTCGCTAAATGCATTAAGTTACTTCCTTTCCAGACACACACACATGCTACAGCAGACTATATTGACATAACACAAAGCAGGTAACTTGAACCATCCAGTGCTCTCTATAGGTAAACTAACCATTCTCGACCGTAGGAATAACAACATGAAAGGTGCGGCTGCTCTTTGTTGTCTGTCGAAATGGGTCTGCCTCCATGATTGCATGCAGTCTCTTTCCGCACTTCGTCGTGTGCCCCATCATTATTCCGTTATCAACCAAAATTCTCAACATAGTCTAAATATTACAGGATCATCTCATTATCTTACAGCAATATTGTAATATTTCCAAATCCTAACAGCTATTGTTGATATAACTGATTCGTTCTGATATTTTAATAAAGTCAATACGTTTTGGTTCACATTGTAAGTAACATTCGTGTACACGTTTATAGTACAATACGCAGAATTTATGCACCATATTTCTATTGATATAAATGATTGGGTGTGGAACATACACACTTGCACTAGCAGTTCGTTGACCCGTTCAGTCATGTTCGGCTTTTTGACGTCCATTCGTCAAATACTCTGCACACAAGCAGCGAATCATTGAAGCGTCAAAATCAATGGAAGGATGAGTCCGAATGCTTACTACATCGGGTTCGTAATTGGGGTCGTAAATGGGGAGAATTACTTTACAGAACGGAACAGATCAACCATTGCAAAATGCAGCAAATGTTGTACACTCTTCAAAAAAAAAACCTGTTAGTCAGATTGACTTGCTCAAGAGTGTATCATCACAGAACAAGTTGTTAGAAGTTCCACGGGAATAAGAAACGATTGGTACAGAAATAAATACCAGTAAACAAGCTTACATTATACGTCTTATTGGCTCGGCTCGACTTTCTAAAAATGCCCTTCATCATGACGCAATAATGCTTTGCAAAATCTCCCCAAGTACGTCATCCACACTCCATTTTGTGTTCGTTCCGCACGGTGATGGCAACTGTAAGTCCAGGGAGCAAATCGCAACCAGCGGCCTCTCATATACTACTCAAATATGATATTAGCAAGCATATTCTGAAATTTTCGTTTACATCTAATTTTCCATTCGCAAATTTACGAATGAAAATCAAAAAAAAATATTTAATCTCTGTTTTGCTTCTGCGCTGCCAAACACGAAGCGAGACAACCGAGTTCCCGAGCACCAATTTGACAGCGCACTTTGTCTTGTTTTTTTCTTCCTCCGACGGCTGACAGCTGATTTTGTTGACAGTCCGCTTTTCATTGCGTTCGTACCTTCGAACCCCACCACTTCGCATCAACGTTTGGACCAAATGCACGGTTGCTACATACAGCAAACGCAAAACATCTCACCAACACATACACGCAACGCAATCATTTCTGTTGGCACTGTGTGCGTTTAATCCACACAAAACCTCCTCTGCCGTGGTGTGCGTGATATTTTTAATTGATCATACCAAAGTTCATAAATAAAGGAAAGAAGGTTTATATTTTCATTAGAATCTCAACGGATAGATGACATAGAAAAGATTCCTTTCGATAAATTTCGACGACAACCACACGCAATGAACACCAAAATGGATCACTTTAATCAGACGATTATGTCGGTATTCCCCCAAAAACCTCTTACCTTGTTGAAGTAGATTCGAAGAAACTCGATAGCACGAAGATAATGTTATATAAACCCGTTTTTCAGACACGGAAAGTCTTCCTTCACCAGTTTAATCAGCATATTGTCTCACGTTGGGGATTTTTTCCCTATCGCGACCCCTTTCTGTATGACGGTGGACGAATTTCCACACCTTCGTCCGGTAACAGCAAGACAGGCGGACCACCTCCTTCGTTTAGTCCGTAGTTCGATTTTCTTTTGCATGCACGACACGGGGAAATAATTTTTAACACTCAGCCACTCAGCCTGCCGTACGTATGTTGGCGCAAGTGGTTGGCGAATTATTGTTTTTGTTTTAATTTCCGCGATAAAAAATGTTCTCGATAACAAAGCGATAAAAAAGTCTCACAAACTTAACGAGGTTGCTTCAAGGATTGCAGCAGCAAATCGCGAATAGAAACGGCTTGCATAAAAAATACACACGGTTTTGTGGTAATTCACTTCACAACTTACACGCACACACAAAACCACAGCTATCGTACGCACGCAATTACAAAAATCGAATTTCCTCACAAATAAGCACTTGCGACCCCCCCAGCGGACAGATGCAGCCTCGAGAACGTAGTTCACAGCACCCTTTTCCGATGGTGGTCAGCAATGAAATAACGACGACGAAGCAGGAAAACCACGCACTACTTGGATCCTATGGAAAAATTTTATTTGCCCCTGCGTTGCGACCAGCCCTCTCTAGCTCTACCGCTGCCTTATCCGATAACGTTTGCGTTAGTGTCCTGGGTATGAATTTTCCAAACACCAAACTCACGCACACTGTCTCACAAACTCAATATTCACCGTGCTGTGCTCTTCAGTTCAGCCTTTCACATTCACTCTACTATAGCGCTTACAGCTCCCCTTTTTGCTTATCTTTCTCACTCACTCTGTATGCGTTGCCCTTTGTTTCTTTATTTTCGCTCTCTATTGTGCTGACGTTCACGCAGCTACCGTAGCCTTTCTTTCTCGCGACGTCCCGTTGCCAATGTCTGTGCACAGTATCAGGGTCAGTGAAAGAAAAATCAGACTTCACTTTTTGTCTTTTGGGGTCGATTTTGCCACTGATTTTCGCAAACTTTGAGCACCAATTTGAACTTGGGAATATTGCTTTAACCGTGTACAATATTTTTTTGTTTGTCCAAATTGTTAAATCGACGTTTATTCACCCTTCTTCACGATTGTTTCCACCTCATTAGCATCACCGTTTGCATTCATTTAGCTCCGCAATAACACTTTTGCCATTTGCCTGTACACACTGCTGCTGACTTAGCCCAGAGTTTTTAATCCAAAGGTTCGAGTTGAGCGATAGTGCTCGTCGGAGCATCGATTTCCAAGCAGATGAAAACTTACTGACTTGTTTCGTGGCCTTGGACAACGGCGAATGATTCTCTGACTGAACTGAAAAATGTATGTACTTTGCCTGAACGCTCGATTCGGCCCGTATGCGAACGGGACTAATTTGCCATAGAATCTGGGGAGCCCCTTGTCACACACACACTCACACTGCTGGGAGTTAACAGTGATACAGGCGACGTGTGTTGGTAGGTCTGGTATCCTTTTTTACACTTGCCCAACGATTCGAAACGAAGGAAAAGTTGGTCTGTGGACACGTTTCAAAATTCACACTTCCCTACACTGTAGACGGTTGAAACACCCGAATGAAAACTGTTCAAACACGGGATATTCTTTGCCAAAATATGAACACAGTGGGTTTCGAAAGTGGAGGAAGAAACGATGGCTCCCTTCGATGCAAGTAGTCTCGATCGAACAGCTCGAACGTCCAAGCGCACAGCATCCACAGTGAACAACGAAAACTGAATGGCTAATGGTACGCACGTTCCCGTGCTCCGAAACCATTTTTTCCTACCATTCGTGTGAAGACGAATGTGGCAATGCCATCCATCAGGTAAGTGCGAACGATGTAGCACGTCTACCCTGATGCTCTGTACGCTTTACTCTTATACAACCTAAGCCTAGGTTTTAATACGTACACAGCACTTGCCATACGTAAACCCCTAGCGCTACCGATTTGTAAACACAGTACATATTTATTAGTTACGAATACGAAGGTATAAAATAATTTAAAACTTCAAAAATAAATACCGTACATTTATACATGAATATGAGACACCTCATTGTAAGAGTTTTGCATAATTATTACATTGAGAACATTTTACGAGAACATTTTATGTTGGTTAAAATCATACATTGATTTGCACACATTTTTTCTACAAACTCTAAATTACGAATGTGGAATCTGTTTTATTAAATCGGTATTGAGCACTGTTTCGAGGATTGAAACATTTGTTTTAAATTATATTTGTACGCTAGTGGAATCTTCGTTACATTCTAGTTAAATTAGTTGAACCTTCTGGGACCACGTTTTATAAGTCAATTCCAATCTTGGAATATGCTGATGGCAAAGACTTCATTGGTTTACTGTTCTCCTACGCAGCGAATGCTTACCAAAGGATTGGGCAAGTGGAGGAAATTCTCAGGTTGGAGATTAACGAGGCAAAAACCAAGTTGATGGTAGCAACACTAGCGACCCTACTAACAAATCCTGACCTAACTTATTTAAAATTTCACCTATTTTGGGTCAAAAGTCAGCACCTACAACAACATTGATGTTGTGAAACGCACTAAGGTGCTGGCTGCCAACCAGGATGTCTACAGCCTGAGTAATCTTCTCTACTTAAACCCTGTAGCGACGAATGAAGCTGGTACTATATAGAACCTATATAGTTTCAGTACTCACACTCACATAGACTTTTGCGCAAAACTGACGAAAATCGCTTAGCCGCGTTCGAGGGAAAGATCCTCAGAAGAATATAAGACCCCGTTTGTGTGACAGGACAATGAAGGAACCGTTACAAAGACTAGCTGTATGAGCTGAAGGGCGTACTTAAAAACCTAAAGCGAATTAGACTCGCCAGGTTAAGGTGGGCTGACTAACGTCATGACAATGACACCGGACAACCCAGTCCATAAAGTTCTTTTAGGTTGTCCACATGGACAGAGGAAGGGTAGGTTCAAGTTGAGATGAAGTGAAATCATGGCGTTACTGCGTCGGCCAGAAACCCAGATGATAAGTCACCCATACGAAAGATAACTCATGGATCTGTCAATATATCTTCAAATAGTTAATAATCGGCAATGGAAAAAAATCTATTATTTTAAGTTCCTGTCGCACAATTAAAACTACATAACACGGAATGACACAGTGTCTTATCAAATAATGAAAGATAAGTACTGTAAACTATCAAATTACAATTCACAATGTTTGCTTCCAATAATGTTTTTGACCAAATTTATACCCCCGTTAACCCATAGTCCAATGGCACTTCGGGAGGGTGAAAGAGAAAGAACGATGCGGGACCACTTTTACTTCCCCTCATATTCGATGAAGGAGTGTTAGTGAAAACAATATTCGAGCACATACATTCGAGCACCCATGCGACACGAAAGGAAGACTAACAGGTTGGTCATTGTGCAGATTGCAAATTTACAAATTTGTTGTTTTATGCCATCCGATCCGAACTTTGCTCAATAATTACTACTTACAATTATTGCTACTTGAAAGATGCTTGTACAAGCATATAATACTTTGTTCATAAAATACCCACCGTTAAACGACAAATATCAAGCTTGGTGTTAGAGTAAATAAGCTGGAAATCGCAAGAAATTAACCCATTTCATAGATCTATTTCTACTTCGTATACGTTTAAAATACATTGTTTTTGCGACTGCGATCGTAGAACCGTGCGACCCAAGTCATTTACCAGGGAAGTAAACGTACGATTAGAGGAACTATATACCGACGAGAACCGTGGAAGCAGGAAACACCACATAATATTCTAAATTCGCTAGACCCTTGGAAGGATAGAAGGATAATGAGAAAAACATGAAGACGAAACCATTGGGCACATTAAAGTATGTACATGTATACTATTTATCACATACCCGAAGCCGGATAGTTTGCCCTGCGTACGGAGGGTTGGTCCGGATGGGATTTTGGACCGCTTCTGTCGTGTGAAGACCGGTGCCGCTACCAACACACCACCGGCCATGAAACGTAAAAAAAAAAAAACATTGAAATTGTGGGCTGCGATCGACGATGATGCAAAAAAGATAAGGAAACTGTGTGGCTCGCAGAAGTTGCCACCATAACCTTCAAAAGATGTGATAACGCCACTTTCTACCGAAAATGATCTCTGAAGGATACGAAAGTAAACTTTGTATCGTGGATCGCAAATCAGCTTATGACAAAATTTAGGCGAACCTCAAAAGAAGCATCTACTCCAATAATACTTGATCCAAATGCAGGGTCAACTTATCGATGTTTTTTTTTGCTAACTTTTTTCATATTTGACGAATGTTCGCCGTTGTTCAGAGAATATTGGTGAAACATTCTTTTTCTTGTTAAGCTCTAAATCCGTTGTCCGTCTTGATGAGCAACTTTAGATATATTGAAATCGAAATACTTAAGTCGCTAAAACAATTAGTAATCAATTACAGTATTTAAAATGTCTATTTTTTTGTTACCTCGAACAAAACGCTACGCTTTTGCTACGGGTAACAGCAAGCATTTTATTTAAACAAGACACCGAAAGAAGTCATATACAACATACTGTCTGTACTGTTTGCTGAATACCACACCAATTTTGCAATCATTTGACATAAAAAAATAATATAAATTCAACCTATGACGATGACCTTTATGGGTTTGTTTTGATTCAAACATAAATTATACACAGACAGGTATAGTTCACAACGTAGAAATGGGTTCAAGAGTTTACAACCAAACCAATGACGACCAGCTCGTTTGCACAACAGATAATCGCATCCAGGGAGTCCCCGAAAAATTGATAACACGGAATCATCCGCCAGTCTACATGGAATAACATCGCCAACGCAAGATTAGTTTCAAGTAAGCATCTGTGGAAGAAAGTTCGTTTGTAACAAGTGCAACAAGCCATGGGGAGCAACGGAAATCCCCAGCCGTATCAGCAACTGTTTAATGTGTCAATTAGTGATGAAATCGATTCGTTTCAAGCTAAAGTATACAACCAGCAAGTCCTTCTGGTAAGACAACAGCGATCGTTACATTGTTTCCGGCTGGAACCGAACACGAACGAATGGAAGCTGTTATGGTCTCGTGAAAAGTTTTTTGACGGAAAGCAGCGCGCGTTCTTTGTGGATGAATCAGGTTGGATGTTGGTGAAAAATCGTGATGGATTGCAGTTTTACCGCATGGCAGGCAACGATCTTACATTGCATCACTACTGTTCTGACGGAAGGTATCGCGATATGTACGGGTGGAATGATTCCAGCACAGTTTTTCTGATGGGTCACATTTATGCGGATGTTACTGCCATCGGAATACTAACGCGAAACAAACGTGGAGCTATAAAATTCGAGCAGATGGTGGAAAGTGTTGTGCTTAAAGGTGGAGCTCAACCATTGTGGCAGCTGTATGATTCGAGTCTACCGGATACATGGAAACTCAATGCAACATGGCTAGGTTTGGCAAGTACTCGCGGCACCCGTCAGGTCGCCATCGTTGAACGATCATCAAGCGCGATAATTGTGTATAAGCTGGACAAAAACTATCTTCCGCAAACTGTGGGCCGTGCCGAAAATGTGCCATTCACATCTGATAGTGACGAACGCATCTTGTTTGGAAATATTCTCAACAACAACGACTTCAGTGACATGTTACATCTTAACGCGAGTGGAATGTTTCTGTACATGCAAAAAAATGCAATCTACCAGCTAGTGACGCAAAGTACGCCAATGCTCACTAATGGCTGGGAAAAGAAACATTGGAACGGTGCCAGCCTGATCGATGCTGATGGTGATGGGAGGGATGAACTTTGGCTGTCTGGTCCGCAAGGTATCGTAAGCTTCAAAATATCAAAAGCAGGATTTGAATGTATCTCCTCCGGTTCTGAATACCATGAAGACGTACGTTATGCAAGAATGGTCCAAATAATTCCTAGCGCAGATAAAGCCAGAGCAATTGCCATCAGTGGAAGGCAAATTATTTCGTTTCCCCTTGCCATATCAAAAACTTCCACATGTGCAATTAAAGAAAACGATATAAATGTTCAACCTGCACCAACCAGTACGCATCCTCAATCCATTTTTGCGCTCAACACACAGAACGGACCACTAGCGCATGCCGCGCTTGGAGAGCAAATCGACACATCCTTGCTGTTCGAACCGATTAATCCAATGAACGGTAACCTAGCATTCGGCATACCTTTGCTCGTAGTTGGCAGATTGTTCACCCTGTCCACTGTTAAGTTTATCACCTATCAAGAATCTTCCAACATATCGGGTACGATGGGCATTGGCTGGTCGCTTCAAATAGATTGTGTGTTT
The DNA here is from genome assembly GCF_943734725.1 of Anopheles marshallii. NCBI lineage: Eukaryota > Metazoa > Arthropoda > Insecta > Diptera > Culicidae > Anopheles > Anopheles marshallii. Next base: position 35,890,114 of record NC_071327.1, read on the forward strand.
ATCGATCGGAGGGACAGTATTTTTCCGGAAGAGCATCGCTACTATTTGATCAAGGACGGGTCATCCTTTTTACTGAAGCATAACAAAACTGCGGATAATTCTGCAAACGATCAAATTGCAACTTTTACCATTGAATCTAACGACAGGATGACCGTCACATTTAACCGTGCCCTAAACCAATGGTTAATTGAAGATGGTAATGGAGAAAGCTTCATCTACGGAACATATGGCGAGAAGAGCTTCGTGAAAATGGATGCTGGAGCTGAAGATTGGCCTTTTGCGATCCAACGTAGTGATATGCGTACACAATATCCATCAGTGTGGTACCTGATAAGACACTTCGATCGTGCCGATCAGTGGCTGGAATATTCTTACGTAAAGGAACCCAAAGCGGAGGATTATCAGCTGGATTCGATTAAAACCAGCAACGGGGCTTCGTTGATACTCTCCTATTCTAATCTGTTCAATAAGATGCTTCTGACGGGCTTCACTATCCGCACCTTGAGCTACGTGCAATCGGCAACTCTGCATTACATAGAGCAGTATGACAATGCACTTTTAAAGCGTATATCCCAGCAAAACAACGACGTACTAGAATTTAGCTACGACGGACCGGGTGGTGCGATGAGTGAAATTATTTACCCCAATGGTTTGATTGCTAAGTTTGACTACACTTTGCTGGAAATTGGTCGTGATGTGCTAATGAACCACTTCGCCACATACTCTCATCCTCGTACAGCTTATGGCCCTGGGTATCTTTTGATTGCGGACATCACTAACCAAGCCCAGGTACGCTTACGCATAACCGATGCTCTCGGTTCGGACACCGTTGCGTTGGCAGGTTCATCTCTTCCTATGCTGGGCAAACTTCCAGTTGTCGACTACGAGATATTCACTGGGGAGTCTTTCTTCGCCGTACTGCTTCACCATGAAGAAGCGCAATCTGAGCTATGTTTATTTCAAACACGAGCGGACATATGGCAAGCCATTCCTACATATATAAAGCTGCCGAAGAACACATCTATTTACAGTGGCCACAACTTTCTTCTTGCTGTACAACAGCACCGCGTAACAGTTATCGATCAGCAAAATGGCAAATGGAAATCATTGAAACCGTTCGTCTTTGAGCAATCTGCACTAAAGCATTACTTTTCACACGGTTTCCTCGCCTACGATGATCGACAGCTTCAGATATTTGTACGCCGTGATGGCCAATGGGCATCGAGCGTGCTATCATTTCCTGCGGATTTGCTAGCAAACAGTACCGGCGTGTTTGATCGTTTTGACCATCCAGAGGAAGTAATGCGTAACTTGCAGCAAGGTATAAAGCTCGATGCACTGAGAATGTTCCATAACGTACTGGTTTTTCGTTCGCTACATCTCGACGGTTTTAAGCTTTACGCCAGACTGCATCTTTTACACATGAATTGGAAACATGAAATAAGCCGTCAGACGGTTGTTAACATACTCATTGAAGATCTTGCCACGTACACCTTTAACCCGCCCGAGGCAGATGGCAATGTGTTCGTGTTTGGTTATCGTTTGGAGAATGGCAAATTCCGACTCAAAGTGGTTAACCATCGGGGGAAAATCATTGACGAAGTGGAAAAGATTAAGGAGCAAATTGAACAGGACATCCGCGAGCATCCTAACGCACCGGAAGCGGAGAAACAACGCTATAGGCAAGAATCGCACACCAAAATCAACGATGAGCTGGAGGATTTGTATCGCAACATCACTGCGCAAATTCCGTTCGCCATCGATCCCTCGAAATTCGGTGTGATTGTGAACGATGCACACATCATTGCTGCCAGCCACAAGGTGTTGTTCGATGGTATCGATTGGACTACACAAAGAATTCCTCAGGAAGAGTTGACGCTAGACAGAATGACGATCAACTTAGGCCCATTGTACCAGTTAGTGAAGGCGCATCGTAATGCAACGTTTGATTTGATCGGTCCAAACAATGCTACCGTGTTCAACACTGATACCAACAATGCCACGGAGTTGCACATCAGATATCCTGCCTTTATGGCGGTGCAAACGAATGACTCTGCCGTGCAGTTGTTTAATTTCCACCGAAGCGAGTTAACGAGTCTTCCTGCGGGCGAACTGCTCGACACAAACAGCAATTCAATGGCCATCATCAGCACCACCAGTGACGGGAAGAATGTGTATGTACGGTCGATGGATTCGTTTGGAATCACGCGGAAAAATGTGGTCTGGCGTCACGAGTTTGTTGACAGCAGGAAGCGGAAACTAACCAACTACTACGAATTCAACGCACAAACTGCGAAACCTTACGAGGGCCAATTTCTGATGTGCGATGTAAAAATTATTCCCGCCAGCATGGAAGGACGTTATGGATGGTACAAGGTGCATTATAACTTTGCCAACAGTACGCTGAGCACGAAATCGGTTTACAATGCCGCTGGTGAGTTTGTCAAACTAGTCGATCCGGCGGACGGAAATGCCGCCAAAACGTTCGATCCCGACGGTGTGTTAACGGCACGCGATGGAAAAACAATTGTGGCCGATTTCCGCCCATTTCGTATGTCAGAGCAAATGGTGTCCTATTACGGGTTTGAGCCTTACGAGCAGAACTTAGTCGGGAATGGAGGGCGTTGGAACTGGACGGGCGGTGTGATACGCCAGGAAAATGGAAACCATTTTTTGCACCTCACCCAGATGAAGTTCGTCAGTGCCACGTTTGAACCGAAGACATCGTTCGATTCGTTGATCATTTCATGCTGGCTAAGGGGACCTATAGGTCAGCAAGACATCGGAAGCACACTTACAGTTCAGTACAATGGAAAAATAGTAAACGGATCGGCTGCATTTTCCACCAATGGCTGGACGTACGTTGAAGTTGTGGTTGAGAATTCCAATCGATTTGACGTGAAAATTTCACCCAAAACCAATTCCTTCTTAGACGTTGATCATTTGAGAGTTTTCCCAGCCCAGCTGGAACTGAATGTTCACATTTACGACACAACGTTAGCAAAGGAACGATCGACGCTGCACGCCTCTGGACTGTTATCACATCGACTTTACGACACCTTGGGCAATGAAATGGGCCGCATTAATGAACATGGTTCGATCGAGCATTTATCTATTTTCTCAAGAGGCAAAAATTCACGAATCGAAATGCTGCCTGCGGTGGGAGAAATCCTGGAACCAGCAGAGCAGAACACTTACTACGGTCACTTCCGACACGTTCCCGATACAGCTGTCCTACGATTTCGATATGCAGGAACTTCGCAACCTGGTGACATACGCATAGAAATGTGTGCTCTGCCATTTCGTATCGAGCTATTCGATGATCAGGCAACGTTGATAGAACGCTCTCAAAGGACCGTCATACCTCGCGAGGGCGATATGGTGATCTTTTGTAGCAACACACATTACACCATTTGGGTCGATGGTCAGATGAAGATGGAGAATTTTGCCAATCGGGCACGTTTTGAGCAATACGAACTCAGAGGCAAAAATACACACATTTGGGATGCAATGTTGCTTTACGATGTAAGTGTGAAGGTAATCTATTTGACTGATTTTGGCATGCCGAAGCAAATACTGGAGCTGAAGGAATCCAACTCCATTGCCTTGCAGGAAATCGTGTACGATGAGCTAAATCGACCCGCCATCAAAACTAAGTGGTCCGAAATGGATAGTACTACGTCAGCAACGTTGTTTGGCTATCGACACAATTTCATCGAGAACGAAGAACGGTTTTGGAAAACGGGCCAAATGGAGGGCACAATAATACGGCTGAACAAAGATTGCGAAGGGTTCCCGTACAGCCGAACAGTTTACGCAGATAATCCACTGGAAGAAAAAATTGTTCAATCCGTCCCTGGAAAACCCTTTGCTGTAAATAGTGCTTTTGCGAAACATTTCAACAGCAAACAGCAAATCGATTTTCTCGAAAACCTTTTTCCTTCCACGCACGGTTTTCACTACAAGAACGAACGCTATCCCGATCAATCGATCTACTTAACGGTGTACGATCGACGCAATCTGAAGGTGGCAGATTATGTGCGAACGTATAATGGCGATCATCACCTAACCACGTACAAGTATGATGCAAATGATCGATTAGTTCTGCAGCTACCTCCTGCGTACCACGAGCAGGCGAATACCTTTTCCAGTACAAGCCCCTTTTTTGTAGAAACGTACTCGTCCGAACAGAACGAATTGCAACGTTCCTGGGGCACATGGTACGAATACGATCGTCAAAGTGGATTGATGACGGTCAAAAAAACGCCTGATGCGGGAACCACCAAGTACCTGTACACACCGGAGGGCATGCTGCGATTCGTCGTGCAACAGAACAGTAGTAACGTCATGTACTACACCTACAGCTCCGTGGGAAAATTAAACCAAAGAGGAATTGTCGAACTAGACGTGAAAGATCTTACGACATATCTGTCGAACGATTCGCCATTGCCTGTTTCTTCCAATTTCTTTCTTCTCAATCACGGGCACAAGGACGTGGCTCCGCTACATCGGCACAGGGTGGAAAGTGTCAGAAAGATATCCGACAGCCATATACTCTCCGATTTGTTGTTCTTTGATCATCAAGGGCAGCTTACCACAAGCGCATTATATTCGACCGGTAATGTCTCGCTGACCATTAATTACAAGTACAGGAAAAATCTTTTACACGAGATTGAATATCCGGCTACAGTAAAGGGGAAACATTTTCGTCTACAATACGACTATGATCACCGTGGAAAATTGACCGGCATCTCGAACGCTGCCACTGGAGAAAAGTTCGTTACGATTGAAAATAATAGCATGGGCCAGCCCAGACGAATGCTCATTCAACCTAAATCTCCACATGCATATCAACGTACTTTTCAATACAATCAGCCAGGGTACTTGACGAAGATAGAAGACCCGTATCTGTCTGAAATGATTGACTACATCGGTTCAGGGTATAGTGGACGTCCGATCGGTGATGGTACAGTGCAGGCAACTCGTTTCAATGCAACGTGGCAGGCAAATAGTGCATCAACACACCTCAAACTGAAACCTTCACACCTAGGGAAAGGACGCAGGTCAAAGCTTTGCTACGACGCACTAGTATCTGCAGGATATCTAGATTCACAAGGAAGACCATTGAAAAGTTTCTACCCCTTGCTTGAGCTCCAGCTACCCATTGTGTGCCGATTAGGGACGTACGGTAATCAGATTGCTGCAATTTTAACTGATCGAGGATTCCCACAAATTTACGGCCACCGATACGATTACGGAAACCATCGGCAGCTGATTCGTGCCAAATACTTTCAAAGCAGTGCCGAAGAGAAGTTCAACCCATTACGAAAAGAAACATTTGCCGAAATTGAAGGTATAACTGTGGACAGTTCAGAAGACATTTGGGAGAAGCTCAGGGAATCTGGATACTTGCACAGTGACTGTAGTACTAGCAGTGAAATGGATTGCCATGGTTTACCAGGAAAGTCCCTCTTCCAGCCGGTTATTGCTAATCACCCGAACGCGATAACACTAAGCAGCTTACTGGTACGGGTCATCACACAGCGTAAGAACCTTACCAAGGCCCTATTTGATCAACTGTGTGCCGGGTGGTATAAGGACGATACTTCGGAAGCTATTACCAACATATGCAACTCAACCTGGACGATGCTTTCTGACGCAGGTTTCATTGGACCAAAGTCAAACTTTGGCATGGCTGCAGTGAGTCAAGAATTGCGTGAAATGTTAAGCGAATATGCGCCACATTTGCCAGCAATTATCGGTGTACTGTACGACAAGTTTGCCACCGCATTGGGCTACAGCTCGGCTGATGTTCAGTCATATGCGATCGATGCGAATGGAAATCATCGACATTTTTATACCGGGTTTCGGCGATACCGACTGCAATATGTGAAAAATACGAACAAAATAGCTTTCGTCTATCGGACCAACTTTACTGCTCAGTCGGGTCTCGAAGAAGTACGCTTTCCAGTAGAGCACAACGAGGATGGCAGTGTCACTCGTGCCTTGCACAAAGGAATCGAACGTATCGTGTACGATCCACTCTCTAATCGGGCAACGGAAATTACGCTAAACGATGGAAGGCAGCTAAAATTTGATTACAACGTTCGAGGGCATCGTCTGTACAAGCATGTGTACGACCGTAGTGGAAAGTTGATCAGAAAGAAGTACTACATCCGTGATCTTCACGGGAAACCACTGGTCGAATACGATGCGGTCTATAGAGGTAACGAAGCCGAAAGCGACACACCGTCCAACGTGCGATCAACGGTGTTCCTTTACGCCGGCGATCGATTGATAGGATTTATGCGGAATAATCAATTCTATAGCGTTGCACTTGATCACGAAGGATCGGTGAGGTTGGTTGTAAAAAATGGCGAAATTGTAGCCGGATACGACTATCTACCGTATGGAGAGTTGCTGCGATCGTACGGCGTGGATCCCGACGGTGGCCTCGACTATCGCTTTACAGGCAAGGAATGGGATGAAGAAACGAATCTATACGATTTCCACGCACGATTATATGATCCCGAACTTGGACGGTTTCTACAGATGGATCCAAAGGAGCAGTACGCTAGTCCATACCTGTACGCCGGCAACTCTCCCGTGTCTTTGGTTGATCCCGATGGTCAGTTCGCTTTCCTGGTTGTGGCCTTGGTAGCAGTGGGAGCATACGTTGGAGCGTCGGCAGCAAACAACTCTTGGAACCCTGCCAAATGGGAGCTGAAGAAGGCATTACTTGGTGGACTGATCGGTGGTGTGATCGGCGGCTTTGCACCTGTAGGTATCACTGGATCGGTTGCCTTTCTTTCCGGCTACATCGGAACTGCAGCGGCAATCGGTGTAGTAGCAACGACCTCCGTCGGCTTTGCCTACGTTAGTTTAGCATCCGCGAACAAAAGTTGGGACCCGAGCAAGTGGGACTGGACCCAACCGGGCACATGGAATGCTCTGTTCATCGGTGCACTTTCTGGAGCCACGCTTTTCAATGCTATCGGAGGTATCCATAAAGCGTTCATTGGATACACTGGCCTATCGCGCACTGCGTTCGTTATCGTGACCAGCGGAACGACTGGTGGATTTCTGCTTTACTCCGGTAGCAAAGCTAACGATGGAAGCTTCCGATTTTGGGAATGGGACTGGAGCAACCCTGCAACAGTGTGGGGTGCAATCGAGGGCGCCGCCTTCGGTTTATCACTATCGCCAAAGCTTAACTCAGTTACCCAGCAAGTGGCTGGTCGTATGGAAAAATTTAAAGAGATTGGAAAGGCTATGAAAGTGAACGACTTTAAAGCAGTCGGCACACTGCTGAAGGAGGAACTGAAGGCCTGGCAGCAGGTGTACAAGAATGCTATCAACAGCGACACGATACAAGACGCAATTGCGGCCGGGAAAGCAGCGGGACGACCAGGTGGCACCATTTTGTTGGATCATATTCCCCAGGGGCCAATGAAGTTGATCGATGAAATTTTAACTATAGAAAAGCTGTTTTTAAATTTACAGAAGAAAAAGGAAAAACGAGCCATTGCTTATAATAATTCTACACTTTCTTTACTCCGATTGGAAACGATGAAGAATCAGACAAGTTTGAGACAGCTAGAATATTTAAACGATTACCCACAAGATAAGCTTTTCGTAGTGTCAAGCACAAACAAAATCTCCCATTGGATAAACAGAATCATTGAACGCATTTTCAATAACATTACCGAAGACGGAACCAAGCAAGACGATGCTCAAAGCACGATCACTCCATTTACAGCTCGTGGAAAGATACCTCGAAAAAGCTTCCAAGTATCCAACTGTTTCCATACATTCTCTGAAGATAAGCTAAACGGAATCATATGCTACGAGAAGTTCGGACTTTCCTACGTGTTCCCTCATGACATTAACAATGTTATTAGTACGACCGAGGATAACTACTCTTTATGCCAACCGATAGAATATGAGGGACTGCCTTCAACCACCTGTGCAGGTAGTCAAAGTTCTTACGTTTTTATACCATACAGTCGATCTATAAACTATCTCGACCTTCTGAACGGATCTCTTACGTTGCTTCTCGTAGCCCCAGCTATTACGAAACAAGTCACTTCGTTTATCGGCAAAATATTATTTAAGAAGCCAATCCAGCGTCAGCAACTGGTTTCAAAACGAGAGCAGCAGAGTATAAGTAGAATGTTGAATGAGTTGCATCAAACAGTGAAAGAATACAGGCAATTTGCTGACGATCTAAATTGTTGCAATTGGTTGGAAAATGTGTTTCAAGATATCGAAGATGATGCTAAAATGTTTCTATCCGTCGCAAACCCGACGAGTAACATGTATTACCAGTTAATTGATCGTATCCAAGCTCTTAATGATGAAATAGAAGAAAGCACCCAAATTATGAGCTATCACGGCTCCACTAACAAGTCGAGTTTATGGAATATTGTAGATTTGAAAAATGAAGGATTTCAATTGCATTCATCAGAAACTTTACCTGAGCATTTCATTAGTTTGGCTTCCGCAAGTGTAAATACTGCAGATAAAAGAATCATTTAATCATGAGTTAAGGTTTTGGAACCACAGCTGTATTGTCGAGGTTATTCTCGGGTGGGTGCTGATACCGATCTAATTTCGTTTGCGAGCCCGATTACAGATCAGGCCGTCGTGTCAGCATCCATCGCACGCACACCAGTGTAACGCAGGGTTCGGCAAGACGTACAGGACATAACTTCTCGGGGGGGTATAAAAGTGTCGTCCTCGGCACTTTCGTTTTCGCCTTTGCAATCGATCCAGCATGTCCGCGTCATGATCGTATGATGAATGTGCATGTGTATGATGTTGTTTCGTCTTTCAAAGTTCAGCTCGTGGTTCTTTACGCCTTACATATTTTCTTAAAACGTTATAATCAATTTCTTAAGAATATTACAATTAGGTTAATTTTTTTTTAAATCTATCTAACCCTAGCTACACTGCCGCGCAATGGTAATGATTATGGTATTTTTAGTGCATAGTTCTTCTTTTCAGTTTTTCTTTATGGTACTTTCTACCACAAATATCTATGAAATTCACATCTTTATCTTCAAATATTTCAATTTCCTTGTATCGCTCTTGATGTTTTAAATTATTCCTTTTTCGTAGAAACATGATTTCTCCTTCTGAGAGGCCAATTGGTTCTTCTCGCTTTTCGTTCATCTTTGTAATTTTCTTAACTTTATAGTCGTGCATCTTGTTATGAACTTCTGCATACATTTTCTCCTTTAGTTTGATACGTTCGTCTAAATTCGATGGCATTGTTTGGTCGTTTCTAATCCCATGGAATAATTCATTTGGTGTAAGTTTTGTTTCAGAATGGATAGAATCATTATACGTAGCGATTGCTAGATTTATTTTTGTTGATTCTGATAAATCCCTTGTATTTTCCTTCTGAGATAGAATATTATGAATTTCCCTTATTGTTCTGTGGACAATTTCAACTGTGCCATTAGACGATGACTGCGCTACAGAGGTGTAGTGATATTTTATCAAATTGTCGTTCAAAAACGATTGAACGGCAATTGATTTGAAGCTACATTCCTGGTCCATTATTAGAAGTATAGGCTTGCCTACGGTAGCGATAAATGTGGATATACCATTCAAGATATGCACAGTATTGCGTGTTCTTATAGGTACTGCAAATGCTAATCTTGAGAATCTGTCACAAAAAGTGAGGTAATATTTATCCTTCATGATGAATATATCGGTATGAACAATTTCAAGTGGTCTTTTGGGTGTTTCTGTTAGTTTGAATTTTATCTTATACGGGTGTCTTTCATACTTCGATTTTTTACATAGAGCGCACAAGTTTATGTACTTGGCTACTTTTGACTTTATGTTCGGGAAAAAATATTTTCTCTGAAGATGTTTTGTACTCTCTGTTATACCTCTATGGTTGGCATCATGATACGTTTGAATAATTTGGTCTTGTTCTAATTCTTCGAGTACATCTATCAGCATTTGTTGAGTCCAACGGAATTTCAATGATTTGGCCCTTGAATAATATTGTTTGTATACTTCGTGCAATAACTTCAAAATCTTTGTATCACAATATACTCCATTTATACAATTAGATGCGGCATATTTTCGTATAATTTGAACTAAACTATCTTTTGAGAAAAATGGTTTTTTGATTATTATTCTGGAATATTTGGGAAATTGTTTTAAAGTTTCAAAACTGTTTTCGTTAGATTGTTCCAAAATAATTTGATTTCTGAATTCGTTAATTGGTCTTTCGGTACTTGGAATATAATCGTTATCGTCGGTGTCAGATGAATGTTGTGTCATTAAGCTCTCAGATAGATTTATATTTATTGCTGGCTCTATTCGCGAAAGTGAGTCAGCATTACTATTTGTAGTTCCTTTTTTGTACTTTATTTCGAATTCAAATTCTTCAAGCTCTAGCTTCCATCTTAATAATTTTCTATTCAAATCATTTTTCTGTCTTAGCCACAATAAAGGTTTATGGTCCGTACGTATTTCGAACTTATTACCATAAATGTACGGCCTGAAATGTTTTATAGCGTAAATTATAGCGAGTAGTTCTTTCTCTGTGGCAGAATATCTACACTCTGTTTCATTAAGAGTTCTAGAAGCATAAGCTATGGGGTGCTCTTTTAGATCTTCGAATCGTTGAGAAAGAACGGCTCCCAATGCAAAATCACTTGCATCTGTTTCGAGAATAAATTTTTTAGAAAAATCAGGATATTTGAGGAGAGGGTCCATAACTAGCAGTTGTTTACAGTCCTTAAAGCAATTTATGAATGTTTCATCGTGTATAATTTTTGAATCTTTTTTTAGACATTTTGTCAATGGCTTGGTTAATTTAGCAAAATCCTTAATAAATTTACGATAATATCCTAAGATTCCAAGAAATGCTTTAATTTGTGAAACTGTTTTTGGCAGAGGCCAAGAAAGAATTTTTTCAATTTTATTCGGGTTTGGCTTGATACCCTCTTGTGTTACAATATGCCCTAGAAACTCGCATTCTTTCTGGAGAAATTCGCATTTATCAATTTTAATTTGTAAATTTGCCTGTTTCAATTTGTAAAGAACCTTTTGTAAATTTTCAATGTGCTGTTGTAGTGAACTTCCGAACACGATGATATCATCCAAATAAACTAAGCAACATGTACCGATTAATTCGTTAAGGATGTTATTCATTGCTCTCTGAAACGTAGATGGAGCGTTCTTCAAGCCAAAAGGCATACGAATAAATTCGAAATGTCCTTTTTCGGTACTAAAAGCCGTTTTTGTCCTGTCCCTAGGTTCTACCTCTATTTGGTGAAAACCTGATTTAAGGTCCAATGTAGTGAAGTACATACTTCGACCAAGCTTATCTAATATTTCTTCTATATTAGGGTTCGGGTATTTATCGTCAATAGTCTTCTCATTCAGTTTGCGATAATCAACGACGATTCGCCATTGTTTTGTACCGTTTGAATTAGGCTTCTTCGGCACGATCCAAATTGGTGAAGTCCAAGGAGATATCGAGTGTTGGATAATGCCATCAGCAAGCATTTCATTGATTTGTTTTTGTATTTCGTCTTTGTGTGTATACGGGTATCTGTAAGTTTTGCTGTGGACTGGTATCTCATCTACTGTGTTAATACTATGTTTAACCGATGTAACACAAGAAAGTTTTTCGTTGTCCCTGGGAATGATTGATATGTTTTCGTAAAGCACTTTTAAGAGATATTCTTTTTCTTCCTGGTTTAAATGATCTGTTTTGATAATTTTATCAATTTCAATTTTAGAGTCAAAACAAGGCTCTTGTATCGTATTATTTACTTCGGCAATTTCATCAACTTTGTACGTTGCTACTGGTTTGGTCCAAAAGAAAACCATCTTTCTTCCGAAATTACTTGCAAGAGCGTTAATATGTCCATTTTTTGCAACGTAAAGACCAGATGGAATAACGATATCGTTAACGCGAACATCATTGTCTAAAAACACATTGCCATGATCGTGTGAAACGGGTACCTTGATTCGTGTTACAGAATTTGCTTCCACTGTATGCGTTTCTGGATCGAGTTTTCGTATACTCAAGTCTATGCTTGTATAGGGAAAAATTAGTTTATTTTTACCCATATCCAATACAGCTTGAAGTTCAGAAAGGCTTTCGTATCCTAGAATGCCGTCGAAATAATTGTGAAATTTGAACAGAAAAAATGTAACATTCAAATTCCAAAGTTGTGTAACGACCTTTTTATTCGTGTAGTGTTTACCGTTAGTATTTGCTATCGATATTGGTTTACAGTTTATTTCCATTGATTTGGGAAAAACATTAGGCGAGATGAAGTTTTTGTTCGATCCGCTATCGATTAAAATTTTTGCGCATCTTTTATCGATGTGTAACAATATGTATGGCATACCATTTACTGCGTTCAACTCTGCGGCAGGGGTGCAAAGACCTCTTGAAAATTTGATGGATTGTCATAGTGCTGTTCGTTGTCTTTGCTAGTATGCGAGTACACTTTCAAGCCTGTTCTTGTCGTATCATCGACTTCCATCGGTGCGTACTTTAACCTGTTACTGTTAAGTTTCTGAGTACTATTTGGATTTCTATTGGTGTTAGTAAATGAGTGCGTATTTCGATTTTTTGATGAGGGGTCAAACTCTCTCTGATATAAGCCTTTTGTATTGCCACGAGGTGATAGAATCTTGTTTGTATGTTCCAGGTTTTGGAATTTGCAAAGGAAGGAATATGCAGCTTCTAAATCTTCGGGCTTAGCAGCTTGTACATATCCAAAATATTCTTTGTTTAGTCCTTTTACAAATGCAGCTAAACATTCTTGATCTATAAAATCATTTATAGCTCGCCAATGGTTACAATATAATTCTTTTTTTCTTGCCAAACATTTCATGTTATGGGCGATTTCTTTTGTGCGCTTATAGTACAAATGGATTGACTCATCCATTTTCATGGACCATAACATCGTTTGGTACGTAGCCATGTCTTTTTTGTCACCAAACGTAGCTTGTAATACTTCAATAGCCTCAACAAATGACGTGGGATTTCCGTTCGTACACAAACTATCACGAGCTTTACCTTCCACTTTGTTAATAACTACTTGTTCGTACATAGCGTACACTGCGCTAGAGACAATTGGCTGATACATGTGCAATGTTTTCTGTGCTGTGGCAATCCATGATGCCAAATGAGTTTTATTTCCATCGAATGATGGTATACTTTTCAAAGGATCTGGGATCTTGAAAAGATCGTTTTGGTAACCACTCGATGGTCCGGGAGAAGCCAAAACGTTTTGTTGTTCAAGTTGTCGCAGTAATTCGCCATTTTGTAATTGGAGAGCATTCATACGCTGCTCCATGACAGAAAAATTTGCCATGAACGTTTGGAGATCGGCTGGTTCCATTTCTTTCACAAATGATAATGCTTTCACTTTTGGAAAGGGTCGAAATCTAGGCATAAGCTTTAAACACAATGCTTACCTCAGTGGGAGTAGGTACGGTACCTATTCTCTGGATTGAAATCCTCTAAGGTGCTTTAATTTACCTGGATATCACCGCAAATCGTCCACGGATCGGGAGATGGTTAACACCGGATGATACCACAAATAAAACGCAGGTCACTGCACTTATCACATGGGATATTAAAACACTCTTAGGAAAGGCCCGAACGGCTGCGCCAGTTAAGGTTTTGGAACCACAGCTGTATTGTCGAGGTTATTCTCGGGTGGGTGCTGATACCGATCTAATTTCGTTTGCGAGCCCGATTACAGATCAGGCCGTCGTGTCAGCATCCATCGCACGCACACCAGTGTAACGCAGGGTTCGGCAAGACGTACAGGACATAACTCATGTTTTATAATTATATATCTTAAAGTTTTAACACAATTTTTTAAACTATAGTCATATATAGAAAAGGACAATTACAACAAATTTTACATTTAACCCATTACATCCCGGGGGTACGAAATCTTAATACATATGGCATGAAATTTTGTAGTCCATTCTAGAAATGACCCAAATAAGGGTCAAGAACATTATTTTCATTAGGCCATCTTGAAAACTCGAGATATCAGTGGAACAAATATTCAACTTTTTTAATTTTTTTTTACTAATATTTAATTGTTAATTAAAGAAAAAACTTTATTTTCTTTAAATTTGGTTCAAAAATATAAAGCACAGCTTATCTACTATCGTTTTATACCAAATTTCATAAATTTTGAATAAGTTAAATAACATTTTTTTAATTTAAAATGATAATTTTTTCGACTATATTTTTCCCAACATTTTAGACATTTTACAACACGACATAAATGATCAAAATAATGTACGAAGTGTTCCTGGCACTAAAGGCACTCTTAAAATATCATCTGATACCATTAAAAACAAGTTGGGCCTTTTAGTTGAATAAATACAGCTTTTTTAAAAAAGAGTAATTTTGCGTATGGTATTTCATACGCTGGGATATAATGGGATAATACTCTTTCCTTTCCTTACTGGACCTAAATATGATTCATATGTAGTACTACAAAAAATAATTAAAGATTTAAGACAAGTTGTCAATGTTCATTAGAATGACATACAATTTGTTTATTCAATAATGTAAAGTTTAATAAAGGTTTGATAACGCTTGGTGAATTTCAGAAGTTTAATTTAATGCACCGTACATCATATCACTCAACTGATTCAAATTGCTTAAGGGGAGTTGCGCATAACGATCTAAACATTGGCCTATTTGTAGATTACCCATTTTAACGTCCAAGTTTTTATCATAGGGAAACGAATTTTCGTTTGCTTCGCGTAACTTAAATGTGCTTTGCAGCTTTTCTATTATGACATCCTCTTTAATTTCTGCCGCTAGAGTGTTGATTCTGTCCTCCAAATTGTTGAACGCGCCTTGTCCTTTTGTCAAATATGAATCCACATCGTCGATAAGATCTTCGATCATCCATTGAGCCCAATGCTGTGACCGCTTGGTGGGATGAATCTGAGATTTTAAACCATTCAACTTAGTTAGAAGTATTTTCCGTTCATTTTCCACACGTTCCTTATTCAAATGTTGTGTGCTGCGTTTAGGGCGTGAAAACAGATATTTTATGCCACGCCTAATTTCCCTGAACGCTGAAGGAGCAACCTGCAACAGTAATACCCATCCATCGACAAAATCAAACACCCTTGCAGAGTCCTTTGCTGTATAGACCAACGATGACCACTCGCCCTGGCACGACACCGAAGGGTGGCCATCATATGTCAGTGGCATGCAGTGGTTGTAATGATCCTGTTCCGCAATATTGGCATCATGAAATTTCGGAACTATTGTCAAAATGCTACTATGCCCGTAACAAGATATCATACCACCGGGATGCTGTTCACTTCCCATTTTATAACAATTTCGCAAGATGTGACCAGCGCGTGGCATCCGCTTCGGTGTAAATGTAACCATAGTGGTGATCGTATTTGTACTAGTGTGTTCTTCAGTCATTTTTCCACTAAACAACCATTCGAATGGCAGATTGACCAAAGTGTTAAATGTGTTTTGCAGTAATGATGCGGAGGAACGTTGCATATGTTGCATATGAAGGTACGAATCATTACCAATGCTTATTGCTTCCGATCGAATGCGAAAGCGCATGAATCGTGATAGTTTGGGTAGTTTCAACCGCTGTGGTAAAGGCTTTATCACAAATTCAGAAAATTGTTCAGCATTAAAAAGCACATTAACGGTTGCTTCCGCTGCCGTAAACTCAGGAATGGCGCTGTTAGGTACCTCTGACAGGCGTAACGACACAATCAATGCGTAGAATCCAACAGTTAAAAACCCCTTCTGCAGGCTCTGCATGCTACGGAAATTTACGGACATGAATTTTGTAGAGTGCATAATCATTCTGGACCAATCACGCCCCAGTGTTAGGTGGGCGCGGAAGGTAATTAGATTACCAACTAAAACATCGAACGTCCGTGTAACCTTTCCAGACCACTTGCTTATCTGGTTGGGCACATTACGAAGAAATAAAACACCCACCGTAGCTGTGGTAAACCCATCGACGATGCTCATGTACAATTGTGGATCTGAAAAGTCCCATTTCGTTACATCAAACTCGCCACCTTGCCCAAGCGCCGCAAACAGATACGTGAAACCGAGGCTCATCGTAAGTTTGACTACAAAAAAAAGTGCCTTCGCTGCGACCGAGGTGAGCGATACGAAGGAACTGATGAGCGAGGAAGGATTCATCAAAATCCAAGAGGACGTTGCAACTCCATTCATTAGCGCATTCCAGGTGCCAGGGCTGGAGTAATCGAACTTGGTAGGATCCCAGGTGCCACTGCTAGCCGCCATCATAAAGTATGCAAAAGTTATTCCCGTACCCACCATGATAGCGATTGAGGTGCTTAATGACAACCCCATACCAACGAAAAACGCCACCGAACTGGCCATGTTGAAGGGTATGGAAGCTCCTGTTACCGCTCCCGTTAAAAGCCCTATCCAGGTTGATGAAGATCTCCAATCCCACTTCAGAGGATTCCAGCAATTGTTTGCAGATGCAGCACCCAGGTAAGCACCTACCAAGGCTAAAATAAGTACGGCCAATGCAAAAGCAAATTCACCATCGGGATCTACCAGGGATACAGGAGAATTCCCGGCATACACGTACGGACTCGGATACTGCTCCTTCGGATCCATCTGATAGAACCTACCAATGTCGGGATCGTACAGTCGAGCGCGATAGTTGTACAGACCCGTCTCCGGTTCCCACTCCTGTCCCGTGTACAGATACGAGAGCTGCCCATCGAGATCGGTGCCGAAGCGTCGGAATATCTGTCCATAGGGAAGGTAATCGTAGGCCGCAACAACTTCGCCACCGGTCACCACCACCCGGACCGATCCTTCGTGATCCGTGATCACTCCGTACAGCTTATCATTGCGCAAGAACCCAATCAGCTGCTGGTCCTTGTAAATGTAACTGGTCACCCGAACGTCCGGTGGTTGATCCTTCGCCAGATACACCATATCCATGTCCATCAGCACCAATCCATTCGCATCACGTATGTAATACTTTTCACTCATAACCTTTCCATCTTTATCCAGCACCTGCTTGAAGGTCCGTTCGCCGCGCACATCGTACTGGTACAACAACTTCCGTTCGTCCATCATCTCTATTTTACTGACACGTTGCAACAGCTTGTCGTACTCCATGTGCTTAATACCTTTGTGCTCCGCCTTGATGACAGCGCCATCACCGTCGTGCTCCATGGGGAACTGCTCTTCAGTGCGCTGCACCCGATCAAACCGTTGTCGGTATACTTTGGTGATCTTGTTCGTTCCTGGGCGGTACTCCAAGCGATACCGAGCGAATCCCGTATAAAACTTCCGATGATTCCCGTTGGCATCAATTTCGTACGATTGCACGTCTGCAGCCGAACGTCCCAGGGCAGTCGCGAAATGATGATGGAGCACACCAACAATGTCTGGGATATGGTTCTTGTATTGTATCAAGGCATCTTGGAACTCAGCATGCAGTGCCTCTAGAGGGTGTTGATCGCCATCTCCTATGATCTTTTCGTTGGCTAATGACTGCTGGAGTTTTGTGCACACCTGCGTTATCATGTTCGATCCCTCAATCCACCGATTACATTTCTGTTCGAACTCGCTCTTATTGAGTCCTTTCCTTGCCGCTATCGCCTTCGATAGCATGGTCTTCAAATGCTGGCTGTAGCGATGCTGCCGAATGAAATCGCTGAAAATGGACTTGGTCCCTTCGCGTCCGTGACACAGATTGGGATTGGTACAGTCCATCGTGAGGTACGATTTCGTGCGCAATATATCCCAAATCTTGTTCGATGTCGCTTCATCAACTCCCTTTATCGCTTTCGAGAAGGAGCGATGTGTCAGCGGAGACAGTGCCAACTCCTCCAGCCCGTGGAAATATTTACCCTTAATCAACTGATCATGATCGTCATAGTCATACCGATGACCATATTGGTAGGGGAAGCTTTTGCTGCTCAGCACCGCTGATAAATGTCGCGTCGCGATTCGTTTTCCACACTCAAACGGTAAATCGTCATCCTGCTCACCATAGAACGTCCTGTTCACAAGGCTGTTTTCGTCGATGTATCCTGCACGCCGTAACACTTCAGTGCAGAATGCTGCTCGTTTGCGGTCCATGGTAGACGAGATGAAGTACTCCGGATAGATACCGTTGCGTAGCGGACTGGCCGACTTTTGCCAGTGAGCAGTAAACATTGTCTTCGATATGAGACCCTCATAGATGGGAGTGTAGGAATCCTGCCCGTACGAATCAGTTTCCAGATAGCTAACGCTTTCCGACAAATAATCATCCTCGAGCCTCACTAAAAAGCCTGGCTCGTTGTAGGTGAAGTTCCTCTGGAACATATGCTTCGCGTCTGTGCGTACCTTCATCGTCTCTACCATGCCATCCGCGTTGTACGTAAATTCGAAAATTGGATCCCGTTTTGTTAATTCGCGGATAGACTTTACCTCACCATTTCCGTTATAATCGTATATCAACGTAAAGGCCGATGTCGTTGAATTCATCGGATATTGTAAGGAATGCAATTGCTCATTCACATACTCGTAGTCGATCGAGTACGTACTGTTGATCGTTGGAACAACAAACACTTTTTTGACGACCTTCTCATTCTCATTGAAAATTAAACTTTCCATCATCTGATTGTTGCCAATCTTTCGGGTAGATTGTTGTGATCTATAGCGCACATCTGGATTGGTTTCTATTTCACCATAGAAAGATTCTATCCAATTCTCTGAAACAGGAGCTTCGTTCGTTTTGACCGACTCGTAACATTGCGCGCGTGTCAAATTCACTAACGCTTCTCGCAATACCTTGCCGTGCGACGAGTACGTAAAATGAACTACACGGTCCAAGTTCTCCCTTTCCGGCGAGTTGTAATGTATTGAAAAGCGCAAAATTCCCGACTCCGTGTAAACATATTCAAAGGTGCCACCGTCGGGGGTACGTTTGTGTATGATGTTCCCGTCATCGTAAGAGTATGACACCAACCACTGGTTTTTAAGTTGAATTTCTTCCATGGTGTTTCCCCCAGTCAAGAATGGTCTCGTCCTGGAGGTCGTCTTGGCAAGCGCATGATATTGCGGCGGAAGCATTTCAACCAAATGCCCGTAAGTATCGGAATATACGTAAGTTGTTAGCCGATTTTCGTAGTTACCCACCTGCCAGTACTTGGCCACTTTGTTTCCTCGATCATCTTCAACCGTGGCACGAATGGCACCACCAGGACGTTCCACAATCTTTTGTCGATAGCCTTGCGCTTCGGGAAATATGTTCCTCAGTAGCGCTATCTCCGAGCGCATTGCATATCGACGTTTGTACTTGCTCAATACATTGTAATCCTTGCCGGGTAGACCCTGGAACTGTTTGTTTTCCGTTGGATCGTTAGCGTATATCGTGCGAGAATAAGGAAAACCTTCACAGGATGGATTCGCGTTTGCAACCATACCGGTCATCACGTGACTTGTATCGTGAACTTGAGTGATGAAATTTTCATAGAATGCAAAGTAATCCTTATTCTGGCATGTCAGCTTGGTCCACTTGGTTTGCATGATCGGACGATCGATTTCATCGTACCTCAGCTCGCGAACTCGCACCGTACTGGGATCATCATATACGATCAACTGCACGGGCCGACCCATTCGATTGTAGTAGGTAACTTTTACGCGTGGATCGTACATCACCAGGAACTCGGAGATCACAAACGATCCCGTTGGAAGTAAACGAAATTCTTTCGGTTTCGCGGCACTCGGATTCGACGTTAAGTGAATTTCTCTTTGTAAATGGCCTTCCAACCACACCGAGATGCGCAGCTCGGTAATAAATATAAGTACTTCTCCTACCGTTGGTGGTCGATTGCAAGGAGACTCCCCAGAGCATATAATGACATACTCCTGTCCGTTCCAGCTAAAGTCAAGTTTAGCATCGTTAGACGCATAGTTATAAAGAAAACGCAACGCTAGTGAATCGAATGGTTGATCGAACGTTTTGGTTATTTCGCCTCGTCTTCCGGTATTGTCTGGATTGTGTTCTAGCTCACCATATTTGATTGACCATTGCGCACCGCTCGGTTTCCAATCTTTGTTGTCGAATGTTTCATAAACACCTCGATTAGGCTTCATTTCCACCAGACATTGTCGTGCATTAACGGACGTAACATACGCCGTTTTCGAATGCATCGCAAAATCAATCACCTGACCGGCCTCCGAGAGTAAGGCAACTCTCCTTCCATTGGGACTATAAAGACTTTGTTTCAGTTTACCATTGTTACGGAGTGTCGCTCGCACTTCCGCATTAACAGGAGTGTAAATGGTGGCGAGAAAATTCAGATCCAATGGCGAAAACCGTACATGATCAACGTCGATGCCGGACACGGAAGGTTCGATGCTAACGTCGAATTGAAGTTTCGTTGCGTTTGGGTTGTTCATGGTATCGACAGTCATTTCCACATAGCACCAGTTTGACGTTACATGCTGTACTGTAGCACCCCGCAATGTTTGTCGGCTGTTGTTTGCGAGATTAAGCAACGTAACCTGCACTATGTTCAGTTGATCGTCCACTTTGGGCACTGGATTAGCTCGCACCCAAAATGAAACAATCCACATATTGTTAGGCTGGACGGGTGTGAATGATGCTTTCAAAGCAGCGCCCATTGGAAGTCTAAGGTAGTGGTTGTCCCGTTCATTCTGTACGTTCTTCTCCTCAAATGTCCACTTTTTATCGACTCCGTAGCGATTCAGCTCGTACGGTTCAAATCCGTAGTATGACGCTACTTCATCCGCCAACCTCATCGCACCTAAATCCACCACTTTGAGCTGTTTACTTCTGTCCCATATCGTGCATTCGACGTCTTTGGCCTCCGACCTGTCACGTTTGCGTTTCTCCCGCACGGTAACGTCCGTTCCGTCAGATGCGTAGGTTTTTTTCGTTGTTATTCCGGTGCTTGAATTGGTAGCCTGTTCGTACCATCCGTACTGATGTGTGTTACCGCCGGGGGCAACCTTCACCCGATAAAACATGGCACCTTCGCTGGAAAGGTGTGCATCCTGTGCGTCGTAAATGTGGGTGGAGGTCCGCGTCTCGTTCTGATTGAGCCGTACATTCTGCCTGGTGAACAGGGTTGTCTTTTTCAGCAGGAACGAATCCACTGGCCGGAAGATCACAAACTTACTCGTCTCATTCACATGACGCACTGTCACCAACGCGATAGTGTTGCTAGCCCGGACCATCGTTTCGTTCGCTGGCAGCTGTACGGTTTCGTTCGTGTGAAAGACAAACATTCTCAATCGTTTGCCGGCCGGTTGGGACTGAATGTAACGCGGCGCGACAATCTGTATCTCCTGCGGATTGTTCGTCTGGGTGTTGTAAACCATCACGTTCCTTGGCATTTCGTACACCTTGAACGTGTCCTCGTGATTGTTCTTGGCGAGCTTGAACCCTTCGCCAAGCCACTGGTTAACCGTCTCCATGTGCATCGTTTCCGGACTGATGGATTGCTGTTGCCAAGTTTGCCCATCGAAGGATAGTTGCGTGTTCGCTGTCACGATTCCGTGCTGATTGGTAAGCACACCGAACTGCGATAGATCCATTGCAAACTGCACCTTACTAACAACAGTGCGATTTATGTTGTCCAACTCCTCGGCGATTTTATCGTCCACCTCTTTTTTGTATTGGGTTTTCTTCGTTTCGTTCTCTTTGCTATCGTCAATCTGTTTATATGACTTTTCTTTTTGATCCATGAGCGACTTGTACAATGGTCCCTTTAAACTTTTCATCTTCAAGAGCAGTTTGTTGTTCTTCTGCTCATAGATTAGTTTGAAGACATCACCATCTTTGGTAGGTAGGTCGTACTCGTACGTTGCAAAATTCGCTACAGGTATCTGCACAGAGTGACCCGCTATGCGTTTAGCTCCTTTATCAAAGTTCATGACCAAAAAATATACCTTCAAGTCCAGTTTTTTATCAACCAGCACCGGCACACGTATAACGATCGCATTCTGGTACATCGTGACGGCATCAGCCAGAAACCCTCTCCGCAGAGCGGAGCGAAACTCAGTATCCAACTCAAACATATCCAGTACCTTCGTGATGTCGGCAAAGACGTCCGTAGGCGTGGACGTGTACCCAGTTTGCCACTGATTCTTGATCCCCATCGTCCAAACATTAATATACGTATCGTACATTACGAAACCATTCGCAAACGTGTGTATCAAAAAGTTTGAGGGAACTGTTTTTTTCACCACCGTGCTGGTTAGCTTTCCATCCAGGCTAATGGTTAACACGCGAACGCTTTTCAGATCGTACATAACAACAAACTTTTTTCCCGCACTTATGACAGCGTCCAGCGGCAAGTCGGGATGGTATTCCTTTTCCGCCCATGCGTTGTTGGTAAACTGCAGTATCGTTACTTCCTTCCGGGAGCCGTAGATCAGCACTACCGCCAGCATATCTTCTAACGCGTGTATCGTGTGGCTTTTTATGCCGGGTTGGCCAAAGTGCAGCTTCCCTTTCATGACTTTTGTTCCTTCCGATCCGCCGAGCAGGTTCCGAATGCTGACCACCACACGATCGTCCTCGTACTCCTTGTCCAAAATGACGGTGTAGTCCGGTCCGTAGTACATTGTCGGGCTTAAGTCGACCGGTACCTCCTCTTCAAAGCGTGTGCGATCGATCTCCATATCGCTGTACTCCAATGACGACTCGAGTTGGTTCGGGTAAACGATCTTAGACATACGCTTATCTTTGTATTCAAACCGGAACAACGTTCGTTCCTCCTGCTTGATGTGCGTGAGCGAATTGCCCGTATACTCGAACGATACGTTCTGCTCGTAACACGTCGTATTTACTGTGAAGCTTGACAACTGATTCATTTTAGTATACTTCAAGCTTACGCTAGATCCACTGTCCAACTCAATGCGTGCCAAACGATCACCTTTTCCTTGCACGAAAGTGTCGTAGTAGTAATTAGCATAAGGGCCATATTCACTCTCCTCGTGCACCAAATACCAACGCGTTGGCAAATTTTGGGTATTTTTCGACTTACCACTGCACAGTGGCCAGCTTGAGCAGACGCTCTCCTCACGCTTTTTGTTCAATTTGTCCCATGTGCCGTAGACGAAGGTGCGATCTTCCATTGTCAGTTCCCAGCGTTCCACGTCCGGATAGTACTTCACCCTAGCCTGCTTGTATCCTTCGATAATGAAAGCCCAATGTTTAATAGAGTCCCATGCCGGTTGTCGTTTCAGGATGATTCGATTGTTGTTTTTCAGTATCGCATAGTCATGATCTTGCAGGAAGCCACTGTTCTTTCGTTCCACACTGATGTAATCCAGCGGGAGGGACCATCCATGTCCGAAAAAGCTTTCAAATGGTATGTTTTTGTACTGCAAGTACTTGCGCACGCTCACCCCGAATGCGTTGGGCAACTCGATTAACGGAATGCTCAGTTCCACTGTACCCGCGTGTGGGTTTAAAGGTTGCAACATGCTGTTTAGATCGAGCTGATCGTGCAGCCAAACGATGTACTTCTTCTGCGGGACCAGCAAAGGCACATTGGGTTTCGGTTGTGGACTACTCGGCTGGACAGACGGAATATCGAACGATTCTGGTGTAAACTGTTTCGTACGCACTTCGAGTAGATTCTCTCCAGTAAGCAGTAGCATATTATAGGCAACGTTATCTGCTGTCTTCGTCGCCAACACCGGATGCCCGTAACGCACTACACGATCCACGATCGCATCATCGAAAATGTTGACCAGATCGAACTGACCTTCTTCGGTAAAGACCGGACGATATACGCACAATCCCTTTGGACCAGAGGCAATCAGCTCGTCAAAAGTGTCACCATCGATGTCTATCGTCGCGAACGTGTCAATAGTGCGCTTGTTCCAGCCACGGAATTTGGAGAACGCTGTCGAATAGTAGACCTTCTGGAAGCGGCCGGTTTCTTCAATCATACGATACATGGTCAACCCTCGGGATGAAAAGTGCAGCAGATCATGTATACCCCCATTGTCAAACTTGGCGAACATGATCCGATCATACTCGTTGTCCGGCAGGAAATTATTCACAGTTGCCAGTTCCTTCAATTCATATTTCGGGTCAAAACGGAACAACTTCAGCTCTGAGATGGTTCGCAATGCTATCGATAACTGTGTGTTGTTGTCATATCTTTCCACCAACGATATCTTGCTAGTTGGAATCTTCCATGTTTCATCCAGATTGAGATGTTTTTTGAGCGAACGAACAGCTTTACTCGATTCACTCGGATTGATGGAACCAAACTCGACGGTTGAGCCCAAACGCGAAACAACACCAATGTACTTCTCAGATGGATATATCTTTCCGAAAGCGATCGTATTATTCTGCAAAGCGTAGCCATACTCGTCGTGATACTTTGGGGCCGCAAGCAACTGGTTCAGTTTAGATTTGTTCCAATTATACACAACGATCCCTTCAGTTTTGCGTACTACCAACAAATTTCCTTTATACACCGCCCAAGGATAAGTGACTTCGTCGGCTGACACAGAAAAGAAATCCTCATCCTTGTACACCTCCGACCAACTTCCGTTTGTCTGTTCGTAGATCACCAGCACACGATTGTTACGCACGAAGATAGTTCTCCCAGCATCAGGGGCTTGCTTCGCTTCCACAGTATTGCCGAGAGGAACCTTTGTCAAGGATTTTCCCGGCAGCTGCAAGGTATAGAATTTGGCTGAAGCATCCATGATGGATACTTTCAGTATCTCTGCGGTTTTAATTTGTAAATTTCACCAACTTGTTTCCTTTAGCCAATACTTATATTTGATTTCGACGAGGAAAACGATTGTCTTCAAGGTTTGTCACTGTCCAGCGACAGGTAACGTACAACGTCTACAACTTGTTCCCTCACAAACAACGCAAATTCAATCAAAACTGCACGATAGAACATTTGTTGTTCACTGAATTACAGCATTATGCTTTGAGCCTTTTATACTTAAAGATCGAGAAAACTATCATGGCCCATGTTGATTCAATTGGCTATTATTAGTTCATTCCATCATCTGTTTGTCTCTACTATTTAATCGCGATATCAACAGTCAACAGTTTTGCAACATGGATTCAATAGATGACAACATGGAACCATAATCTAATCATGAAACGTAATATTACTTTAGTATTGTGCAATTATTGTCTCGTAGAATAAATATTCTCAGGCTCAGTGCAAGTAAACATACATTTCAGAGTCCCATACAAGTCAACATGAGTGCGATCTGGAACACTATAAAAGTAGCGAAAACACGCGATTACAGTTCAGTGCTTCTTTGGCATGGTTTTTCTCTGTTCCTTCCACCCATAAACGCTGAAATTGAGTGCAATTCCACTAAAAACGCGAAATTTTATTCAGCGGCAATGGCAACATCTAATACACAACCAGAGCATTACGCGCTGCAATTACCCGCGACCCTAGTGACCAACGCTCATATGCATGATGTAATCGAAGTGAAAAAAGTGGCCAATACCACTCTGTTTGTGCGAGTAAACCGTGCTTTACTGATTTGTGAGCTATCCCGAGGCAGTTACGAGGAAGTGCGTCGCAGAGATAATTTCTTCGGTTTGACCAATAAGCATGTCAACTACCCTTGGGATGTATATGAGCCATCGTCGCTTATCATACGAAACCCCACGGGAGTTGAGGTGTATAAGTGGGATGATCGCAATCTAACGCTGCAGTACAGGATATCGAAATATCATGATCACTCGGGTTATGGTTTGCCCGAAAACACGTTTCTCTTCGGCAAGATCTTTCCCTCCGAAGAACACATTGGTATTGTATCGCGCCTCGACACAGACGTACAATTTCGTTCGATTGCCCTGAACGAGTCTAAGTCTACCATCAAAGCGTTAAAAAAATCACCCGTTTTGGACGACGAATGGGCGACACCTACCAGTGCATTATGTTTGGTAGAACATTTGGACAACAGCACACAGCAGACGATCGCTCTACGCACCAAATCAGAACTGAAATTGTTTCGTTTCGATAATCAGTATGAGTTGCAGCAACTAGCGGCTGTGCAGGAATTCCCTCCATTGGATAGTGAATATGATCGAATAATGTTTGCGAAGTTCGATCAAACACGGTTTAACGATCTGCTGCATTTCTCAACTGACGGTCTAAAGATATATCGTTACAATACGACTGCATCAGCGTACGAGAAGATATTCTACACAACGGCTTTTTCGAAATTACGTGGCTGGAATAGCCGTAGTGTGGAGGCTATTACATCAGTGGACATTGATGGTGACGGATACGATGTGCTGGTATGTAGCGGCCCCAAAGGATTGGACATTCTACGGCCTCATTCTACATCCGCCGGATTTGATTTCGATAATGTGTTCCACGAAACAGTGGCAAACCAAACGGTACGCTATTCGTACCTGAAGCTGGTTCAAAACCAAGAATATTCCAAAAATCTAGAAATGCTCCTACATACATCGAATGGTTTAACAAAGGTGAACACAGAACGGCTAGACATCGGTGAAGCAACTAAACCTATAGATGCATCGAAATCGATAACACCCAAGAAGGAAGAAGAACCAGTGATCATCCCGGAAATTGTTACCAACCATTACCATGCTGGATGGTTGCACGATCAACTTGATTTGAGCTCCGTACTGCAACCAATCAACCCTTATAATGGGGAGGTCGAGTTGATGCTGCCGATAGTCGACATTCCCGCACCATTTCAAATACCGATACGGAAAATTATCCAATATAAAAACATAGACTACAACAACGAGCTCGGACGCGGTTGGTCATTTCCTCTGGACTATATAGCACTGGATCGACAATCTAGCGCCTTCGTGCAAGATCACGTCTATTCGCTGCTTAAGGAAAACCAACGGATCATACTAGTGCATCAACCCAAACTCGAGCAGGACGTATCTTCGGAACACATGTCCTTCACCATTGACGGCTATCCCGACATTCAGATCGTTTTCCATGCCACGCGCAACTTCTGGAAGGTGACGATCGACAACCGGACGATGACGTACATCGCGCTGAGGCAGTTTCAAACGACGATCGCATGCCCAATGTGGCCGTTGTGTGGTAGTGAATCACGTCAAACCCAATCATACGCTACAAGGTGGTATCTGAGCGTGGAAGAAATTACCGGCACTGAAGTGAAAACGCTTTATTTCTATGACATAGTTAAGAACAAAACCGACATACGTCTCACATCCATTGAGCTGTTCAACGGTGCACTAGTAGAGTTAAGCTACACCGATGATCGCATCACACAACTCTCTGTGCTAGTGCAACAGTTTGCACAGCACTTAACCTTTCACTACAGCGACAACAAACAGTTGCTGCGGGCGATTAAACAAAGCAACTACAACGTCTTCGAGTTTGAATACGACCCGCAGATGCGACTGTCGACAATTATCTACCCAAACGGTGCCAAATGGACGCCGGTATACACACCAATTCCAATCAATGCCACATCGCTCAAGAAAACCATACCGATCGACTTCGATGGCTCCATATACTACGGGCCGGACTACGTCATTATTGTCGATGCAAATCTCACCGACGGGCGGCTTGTTCTGCACTTCCGCGATCCGCTCGGTGCGAGCGGTTCAGGCAAAACGGATAGCACCAAAACAATTTACGCTTTAAGCGACATCAAACGGTACGTCGTGCATGCGATAGAAAATTTGATCGCAGTGGTCATTATCTACGATTCGTCCAAAGATGTTGCTATTCTGCACTTCGCAAACGGTATGTGGCAGCACAAAAAATATTACGAACAGTTCCCGCTTGACGGTGTTGTTACCGCCGCCAACACGTTTATCCTGGTGTCCGATCTGAAATCATTACGATTGGTGACGACCACAAGCGATCATAAGTATAGTGAAGAAGTGCTGCGCGAGGAACTGCCAGCAAACTTTGCGGTAAAAGCGTTCCCCCACGGATATGCAACGTACGAGCAAGAGCTTCAAATATCGTTGCTTCAAGCAAATGGCAAATGGCTACACATTAAAGCAGACCCGGAGAAGGTGAACTTTTTCGACGAGATTGATAATTTTGTAACTTCCTTTGCCATTAGCAGCGAGCTGGGCCAGACCATCCGAAAGGGTCTTGTTGCGGACATGCTAGGGGACTACAAGCAAGCAATCATACTAAAAGCTCCCGTGCTGCGGAACGATGTGCTCGAGATTCATGTACGCTTTTTCATGCTCAATCTCAACGAAAAGCCGAAAATATTTGACTACTACACCGCGAAAGTTCCACACGCCGTTATGAGCGCTTTTAACTACACGGTGAGTACGGAGCAGAACGATAAATTCGTGCTAGGATACCGGTTGGAGAACAAGAAGTACCAGCTGATGGTGAAAAAATCCAGCGGTCCGCATGCAGTTGAGCTTAATAAGTATCTGAACGAGGCGAAAAAGAGAATGGCACAGCATTATCAAGGCAGCCGAGAGTACAACAATATTTGGAAAGAGGCCAAAAAAACAACCCGCGAAGAAAGTCTGCGCATATATCAAAAGGTGAAGGATGCGGTCGTTTTCGCGATCGATCTCTCGCAGTTTGGACTGCTCACCAACCGGGACGGTGTCGTTACCGGTAGTCATCAGATCACGTACGATGGATTGCACTGGAACCGAACGTACCTAGACGAGGATACGATACGCCTGCGTAAGGTGAACCAGAGTTTGACTGCTGATTATCGATTAGTAAAAGCGCATGCACAAGACACGTTCAAGATTGTTTCCGCGACAAATGGAGCGACGGTTTTCGACACGAATTCCACCAAATCGGAAGAGATCCAGCTGATCACGCCGTACTATGTCCAGACACAGCCGAAGAACAGTCCACTGAGGGTGTACTTTTTTGCTAGCAACGAAACGGTTACCTTCCCAGTGGAGGAAACGCTTAACCGTGCGAGTAATCAGATTGCACTCATCACCACTAGCCATGTGAAACAAACCGCACAAGCGTTGTTGTTCCGATGCGCCAAATATTTCCTCAACTCGAACATAACCGTGCTGGGAAGTCAAACGATAACATCCGCCGA
Source organism: Anopheles marshallii (assembly GCF_943734725.1). NCBI lineage: Eukaryota > Metazoa > Arthropoda > Insecta > Diptera > Culicidae > Anopheles > Anopheles marshallii. The sequence goes on from NC_071327.1 coordinate 35,919,206, forward strand.
CGAAACGGTCCATACAACAGAGTACGTCTATGACGCACAGGACTTGCAGCTGTCCGTGGATGGAGTGATGTTTCGTAAAATTAAAATAGCTCCCGGTGCTGACCGTGCCCGTTACGGTTGGTACGAGCAGAGCGTTGATCTTGCGACGGGCAACACGGTTAGGAAAGCGTACACGGCTGATGGTCAAGAGGTGCTGGATAGAAAGTTGCGCGACCAGGAAGCAAAACGTCGTCAATCCGAAGAACAGAGCTCGCCCAGCCGGAGTGTTCTCGAGAGGATGATTATGGATGTGAACGAGCGTGTTACTGTTGTTGATTTGGCGCCGTACCGCTTGCTGGACGAGATGGTATCCTACTATGGCTTTGAGTCCTACGAGAAAAACCTCTTCGGTAAAGAGAAACAGTGGAGTTTTGATCAAAAGTGGCTCAAAACGGAACATCAAAACCGTTTTCTGTCGTTGAAAGGACGAGAGCATAACCTAACAGCGGAATTTGAGCCACTCGAGCCCCATATCATGTTTGTGGTGTCCTGCTGGTTACGATCTTCGAAACCTGGGAAGCTCGGTGACACGGTCGACGTGCTAAATGTGGACGTAACCTACGCGCCGGAAGGCAGGAAAGTGATGACTTCTAACAAGGCAGAGATAAAACAACGCATCGGAACATGGAACTACGTGGAAGCGATAGTCGACACGACACATTTTCCCACGGAAAAGAAACTTCGGTTTGTAATCGTGCTGGCCCCGACTACCACACATCCGTCCATCGATATCGATCATATCCGATTTTCACCCCTTGGCATGGCATTCGAGGCTAAAATTTACGAGTCTGGCAGAGGAGAAGTAAGCGCAGTACTTGGTACGTCCGGATTGATGAAGCAATACTTCTTCAATGGAAAAGGCATGAAAACGGTCACCTTTTCCGAGCACGGTATGGTGGAGCGGTTTGTAACAGATTCGAAAGTTTTGTACACTCGCCAGTCGAACCGTAGACCGTGTGTTATAGAGATGAAGCCGAAAAGATCCGGTTGGTTTGGGAAAAACGATTTCTTCGGTATTTCCCATCCGGGTAGTAGTGTTTTCAAAACATTCAACGGAACGTGGAGTACACTGGCACTGCGCTTCCTGTACACTCTTTCCCCGCACGATGCAGGTTTACGATTCGTTTGGCAGAATAAAGAGTTCCATCTGCCGTGTGCATCCGGTGCGTCTTGCCCACCGATGCCACAGCGTGGTGAAATTTTAATATTTTTCACACCCGTGCGGGTTTCCACCTGGGTCGATGGAGTCCTGACGCAAGAGACGCTTCTCGAGCAAGGCGCAGTTGAGGTGGCGCGGATTTTTGAACTACACCTTTCGAAAGCAACTCAAATTCGAGAATTTATTGAAATGTATGATCCAACTGTTAAAGTTACTTACCGCAGTCTGTCGGGCCAACCAACACAGATGCTCGTGTATGAGGACCACAATACGATGCGCGTACGGGAGATCCTTTACGATGAAATCGAACGGCCAATTCTGCAAACAAAATGGACAAAAGTGCGCAATGAAACCGATGCTCACATGTTTGGTTATTATGAAAATTTCATTCAAGAATTCCACAACACGACGCGCCAGCTGACTGGCCTGGTGGCAACGCTTAATCCAACCTGTGGAGGGTTCCCTTACACACACACCGTTTACGACAAAAATCCTACGGAAAACAAACTGAAGCAAGGATTGCCCGGCAAGGATTACACCATCAATGGGAAGTACATGCGAGGCTACACGAACGTACCGTACAATTTCTTTCTGAGCAGCCTTTTCCCGGAGCAGAAAGGCTTCCATCATAAAGCTGTACATTTCCCGGGTGGAGCCGTTCGGGTGACCATCGAAAATGAAGAAGGCACCAAAGTGGCAAAATATTCTAAGGTGGGTAATTACGAGCATAGGCTAAATACCTGGCGGTATGGGAAGAACAACCAACTGCAACAGGAACTACCACCCATGTATCACTACATGGCACAAACCTCAACAATGAATAGTCGTGATGCGTTCTTCGGTGCCAACTACACGGCTGAACAAACGGCATTACAGCAACAGTGGGAGGATCGTTACGATTACGATGATGCAAACAGACTGGTCCGGAAACGTACACCCGATGGAGGTATCTTTCAATACCTTTACGATAAGCAAGGCATCCTTCGATTCAGCCTGCACAAAGATCACAACGAAACGCTTGATCGCGTAATACACTTTACGTACGTTGCGGATGATAAAGTGACGCGTGAAGCGCTGGTGCAGCTCAACGAAACCGAATGTGTGGCGCTGACCAACAGTGGAATACCACCCAATTCTACCAACTTCATCGATTCGTTGTACGGAGAGCATGACAAAGATCCGAACATGCGCTATCGATCGAAATTTTCTTCCCGACGCATCGACAACGATCAAATGACCGAGTTTATGGTGTTTGATGAAAGCAAAAAACTGCTGAAAAAAGTGTTCGTCATCAACACGATCAACACATCGTACTCGATCGACTACCAGTATGAGAATGATAAGCTACGATCGATCAAGTATCCGATCGGCGCTGGAGATGAACCGTTCACGTTTATCTACGATCGCAACGGTTACGGGGAAGTTACTTCCATTCGCGAATCAACCATGGATGCACCGATGTTCGAATTTACGTACAACGCGGATGGCATGGTAGAGACGATGAAGGTACGCACAGACGCGAAGCATATGTTCCAGAGGAACTTCACCTACAACGAGCCAGGCTTTTTAGTGAGGCTCGAGGATGATTATTTGTCGGAAAGCGTTAGCTATCTGGAAACTGATTCGTACGGGCAGGATTCCTACACTCCCATCTATGAGGGTCTCATATCGAAGACAATGTTTACTGCTCACTGGCAAAAGTCGGCCAGTCCGCTACGCAACGGTATCTACCCGGAGTACTTCATCTCGTCTACCATGGACCGCAAACGAGCAGCATTCTGCACTGAAGTGTTACGGCGTGCAGGCTACATCGACGAAAACAGCCTTGTGAACAGGACGTTCTATGGTGAGCAGGATGACGATTTACCGTTTGAGTGTGGAAAACGAATCGTGACGCGACATTTATCAGCGGTGCTGAGTAGCAAAAGCATCCCCTACCAATATGGCCATCGATATGACTATGACGATCATGATCAGTTGATTAAGGGCAAATATTTCCACGGGCTGGAGGAGTTGGCACTGTCTCCGCTGACACACCGCTCATTCTCGAAAGCGATAAAGGGAGTTGATGAAGAGACATCGAAAAAGATTTGGGATATATTGCGCACGAAATCGTACCTCACGATGGACTGTACCAATCCCAATCTGTGTCACGGACGCGAAGGGTCCAAGTCCATTTTCAGCGATTTCATTCGGCAGCATCGCTACAGCCAGCATTTGAAGACCATGCTATCGAAGGCGATAGCGGCAAGGAAAGGACTCAATAAGAGCGAGTTCGAACAGAAATGTAATCGGTGGATTGAGGGATCGAACATGATAACGCAGGTGTGCACAAAACTCCAGCAGTCATTAGCCAACGAAAAGATCATAGGAGATGGCGATCAACACCCTCTAGAGGCACTGCATGCTGAGTTCCAAGATGCCTTGATACAATACAAGAACCATATCCCAGACATTGTTGGTGTGCTCCATCATCATTTCGCGACTGCCCTGGGACGTTCGGCCGCAGACGTGCAATCGTACGAAATTGATGCCAACGGGAATCATCGGAAGTTTTATACGGGATTCGCTCGGTATCGCTTGGAGTACCGCCCAGGAACGAACAAGATCACCAAAGTATACCGACAACGGTTTGATCGGGTGCAGCGCACTGAAGAGCAGTTCCCCATGGAGCACGACGGTGATGGCGCTGTCATCAAGGCGGAGCACAAAGGTATTAAGCACATGGAGTACGACAAGCTGTTGCAACGTGTCAGTAAAATAGAGATGATGGACGAACGGAAGTTGTTGTACCAGTACGATGTGCGCGGCGAACGGACCTTCAAGCAGGTGCTGGATAAAGATGGAAAGGTTATGAGTGAAAAGTATTACATACGTGATGCGAATGGATTGGTGCTGATGGACATGGATATGGTGTATCTGGCGAAGGATCAACCACCGGACGTTCGGGTGACCAGTTACATTTACAAGGACCAGCAGCTGATTGGGTTCTTGCGCAATGATAAGCTGTACGGAGTGATCACGGATCACGAAGGATCGGTCCGGGTGGTGGTGACCGGTGGCGAAGTTGTTGCGGCCTACGATTACCTTCCCTATGGACAGATATTCCGACGCTTCGGCACCGATCTCGATGGGCAGCTCTCGTATCTGTACACGGGACAGGAGTGGGAACCGGAGACGGGTCTGTACAACTATCGCGCTCGACTGTACGATCCCGACATTGGTAGGTTCTATCAGATGGATCCGAAGGAGCAGTATCCGAGTCCGTACGTGTATGCCGGGAATTCACCAGTTGCTCTCATCGATCCGGACGGTGAGCTTGCTTTTGCGATTAGTTGTATTGTAATGGCCATAATTGGTGCTTACATCGGTGCTGCATCGGCAGGCAAATCTTGGAATCCTTTGGAATGGAACTGGAAGTCCAAATCTCTCTGGCTAGGAATGATTGGAGGGGCTTTAACCGGACTTTCCATTCCGTACAACTTGACCGCATCGATAGCGTACTTCGTCGGCATGGGTCTATCACTGTCTGCCTCGATCGGTATCATGATCGGTTCAGGTATAACGTTCGGATACTTTGCTATGGCTGCAGCGAGCGGTTCCTGGGATCCACGAAACTTTGATTTATCTAGCCCCGGCACTTGGAACGCACTGTTGGGAGGTATTGCAACGTCAGCTTTCATCGTAACCAATCCAAACACGTTGATAAGCACCTTCCGTTCGATCAGCAGCACTCTAGGTAGAGCTCTCTTCGTCGTTTCGCATGTGGCAATGACTGTGACCTTCGCCTATTTGTTTGGTGCACTAAAGATGGGCGGCGAATTCGACGTACGAAAGTGGGATTTTACCAACCCAGCAATATACTTCGGCATGCTTGAGGGGTACATTTCGGCCTCCTTCGCAACAACGATCGTTCGCAACATTCCGCGTTTAATAAAGAAGTACGGCAAGAAGATAGAAACCGGGCTCGATCGGTTCGCCGAAACGGAGGTCTACTTTCGAGCGAAGCGGCTCATGCAAGGCGATTGGTCAACGAAGCTTGCCAACGCAAGGCACTTCATGGCGGCGAATGCGCAAGCGATTGGCAATCTGCAGCGCGGTGTAATACCAATCGCATTTTACACCTTCTTTGTGACGTTGCGTATGGCGGACAGTTACGAGAACAGTGCCATTCCGGGATTTTCGGTGTTTCTGCAAATTCTTCAAACCGCGGTTATGACGAAAGGATTTACCAATCGCGTAGTGAAGCCACTTATGCCGAATAGAGTTAACGCACCGCTAGCGCTACGCCTAGAGGCTGTACCCTTGCACGATAACTTCTCCACGAGATACAGCTCCTCAGGGGCTGACTCTTTGGGAAGCTTCTTCCAACGCTATCTTCACGTTCCTTTTGAATGGTTCTTCCTGCACACGGAAAACGCACACCGCCAGGAACATTCTTTCGCAGGCACAATAGACAACTACAAAAAACACTACCGGCACACGTCGAAACACAGCACGATCGAAAACTGTCATCCAATGGCAGATGAAAGCGGAAACGGAAAGATTTACGCTTCCTGCTATTCCCATCGCTCGGTCATAACTATTTATCCTAAGGATGATTCTATGCTGGACAAGTCCGACACCTATCGAAACTGTGTTCCGTTGACATTCAATAGCATCCCAGCCATTTCATGTGATGGTGAACGTTCAACACTGCTTGCTATTCAGCTGGAACCTGCTAAAATGTTCGACTACGTGGATGGTTGGCTGTTGCTAGCACGTGTGGCACCAGCCGCGGTTCGAGAAATGAAGCGAATCTTTCAAAACCTGTTTGCACTGGGAATTAATTCGAAGTGTAAAACAAAGGATCCACTGGAAAAGCGTGTCAGCGTAGGGGAATCAATGAAGAAAACAATACACGAATTGCAACTTCTGTACAACAAGTCTGTAACCAACGGTTGGAAAATGGATTGGTTCTGTGCCATGCTGAAGGACCTAGACGAAGATGTGCAAGAATACTTGCAGCACGGACACGGAAATGGCAATATGTTGTTGGAACGTTTGGCCGCGTTGCACAGTGATGCACAGGAAGAAATCGAGATGCACGAAGCAAGGATGACGGTGGGACAGGTTGCTCAATTTACTAAATTCCTCGGAGTTCATGCTGGATCTACCGTATCCTTCGAAGAATTTGTTCCTATAAACGATACTGCCAGCTACTGTTCTCGTTCGACAGACCTTTATCTACGATCGATTTAAACTAGCAGGGTCCAAAACGGTCACATGGCCATGATTGGAACACACGTGGCATTAACCTAATAACAAATTGTTCATACCAACATCGTTACTGTTTCTCGCTTATGGTATACCGCAAAATGAAAGAAGGTTGTAGGTTTTATTGATTTTTACGATATAGTATTCATTATAATTATTGTTTTTATTACTCATGCTCTTCATTTTAAGTTTACTTGTTCATCACATCGTCCGGTTTACGATCAGTTGAGGTGCGAAAGTTCCATCATCCACTCACACACACAAACACACGCACAAGCAGTGATTCTAGCGTACCACGTGTCCTTTCAACCCATATGCCCCCAACCATCACGTTTTTCTTCGTCCCCATTCTTTCCAACTGGCTTTTTGACTGGGTTATCTCTCCTTGCTTTCGTACGGTTGTAGTGAGAAAAAGGGTACAATAATGCTAATAAATAATTTACACCATCGACAAACAAAAGTGGGTTGGACAGCGAAATCATTCATGCGCGTGGCTCGTCTTGTTTGGTAAACGATAGCCAATCATTTTTGCTATTCACTTTACTGAATAATACTCATCACGCGTAGTGTTTTCTAACCTAGTATTTGGAAAAGAGGATCAAGTTGTACAGAAGAATTTGCGTGTGCTGTGTGTTGTGGGACAAAATTACTGCACTTACAGTACTCGGCGCACCGGTATTTGTTTTTCCTGATGGTTTGTCCACCGACCACCACATGTTTTTGTTCCACGGTATGCGAAAGTGTGTTTTTTTCTGTTCCTTTCGCTCACCAGAATTCTCACCGGAAATATATCACCGGTAAGCGTATTGAAGGGGGAGGGAGGAAGGTTGGGGTCGCTGGATGAGACACGACGCTAATCTAATGCAGCTGTGCCACGCTATCATTAGTTCCGTTGATTATTACTAAGCTAAGAACAGAAATCTGCCCACGATACGATTAAACAATAAATTGGAATTCTAATAAACAAAATACAGAGTGCGCTCTCACTTCCTGTTTCCCGCTTTCCGATACGAAACCGACACACAAGTATGTTTGCAAAAACATAATACCCTATCATCATCAACCGCGTGCTGTATCATTTTACACACTTTCCTGAAACTGTCAGGATGAATTTGCGCGAATACAACTTCTCGACGTCACAAACGGTAAAATAGGGCGGTTAGGTTATTTGTTGTTCATTAGTATGCAGTGTATTGTCGGTATTGCCTTTAGTTCCAATTGGACGTAGGCTGGCAACATGTTGATCGAAAATAGAACATTTTACGTGTTTGTTACAGGCCATGTGTTGTAACTACCTTCGCTACTACCTACACACGATCGAATCGGAGGGGAATAAATGGTTAAAATTAAATAAAGACACAACAAAGCACAGACCTAACAAACAAAGCCACAAGTGTATCGAATGATTAGGCAATGTTGTACCGGTAAAAGGAAAGAAAACAGCGCTCAAATTCCATACAGCAAGAGCGAACTTTTAATCCACCTTCACTACGCTGTAGATTTTGCGAATAAACCAGAAACAGGCAAAGAAACCTATCGAACCGGTTAGCAAAAAGAACAGAAAAACCATTATCAGCGTGTAACCAAAGTACAGGAAAGTCGAGGCAGCATCTTCGATCTGCAGCTTCGTGGCAAAATAGTGACAGCAGTACACGAACAGATACACCGCGGTAAAGCCAGACGTTAGAAACGATCGCCACCACCAGTGATAGTCTTCGGCGCACAGATGGAAATAGCACAGCAGAATCGTCGTCTCGGAGCAAGTGATCACGAGGATCAAAAACACGAGAAACAGAAAACCAAACATGTAGTACATCTGGCTTGACCACAACGAGTTAAGAATGAAGAATAGCTGTATAAAAATGCACCCGAACGGTAGCACGCCGCCCATAATAATGCCAGGAATAGGTTGCGTGTAGATGGATTGATCCGGTATCTGGCGTGGAATCTGGTTTGTTCGCACCGGATGCTCCAAAGACTAGAAAAGAAGGAAATAAACAAAATTAAACCATCAAAAGCATGACTAGTGATCACCATGACATTGTACTCACCCGCTTCCGGAAACCAAAATAAGCTCCAACGAAAGTAAGCGGAACGGAGACACCAAACCAAAGGGCCAGTAGCGCTATCAGGGTGGAAAACGGCACTGCACCCGAACTTCCTTTGCTCCAAAGTATTAAATTCATTACGAAAAACAATCCAAACACGACGCTAAACAAAAAACCGAAAACCAAATTATTAACTTCGTCTTTACAGAGTACAACGTGGAGGCTGATGCTAACTTACCCAGGGCACAACATAGACGTCAACAGAACGTTGCTCTTCCACTTGATACCACCGAAGCTCTTGTAGATACGGGCCGAAACATACCCGGCCGGTGTACCAAGCAGTACAAACAATACCATGGCACACGTCATCAAGGCGCCCCGATTAGCCGGCGATAGGAATCCGAGACACGCGAATGCTAGGGTAACGAGCGTCATGCAGAACACCTGTATACCCGAGCCCAGAAACACGGACAGCAGCATGCCTTTGCGCGGTGGTCGGAAAACATCGCCGTGCACCAGCTTCCAGCCGAATTCTTCCTGCGCATCCTCGCCGGAATCCATCTGGTTGTACCGCGCAATGTCCTTGTGAAGCGTGCGAAGCATAATCATTGCCACCATGCCCGAAAGGAACAGCACGATGACGAGTGAGTTCAAAATGCTGAACCACTGGATGTTGGTGTGCGGCATCGACTCGAGAATGTAATCCCAGCGGGAAGACCACTTGATCTTGTTGTTCTGTGTGAAGTGTACCGAATACGTGTACACGATATCCAGAGTCTGGCCATTCGGCAGCGCGCTGGATTGAATTTCGATCGGTTCCTTACTCTCACAGTTCAGCTCATTCGGGTCCTTATGGTTAATGGACGACGGTACCACCTTCACCGAGATGATGCGTCCACCGTTCTGTTTGAATGCCACTCCCCATTCCTCGGTAGCTCCGCTGTGGTACGTAATGGTCAAATCGACGTGATTGAACGGATAATAATAACCGGCCCGATTGTAATTGGGATTTGTAATGCAACCTTCCTCTCCATCTGGATGGCGACGTACCAGGCAGCCCATCGGGAAACCGGTGCTGCAGTACTGGCGCTCGTTTTCCAGCGGATAGCACCAAGTGACCGGCATGTTGTCCACTATCCAATGGTGTTGATAATTTAAACTCATACCCTTCTTCAACACCATCAACCGATGGTCACTATCCGGATCGCCACCCTTGTAATGTTTCACGCAAGCCTTCGCACACTTGACATCCTCCAGGAATTGAATTTTGTACGGTCCCGGACGGATGCGTTCGCCAAATACTACCTGCCCGAGGTTTTCTACCGGCGAGTTTGCTTCATCGATGGGACAGAAATCGAAGTGATGGTACTCGTACGGAATCACCGATTCCTCCGTGTTTAGTCGATTCACATAAAGCGTTACCTCGGACTGCAAAAGAAACATATGAGAACATTAGCAAACAGAAAAATGATCCCGTTTAATGATTCATGACTGTGTCATGACTAACATACCTTGCATGATTTTTGCATTTCAGATTTGCGACAATAGTTTACCGGAGCCAACCCGGGAAGGTAGAACGCTTCCACCAATCCCACTGTCAGTAGGCAAACAATTGGAAGTAAGCCGATGGTAAGATTGCCCATTCCGCTCTTGACAGAACTGTGTCTCGTCATAATGTTTTACGGTGTTACTTCGATATCGCTGCACCGGATGTAGCGCACACAACGAACCAAGCGCACACACACCCACACAAACACTTCCAGTTTTACACACCGCTTACTTGATTCTAGGAATGTCTTCCCTGGAGATGGATTGTTTTTTCGCTATTTTTCTTCTCTTCCCTAGAACGAATCACTTTCGTACCGGTTTCAAGAGACACTTACACCAACTCAATAAAAAGCGAACTGCTACACTGCAAACAATTGTTCTCACAATTGTCAACAGCCCGTTTAGAGTCCGGGGATACCGATAACCTGTTCCAGAAAACAAGTGAATAAATAGAAAATTACTCAAAATTTCATTCTTTGCAGTTTTTTTTCTTTACGATGACGACAACTTCGTCTCTACCGCTGTTTGCAGTAGTAGTAGTAGTAATAGAAGGTGCCAACTAGAAAAGCGCAGAAACTGAAACGTAGCACCCAACAAAGTGCTTTTGCGTCTACTTTTGGTGTACATTTTCAACAATTTACCTTTCGTTCGTCACACTTTTAGCTGCATTATGTTTTGTTTAATCGTTTTTCGTATTAGAACTTTGGAGAAAAACGTAAACGAAAAAGATAAACTTCTGCTGACCCGATGTATTGTTGGCCAAACTGTGCAAAGTGTGTGTAACGCAGGTTGGCCCATAGCACACTGTCTCTATCAGCTTCTGACACAACGCACCCATAAAAACATATCAGCGATATCTTTTCACAATATTTTTTTTTCAGCATTGTAGCAATAATTTAAACAATAGTAATGGTTTACTTATTCTTCGTCAAATCACCCAAATTATTCAATGGATTTAACATACATTATTGAAGTTGTCACCCTGCATTACATGGACCAGCCTTGCGGTTCTTGCATTGTTGATCGTCAAATATTTTGGAGCACGTTCGCAGAATTTGTGTTGCCGGTTGGAGATATTCAAATAAAATGAAACTTTTAAGCTTTTGTCTCAAGTTAATACACCGATAGCTGTAATGATGCAACCATATAGCAATTGTGCTGGATTTTCTCAAAAGTCGTGAACACATTAATGAATTTAAAAATTAAAGTTATTGGCACCGTCATCAGGAGCACGTACACACTTGATTTCCGTGGCAGACAGTACGCAGCCAAACTGTCAGTGACGAAATAGCAACTTCCGCTTGTTGACATTTTTCCTATCTCTTTCTTTTCGTCCCTATCCGATTGCGGAGAGTGCACACATTTTGTGCCTGGTTTTTTAAACAGCAAAAACTCGGATAACTTACATCTAAAATGGTTAGTTTATTGTACAAAGTGTTATTTATAGTTCGTTGCACCTGTGCACCATGAATTCATCCCTACACGCACAGCATTTTCGACGTGGTGGCAATGTGTTGACTAGGCGCGGTACTGGCTCATCGAGAGTTCCAAGCGGCGGGATTCTTCTGTAGTTTTGCTGAACGTTAGTGGTCATGTTTGCGTGTTTGGATTTGTCGAGAGATAGAGCTGCTGCAACCACCTAGTTAACATTCTAAGCTGCGTGATTTTGGTTTCATCTAACATTGATTACTCTAATATTGCTTTATTCGCTTTTTTTTTAGGCCAAGCGCACCAGGAAGGTTGGAATCGTCGGAAAGTACGGTACCCGATATGGTGCTTCGCTGCGTAAGATGGTGAAGAAGATGGAAATCACCCAGCACGCCAAGTACACTTGCACGTTCTGCGGCAAGGTAAGTCCATGAACTGCTTTTCCAATTATGAAGCACTTTAAACGGTCCATTCTTTTGTAGGATGCTATGAAGCGGTCGTGCGTAGGTATCTGGTCGTGCAAGCGATGCAACCGTGTCGTTGCAGGTGGTGCCTGGGTGTATTCAACCACAGCAGCTGCCTCGGTACGATCAGCTGTCCGTCGTCTGCGTGAATTGTAAAAGATGCTGCTTGGTACAGTAACAGAAAGCGAAATGATGCATTCGGGACTACGCTTGGGGGAGATTAAAGCAGTGAAACTCGGGATTCCAGCAAAGCGATGTGGTGTTTGCCAATATCGCTTTATTATTTCGGAAACCCACCATCATAGCTTTCTACAACTGGCAGGGCCTGTCATGTGAGTCAGATCGTCTTGTTAATAAAAAGGGAATGGTTCTATAAAGAACGAATGGAATCGAATCAGGAGCGGAAGGAAACAGTGAGTGTTGCAATCTGTGTTTTATTTGCTAGTATCCGAGGCAAAATAAAATCCGAATCGCCAAAGTCCTATATTTTATTGAGCGTAGTGCTGTGTAAGTGGACGATGAATCCTGTTGGTCTCAGTCTTATAAGGCGAAGTGGGCCCTTATTTCTTGTGCATTATCATCGTTTCATATCAGCTTGGGAATTATCAAGTTATCCAAGCAAATGGATTTTTTAATACCCGGGATGTAACAGAAGCTGATATCTTCGATAATGAGAATTTAGACCTTAAAGATGTACCTGATGTGAATCTTGGTTTCATCTTTGGCGAAGCAACAGAATTTTATCTTTTCCATGATGATTAATTAAATTTGTACGGTTTGATTTGTGTGAACAAAGTTCTTTCAAAAATTAATTTTCTTTGTTTTGTGCTAAAAATGGTTATGATATGGAAGTGTGCACATACGACAAAACATACGGTACTTACAGTGCCAGATGTCGTTTAAGTTTAAGATGCACAATACGTACTAAAAGCTTACCAAAACCAAAACTGTGATTATCATTTCATCTTTCGAACGCAAATCTTGCGCTTCCCCCGTAATACCATATTTTAAGTATCTTTTTTGTAATTGAAATATTTATTTCACTGCAGGCCACTAGCACAGATGCTTGCTGATATTTCAGTTTTCTCACGGCCAATATTTAGTTCGTTCGTAACAAAATGCTTTTATGGATAACAACCTTTAAACGGAAGTGGTTAAAAGGGGAGAACTGAAAATTAAATAATAATAAACTATAAAAATGCAGGAAGCATGAAAAAACATCTTACTGCATCCATTGCGTAGCGCATTACGCATATAATCTTCTTACAATTACATCTATCAAGCACAGCCTTTGGTATGTTGGTTTTTCGTTACCCTTATTTGTTTAGTTGTTTTTGTTTTATTTTCTTTCGGTTGAAATATTCAACTTATTAAAAATAATATTACCACTCGACAGTTCGATTCAATCTACCGCTTCCGAACACGGTTGATCAAATGATCCATAATAAGCTAGAATCGATGTTGGTATTTAAACACAGTATGACTACGATAAAAACAATTAATAAATAATTTCTGTTCGAATTTTGTGTGTGTGTGTGTTTTTTTTGCTTTTGGCAGTCATGTATTTTTTTTTTATTCAGTCATCATCACCATCAACATACGTTTCGCTTTCTCTCGATATTCACATTCTCGATTATCGCACATATACCTCATACAAATCCGCACAAATATATCTCACTTCCAAACTGTACAATCTGTCCCGGGTCTTGCAAAATACACGCAACGTATCCTTACGTATTTCTTACGCACATAAAATACATTAACGCACCCGCGCACGCACAACTCTTACGCATTATATTCACAGATTTGTCACGCATACGCATCGCTTCAGACTTTCAACCGACTTTAGCAATATCTTCTAACTACCCACCCCCACACTCATTCCCGCTCGCAGCACTCGCTCACAGCACAATGTTGTGTGTAATGATAGTAAAATAGTAATGATTAGTACACGTAGTTGCAGTAGTAGTGTCTTTGTGTGTGTTTACTGTTGTGTAGTAATAGTCCTAACACGTCCTAGTAGTAGTAGTAGTTCGAGCTTTTTCCGAGCTTCCGATCGTAACGATAAAATCGTCCTTTTTGAAAGTCGATGATCGTGTGGCTTAAAGATAATGATTGAAAGCTTTTCATACCTTGTAACCCCCCCGTGGTAATCGTAAGTTCGTCTTCGTTCTTCGTATCATTCCACTAGTCTTTGGTCGTACTAGGACATTGCATTAACCTAGTGTTTGTCCTTTAATGTATGTTTTGCAAGCCGCGTAGGATTGCGCTAGTGTGCTTTTAATGTTTGTTTTAATTCCCCTGTCGCTCACGCCCGGACGCTTTTTAGTCTCCATTTCTTTTATTTGGTCAGTCTCAAACTCGATCATACATATTATATGATACCCAGAATGCTGATCGCGCCGCACCTCCCACACGCATTAGAACTCCCTTCGCGGTACTTTGTGCCAGTGTTCTCCCAGTATCAGTTATCAGGAGCATTCACAAGTAGGGATGGTTATCAGCGCCTTTGGCTGCATTTGTTCTGTCCTAGTCAGTTCCAGTTGTTATGTTATGTTTTATGTATAGAAAATATTGTTGTTTTTATTCCGCAGTAAAGGAACTCCTCCTTGGAGTTCGCATTTACACTCGCGCTCATTTCGCACAATCATATCGCACAACGTCACTTACATACACATTTATCTCTCTATACACATATCACACACCCGTATTCGATCGCGATCATACATTAAACTAACTTCGTTACGGTAGATGAAACACATACAAAATATATTATATCTTAAGCACATTCATTCAATTCCACGACTAGTCTCATTCAAATCATTACAAGTTACAACAAAAAGTATCTGCATAATTTGGCCTGATGTTTTCCCATATTGACTACTACTCTGACTTAAATGTTGAGAAAAATATTTTGTCGACCAAAAAAAAAAACACTCAGACGAAATTGAAGAGTTTTTTGTTAGAGTTTCCATAACTACATTTATGTAATAGCATGCTCAAGAATGAAATATCATCATCAACTAATGACATGGTCAATTCAGTGATGGTTAATAGAATATCAGAAAAAAAAACTAAATTCATTTTTAGATGATTGAAGTATCGGTAAAACTTACAAATCCCCTTGTTGAATTAAATCGTGATAAAAGATTTCAATTTTACTAGTTATTTTGTCTTGCTATCAACCTGTGACTGAGAAAAAATAAGAAAGTGAATCGATGGGCATAGTAGTTTTGATACATCAATTTACTTAACGTCTCTACATACAGGCCTGGTTGTGTTATGTAATTTAACCCCTGACTTGAATAAACTTATTTTACAATGTACACACTTACACCTGAATCATACAAATGTTCGAAGACCCGATCATACACGCTACCGAAAACAGACCAAAAACATACTTCCGTATTCACGCATTATTTGTATTATCCTCGCGATCACATTGACCCATTCACGAAAATTTCGTTCATTACGCAAGTTTATAATATATTTGGTCACATATACATCATAGTCTCGCTCATCCCTTCTCTCAAGCATTCGGCTCACAATTCGATACAACAATATTAGCAAGAATGAAAAATTTACATCTTTTAGATACACCGTCATCGGGTATTACCTCAAACATGGCTTTAACTATTTTATCGAACTTTCGTTTCACTCTGTGTGTTTGTGGTACCGCGTAGTGTTTGAATTTGCTTTCTTTGTTTGTTTCGTTTTGTTTTGTAGTAATTTATTTTGGTTTCCTAATTTCATTACTTTCTCTCTTTCTTTTTCCCCGTATGTTTTGCCTGTGTCAATAACGGTCAGCAGAGTCCTTGTCCCTAGTTTAATTTTTTTCGTTTTTCTGTAATTTCTCACTTTTCTCAGTTTTCTCACCGTTTCTAGCACACCAATGGCGGTCAGTCAGTTGGAAGAATTCATGATTAAGTCCATATCGATGATAGAAATTCCTCACACCTACGTTTTTTTTGCTTTTTTTGCAGATTCTTTTATCTCCTTTTTGTCGATAATGACTAATCAAACTCCTACCCATACGTTTTCTACTCGATGCTTTACTATATAACTTTGTAAAATGTGTTTTTAGTAAAGTAATAGAAAATAAAACGAGATAAAGGAAATTTCCTTCCAAATTTGTATTTTCTACGTTTAAACTTCCCAATTTGCCCCGAATTGCATTATCTTATTAATAGTAAAGTCCGTCCCACACTATTATAGTCGTCTTTTTATCGTTGATTTGGGATGATATTTGTTATGTTTGCTGTATACGGGGGTTTTGTTTCGTTAAATTTGTTTACCTAGCACCCGTTACTATCTTCATTTCTTTGTTGTGTTTTGGAGTGTGATTTTTTCAGGGTATAGTAAAAATGTTTTGTTTATCTCTCTGTATGGTTGAGTGCAGTATTGCATTGTTGTGTATTGTTTCTCTTACAATAGTATAAATGTTGGTACGGTATCAATGTATGTAACACCTTTATCCTTCTTCAATTTTTTTGTAGTTAGTTTTATGTTACACACTCACTTCCCTGCCCTTAGACTTTCTGTTTGTGTCCGTATTTGGTACCTGAGTAAATTGTCGCAGTAAAGTGTAATGATTATACGCGTCTGTTATTCTTTGTGTGCTCTTTCTTTTTCTTACTTTACGTTTAACGTCGCCTAACACAGTGGGCTGACTATTGCTGTTTGTTTTTGTTTGTTCTTGTAACTCCACTTGATCATCACAATTCATCAAAAAAGAATTGATCAGCTCTGGTCTGCAAAAATCGACACCGGATAGAGCAGGACAGAGAGTTAAGTTTTGATTTTGCTTGGTTTGTTCCATTTTATACACAACATCACAGTAATAACGTTGCATTAGCATTTGTGCTAAAACACAAGTAAAATACTTTACATTTAAAAACAACCGCCTTCCACATTTCCGGATAAACGGTCAATCGTTGGTTCAAAACGTAGTGTTCACGGTTGCCAACGGCGTTACGGTTCAACAGTTTGGCTGAATTATCAACAATTAGTTGCGCACAATGGTAATTGAATATGCAGAAAAAAAACAAAATTTCCCAAAACATTGTCCCTGTGTAAAACTTACACTACCTTGTTCATCGACATGATAATGGGATCAGTGTTGGAGTAATGTGTTAGTCTGCATCATATTTGTGTACCGTCTGTTGCGTTTCGCATTCCTATTTTGTGTGCATTTAACGTATCGTTTTCGTACATGTAAACTAGTATATTCAGTCGTTTGTGTGTTCTGTATTTTGGTTACCTCCTGGCACGTATTCATTATGCTTTCCTGACAGTAGCGTTTCTCTCATCCTTTAGTTTTCATCTTGTTCTGATTAAAGAGATTTGATTCTCTTCCATATTCTGCCAACATCCACAAGCTCCGTGGGTGGCAATGAATTAAATTATTTTTCGTTCTTGCGTTATTATTGTATCGTTTCACATTATACATGACACTATCTACTAATGATATAGTTGTTTTGTTATTTCATACACGCAAACATTTTCTACCACTCAAACACACACTTGTTGTCACACATGGGCGTAGGCTGTCTCATTCATTCACACGCTTCGTCGCTCAGGCCCGTAAATGCCAATCAAGGAAATCGTTTTGTAAAGCTCATTTAAATTTATATGTTCAGTTGATCTTCATGAACACCCTTTCGATAGTAATCCACCACGTTTTGCTAATGCTTATCGTGATGTTAAATTTCTTTCATACTCTTATTGCTTTTCTATGAATTGGATGCCTAATAACGAACCCAAAACAAATCAAGTCTATCAACACTGTCCCAGTATTTGCAAAAAAAGGGATTCCATACATCCCCTGCCTATGCAATAGTCCATGCTAACGCATTATATAAAATAAAGTTCAATTCCCCGAAAACGATGAAATGTTACAACATTTCCTTGTACCTTTCTGCATAATTCTGAACATTGGGCGAGAAAAATTTGCATTAAATATCTCTATTTAAAATGCGTAGAAGTCATTGTTTGTTGTTTCTACGCTCAAATACTCGCCATTATATTAATCATTTTGCCTTGATACGATTATTTATTCCACTCCATGAACTAGAAAACATCGTTGAGAACTAACTACGTCAAATTGCATGGATTTTATTTTATTTCGTTTCGTTTCGAACATTTGCCAAGTAATTTTTTTACTTAAATTACATAGCGTGCTTTTGCAAGTTTTTATGGTTCTACGAAATAAATAAATCAGCCAATTATTTGTCAAGCACCTAATGGTGGTTCATGGTATAAACTTAATTATTTACCAATTGCAAAATCCTTCCGGTAAGCATTGCTCACCACTTGCAAATAATCTCGCTGGGCAGTATCTAAGAATTTATAGCAGGGTGAAATAATTCAAACAATTTAAGTTAATAAAACCCCATCACAATTTACAGTACCATAGAAGGAAACATTCACTAGCCAATTGCACATACACACCATCCACGCACACTCACATCGTCTACCCATTCACACATTTGATTGAGAAGATGATGGGTGTACTGTAGCTTTATTTATTAATCAGTATTGATTAAAGTTACCTCCTCAGGCATACATGGCTGCATACAAAAGTTTAACTTACGCACTCATACATACAATAATAACAGTCACACTCTCTCGCAAAACTCTCGATAGTAAAACATACTAAATATCACGTTCATTCGTTTTCACGATCTCAATGGTTTTTACGTTCCAATATATCGCACGATTATCGCTCTGAAATACACCCAATCCCGTGAACATTCCACTATTGGGATAGCTCTCTTACAATGAATCACCCCAGTTTGCCATTCAAATTTGTTGTTTAGTGTTATCGAAATGCACAGTGGTAAAAGTTTCTCTAACGCATTGTTTGTTTTAATTGAAAAGATTAATTAATAATTTTAATTCAATTTTTTGAATAAAGATAAACCAACACAAGGTAGAAAAAATATCCGAAATATTGATAGAGTATTGCGTGTTATTGTGAAAGTCGGTTACAGTTGCAAGTTTTCGATGCACGATGATGTCCATTAGAATAAACATCAAAATTTCCCAGTTGTTTTGGTAAAGTAATATAACAAATAATGGTTTAATGTGAATACTTCGAGGCTCGACGCAATTAAAATTTGGGGCTATATTGCGAACCCATAATTGAGGGTGCGATTACTAAAAAAAATTCACCAACTGTACATCTGGATTGATTCATAAGTAGATTTAGATTGCTGATCGCTTTGCTAAACACAACGACGCGACATTTTAGATTCCCGATATCAACCATCTTCACACCAACTTATATTTCTTCTACGACTCATCCATTCATTCATACTCAGAAACTCCCGAATCACATACTGTGTACTCATACGCAAGATCAGCAAATGGTACAAACTCATATACCTCACCATCATACCGTAGGAATCGATCATTCGGACCTCACGTTTGCTTCTATCTCAATCAAGACTCTCTTTCCCTCGCTTTTCACGTGTCACACACTCAATCTTATACGCACGCTCATCATACAAACTGTTCCGTACACAGCAGAAATCACACACCATCACTAAACTTGCATGACTTTACCTTTACCTTGCATGACTTTACCGTATTTTTTTTTGTTTTTTTTTCTCGTGTTTTTTCTTGAACTACATACTACGAGTGTAATGGTATCTGATAATTGGTTTTCTCTTTTCCTATAGTGTTGTTACTATGACACACATATAGCTTAGCATTCCGTTTGGAGTTCCAGTTTCCATATACCAACATTTCAACTAAAATGTAAATAATTTTAATAGTTATAAATGAATGATAAATTAATGAAACAAGAGCTTATTCAAAAAAGGGATTAGTCAAACATAGTATGACGTAAGTATGCAGTATCTGTTATCAAACACATCGAAACCCTAAAAATTAAATTGTTCTACGGATAGACTATATCCAATTATTCAACCTCACGGAAAAAGGAACCTTCACGGAGCTTTAGCTATAATAATGCCTGTATAGATGATGGTCAAAGAAAAAAAAAGAAAAAATAACTTATAGAAAACGAAACGGGTGCGTGCCACGGTGAAAGTTGCCTCCCTTTTTAGCTGATATATTCCTCTCGCTCCATTGTTCCTTTTACGATTCCGTCATATAATCCTATCTTTCACTATGGCACACACGTTGTCTTGTGTAACATTTCTTCGCTATACGCCTATACTTTATGTACTACCGTCTCAACCCAACATAGCAGGACCCTACATGATCTCAGATCTGTGTGTGTTGTTCTTGTTGTGTTGTGTGCTGCCGAAAACTTACTTGCCTTATTAAATTTGCAATTATTTTTTCCAACCGATTTTATCCGGTCCGAATTTACTGCAATCAAACTGTTTATGGAAAAAATAACCGTCACTCTTCTATTTATCATCTACATCTCTACATAGGTGCCGTACGAATAAGCTTTAGTTTGTCCTCAATATCCTAAGATCCATAAACTCATAGCGTCCGACAAGTGACAAAGGGTGGATGTGTATTACAGAATCTATGTTTTGTTGCTCGCTAAGCTCTAAAAGTGTTATTGCGTATTTGCTCGCAGCAGACAAGCTCTGCCGGCTGTTTTCCCCAAAACCCTGTCGCTGTTTCTTGTTCAAATCATTTTGCTAATAAAAATTGCCATGCTACTCCATTTGCTGGAAGATCTTAACAACACATCGAGCAAAGTGTGTTTAGCAGGTATTGTGGATTAAGACCGAAATTAGAATTGTGTCTCGGGATCAATATTTGAATGGTTTAATTGTGTTCAATAATAGTAAAATAACAACACATGTTCATTGACGTATTATAACAAATAAAGTTGTGTGGCATGTTTAGTTTGTAAGTGTGTGTTTATATAACTTTCTAATGTTAAATTATCTATTAGAATTCCTGCACTAAGAGGTATCTAAAATTTGTAATGTTTTTCTCCCATTATAGAATAAAGGACTTACTTGTTGTGTTCGAAAGCAGCCGGCGTACGCTATTGTGGATGAAATTGATGTTTAATCCGATGGAAACATGATGACGGGGGTATCAATAATAGTGAAGTTTGCTCCAATCACTTCAGAAGATACGCCTTGCCCTGGCCAGCAGAATGTGCACGCGTCTAGGCGAAATAATGCAGCTTTACTCCAACGGGAATCATGAAATTGAATTTCCAGTTCTCTTATCGCCATTAAAAAGGATGTGGAGGATGAATTCATGGCGTATCGCAATGTCCTTCATTCAGTTGTGTCCTCCTTCATAGCGCATCAGATCAGACGACGCACATCAATCAAGTTGAATAATAAACGATAATTAACATCCAACTTTGATTTTTTTATGTTCAGGAAGGAAATAAGAGTGCTGGTGACGGTAGTAAAAGTATTTACAGGATGCAAGCGAGTACATTTAAGTTGCTGGAACGGTGGTCGTAGGTGTAGTGCCGCTACTGTTGGCGTAGTTAATTGTGTTGCCATTAATGCTGAGTCCGAATCTGCAATGAGCGACGAGAATCAATTTACGGATTGGTTGGGGTTGCAACACGAGCAACGGCCGAGGCAATAAAGCAGGAAAATTACAGTACCCACACATACACCAGAGCGGCAACACACACATAAATGAATGCTCGATGCGTATGTAATGTATGAAAATGATTTGTTAATACGGATAAATTACAGCACCCAGCATGCCATTTGAACATGCTTTTGACATGTTCATGACATTTTGTAGCAATTTTCCCGGCTTATCAAACATCAAAAAACCGAAGAAAAATTTTATCGATGTGTATATAGCATAGCACCTCCCAAATTCTATTTTCCAACTCCCCACAATGAAAAGAACTTGTATGAAAACTATTACCCAAACAATAACAAAAAGATAAGTAATCAAGCCTGGTGCATGATAAGCGATAAGAAAAAAGGACGAAATTTAAAAATTAATTTCTATTCTTTCACACAAACGTTAGTACAAATAACAATCACGATAATAACCATTCAAAAACAACGAGCTGAAAATTTTCACAACTGGTTCACGACCACGTATGAAAACGATAGGTATTAGAAACAAACAAATACATAAATAAAACAACAGAAGCACATTGAAACAAAAAGCGATAACCTTATTTATGATGAAAGAATAAAAAAAAAAGCAATAAAATCCTTAATGAAGTGTATAAGTAAAGTATTGGAACATTCGCTGATTTTGGTCCTCACCTTGCTAATTATTTCTAATGTGATCCGTATGGACCGGATCGAAGAGACTTCCATGATCGATGAAGTGACTATGCCGTCAGTATTAAAACTCAATCGATCAATACACATTTATATCTTGTAAAAAAAATGTATACATAACATCCTGGCACGATAGAGACTACTTTCTTCGCACCTGAACGAAGCAAAAGGATGTACTTTTGGCATCCGCATCGAAATGGCATCACATATTATCTGGAACATCTGTATTACTATTTCCTGTGGAAAATAGTGTGTGAAGTGGAGGAAAACAATCGTATATCAGGGTGTGATTTACGAATTCATGGAACAATGGGAAACTTGATTCTTCTAGCTTATCTGCGGAATTTGACCGTATAGAAAAATGAAACTAACGAAAAATGTATGACAACTGTGCTGAGTGTGGTGCTATATAGAAATTGTTCAGAAAAAAATGTAATTTTCATGCTTTTCTTGCCTTCGACGATCGTGGATCGTGCGGCAGACATTGGCCAACGTCGAATCACTTACCAACTCGTGTTCACGGGTAGATTCTTCAACCGCTTGATCTCCTTTAGTGCCCATGTTGCAAGTGTTTTCGTCCGTGCTGTGCGTGAGTTTTTGCCATCATTCAACAGCTCCGTAATGCTTGAATCTTCCACAAACTGTAACATCATCGGTCCGAACGCTCCACACATATCACCGATGAGTCCTGCTGCGATCGCAATGTTACCATCCGATAGTTCCGAGTCCTTTGCGATCGAGATAATGTAGCTGATAATGAACGGAACATTGGGCAGAAGTGCGGTAACATCTTCCAGCGGTGTTTTATCGGATCCTTTGAGCCCCTGTACAATACCAGTATAAGCCTCCAGCACACTCTCGCGCAGTTCATTCAAATAGTCGATCATGTCGTAATCGTGCTGGTCGATTTGCACCTGTGTAGCGGCTCCTAACATCGGCAGCACAACATTCAGATACTTCTTAAAGTCCGGCCCGATACCTAGCGCCATGTCGCCGAAGACGGTTAATATTTGTGGTTTCACGCTCCGGTGCAGATTCGGATTACTAAGATTTTCGAGCAACAGCGTCATGATGTCGTCACAGTAGGGCAGAATCTTACTCTTCAAGCCACGGCAAATATCACCGGCGAGACCAACTGCCGTACAGCACACCTGATACTCTTGATGGCTTTTCAAACCCATGTACAGATACTCCTTGAATGCATCCATATACTTGATAAAGTCCTCGCCGAGCAGATCGACTAACGTAGAAACAGCCATCAACGCATCTTCCTGAACTCCACATACTTTGCCGGAGCTAGAACTGAACATCGTTAGTAAAGCCACCATGATGGCGTCCGAAATTTGCGGTGCGTCCTTGGCGTCTACCTTGCGCAAAACCGACTGGAGCGAAGCACACAGCAACGACTGCAGATCATTGAACTGATGCCGGTCGCTGTGCGAAGAAATGCGTGATTCCATCTGCAACACATGGTTTATGCGCTCCAGGATCACCATCGTAGTACGCTGCACCGATACGTAACAATCAAGAGGCGAATTTTTGACCATCTCCATCAATGCTTCGTAGGCAGATGAGCGAAGATTGCCTTGACCACCGTCTGGTCGATCGGTTGCTTCGAGCAAGCTGGTAATGATGAAGTCGAAGTACTTAGACAGACAGTAGGTCTGCGGTGGATCATCGTCGATGTTGACCGCCTCATAAGCCGCATCCGACAGACCAGTGAACGCCCAGCAGACATTTGTTGCCACACGAGGTTCGGCCTTGAGTCCATCCAGCAGAGCCTTCAGTAGTGGCTCAAGATACATCTCTTTGATCGCCACTTCCGGGATAACCTCACAGATGCGTCCGAATGTCCAGGCGCATGTGTCACGCACAATTACACTTTCGTCGTACATTAGCTCAATAAGCGTTGGCATCGCTTGTTCCAACATTGGTTTCAAACGGTCTGTCTCCAGGGCACTCAATATCGAACCGAACACCATCACGGCCGCATCCCGGAACCGCCAGTTGGTCGATTTTATATTTGCGTTCACGAATGGCAACACATGTGGAACAATCTCTTCGCCGCAGCACGTAGCGAGCAGCATCAGACACACGCCCGCCGATTTAGCCGGGTTCCAATCGTCCTCATCGTCGAACTCTTCTTGATGCGTCAGTTTCTCCATCAGTACCGGTACAAGATACTGTAGGGCACCTCGGGCGTAGTACTTCGAGACGCGATTCGGCAAACGACCAGTTTCAGCCGCCTCCTGCGCCTCTATCGCAAGATCGATTTCCTCGTCACTGACATTGGACCAAAACTCAATGCCCTGTAGTGCGATCTGTTCGTTATCTGACTTCATCGCCTCGAGCGTGATCGGGAAGAGGGCCTGTGCCATATACGCCTCCATGTGTTGGTAGTAAAGTGTCAGAATACGCACCAGACACTGGAGGGCAGCCACACATATCTGCGTATCGGTCGATTGCGTTGCCTCACACACCACCTCCATGATATAGTTGCGCTCAGCCGTCTCCTCGAAGTTTGCCTTGGTGAATTCAAGCGAGTTATGCAACGCATTTGTTGCCGCCAGCCGCACATGGTTGGATGGTTCCGACTTGCGCATACCGTGTATGATCGCGGTAAGGATCTGATTTGACTGGTTCTCCAAAATTTCCGAGTTGATGTCCTGACAAATGTATCCAATCGCTTCCAACGTTGATTCACGCAGCGCTTCTGTCGACTTTTCGTTCACGACATTGTCTACGAGCTTTTGCATGAGATCGGGCCACTGGTGTACTGGTAGATCGGCGACCGCAACGTACGCAACGCACTGCGCTGCTGACGATGGTCGGGATTCTTCTGTTCCGAGAGTTCCAAGGATCTGTCAATAGTTAATATGGTTTAGAAATATTCGCAGATTAGTAGAGGAAGTATATCATTCAAAAACTAAAGGATGATTTTACATTTTTTCTTATGTACTCCTTCACATCCTCCGGAAATGATCTCCATCGCTCCTGATACTGTTGCTTGTTCGCTTGGTCTTTGCTAGTCAGGTGATTCTTTAGTTGCAAACCGGCCGCCATACGAGCGACCGTTGAGTTGCCCGGATACACCAGCACATCAGAAAGTGCTCGCAGGAAGTCTGGTAAGTTTGTGGAAGCCGCCTGTTCCAGGAAGTTTTTCGCCGCGAGCAGTTCATCTCGATCTATAATGATGAAAGACAAGCGGAGGACGTCAATTGAGGATCACAAACAGATAAAAATAAAAAACTTTAATAAAATTTACAGTTTGACCCCAACTGATGCTTTTTTCGATTGCCTTAATTTCAATTTGTGTACCTTTGTGAGAACCTGTTCTTTGGAATCATTGCTTCAATGGTTTAATGCTATACACACATGATTTGCGAAATGTAGCTCACTTCAACAAGCCTACAATGGCTAGCGCAATTTTTTTTTCGTGCATAAAAAAGAAGAAAGGGAACGCCATTGCATTTCGTCACACATTCGCAGTCCATATTTTGCAGGTTATGTTGGCGCCTTCATACGCTCTCTGTATCGCTGTCATTCTTTCTCTTGTGCTCCCCTTCTTTTCCATTACTCTCTCACCCTTTCTATCCCCTGCTACTTCCTCGTACTGCCGCTAGGCGGTGCACAAAACGGCACAGACGCACATACACGCATGCACATAACGCAGAACACGCGAGAGCACACACAGCCATACCAACGAACACTCATCAGACCCAAAAGAAGGCTGTTCGGATCAGAGACAACCTCCTCGCAATCGCTCAACTCGTCGACCAACTCGCTGTAACAAGAAGGTCTGACAAAGAAGCGAAAAAGAAAAGTAAATTCAAGGTAACTGTGTTCCGAAGCGCGGTGCAAACGGAAATCATGCTAGCTTCCGTCGGAATCAAACAAGCAAGCCAACCGACCAATTCCGGGGACCCGCTTTCGGACACCTTTTTTCTAGAACCATCCTTCCAGCAAAGGCTGTGGATCACATAATTCCTCTACACATTTCCTCTCTTACGTACCCCGGGAGTTGCAAGTTCTTTTTTTTGCATCCCATCGACATATCCCTCCCGGTGGATTGGTTTGTTCGGACTTACCTGGTGAGACGGTTTTCTCAAGGATTTGCACTATATGCATCATTGGTGAATCGGGTGGATGTGGACGGTTTTCTGTAGTTTAGCCGACTAACAACCACTGTTCGTGCCCTCCGAATCAAATAAGGGTGATGTGATTTACTTAGGATGCTTTTTTTCGCTTTCAGCACGGGGGCGATTCACGCGCTCGACGCACAAACACACAAACGCAACCACACACGAAAGAACAAACGCAAATTGATGCACACACACACGCGCGGTTGGAATTCCGTCACACGTTCAACGCCTGGACCTGATTACCGATGATCCGTGGATAAATTAAAAGACAACAGAACGCACAAATGATTCCTGTCTTGATTTACACACAGGAGCACTTGGTTTTTTTCCGGATAAGCTACTCGATGCTTGCTTGTTTCGTCTTTTTTCCTACCTCACAATCGCTCTCTCACACACTGCAAGCCCAACTTTTCACAGAAAGCGCTAAAAATTGACAGACGCGTATGGCGTAGTCGATTCCCTTGTCCTAACATCTGTATTCCGGCGTATGACGTCACCGTTTCGTTTGCAGTCCAATAGTTATCTCTCGCTCTATTTCGTATCAAAATAGCATGGGTGCTGGACTGCGGATTTGAAAGAGTATCCTGATTTGTAGCTTTTCGCACAAAAAAAGGCATTCAAAGCAGTTCTGGCATGTGTTATTATAGTATTTTCTATATTTATGGGCTTATCGGCTAACATACATAAATTTAATTTAAAAAATCACAAATGTATGAAGGAAGGAAGGAATTAAATGTATGATTGGAAGCAACCCTGCCATATACAGTCTGTCAACAAAACAAAAGTCAGCAACCGTTAATTTGAAAGTGCAAGATTTAAATTTAACGGTGTATTGTATATTTTACAATTGGTTTGCTCTTATAAGTACCGCTTTCTATCGTATCTTCAACCTCAAAAGGTCCGTAAAATGTTTAGCATTCTTTTATTGCAGTAAAACTTAATATAAATTCATTGACTGCTGAAATGCCAAAGAAATACAGTTGATACCCGAGAAACGCGGATAATGCGTTCCAGATAAATCCGCGTATCTCGAGTTTCCTCTAAAACATCATTTATTAAGAGATCGAATACTTATTTCCATGTTACGAAGCACATTCAAAATTGATATTTATACGTTTATTTCAAGAATGTGTTTATTACAATAAATTGTGATGAAAATTAATTTGTATAATGATGAAACTTAGTGAAGTCGCGAACCGCGTAACTCGGGAATTTACTGTATACCTGTCTAGCGAATGCTTAGTAAATATTGTTTCATTTTACCTTCATCTAAATTATCTACAATTGTTATATTACCATTCCCTTCGTTCATATGGTCTAAAACCAATTGACCGCGGGTTAGTCGGCCGTTAAGCTCTACGTCACCGGTGTATCTTTTGCTTTCAACGATCAGATGAGGATGCACCAAAATCATCGATACCAGCAAATCGCAAGGCATCCAGAGGCGGTCCTTTTCGGGCAACTTTTCCAACGCTACCCTCTCCACTTGGTTAAGTATATTGAAAATGGTCTTGTTGCTGCTGCCCAGTACATCCATGCGCCATTCCAAGCTTGTTAGAAGGTTAGACCGGAGAGCAGTTTCCCATGGTACAACAACAATGGGACCATTGTAGGCGTTGAAGGTTATGCTGGCCGATTCGGGATCGTTGTAGAAGTTAAATTCAGCAGCACTCTCCGTGTTACCGACGCCGTGACGATTTCCTCCCATCATGTAGATGGCCTTCAGAAGCGTACGTACATCGGGGTATACTTTTAAAAGGAGCGCTAGATCGGTCACAGGGCCTAGATTTACAAAGATTATTTCGTTAGGATGCTGCAAAGAGTGAAATGTTTGAATAGGGAAATAGTTAATTACGTAAGGCAGTTTTTACCTGTACTATCAACCTGTACAGCTCGTGTAATGCATGTTTTCCCTCCTGCAATGGAATACGCGACGGTTCACGATCAAATACGACATCCGAAAACCCGTCAGCACCAAAGAACATATCATCAGAATTTATTGATGGTTCCGGTAGTAGTATTCGTTCATTTGACCCAATGTATACTGGCACATCCGTACGCTCGACTGCGTCTAGCACCCGGAGCACGTTAGTGGCCACATTTGTAACGTTGGTATTGCCTTTCGTACAGCAGATGGCAAGTATGTCCACTTCCTGCTTAGCTTCCAGAAGGTAGTACAACGCCCAAGCGTCATCTGCTCCAGCGTCTGTGCTTATCACCACTTTAGTTCGTTCTTTAAGAGATAAAGATGAATAAATTGATTCTGAAGCGACGTATGTAATGATTATCGTTTCTTACCAACACTGTTCACATGGCCAATTAGTGCGCAGAGTAGAGATAGCAACTTTATGAAATTCAAAATATCCATTCTTCACTCGCGGAAAACTAGATCGAAAGTTTCACTTGTGATGAAATCGTTATACAAAGGTCCTCCAAGCTGCTGTCAGTTCCGCTAATGAAACGCAACAACAAAACACAAACAATCTCGCATTCACAATTGCAAAAAGCGAAGAAATCCCCTTTCATGTGGAATGAATCAATTATTTGAATGAGGAGAGAGGGATGTTACACGCTCCAAACACGTGCGAGCATTATCAAGCGATAAAGATAATGTAATTCAACTTGATATCGCTGCGGTAAGAGTGTCGCTATAAAACACATTATAAACAAGCTCGTTTAAATTACCTAAACGTATTGTAGCTTAAATTATTTTCAAGATTTCGTTTTATTTTGACTTGCTCGATTGCCTGCTGAATAGCTTAAAGGCTTTGTAATAAGCCAAGAATATAACTACCCAAATCCTCATCCTGATTAACCCAGCTAACATTGCAAATCTTGTGCACACCGGCCACACTCGATTGGCCCACGATACCGCCGGGTTGCTCTTCTGTTTCGATTTTGATGTTAACGGACTCCACGTTAATGGAATTGTTGTCGTTCATGGTTACCGTCCAGCCGGAGAGACGTTCATTCAGCATGTTGTACAGCTTCTCGATCGTGCGCATCGGAGGTCCTGGATCATCCAGCTTAATCTTTGAGATAAACCTGGAGCGCAAATATACGGAAGTAACATTATTTATTGTACATACAAATATTATCGTCCATTGTCTAACCTTATCACATGTCGATCGATTCCGGCTTCATTGAAGATCTCGTCAATGCTCATTAGAGATATTTTGTTATCCTTCATCACGAGAATACCATGTATAATGCGACGCCGTTTCGGATCCGGCGGTTGGGCGTTATACTTTTTCACTTCGTCTTTCAGTATCGACAGCGATGTCTCGACCGGTATTTTGATCGGTGTGCTGATCGTACACGTCTCACCGTTTGCTGGCGTGTAACATTCTATTTTGAATTCTTCCCTTATTTTCTCCTTCAAAAACTCCATCTTGACTGCTTCGCCATGCACGAGCATTACGTTTCGTGGTTCACAAAACTGTATCAGCTGCATGATACCTTTTGCGTCCGCGTGTGCACTAAAGCTCATGTACTCGACGGACATCTTCACGTCCACAACCTGCCGGTTTTCAAACTCTACTTTTTTGGCACCTCCCAGAATCTTGTGCCCAACCGTACCCTGTACGCAATAGCCCGGCATTATGACCATGTTATTTTCATTTGGAGCCCATTTTTTAAAAATCTGAAGGGACAATCCCGCGTGCAACATGCCCGGCGTAGCGAACACCACCATTGCGCCCGGGTTGTCGATGTATCCTTTATCGAACGGTTTGATGTGCTTGAAATCGAACATGTTGCGTTGCACGAACGTTTTGCGAATTTTCTGATTCGTCCAGGTTATGAACATCTTGTAGTAGTTGTTGGCCTTCTCCGTTAGCCCGACTGCAAAGTAAACCGGGTATTTCAAATTCATACGCTCCCAATACGTTTCCAGCAGAATACAAAGCTCCTGGGCACGTCCTAACGCAAACACCGGAATCAACACCTTGCCACCTTTCGCCACACACTCGTGTACCTTTTTGAGAAAGTCTCGTTCTCGGCAACGCTTTGAATCCCGGATCGTTGTTGCATACGTACTTTCGGTGATGAGCAGGTCCGGTTTACATTTATCAATCCAAGCCGCACCGAGGTGCCGATCGGGTGTCATATTGTAATCGCCAGTGTACACCACCGATTGTGAACCGACGCGTATCCAAAACATGGCAGCACCGAGAACATGACCGGCATAGTATGCCTTTATCTCCAGCTCGCTGTCGACCATAACGCTTTGATGTAATGTCACTGCGATCACCTTTTTCATGCAGTCCTTGATCATTTGCGGCGTGAAGAAGTTACTCTCGCCTTTACGCTCCACGGCCACTTTACGCATATCTTCCAGTAGGATAGGTGCAATCGCTTTGGTCGGATGCGTCATGTAGATCGGCCCAGTGTACCCTACCATCTCCGTCATGTACGGCAAAGCACCGCAATGATCAAGATGGAAATGCGAGATGATCACGCAATCGATATGATTCGTTATCGGTCCTTCCGGAATGATGAAGCTGAAGTCCGGAAAGCGGCGCTCGTCATTGTAGCCCATGTGCATACCACAGTCAAGCATTATGTTTTTGCCAGCCATCGAAAGTAATATGCAGCTGCGACCGACATCCTGCCCGGCGCCAAGTGGTGTTATTTTTATGTCCGGCATTGTTGCTGGACGTACCGGTGATACGCAGAAAAGTTACGACTGTAACCTGTAATCTGTTCTATCACTCAATGTATATTTTGTACGATATTGTAAATGTGTAACAATTGCAAACAATCTTAGCAGAAACAGTATAGCTATTTACATTTGCCGTTTGTGAAACAAATAAAAAAAACCATGATATGCAGTGAGACGTCAAAACTTTTGGGTTTGACAGCATTGTATACACCCGCGTCCCAATTAACATTTTTACTTAGCAAGCACTCTAGCAGGTATCGAACACATACGACAAATACGGCAATGTTCGTTAAGGAGCGTCCAGACTGTAACCATAACATATGCTCGAATGGTCTTCGAGCAGAAATGAGGCGTTTCTGGCAACCAAATTGACAGCAAATTGCGTTTTATGATGATTTGGCAACACTGAACGGATCTCCGTTCCTTTTCTCCTTTTCTTTTCCATGTTTTCTACTAAACACCCTTTTTGTTTGCCTTTTCCGGCATTTATGCCTTTGGCAAAATTGTTTTCACACGAGTACTGAACAGATGATGCACGGAGTTGCATAAAAAAACATAAAACAAAACGAACCTGGTCTCAAGTTAAATTGACCGAGTTATTAGATTATTCGAAATTGTATATTTTCGATTTCAATGCTTGGGAAGAGATATTTATACAACAAAAAGCGTTTATTAATTTATTTTTAATTTTATAGTAATTGAATATTGTTTATTTAAAAAAACATCGTCAAAATTTTTGTAATTTGTGCACATTGTTAACAAGTTGAGGAAAACACTTAACAGATTTAAAAATTTAAAAAATTATCCTAATTTTCACTAGAATACTTCATTCAATTTGGGTCACGCATTACAAAGTTATTCAATTTTGAACTTTTCCGTAACGGCTCGGCTGGATTGACCAATTCAAAAAGTCTCGGAGAAAAAGTCTCCGAGATAATTGTCACCGTCTTATTGCACGGTAACTCAATACATTTAAGTTCAATTTGAAAAATTCAATAATGACTCAAACTGTCCAAGTAGAACAGAAACCCTGTACATGTTGCGAGCAATGGTCCATTTCACTGTTCTCCAGCGATTTCTACTTCAGCTATTCCGCAAGAGGGCGCGCAGGTCTTGATGACAAGAGCGGATCGTGCGCGCCATTTGAAACGAGTGGCAATTGTGAGCGTCAAATATGTCCAGTGTGAAGGGTTAATCTTTTTTTTACAATTTGTAGACCGCAAGGAGAGAGAAGAGGGAATTCTATTCGAAAGTTTTATCGCTTGAATGCTTGTTTTTTTTTACTATAAACCAAAAATCAAAATGCATGTTTTCGTTTTGAAACAACTACACAATAAAAGAGCTACTGCAGAATGAAGTTCTTTGCTTCAGGGAATAACATTCACCTTTTCTCGAAAATTTCTAAGCTCATGAAGACAGACTTATGTTGGACTAATTTGGTTCAGTATTCACTGGAATCATATGTGCCTTTATAGATATATGAGTCTAGTTTCGTAACAATAATTTCAAATTCGTCTTTTTATTACATATTTTTTCAGTTTCAGCTAATTTCAATAATTTCATTTTGAGTAATTTCAACAATCTCTCTTTTAAATACTATAAACTGGTTTTTAGTAACTGCCATAAGGTTAAAGAAATATCTTACTAGTTTTAATACATATTAACTCTTTCCTGATTTGGTCCTGCATCTAAAGTACACTCGACATAAGGTGGCGGTGGGCTTTCACCTGAAGTCGTCACATCCTTGCGTGCTCGAGGGCTACGCGTGAGCGTCCCATTTCCATTCGGTCGAATGCTTATCCATGTTGGTTGTAGATCGTCGCATATCCGAAAAGCGGCATCGGGTTCATTCGCAAGCATACTTTCTTGTTCGCGATTATTGGAATCTTGCCGATGTTCCCACAATTGCCCTGTGTCGGAAACAGCACGTGGCACCACATTGCTTATTGCCCGCGGTTCGTCACGTGTTTGAGTTGGTGGAATGTATCGGTTGTTGATGTTCGCCAACTGTGAATTGCTGCGCACATATCGAGGTTGTCGTTTCGAGAACAGGTTCACTAAAAACTGTCTCGTGTGCTCATGGTTTCGATAAATTTCGTCATTCGGTGGTGCAGAACCTCGAACAGCGCCGGGGACACGGTCACTTCGTGCAAACACAGGTGATTCATTTAGACGGGTGTCTAGAATGGAAAACGAAAGCAATTATTACAAAGCTTAACACAGCTCGATCATTATGATCAGACATTACGTTCGAACTGATTTCTTCCGCGAATTTCTCTTCTCAGCTCGCGCTGTAGGCGTCTTTGGTCTGGAGCAAGGTTTGCTTTCTTCTGTAACGATCGAATCCTGCAACTGCGAACTACCCAACAGATCGTGTACGTGAGGAACGACCCAAGCATAACCCCCACTAGTACGCCACCGATGAATACTCCTGTGCGGAAATACCCACTGCGGCGGGTATCTTTGCGAGAGAGCAGTAGTTTGTGTGCGTGGTACAATTCACTGTACTTGCGCTGACAGTCAACGAATTGTTCGCAAGATTCTTTCGATGGATCATTCTCTAGATCGGTGTAAGAGCATGTTTTGTTCATAAACGCTGGCCAAGCGTCTTCATTAGCCCTAGTCGGTTGTGATCTTTGCGTGCCCCAAACTTGATCAATCGCCACGTCGTGTCGGTTATGTTTTTGATCATTTAGTGCAGGATCTTCCATGATTCTTTCAAACCGATTACCCTGGTAATTGAGATCGGAGAGCACTGCAATAAAAATGGAACA
This sequence comes from Anopheles marshallii, assembly GCF_943734725.1. Classification (NCBI taxonomy): domain Eukaryota; kingdom Metazoa; phylum Arthropoda; class Insecta; order Diptera; family Culicidae; genus Anopheles; species Anopheles marshallii. The sequence continues at coordinate 35,952,938 of NC_071327.1, forward strand.
TGCTATGAAGTTCTGTTGAAATTTTAGCAAATCTGTGAAAAATAAACTTACAGCAACTATCTACCGCGATAGTAGGTACTCTCGCCTTTATCCATCTGACCGTATTTCGTACGTCTTCCTTTTTGCAATTCCATCGGTTATCGATTAAGTTGATAGAGGCTAGCTTACGCAAATGTGCGAAAGGCACTGTAGCCAAACTGTTCATTATGTTTTTGGAGAGATCTAACGACTTCAAATTCGGCAGATCGATGAACATAGTATCGAAAATGTGCGGTATGCGACAGTTGGAAAGATGGAGAAACTGAAAGCAAAAGTACAATATACTATTAGTGCCTGATGGGATTTAAACGAAAGGTAAATAATTATCAACTAACCATTATAGAGTAGCTTTTGAGGAAAGGTGTATCAGGCAGCATCATGAAGTTATTACCGGATAGGTTTACATCTATCAACTGTAAATTACGCTCAAACAGATGCTCATTGAGCTGTTCCAATCGGTTGTATGATAGATCCAGCGTTGTCAGACGGTGCTGGTTTGCAAAAGCATCCAGAGAAATCGTTTGGATGGAATTTTCCGACAGGAAGAGCTTTACCAGATTATCGTAGCGCTGTAACGAAATGACAGTTGACGTTAAACTGAGCTCCGGTTCGATAGAGCAAGCTACAGCTTTTCTTACCATGAAGTTATCATTTTCAATGGACGATATAATGTTGATGCTTAGATCGAGAATTTCAACATCGTACGGCACGTCGGTGTATGTGTTCACAAGCTTTTCATTGCTATCAAAGACAGATATTGAGATAGAGAGAAAAATAGAGAGAGAGAAACAGATTTTAATGTACAGTAGGGGTAGCAGTATACTCCTGTCGCTTCATCTGAGAACAATGATAAGGCGTCTGATTAACTGTGCTGAGCACTAGAAATAGGAGCAATGCTGACGCATATTTTGGTGACGCATACCTACAATCAGCCCTTTTTAAATCTTCGATCACATCACACGTACATATTTTAGGACAAAATTTACCGGCACTTCCACTGTTTTCACTAATACTACTAGCTAAAACGAAAGCTGATAGCCTCATTGTGACCAGCAGTATGAATACTGTAGTACATGAGGTATTCGAATTGTGACACATTCTTGCCATTAAGCACCTGAGCGAGTCACTAAGTAACAGGTGAAGAGAGCAATAAGGGAAAGTTTTAGCGAGAGAGAGAGAGGGAGACAGGACTAGTGCAATCCGGAAATGCGTTCCGGAAGTATCGTTTTTTTGTATGCGGAGCTACTTTTTTAATGGTAGTATTTGCAGTTCTGCGATCTCGATCGTCTCGTTACATCGTTTATGCCACTTGTCACATTTTTCTCACAATATCCGATGTGCGTACAAAGCAACGGCTCGCAGTTTTGTAAAACCATCCGTCTTCTGAAACGGAAGAGAAGAAACGCACTGAGCCTGACGTCGTTGATCGTAGTTCTGTCCTCATTGAAAATACTGTTATCGTGTGCGATGGTGGCACCGTTGATATTCTACCTGTTGATAAGATAAGGTCTAGGGCCGTGTAATGAGTAGCCTGTGTAAAGCCCAAAACCGTTGAAATGGTGTTGTATATGTTTAGCAACATATACACTCAGATAATGCGGTGTGATAACGAACACTGTCTAGCCGTTTCTAAACAGATTCTATACATCGGACATGCTTTTCCTATCCGCGTGGGCGATTCTCAGTAAGACTGCTGTAGGTAAACAAAAAAACACATTACCTTCGTACGCACAGGTGCACTTGGTACAAGAATCATGGTGTGAGTTTGTCATTGAAGCGGCTGATTCAAGTCTCATCGTGATCGGCGCACGTGTATGCACATCATCTTTTGTCGATAACAAATTGGTCATCGGCACAGTATGCATTTTACCCATGAGTCTGAACACGACACATTTGTTTAAACAGGAGATGTTTTACTGATAGGAAGGTACAGAGAACTTTTAAGATCGAACGTATACATGCTCGCCTTTATGTGTAACTCTAGTTGTTATGTTATAAGTATAACCTTTTATATATTATTGCAAACACTGGGCTATATATTTCTACCTAGGATTTATATACAGTAAGTACATTGTATTAGTGTTATCATCTAAAATCAAGTATGTACAGAAGGTTTAGTATTTAGTGATCATAAATTGGTAGGAAGTCATTAAGTAATTTTGAAATTAAACGATTTTAAGTACTCCTAGATCCTTTGAAATACTCTTAAAATCCGTATACAGTTTTGCCCAATTTTTGGTTTAAAGGTAAAACCTTCAATAACACTTCTTTGAGATACGTACAATACTGCTGGATGCCAATTGGCCTGTTTACATTTTGTGAATTCTTCTTCACTTAACACATCTGGCGCATTTTCTATTGTAGATGTGACCATATATACCATTTATATACCTAAAAACTCATCCACCCCTAAAACATGCATGATCCAAAGCTTATGGTTCTAGTCGAATTTTAAAAGAAAAGTTTCAACATTTAGGTCCCGATTTGTGGAAGGAGTACAATGCCTATCATATCATTAGGATGACACCAAACGACCAAAAAAATTTTGAATCGTTTGAATGGACAGATATAAGCGTGGTAGGTCCAAATTCGTTCGGAGTCATGGTCATGATATGTCTGCTGGAAAACCCGGAATGCATTGTCAATAAGCTTTAACATAAATGTTCCGTAATTAAACTAGATAAATTGAGTCTGCTCAATAGGTAAAAGATAGGTAATGTCCCATCAAGGTTCAACATGCAACATTTCTAAAACATTAATACAGAAATGAAACGTATAGTTAAATCAATTTTAAATTACGATCAGATTTTAAATCCGAATTCCGGATAATTAAAGGGTTTTCTATGTCAGTGGTATCTATTCATAAAACAAATAATTAAGAAAGGGCAATAAAGCATTTATTAAATTAAATCACATATTCGGATATCATTAAAATTAGACGAGCAAATATATACAATTGATTATATTTTTTATTAATAATAGTATATAGAATAAACACAGGGCGATCGATTCAACAATAACCAAAAATCAGAAAAATAAAGTTGGCTTCTTCAGCACATAAAACCTTAGCTATGAAGTAGGGGAATCGGGCACGGGCACTCTATTTTGCTGTACGTTGCAGCCTTACCGACTTGAAGCTCGACCAGCAGATTACCACCGACCTACACCGTGCCGCCGGTCGACCCGGCATCGTCCGCACGACCAGTGCAAACGTGTTTGGATGGCGGAAAACATCAAAGAGCAAGACCGCGAAATCCGAAGCTGCCGCACAGTCCCGCTTGCAACGGCCGCGGTCAGATGGTTCGATGCTCCGGAGGCCCTGACTTTGGTTTCGCGTGACACACGGTGTGGCCATGCATGTGCGTTCGGAACTAGAGGCGATGGGTTGCTAGTGAAGAGAGCGAGAAAAAAGAGTGGGATTGGTTTGTTGTACTACACCAACTGGTGCCTTTTTCTTGCAGAACTAAATGTGCCTCGATGCGTGTGTGTGCGTGTGTGTTTCATTTAATTGTCGAGGTATTCGAAGTGATATGTAATGGGACGATTTAAAATAAGTTAAGTTAATGAACATTTGAAAATACGGTCTGTTTTTTTTTAATGTGAATGAAGAAGAATTTAATGAAAACTGAAACGATTGTCAGTGGATGTTAAGTAGTATAACAGTGAGATTTATTTTTCCTGTGAGTGTTTACAGTGCTTACATGTATAATCTATTATTTATTAACATTATATGTTGTGTGCTAGTTTCAGTGCAACAATAAAAGGTGCATATTGAATATATTTGATACAAATACTAGTACAAGAACGTCCAAAAAAGGACGCATTCTGTGACGATAAGAAATATTCTATTGTACAGTCCTAATCTTCCGAATAGCCCGATCCTTTTCCGAGTTCATCTCAATAACTCAACGCTCGAAACCGCTTTCACGCCGACCGAAAACCGACGGAATCGCTCCATATGTGGCGGTAAACTTCAAAGACACCCGAGACTCATTTATTTCGTAAGGTACGCGTACGGTTAGACTTGGACACGACCAAAGGCAGTGAGTGAATGGAAGGCTCGGTACCCGGTACGGAAGGCTCCTTCCCTCATTGGTCCATGGCGTTGTTTGAATCGAAATGCATTGTTTTGCAAAAAAACAAAACGACATGTCTAAGGTATGGTTCCGATGTGGATCTATGAAACAGGGAAGTTAAAAGTTCGTTGTTTCATTTCTAGTATGTGTTCGATGGCGCATGAAAATGCTCCTTCCATGCGAATCCTTCGCAGCTTCGGTTAAAAGAAAAAAATCCGATGCCAAACTGGTGATATTTGATTCAGAATTCCCATCCCCCACACAATCCTTTCGTTCGGTCTGGTAAAATACGTTTCGGAAAACCCACCAGGTCCTCTGGGCGGGTCTGTTTTCCAACCGGTTCGGTTCGGCATGCCGGGTAGCTTGCGTTGCCTGCGGCTCAACCATTCCGTCAGAATCGAGCATAATTACAAAGAACAATATACCGGCCGAAACCATAATAATTCCTACCCCAGGCAGGCAGACTAACACACTCGTACACAACACTTCATGCACACAATATTGTGTCCTGCTGTTGTTGGCGCGCACTGGCCTTCCAAGTTCCGTGCCGGTCGGGCCCTTTAATTAAGATTTCGTCCGAAGTTTGCTATCTTCGCCACTTGGAGACCATTCCCAGTGGTCCACTTCGAGCTCGTTCGTTCCCGCAGAATGTGTCCACAATGGGTGATGTTTGCAGTGTATACCGTAAGGGTGTAAGTTTTCATTTTTCGTCTATGTTCAGACAGAAGTATCGTTCAGTAAAATGCAAATCTTTCTTTTGGAGTAGAAAGTAATCAAAGTTCTTTATTATTTGATGCATTCGTAGAAAGATAGTTCTTTATAATTTGGATACGGAATTGAATTAGACTTGCATGTTGATATCAACATTTATACCTTTCCAATGGACAAATGTGAAGTGCGATATAAATAATTTTAGAACTCTTATTAATTGGAAAAGAGTTTGTTTTAAGTTTTGTTCCTTACTACGTTTAAATGGTATCAGTTACCAAACCAACAATGGACACTCTGCAGACAAACAACCGACCTGAGCAATGTTGCAATTTACATAACAATCATAAAATATTCAAAACCAAAACTAAAAAGCCACAGGCGATTGCGACGAACCGTGCTCGTACCAGAGTATGTGCTCTGCATGGCCTATCGAAAATACATAAATTAATGTATCATTTTCGTGCGGCCAACGAGTTCCACACTACACTACAAACGTTACCTGCCCGAAGCGTTCGGAAAGAGTCGAACGCTGTTCGGAGGAAAGAATACAAAAAATGTAATAATAATCTACAGTTTAAGCAAAAGGTGTGTAAAAAATCGTGAATCTTCGAAAATGGCTGTGGCAACGAAAACAAAAGAACATAAGACTAATTTTCGGCGCAGTCCCCCTTTTTGGCGGTTCCGATAAAAGTAGATGCACACGCGGTGGTAGAGTGAGACGAAGGTGTTAAAATAATTCATACCTGTCAAGCAGCGGCCGCAGCGCTTCCTCTTTTTTTATTCTCCCGCCTGTGGCCGCCAGATCACGGATCCCGGATCCCGGAGGTGGCTGCGGACGTATAGCAAGGGCCACACTTTGTGAGCGATGCGAGGTAGAGAGGATGTACCGATGAATGTCCAGGATCAGAAGAAGGGAGGCAAGGGCAGACAATCGGACGCGGAATGCCGCGGAAATGTTAAATTTTACACCTCCGAAAGCCACCGTATGGCTTTACCCTCACCGAAAAAAAGAAGATAATGGCCACGAACGGTGCGCAGAAGAATTTGGAAAAAGGAAACATAAACTAGCGGCTTCGGTAAAGAAACATACGAGCGAAGCACCGCGGATCCGCGCTGAGAAACGTTACCACAGCAAAATCACACTTTCATGGCCATACGAAGCGGTTTGCGGTAACAAAAAGATCGAGCGACGAATGATGATAGCGGGAGACCGCTTTCGGGGAGTTAAGTCGCCGACAGCAGGGCAATACAGCAAGCAACGCACAGCGTACACTACCACGGTACTACTGGCTGGTACGAGGGTAACATGGCCCCGACCTGACAAGACCCATCGTGGCAAGGTGCGATTTTTATTATCGGTTGGTGTTATTAGCGTTCGTATTGATGAGTTTGGCGCTAGCAGCAAACCAAGCCATCCCTTATTGGAGATGCTTTGAAGCGTATGATCGAGCATGGGTGCTTTCCGTTTGGAGCCGTTCCATTTGAACGATCCGATGCTTTGGGTTTCTGTTGAGCCTGCGATCGATGGTTTATGCAGGAAGAAAGAGCATTTTTATGATATTCCATTCCATGAAGACTCTTGAGGACACTAACGAAGAACTCCATGGCGCATCAATGCCGCAAGAACTCCATTTCGCCGAACAAGTTAGATATATATATAAGCTTTGTGCAATCCGAACTAGACAATACTTTTTCAACACTATTGCCAACACTCTATTGTAGATTCTAGAGCTGCCTATGATCTCTTTCAACCAGTGTCCACCAATTGAAATTAAATCGTCTCGGGGTGGGTTGCACCAACTCTCATTAAGCCGCTAGTTTGAGAGAAAAACATATCCAAGTTAAAACATTATTGAATTACCATGACTGCATGAGTTTAAGTTAAATTATATTTTTATACATGCTTTATAATCTGCGTATTGCATTTTTTTTTTAACAGAGTCCTCTATTAGGGTTTAGAGTACAGTAGAACGTTGATTATCCGGGCAACTGCGGACCGGTCGAATGCCAGTTAATCGAATTCAGCTTTCCTTCAGCTTTGTTAGTGCCATAACTGCAGATGATGATGATAGGACCACGCTCAAAGCATTCATAAGTGTTTTAATATCAGAAACTATTCTTTATAAACAATATGGAACATTTTCCAGGGAGTTTAGCTTGATGAACTCTTCATAGAAAACTCTCAAGTTCATCTCGAGCCAACTGGTTAAACAGTTAAATTAGTCAAAACAGTTCTACTGGCTATCATTGTTTAGCGCACCGATAATCTGCGAACCGGTTAATCAGGCTTCGGAAAATCGAAGTTCTACTGTATTTGATTAAATGTCAAACTCTTCTTTATTGTGTACTTGCACTTTGAATTTCTCAAAAGTGATTGACACATTGCATCATTCACGAATTCTCGAATATTAGTGCATCTCAATTTTAGAAGACTAGAAGAACATTTCCCAATAAGCGAATGAAATCTTTCCAGCAAAATACCTCAAAATCAAGTAGTGCACATTACAGCAGCGCACGAGTGATTTCCTAAAGAGCAGAGAATAAACAGAACCAAAAAATTAATGAAGCACCTCGAGATCTGCTCCTTTTCCCACATCGTACTCGAAGTCTCGATCACCGTTTGCCAACCAACTGGTGGAGACTCTATAAAGCGTTCCACCGTTCCCAAACAGAGACCTCCACACTGTCCCGAGCCGTATAATGAAGCCGCCATTTAATTGATGCCGCCTCCAGGGCGGCTGCTGATCTTGTTCGACCGCGCGGTAATCCTTTTGCTATCGGGAACCCATTTGCTACTTCCCTCCGGTGCTGCTTCCCAGTTTTGGTGACCCCACCAGTGTTTCGGTACCTTCAGACACTGGGAAGTAAATGGACGTAAAGGTATCGTCTGGAGAACAAAAACAAAAACAAGACGCCTGACGTACCATTAGGTTTCGTAAGTTTATGGAAAGGTAAAAACGAAGGCAAAAGAAGCATCTAAGGCTCGGCAAGGAAACGGCTGAAGGAAGATAAAAAGTTGGCTGAAAAAGGGAGAAGATAAAACGTAAAATGAGCCAAGGCATCAGCGCCAACACGCGTACCCTCTGTTTGAGGGGTGTTGCTGTCAGAGATGGTGCTCCGTTTATGTGTCCTGTTCTCCACATCGATCCAGCCGGATGCAATGGGTTGAAAATTTGTACACGCCCTTGAACGGCTTGAATGTTAGGATGTTGGCGCTTTTTATAAGACCTCACTTACAGGAAACGCCGGTTTGCTTGTTGCTATCGTACTGTGGTCTAATATGGACAAAATTTAAATTTTAGCATACACGCTGCTCAAATATTCCTAGAAATTTATTATGCTTTTGCAGCTGAAGTAAAATGTAGTACTTTACTCATTTAAAGGTGTAGCGATGTTTTAAACCGTACTTTTTAAATTTATGCTCCACATTTTTTGAGCGTGATGCAGTCAAATTTGAATGCATAACAATTAAAAGTTGAACCTTACAACAGTTTTACGATCGTTAGTAGCTTCTGTCAAACCGTACCACACGCCATAGTTCTTTTATTTCGATTGTTCTAAAGGTTCTGCTGTGCGCTCTGCGCTTTGATCTTTTACCGCCTTGAACGATGGCGCTGGTCTCTCCCCTTCTTGACGATTTTACTTTCTTCTCACCTTCCCGCCACATACGAACCGAGCCGGCTATTTTACGATTCGCTCAACAGACGGCGGATGAGTCGCGCAACCACGAAAGGTAAGCTCAAAAGCTCGGGCAGCGTTCAAACAGAAGGAACACAGACGGGAAAGGATTCGAATGTACACCAGCTCGGTTGGTACCCAAAAGAAGAGATCGGTTGAAGTTGACGAGAAACATTCGTCCGGTGGGATCCATCTTGATGATCTTCTTAGATCGTGTGCCGCCGATTGCGTGCTTTAGATATGGTCGGTTGAAGAGGTGGAGCAATCTTAAAGTAGAGGTGTGTTGGAGGGTGGCGTCTTTGCTGTATTGGAGCTTTGCAATTGTGCGTTAATTAAAATGTTCGCTGCCCAATGCGACGCGATACCACAGCATGGCATTTACAGTTCCGTCAATCTGCTTAGTTGAGCCTAACTTCATTGTTCAAACATTCACAAACTGCTTAGAAAAAATCAAGCTTTAGAAATCCCATAAAGTACTAAGGTTTAAAAAAGAAAAACTTTAAACATGACGCAATAGAGGGAAAATTCACAAGGTTTCTTTCATACATGCGGAAAGTTTTCAATGATTGCAATACTTTGTCATGGCTTTAAGTAGAACAGTATGCTGCTGCTGACGAATAGTAACTTTGACATTTATTACGGATAGAGAGACGTTAACACTAGAATTTCTCGTCAGCTTCAGTTTTCCTGATTTATTTGTAATGTTTCATAAGTAGTACTAAAGCTTTGATGTCTTGCTGATGACTGGCAAAGTTTATTTTTGTTCGTACAGAACACAAGTCAATCATCACAATCAGTCCATATTACTCAACTGACATACTTTGCTGAATAGTTTATGTGCAAATATATGTTGAATGAACCTTACGGATTTATCCGTAATCAACAAAAGGAGAATGAACCATGTGAAACTTAACTCTGCACGTGTTAATTATGCTTAATTTACATGCTTATTGTACATCCTATCAGAGTTAATTTTGTATGCTTTCTAATGCCGCTTTGTTTATGCAAAAATTTATAAGCTATGGTAGTTTAGGTGGGAAGTATCCACACCTGATACTGTAACGCAATGTGATTTTGGCGTTATGTTAAGGTTTTTGTTAAACAACTTATCGTCGACAGTCGAACAAATTGAGTACGTTTCAAAGTGGTCACTACCGTGCTACTGTCGGTAAAAATACAGTTTAATCTGCAAAACGGATCTGCGCTGTCGGTTCCTCAGCAGTGTCGCAGATCCATGAATTTGGGGAGGAATAACAACGAAGGGGTTCATATTAAAATCCAATCTCTTGTTGGGATGTAGGACGATAGAGTTGATGCTTTTCGATTAACGTGCCGACCGTAGGATGCTATATTAATTACAACCATCAAACTAATGTGCCCACGTACGGGATTTCACTTACAGCTGAAACGCGACAGAGCAGGACCTTCAAAGGCCGCCGCAAATGACGACCCATGGCACAGAGAACACTAAAAGGCAAAAAAACCCGTTGTATCGATCATGCCATAAGCGTTAACCCTTGAATGGGGCGCGATGGTAGAAAATTGAAAATTTTATGGTACTAATTTGTTTTTGTTGTTATTATTAAGTGATAAATGAAGTCATTTATTTACTCTTGCTTTTTAAGTCATCTTTTGAACATCATACCGGGGTCGAACTAATCGATCTTAATATTTCAATTACATTTAAACAGTTTTACCAAGTTTACATGAATTCTTACGGGTTTGTTTATGTATGAATATCTTTATGCACATCATCATTCTCTTCCTTCCTCAATTCAACGCTACAAACCGTCCCACGCCAGATGCAGCGGTGCATGCCTGCACGAACCGTTCCGAGGCGGAACGTGCAGGGCAATTTTTGATCGATGGAACATTAAGGCATAATTTGAAATTTTGATTGTCGATCTTGGACTACCCCATCATTGCACCTCATCCTTACGCGTCGTGTACGAACACCATTGAGGGAAATGTTTTGCAGCTGAAAGGGGGTAAATTACGGAACCGTGTCAAATTGAAGATAACTTCACCATTCGGCTATTGTTTCGCACCGTCCGTCCAAGTGAAACAAGCATGGTAGAAGCGTTCGAAAACAATAAGCAGCATAAGAAATTCAGAAAATCAAACGATCCGATTCGACACCCTCAGTTGAACAAAGGACCAAAGTGTAGGTTTTTAATGTCGACTACGGAAAGATTTTGTGGCCAGTTCATCGATTGTTCTCATTATTTTCTGCAGTGATCACAGTGTTTCACAAATCACCAATCAGAAATTTGAATCGTTGTAATTAAAGTTCGAATAACGCTTTACATTGTCCGAAAGGCACCTTTGTAGGTAGACTTTAATTTCGAATGATACTTATTTTTTTCCGAACCAGCAAATGATGGCACTTATAATTTTGAGTCACGTTTTTAGCAGGATTTTATTTTCGAGATTGGGCCGAAATCACCACTTTTTTATCCGTAAGATACATGATCTGGTTGCACTGGTTGATCTGGTTGGTGCAGCAATACAATTCGTTTCGGTTGGAAGTTGCGTAAGGATATTAGCATGCGCAAGAAAAGAATGACAGGTGTGAGAATGCAACATTTTCTAATTACGACCTGCCGATATAGAAGGCTTGGCGTGAATTGTAACTAATGGTGCTAACAGGATGAAACGCGTTACAGTCCGGAAACTTTTCGAACGACGAAAGAAACAAAAGAAGAATGGTGTGAATTCGAAAGAATCATGAGTTAGTTAGTAAAATAAATGCATACTTTGCTAGTTTATTATAGCATGATAGTGGATTAATTTGAGAAAGTTCCATCACAACTCATGGAATGATTTGTTAAACCCCAAAGAATATCATGAAAACAGTTTTATGGTATTTTTAATTTCTATACAATTACTTACTTATCAGACAATACAACGACAGTGAGTCATTGAAGCGGCACCTGCATTGTCCTTCCACACTTATGGGGTCAAAAATCCATCTGAGCATCTTCCTCTCGAACGCGGCTAAGAGGGTTTCGTACGTTTCGGACAAAGTCCACGTTTCAGAGGCGTATGTAAGTACTGAAACTACAGTAGAACGTCGATTATCCGGGCCTGATTAACCGGCGGGCGGATAATCCATGAACTAAGGCAATGACAGCTTGTGGAATAGTTTTGACTTTCTTAACCGTGTAAACGGTTGGCCGGATAGGAACTGGAAAATTTTCTATAAAGAGTTGATCAAGTTGAATTCCTCACAAAATATTCCATATTGTTAAGAAACAAGAGCTTCAAATAATTTAAAAAAAAATAATGCTTTTAGCGTTTACCTGGCATCTGCATCTACTATTATTGCATGTACTAAGCTTAACGGGCCAGTTATCCTTGGAAATCAATTAACCGGCATGTAGTCGGTTCGCAGTTACCTGGATAATCGACGATCTACTGTATTGACGTTATTATCAAGAGATAATGGTAAAACAAAAAATACGATAATATATTAAAGTTGGAATGGGGTCATTTGGCCCCAAGTTCCTCTCTCGAAAACAATGAGTTCGATTATTCCGTTTGCGTGTATTTATAGCGCACAGTTCAGTACTTGAATCCATGTTCCGAAAATCTCTGAACGCTCTCTGACGTTTTCCGAGAACCCCACGGAGCAGTTCCGAAGTTGGCACAAAACGAATGATTGGCCATAATTGGGCCGAATAGCGGGCCGTATAGCAAGATTGTGCGGCCCATCGGGAGTTTGAATGGAACGACGAAAGGGCCTTGCGGATGCATGGCTCTTATCTCGCGACAGTGGTAATGGAAGCGTTCTCGCACAACGGCTGCGCTTGTACCACAGCTATTTTCGAATGTGAATAGAAACAAATATGCAACTATGCATAAATATGCAACTGCAATGGCCACGCTTATTATTTTTGTTTCTTGCTATGGTAGAAAATAGGAAAGTGATGCTATGTGTTGCTACTATCAGTACTGCTGCTACTAGTCTTAATTAAGATCTTTATACCTTTAACAACTGCGAATGTGTTCATTAGGGACTGGTCTTTGTATGGAATTTGACGTTCATGATAGCAGCTCTCATTCGGCATTCTTCCCGTCCGGCAATATCAAACAAGTTTGGTGATCACTGACAAGATGCGACTGCGGCAAAACTGTGACTAGTCCCTTACAGCGGAAAAAACAAAGTCCCTGAAGAACGCGAAGGTACAAGAAGCAGTACATTGTACGAAAGGGATAGGAGTATCTTACCAATAGCAGCTCAGCATGTGGAGTCAGCCGGCGTGAAACGCAGAGAAACAGTTAATTGCGGGGTAAAAAATGTTCCTTGGGACGACCGTCATGCAGACTCTCATTTCATCTCCTACTACCCATCGCTCCATCTCGCTCTTGTGTTGCTTCTTCTCACCGTAGCAACCGCCGGTTCATATACACACACATACCTGCCAGAGCAAAACATAAACGCAACGCCGAGAGCAGCCAGAAAAGCAGAGAGATACGAGCAGACGAATTGTGCCTTTTTCTCTTACTCCCTATTATTTGTATTGTTACTTTCAAAGCGTGCGGACGTACGATGTGTCGTGCTCGTTGCTAGTACCTGTGGAAAAAAGTTACTCGCACTTGCTATATTTACTAGTGATTCATTTTACGCGATTATGTATCGCGAAACCGGACCAAAACAAAACAAACGTTTTCAGTTCTGAATGGTTTGCTGGAAAGTTCAGGTGGTTATACGCAGCTGCTTACAGTGTGTTTATTGAATCCGGTTGTTGTGTTGTTATGCGTAGTTTTATGCTCTTTAGTACGTTTACCAATACGTTTAACCGTTCTTTTACCAAATCATAAAAAATGTGCGCATTAAAAGGGATTCAATTATGCTGCTATTTACGCGTTATGTTTCACGTACTGTTTTAAACTGTTTTCATTTCACCAGCATCCGGAGCAATAGTTTAAAATGTATGGAGCTAAAGGACGGCCATTGTATCTGCTGCAATGATTCGTGTGCAGTGCTTTATTTTTGCCCGATTTCCGATTTTACATTTCTGAATTCATGTTCTACCGCGAACCGTAAGCAAAACCAGCCAACGCGCTGGTGTACTGTTGTTTTTTAATGAATTTAGCAAGTACGGAATTATTACAGCTATTCGCAGCAGTAGTTCGTTTAGAAAAAAATCCGGAAAATGTTGTTGCAATTGTTAAACTCTTCAACCAAACATAAACAATTCAAGAGTAAAACCACAACACAAAAAGCAGCTTCTTTCCATCACAGCAGTAGAAGTAGCAGCAGTTGGTGTAGTGGAAAAGAGAAGCAGAAACACGCACACCATAATATGCGAGACAGTACCAACACTAAGGCACTTTTGGATAGAATCACCAACACAGTGACGCTTGTTTTGTGGCCACGTTATGTTACGCGGAAAGCGTACTAACATCGTTCAAATTCAATTCCCGCTCAATTTCAAATGGGCGAAATTGAACGTCCGTCTTGCTCAATGAGGAAATTTGTAGCAAGTGTTGTGAGCAGATGGATGAAGAACCGGAACATTCTTCTTCACAGCATAAAAAATTACCGTGTGTACTTAAGCATTTTTTAGTTACTGGGAACGGGGGCTCTAGTGCCAATAATTTAAAACATAAACTATGCTTATCTGCACATAAATTGGAACTTTAAAGAGATTACGAATAATTTGTATTTTTGGGTCATTTTTCCTTACAGTAAATGCATCTGCACCTACACTGCACCATCTGTCAACACAAAAAACGGTGTTACATCAAACCGTGATCGAAGTGATCGCGCTTTCCAGAATAGTTATCGAAGTGTGTTGGTTTGAAAGTCGAGGTGATGTAGTTTGGTCGAAAAGTCATTCGCGGCAATCGAAGTGTGCGTCGTAGTGGCAAATGGTGCGAAAAAGTGCAATCCAAGTAAACGCCCTAGTGTCACTGGCGCCCCGTAACGTGCGTGTGCGAGAAATGTGCTGTGCACCGTGTACAAGTTGGTGAAAAAATGGGAAAATAGTTTTTACCGTGCCTAGACGGGTGTGTTTGCGTGTGTGTCGGTGTGTTTCGTGAAAGGAGAAGGCGCAGCCGATGGTGTTGAAGCTAGTGAATGTTATGGGGGAGCAAGGAAAACCGTATAGAAACCCCCGCATTTAGTTGTAGTGTAAGCATTAGCGAGGTTTGTTAATGAAATTGCGGCAGCATACATAAATCATAACTAGAAAACGGCAAACTGCTTGATTCGAGTGATTTGTGGCACCTCAATCTCTGGCGCAATGGCAGGAAATATTGTTAAATGGTGGAAACATAAGATACTCGGCGGCTACAAACAATTTACAGGTAAGTGTCTTCTCAGTAACTGTCTTGTCTTGTAAAGGTTCTCAAGTTGCAACTGCTTCTAAATCCATCTTGTAAATCCGTTCATTCGGAATTCTTTCTATAAACCTAGAACCCCATAAACCAAGATTTTTACTTAATCTATTGCACTGCATGAGTTCGCTGCAGACGGCATAGAAATTGTGCCAGATGGTGCTTAATTTATTCCACTGCCACCATTATCAGGTTGCCAAATGTCAAGCTGCCGCTTTCATAGATCACCGCCCGATGGTGTCCCTACAAAGAAAACGCACTATGCCAAACATCCATTAACGCTGTGAGATGAGTCGGAGAACATCACCAAGAAAAGAAGCATAAGGAAACCCCAGGTCTTTTGCAACGTAAGCTGTTAGACGTCTCCTGTGCAATATATTGTTCATCACTAGAATCGGCCATTTCCCCGTTTTTGCCATCTCCGCCCAACCTCGGGTTGGGAAAAGTTTTTCGGGCCTAATCCTCCCAGCTTAGGACATGCCCTTTAACCCCATTCACTTCTGTCATCGCCATGAAATAGCTTAAACGATTCCAATGGGCCGTACCCGTAATGGTAGGAGCGATGACGTGTCGAAGCGTTAAGGCAAAGAATGTATCTCGTTAGAGAGAGTTTTAAGATATTATTTGGGTGTTGTCTTAACTATAATATGTTAACAATAAAGAGGGGAAATAAGAACATGTCAACTTCAAACTTTTATTATAAGTTTGAATTGGTGATGGTTCTTCTGCTCAAGTACCTTTATTTTGCGTAACGTCTGCAGAAAGTGCCATGAATTCACATCAGTGCTGCAGAAAATACAAAGAACTCGTGGAACTACGGCCCGAAAGAGCGAAAGACGTTTTGTACCTTTTGCGGTGTGTCAATTGGGATGCACAAGCACGCACGTACGCTTCTTTCCGGTCCACTCGGGTTTGGTTATTTGGAACAAAAAAAAAATACCCCCATTCATCAAAGATGGCGCGTGTGTATGTACGGTTGCGTAGCAGCAGTAGCGCGCCGGGCAGTGGTACCATCTGGCTTACTGCTCCACTGTGTAGCTCTGCGGCTAATTTTCACACCTCTCACACACTTGGCGTCGTATGGTTGGAGCCATTCTTACACCGCGGGCCATTTTCTCGCCGTTACGTGCCTGGCCCCTTGGATTTGGCAGATGGTTTTGACCTAGTTACTGTTGCGGATGGAAAGAAGGGGGTAATGTTAAAGGGCGATCCAGGATGTGCTCAGGAAGAGTTTGCTTTAGGCCCGTAGCGCAACAACTTTAGACAGCCATAGTTTTATACGTCAGTTGTCGCATTATGAAGCTGTTGTTTTAACATTTAAATCTATAGATATTCCATGCATTCCATGCATGTATTGCGTTGATATATGTTACTAGACACATTTTTTCAAGTACCTCTGTCGGGATGTGACAGTTCGAATCAAATAGAAAAGCAAAACTCAGAAAAGCTTAGTGGAAACGCGTCGTGGGATATCGTTTTCTTGCCCTTTCGCTGAACCTTGAAGTGTGCGGTAAGGTGGGCAAAGCCCGCTTTAGACAAGCCGTCATACAACAAGTAGATTGCCAGCGGAATCGCTTGTATGAGAAATAGCTAACAACGTGAGCAAGCGCTCACCGCCGTTGAGGTTGCTGAAGTTACCGAACCGTGCGTAACGAGTGCGTATGGCTGCGTGCGTATACGTGTGAGTCTGTGTGTGTGACGATCTTCAGCGTCATTATCATGCGTGTTCATCCACCCACCCGCTGGTCGGCCGTCTCTCACGCATTGCGGGTTTCTCTTTTTTCCCCGTTGTGGGTCCGATCATGCTCTTCGCGCTTAAACGATCGTATTTGTGGCTCTTGCTCTTCCACACGCGTACGACCCGTCATGACCACCACTTGCAGCTGTGCCACTCTCTTCTAGCAGCTTTTTCGCTCTCTTTCACACCTACCCGGTGTGTTCGAATACGCCGGTGCCGGGTTTTTCGATGCTTACATATGATCTGTCGGCTTTTCTTTCTTCTTGTGTGTGTTTTTGTTGTTATTGTTGTGCTGTTCAAATGTCGATTTCTCTTTCTTTCTCGATCGGTTGGGCCGTTTTTTGACGCGAGAGTGCGTGCATGCCTGTGGCTTCAGCATCCCTTCCCGCTCATCCCTTTGGCGTGATACCCCAAAAACAGCCAAACCTCGCTTATTTTCACCCTCCTGGTCGCGCTCTTCCCCCCGCACGATGAACATGCTTGTAGGGGTTTTTCGATTCCTTTTGACCGCTCCGCTTTTTCGTTCACATTGCGTCTCCTACCCTTTTCGTCGTCGCCCAATCCCGCGTCCTTCGTTCTCTCTTGCTCTCAACCGTTCACACACATGCTCCCGTTGCCCGTTGACCAACCGTGTTGTGTACCATTCGGTGGCATTCCTATTTCGGTCGCGTTTTCGGAATTGTTCCACCTCGGCCTGCCCCCTCGGGTTACCCTTGTGTGTGTGTCACACGCACAGCCTATGGAGCATCCCTTCTACCGCCACTTGTTGTCTTCCCCGGCACCAAAAAACTCCACAACTCCTAATAGATAGTGCGCAGCCGCGGGATCCCTTTTCGGTTTCTTTCTTCTTTTCATGCCGATGCCGTACGTGTATGCGCGCGCGTGTGTGTGTGTGTGGAATTGTTGTTTTTTTTCCATATTTTTTTAAATTTTTTTCTTTTCTTTCATATTGCTGTTATGCTTCGTATCGGTCGGGGTCGCGGCGGTGGTTCTTCTTTCTCTGCGCTTCGCTTTTCGCTGTTTCTTACCACCACCACCTCCCCTACCCGTACCATCGGTGTTTCGGTACGCTTTGTGGTGTTTTCTTCTTCTTTTCGTCATTTGTGTCGATTTTTTACACCTTCCTTTTCGTCATCCCTTATCCGGCCCATGCGTTTCACCATCACAGAGAAAAAGATGAAGAAGAAAACAATCACGTTGGCGTCGGGCATTTTGCCTACTAAAGAAGGAAATGTAGATGGAAAAGATGGTGAAATGAAAAGTGGATAAAAGCAGGGAAGAGAACGAAGAAGGGATGGAGAGTGGAGGGACACGGTAAAGATACGTGCGTTCTCGGGATTTTTGTGTTATTGTGAATTGGTTCTTACTTCATGGCTTTTTCCTGGCCGAGGATCGCTTTTATACTTTTGCGCCTGGCGGAGAGAATGAAATAGAAGGCTATTTCTCTCATGTTCTCCTATTCGTGCCCAACTAGTTCAATTCATTTTCAAGCTTTTCCTGAAAGGATGTTTCCTATAATGCTTGGCAGGTTGTGTGTTTCTACGTCATATTCATCGGTCATCGATAGCCTGCCGCAGATCGATGCGTCTATGTATGTGCTTTGATGCTTTGTAGTGTAAAATAGGACGGCATCCGACAAAAGCCGCTCATTTCCCCCCCGGTTCCCTATAGGCTTGCTCTCATACCGATACCGACCCTTTTACGGTGGTGAAGTTTCCTTACTTTTTTGTTTTGCTGCGGCTTTTACATTTACGCACTCGTACGCATTCTAACCCACAAACGATGTTTTTGGGCTGTGAAATGGAGAAAAGAAGCAAACTAAACGATCAGGACGTCTTTTGAAGCGATCTTCGCACACTTAGGAAAGATGGTTTGAAGCAAAAGGTTTTCTGCCATCAGCCACCAATTTGAGAAAAAAATCCATGGGCTGAATAGAATTATGATCGTTGAGATAGCAGGGCATGTGAGCAAGAAGGCTACAAAACTGAGGACCGCGTACGTGGCATTCCTCAACCTCCTGTTCGGAACCATCTGTTTTCCTAAACATTATGTTTAGGGCATATTTTCTATGATCGACCAGTTTTTGGTACGGTTTGTAAGGAGTACAAGCTTCAATTGTTCAAATTATGAGGATTTCAAGACATCTTTTTGCAAGCATTGCCATAATAGCCACAACATTTTACGTTGTATTTTACTGTGGGTTAATACCATTGTCACAAATAGTAATAAAAAAAAGTAATAGAGCGAAATAAAATAGCAATCTTTTAGATGCTATCGGCTCATTTGATCGGCTCACAAAATGCACGGATATTATATACAGTATCGGACGAAAAAACTGCCAAAAATTTGCCTTCCTAGACGGTGTGACATATTTATAGCGGATGTCGCCCTTTATCCACAACAAGCCCTGAAAATTCATTGATTGTCAAGAATAAACAATCAATATTTAAAGAAAGTCAACAGTTAAATGTTCCATAATAGAACACTTCGGTATCGAAATATCGTCGTTGCTGATTAAATTTTACGTTGTTTTATGGTTCATGAAGTATTGGCGTTCAATTCCAAGTCCAAGTATAATGCTTGCTGGGTATTACATTTATTCTACTACATTTATGAATTTATTCTTGCGGTTGCATTAGTTGCACTGCATGTGCTGTATTGTTAGCGGTGTCTTTGACGGTACTTTGACAACTAAATGAATCGCACAGAAATTGTTAAATTATGTTAATTAAATTATGAATTATGCTCTTTTCGTCACTATCGCAAACTCGATTTAAAATAGCATTAACCGTCCAAGCTCTCGGATATAATTAAGTGCCGAAAAGATCAAATAGCAAACACAGCCAGATAGACAAAATAAGACAAATGGCTTATATATATATTTGCATTGTCGTTCATTGTGGCACCACTGTAGAAGTTCTATGACGGTGGTTTCCTCTAGATGGCAAAGTTACAACAAAAAAAGCTGTATACTGCCGCGTTTCCATTCGCTTCGTAGTGTTGTTACGAGTGCATATAAGCTACACTTTTGCATCGGATGCAGTGTGCAGCAGGCAGAAAATTAGTGTAACTGTGGGGAAAATTAAGATAATGATAATGATGCCTGGTTACACCGATGGAAAAGTAACAACCGCACAACTCTTACACCGGCTCCACAGTACATACTGCTTCATACGAATATCACCACCAACCTCACCGGCATGGACGTATTGTGCACAGGCTTCCCCAAAAGGGAAGAGCGAAATCTTTATCGCCTTTTTCTACCCCGTGATGAAATGTGGAAGCGTTGCAAATTGTAGCCTTTTGTTGTGCTTTTGTGTAGTTGGTCCCGGTGTTACTGTTTCAGGTGCCTTTCGTTTTGCACATTCAGCACACGAACCGTGCGAACGCGCTGTGGCTTGACGTTGTTCGAGTCTCTGTATAAAAACGCAACACTTAGCACCGAATCCAGTAGAGAACTTGAGATGTTTTTTAACTGTCGAGCATTACCTTTTTTCTGTTCTAACGTAAGAAGAGCAAATTTTTGTAAAGATTCTAGACGGGAGGAAAACGCAATTTCCTTGTTCCTTCAAGTTAATGATTTCAAGAGCAACTTCGAGGTTCTTTTTAAGAGTAAAAAGAAAATTGTAAAAATGGCTACTTGTTGAAGAACAAAATTAAGATAATACAAAAAGAAGGTTTGCAGTGTTGTTGTAAAGGACCTGGCCTTGAACATCTTACGGACCTGGATATGAAGATCTCAAGGATACGTGTGCCATAGGCCCAAGTTGAATAACTCAAAGGGTTTAAGTTGGATCTTCTGTTGTCGGATCATACGTATGTTGGATGTTGTAGGGCAATGGGCAATTTATAAAATTCAGTTTTGATTCATAAGTACGTTCTCCTGGAAAAACGTTGCCCTGAAAAAAAATCGATATAGACTTCACAAATCTTTATTACGCTAGCGTCAGTTCAAACAGGCAACATTTTGCAACCGGTGGTCCCAAGCCCCAAATCATTATGTCATAACCCGAATATTTGGTCGCTTGTCGTATTCTTTCGAACAACAGTATTCAAACGGCATCATATTCGACAAACTCATTCAACGTGACGGACAGCAAACTCATGTCTGTTAAGTTTACAACTAAACCGTTTGATTGTTCTAAAGCAGTACTTATAACTAAACATGAACCAACTGAAACTAAGTCTCCTAGAATTATTGAAGTTATTATTGAAGTCTCATATTCGAGTTCAAAGCTTATCACATACATTAATGATTGAGTGGAGAAATAGTCCATGTTGGTAGTGGAAACCTCCACTTATCTAACACCACAGCACAACTTTACTGCTAACTCAACTCATGGCACGAACAGTTTTTGTTGCCTTCTACTAAAATCCATTTCTTAAGAACTGTTGTTTCTGATGCACGAATATGCAACATTGTACCTCACAATCATTATTAACATTGTAGCTAAAAAGTAAACTCCGAATCCGTTGCAAATTTGTACAAACGTACAGCTGCCAATGCTGTAGTGGCCCGGGTTCTTTTTCGTTCTCTGTTTGGTCAAAACGTTCAAATGTTGCCGAGCGAGTAGTGTTAAGGTAGGAGAAACGATTTGTTCGTATACAACACCCTACAATTAACCACGCAAAGAGCCGCACTGTTGGGGCGAAAGATTGTTTTTCAATAGGCTATCCTTTTACGTTCAGCCGATGGGCGGCGCGCATATACGGTTGCATTGGGTATGGCGCATGGTAAGCGCAAGGTGCATTCATATTTAGGTGCATTGAAAAAAGGCTTGCTTCAAATTGCCGTAGGAAATGATTAAAATTTTTCCGCACCGACTGGGGAATGATGAAAAAGTGTACATAAACACACACGCACACACAAGAGGGCAAAAAAGAGATAAAGCAATGGAGAGAGACGCCATTACCCCATCAAGCGAGGCCGGATGTGTCGAAAATGTTCCAAAAGGTAATCATCAGCTTGTGGTGTGACGGAAAGCATAAATGAAGAACCGCCAAGAAAATGCCAGCCCAGTTGATTGTGGATTGGTGTGCGGCAACGCTACCGGAACTGTAGTGGTCTGTTGTGATCTTTGCGAATATTGGTCTGACGGTAGAAAGGTGCATCCTCCATCCATCCTAGGACATCGACGTTGCACGGAATTGGCAATGGACCATGGGGCATATTTCAAACGACCGATGGTACATTTCCGCAAGCTCACATGGTTTTGCTTCTCGTCAAAATGTTGTAGTTTTTCAACCCATCTCCTCCATCTGCTGGTTTGGTATTTGATGCTGGTGGGGGATTTTGTTGTTGTTGATTGCCTTATTGTCGACCTTCCTTGTGATGCGACTGCACACGTTTTTGCCTACATCGTTTACAGCGTAATGCTTCACCACGGCCTACAGCCACTGGAAATTTATCCACCAATTCCTTTCTGCTGCCATTTGCCGCAAGCAGGCCCGGATTCAGTGTGGTGGCCGTTTCAGCCGATCTTTTTTTGTTGTTGTTCCGTGTTTGAGCGTTTATGTATGATTGTGGCGGCCGCGTATTTTTACGAGCGGTGCGGCTGAAGTCGTGGTTGTGTTATGCCGATGGTGGACTTAGTTGCAACAAAACCGCAGAGACCAGAGCAGGGCACGTTTGTTACCAAATTTTGCCGCTTTTCGTTGGTCTGGCAGACGTTAACGAGATAGCTGTGAAGCAGCAGAAGAAGACAAAATTGCACGGAGGGTGAATGATAAACAAGGAGTTGTGTTGTACGCTATTCTCCTTTGAGACGTTTTCTTCCAATGCATTTCACTACGTGCCGCATTTTTATTTGATGGCGAATTTTGCTTCTCTAGCAACAAACAAATGCAACAAATGCAACAAAACCTCACTAAGCGAACCTGTCCGTGTCTTGTTTCTGGGCTGCTTCAGCTTCTTACTGTTTCAAACGGTCAGTTATAGCAGGTATTTTGTTGCTTTCGCTCTTTGAAAATGTTATTATGTGCCTTTGCTCCAATTCGCTTGGATGATGGTTACTCGGTCCCGGTCGTATTGATATTATGGCTATGCGAGCGAAGAATAAAACATTATTCGTTCGCGTTGCTGTTAAATTGAATCCATCTGTCACTCAATATGGTGTGCCGCTGCTGTTACTATTAAGAATACTGTACGATTAACCGAAAATCCGACATGTTTGTAACAAACCACATTCTTGCATAAGATAATCCAGAATCGAAGACGTGGTCTGGCGATTGTCTGGTCAGAAAAGAAACGCAAACACATAATAATAGTCATATTAATGGTGCTCCGATACCAGTCTTTAAGCTTTTCCTGGCGCACTAACATTTTTTTTAAATTTGTTGTGTCGGTTCGCCAGCCGACCTTTCGTGGTTTCGTGACTTAGACGTGTAATCTATTCCTAGCGTCATTTGACATTTGAATTACTTGAGTTACTGAAAGCACTTACTCAGATTACTACTTAAGAGTTCCTGATTCATATGTTTCCGGACAGCATCTTAAATATTTTATCAATATTAATATCAATATATCAATATTTTTTTTTTTTTTTTTATTAATGTATACTAGTATCGTCATAACCATATAAAGTACTCTTTATGAGCAACATAATGATGTCGCCATATCTCGCCATATATCATACATATCTCGCGTAAAATATGTTGGAGTAAAGTTCTCAAGTACGTGGGTTCTCTTGCTTTTCTCAAGTACTAGTTAGCAGTAGGATTAAAGAAATGTTTCCCATCTACTTGAATTTCTTCAACAATTCTCAACCGCTTGATGATCAAGAGTGAAACAGTGCGCAAATTGTACTTTTCTTTAATGGTGTGGTTTTTTAATCGTATTAATCGTTTTACGAAGCATAAAAATACTGTTAGTCTAAGTTTTCGTTAAAGGTACTGTCAAATGTTGTGATAAGTACTTCTTTACATGATTTTTCTTTCAATGTGTACTTCACATGAGAGAGAATGTGAAATTCATCTCCAACGCTCGTTTGTCGTATTCGTTTCCCTCACGTATGATAATGCTGTTTGAAAATAAAATGCATCTGTGTCACCTGTAACGATGCTATAAAGCTGCCGCTTTTTCCACCTTTTCCTTGTGTGTTCGGAAATGGCTTTAATTATAGTGAGGTGCAAAACGCGCATCACTTCTTGCAGCGATATCCCCGATCGCGTGCCGTTTGTGTTCGTTGTGTTACTGCAGCTTCCCTTTGCGTGTTTGCAGTTTTCTGCACCAATCTACCAGCGACTGACATTGACGTCTGTGCAGCTTCATTGGCACTCTATTTTTCTTACTTCCAATTTTTCGACACGCAGCGCAGCGTACATGTACGCACGAATGGGATATTTATGCAGGAGCAACGGTTGCAATTTTGTGATTGTCAGTTAGCGTTGGAATCCATTAGATGCATTATCGAGTGCATTATATGACGGTATCATTAGAGTATCTCTGGACAGCACTGATTCTAGTCGTCGGAAATAATAATAACTGCGAACATACAGTTGCAAATATGTTCCATATTAGTTTTGGAAAGTTCGTTCGTTCGGTTTGCAGATTATTTTTTTAGAATATCGTATTTTGTGCCATTTCTTTATGTACTAAAGTTTCAATAATTTGGGAAGGATTTTTTTCAAAAATTCAAGGTTTTAATAATTTTATTGATGTATTCTTTTACTTTGGGCGGCCCGGTTGCATGATGGTAGCGGCGCTGGTCTTCACACGAACGGACCGGACCGAAATCCCATCGGGACTAATCCCCCGTACGCAGGACTGATTATCCT
The DNA here is from genome assembly GCF_943734725.1 of Anopheles marshallii. Taxonomy (NCBI): domain Eukaryota; kingdom Metazoa; phylum Arthropoda; class Insecta; order Diptera; family Culicidae; genus Anopheles; species Anopheles marshallii. Next base: position 35,977,301 of record NC_071327.1, read on the forward strand.
GCTACGAGTAAATAAAGTCACAGAAAGCCAGAAATGTTAGGCCTAGATCTCTTGAGATTGTTGTGCTGGTAAAAAAATTCTCTTGCTTTGCATTATTTAGCAGGTTTGTTTTTAATTTCTATTAAACAAAAGATTCTAGTACTCTCTTTTGCTTCATTCTACTTGGATGATACGATGTATACTAGTATCGTCATAATCATATAAAGTACTCTTTATGAGCAACATAATGATGATGTGCACATATCTCGCGTAAAATATGTTGGAGTAAAGTTCTCAAGTACGTGGGTTCTCTTGCTTTTCTCAAGTACTAGTTGGCAGTAGGATTAAAGAAATGTGTCCCATCTACTTGAATTTCTTCAACAATTCTCAACCACCGGGGGTTTCTCTATCTAATTGTTATTTGCAAAAGAGCTTATATCGTCATGGGCTTACTTGGCTGAACGCATTTGTCTCGCGTCGTTTTCATTTGTGAAAGTTATTCCAGCAAGTTTTATGAATGATATTGTTTTCTGTTCCTAGTTTTATAAACGACTGGCTCTTGTTTACTGTTTTATTTCCCAGGTTTATTGCATCGGAAAGCATTCATCGTTCAAAGTAATACAATTTTTATTATATGTTTAAAGTTTAAATATTTATTATGATGTAGTGAAATATTATTTCCACCAACAAAACATCAGAGTAGAACATAAATGGGTCTTGAAATACAACTCATGTAGTTGCACTGCGCCTTTGAAGTACATCACAGTGCATAGAATGGAAATATTGCTATCATCGTGGGAGTATGTTTACTTTGAGCTTCTTTGGTGTGTGTGATTACTGGCCGTAGTGCTCACAGTACGTTTATTTTGTGGCATAAAGCATAGAAAATGGTCTAGATTTTAAGAGACTTCGTATGAAGCTTAAGAACATAGAGCTTACGGAACTTAATCCTTATGTAAGGTCCATTCATAGTGCCAGTATTGTTGGAATAGTGTTATATCTATGTATCATGAATGATATAATGAAAAAACATTCTGAGGTGCAATGAAAATATAAAAAAATGCAATACTGCATTTTTGTGATAAAGCTGGCGAGTGAGTATTTCGTGCTGCTTCGTTTTGCAATGTAACAATCATTTTAAAATTTGCTGCACTAGTGAACTATAAAAACAGAAGGCTACAATAAAAATCTAGTATTAATCTGCAGAGCATTTTTTCAATATATTTGGCATGTATATCTTTGAAAAATAATTCATGTTAGTCGGAGACTGCTTCATGAATCGTCGTTGAATGTTATGGAAGCATGAAATGCAATTATGATGGCATTCCGGCCCGATACACGGTGGTTGAGCGCGGTATGTCGCTTTAGAACTGTCGTTAATTAAAAACTATTTCGTATCGGCAATTCTGAAGTTACGACACCATGCACGACACGGGAAGTAACGTGGATAATTATGCACGAGTTTTTATTTTTGTTCTTTGAAAATGCTTTACATTTACCATCATAACATGATAAATTCGTTATGCATAACATGGTTCGTTAATACATAGCAAAGGTAGTATGAAACAGTAAAGAATACTAAGACACATAAACATCAATCTAAGGTAATGGAAAAAAACGATCCGAAGATATTTTTCTGTTGTTGATCTAAATACACTCTATCAAAAAACGCATTCTTCCAGCCGATTGCAGCAAGACTTTTTTATTTTCGGACACATCTTTAGTAGCATTTATTGTATCCCATTTTATGATGCTGGTGTTTTTGTTTTTTTCCTTCAAAATTCCCAAATATGTGCGTCTACCTGCGCCACGGTCGACGGCGTTTGTTCTACGACTTACTGCACGTTTGTTTACTTTTTCGGCAGAGCAGCGTGAACCTCCGAGCAGGATTGGTGATGACTTATTCAAATGGAATTTTTGTTAAATATTGCACCACTTCTCACTACCTATATGGACTGTAGAGCTTGGTCTAGGATAGCGCATACCGCACGAACTCGCAAACAGTTGGGTTCCTGCCCCGTAGAATGATGGTTTATGCTTGGTGCTATTGGTTCGTCTTGCATTTGCTTGAATACCATCTTTCTGGGACTCAGCAGCTGTGGAAAACCTAACCTTTTATAGGCATCAAATAGTGCAGTGTTTTTTAATACTCGCGCTTCGAATTTTTTTTTATATACATTTTTGTTATCATACGTCACTGTTGGTTGATTTGAATAAAAGAAAATACAAAATTGTTATTCCTGTAAGCAATATAGTTAGCATTCGTATCATGCATGCATTGATACGATACAAATATAAATACAAACATAAATACACACTGTTGTGTATAAACAAAAAAGTAAAATCTGTAAATTTTATGAATCGATTTGAATTTGACCATAACTGACGCCAAACATTGCTAGATCAGCAACGCCTGCAGTCGTCAACGAGGTCGTTGTTACAATATTAATTAAAAGCAATTTCATACCGCATCTAATAGTTTTAGTTACTTCGCCCAGCCGTCGATGCTGGTTTGTGAACCACCACCAGCCGGTTGGTGGTCATTAAACTTACCACGAGAAACGAGCGGCAAAGCAAAGTGTCGGTACGGCAAATGTAGACGGCGCACGCGAGCTCTCTGCTTCGCTCGAGAGGTGCCTACACATCAAAGACCGTTGCGCCGACAGACAGACACAGATGGTTAGCAACGGGGTGGGAGGGGGCCAGTGGTAGCGGCGCCAAGTTTGCAATCGCAATTCCGCCGTGTTGGCGCGATAATGTGCGCAATTTATAGTTATTGTTGTTTCAGGCTGCGAAATAGTGCCATTAGACGGGGGTTTAATTGATCGATTTTGTGTTCCCCACCCTGAATGTGTTGGATGCTTTCCACTAGTTACCTCTGTGGGCTTACGGTGCGCACGGTTAAGCAGAGTTGTATTACCTGGTATAGACACACTTCATAAGCCGCACGAAATGCATTCCGGTGCATATTGAATAATTGCCTATTCGTTTAGAGAAGGCCAGAACGAGAGATTGTAAGCTCAAAATATGAAGTAGAAGAAATGCCCTTAGTGTTATATTTTACTCTACAGAGATGTTAGGCCTTTCGAAGCTTAAATGCTTGCTTAGTTTGATTAAATTATCATAAAAGAATGCGTTATACAAAATAGTAATTGAGCGAATAGTGCTCTTGCTATTAAGATAACTACTGTTCAAAGATTCAGGTAGCATTCGAGCAGTTCGATGTTATTTGATATTCGATAGTTTTACACTTTCAACAACAACAATTGTTATAAAATATTATAAAAGATCATAATATCTTTTTTAGTATCATAATGCTGTGCATTTTTCCTATTGTTCTGTTATTTTGAAATCCCGATAATATTATTATTTTTTCTTTTCGTTTCAGGTATGCTTCAAAAAGCTGAAAATTGTTTTCAATATTATTCTTCAAGATGTTTTAAATTACCTAAAAAAAAATCTCTACTATCTCGTGAGTATTTTCTATTTTTTTCAAATCTTTACTGGATTGCACTGACAGGTGCGAGAGTGACATTCAACCTTTTTTTTCACTTTTTTGTGGTTCAATGTCCGATTTGTGCGGACAGAGCTAACAGCCACGACAGACCGTTCATAAATATGGTGTAGGACGGTTTAAAGCGATTGGAAGGGGTGGTGAATTCACATTAACGACCACATTTACCATACGTAAAGAAAAAATTAACTCCCCTCCCTCTGCACTCGAAGGCACTCTAAGGCCCGGGTCCGAATTCATCAAAGCGGGAAGAATTCGAGATTAGTGCGTTTCCTTCGGACCGTTTCTGGCGGCACCTTGAACCGAAAGGGAATGCTCGCATGATTGTGGCGGCATTTCGTTGAGCCGCGATATATAAGTTAATGACGATTATTGTCGTTTAATGGACGCACAACTATAGTTGGGGCCGGACGTCTTCGTCTACACGACCCTCTGGGATTGGGCGCGGTGTCTGAGATGCTGGTGCTGAACAGACAGAAGAACTCGAAACCTCTCATCTCCAGCTTCATGCCCATTCTGTCGATAGGGGTGGCCATAGCGGGTCGAGAGCGGATGACTGTTTTATTATTATTATCTTGGATCGGGTTTTTTTTCCTTCTTCTTCATCCCACCATTCTGCGGCACACAGTTTTATACGTTTTGAAAGTTGCCAAGAACGAAGGTGAGACGAGATTCCATTTCTGGATATCAAAAACCTTGCACCGGCGTGTCAATCGATTCCCGTATGCTGACCCGTAAAGTGATCACGGGAAATTGTAGGGAATTTTAATTGATTACCGTTAATTAAAATCTCGTACACTCCATCCTTCCGTTCTAGGCATAGTTACAACCGCATGCAAAGTTAGTGGATTCAAGGGATGCATCCACGCGTCATACAACGTTTACGTTCCGTAGGTCTCGATTACTAGCGAGATGAACATCGAAGCATCGAATTATTCGGTTTGATTCTTGCCGCTCTAATCGAATCCCTTGTTGTGGGATCGTGGCTAAGAGTGGCCATTATCTGTAGCGTATCTGTGGGTCGTAAAAGTGGTGAAGCGTATCTTTTTTAGGGTTTTTTTGTCGGTCCTTGTGAGCCTACATTAACGTGAGGGCATCGTTCGGATCATTTACGTGGCATCGTGGGGTGCCTTTCGAATACATGCTTTAACATTCTGATTTGAAGTGTTTACTGAAAGTTACTTTGTATGGACAGTCAGTAAAGCTCTGTTCATACTACTCTAAGGATTCTATACAATGATGGAAAAAATAATAGAGAAAGATCAATTCCTGAGTTTATCATCAATTTTTTTAACCATATTAATCGAATAAAAAATCGACAATAAGTTGGTTAACTAGAAGTACTAGTGTTAATTTCTGCAATCAAATTATTACGCTAGACGCTATCTTCAAATAAGAATATAGACCCAATATATGAAATGTCTTTTCAACCTACCTACCTAACCTATCTAGTACCTTATTCACAACAGATAACTGCATTAGGCTTGATATAGGATTGGAATAGAATTAGAACAATATATCATGATATGGCAGACCTATCCTAGTAAGTCTTTGCGTCAAACAAAAGAGGTGTATTTTTGTAATCAATAGTCATAATTATTAGTATTAGTATATCAAAAATTAAATATGTATATCATAAGATTTTCGGAACAGCTCTTTTACCTACATATAGGTAACGATTACAACATCGTCTTGTATTAGAAAATTGTTTGACCTTGTAAAAGAGATAAATGCAGGACATCGTATTTTTGGCCTTTTTATGCCCTTTTGGATTTACTGCAAGACATAATTTCCTATTGTGGCACACACTAGCATGCAGCATTTCGCTGTATCTGCATCGGCATCATCACACCTTTAGCTGTAACCGCATTTTACATCAACAGACTCTGCGTCGTTCATGGTGAGACACAAATAAGAGAATTAGATGCCGCGGGTCTATGTGATAGTTATTCTTTCCCAAGAGGTGATCACCTCAATTTGATTTTTTTTTCTCCATTTTCCTACCGCAAAGCCGAACCGAATGCTGAGTCTTCCGCTTAAGGGAAACCAATGAAGCGTGCAGCCTGATCGTAGAGCGCCAACGGGATGAAACGATGAATTCCTCGGCATTGGTGTTTCACAGCAGTGCTTTTGTTTTGTATTCGCCTTTTGGTGGCTAAGTTCTTTGAAGGTTTAACCTTCCTGTTACTGCCGCACCGTTTCCATCATCGTTGCTTCTCTCATTTTTTTCTCATTCTTTCTCATTTCTATCGACCCGGTAAGATCTCATGCCGATCGTCGCTTGATCAATGCCATCATCTGCTCGGCAGCGGTACACAGCACTGTGTAGCGGCAATAGAGCATCATCCAACGCCATTGGCCATGCCGTCCCGATCCCCGCCTTTCGACCCTTTGCATCACTGGCACTTTTCCCTGAAGCGTGTTCCATGTTCCATCCATTGGAAGTTTTCAAAGATTTGTGTGTCGACGAGACGAGTGTACGATGGTTTAGGAGCGGAGCGAACGGAGCTCCATGTCGATTACACCTCCCTTCTTTTAGGAGAGCTTAAATAAACGTGCCTTTCTCGCTCACTGGCAACGGCATAAATATGTTTTTTCTCCCTTACGAGCTCTCGATCACATCGATCCTCGCGGCTTATTGCTGCGATCCGTGTGCGCGCTGTTGCGCTCGTAAAGCGAACTGTGCTCTTTAATGTCTTTTTGTGGCCGTGCCGCGTGAGGTCCGTGGTTTGGCGGTACGACTTTTAACTCGCTGCCAGCGCGGACCACACGAACACATTCACACACTTAATGAGAGAAAAACAGGGTATCTTTTGCATGTTTACTTGATCGTTCGCTTGCGTATTTTCAGAATCAATTATCCGTTCTCCAGCTAGCAAAACAAAGTTTTTAGTGTCCATGTATAAAATTCGTTTACCATTTCTTGGACCAATCGAATATTCATTCTATGTCAAGGTGTGTTATTTTAAAGTTGTGATGGAAATGCGCTCTATTTCTCAAGTAAAATGGTTGGCATTGAACAAGATACCGTTAAGCATTTCCTTCACTATTTGTTTTTCTATCACTAATGATAAAAATAAGTTAATTTTTGTTTCGCAGTTCGTTTGGTGCATCTGTTTTTCTGTTACAGCATTTTGCGTTTGCCATATCGATCTCTCTACCAATTCTCCACTCCATCGCGTCATCGCACTGTTTGAGCATTTTTGATGCGCTCACAGACGATCGCATTGAAAGCAAGCCGCGCTTGTACCTCTCGGTCAATTCGGTTTGGTTCTTTTATCTCTGGGCATTTGACCACCACTTCCACATCGCTGGTTCAGGCCAGTATTTTTTCTTCTTTCACCATCTACTGAAACGATATTTTATGTTTTTTTTTTAACTCACTATGTCGGTTCCTCTTTCTTCCATATGCGCGTGTTGTGGTCCCGTTCCGAAGCGCTTCGATCGACCAAAAGAGGCTTTTAATGTTTTCCGCCATTATGAGCCAACGCGAACCACCCTCTTCTTGCGTGCGTTCTTCCTGATTTAAACCCTCCGATTGGGGTTTGTTCGTGTTTCCCCAGCGTGATGTGGTGCGCAACAGTACCATCTTTTACCGGCAAGCCATGTGTACCGCTACACTTTGACTTGAATTTCTCGACCGTTTGCAATCGTCCGATCGATTTGCTTGTTGCTACTAGTACAGACACCACAGTAGGGGTTGCTTACTCCGTACGTATTTTTGCACCTCGAACACCAAAAAGAGTGGAAAAAGTGTAACTTAATTCACACTCATTTTGGATGCTGTGAATGAAGGATGATACTGAGATGATACGCGTGTTTGTATGATCTTCTTTCTCTACTTGAGTAATAAAAAAAGAGAAAAATTCGCCATGAGAAGATTTACCGGTTTAAACGTGTCTATTTCGAAGGCGATTTTGATGTTACAGAGAAATAAATTTCGAAGTTTGGTAACAAAAGCTTCTATCCACCAATATCCAGTCTGTTTTACTTTAAAGCACAAAAACACTATTTAATTTTTGTCTACTGTCTTTCCACATGATAAAATCTGGTTTCGTTGTTTGATCTTCGTCCGACTTCGGTACAAATCATTAGGCATAGATGGTATTCCTGACCAAGCGGAACGGTTAAGCGTTCGCGCTGTCAATTCCATCTTAGGAGTATATTTGAACATTGGTATGGTTTTCAAGCGTTCATTGGACTTTGGGTTAAACGATCGTTTTTTTTCACATGCCATTGTCCTGCGCTCCGTAGCAACCAGGTTAAAGCGAAGTGTAGAGAGTGTAATGTAAAAAAAAAACCCATTTTTGCTGATTTGTTCCGGTTAGAAATTAGTTTCGGATTCGGTTCTGGATTTTGTTTAATTACTGTTTTTGCGTGCCGACACGAAATGGCTGAAAATACGGTGAAAAATAACGATTTTCCTCCGAATATCATTATTCATGTCTGTCAGCTGCTGGTTAGCTATATTTTTTTTATTTAAAACATGTTCTAATATTCAAATATATTCTTATTATCCTCTACTAATTCTATAGTTCTATAACTCTACTCCTGGTTTGGTCTTAAAAGATATCGTCCAATTGAAATTCTTTCCCAAAATATGTTAGGTTCATTGATGGACTTTTTAAAAGAAACTTCTTTTCTATCTGTTCAAGATCTGAAAAATTCCATAACAATCTAATGTGAATATAGCTTAACATATGCACCGGAAAAAGAGCATAAATGTTCACGATGCACTTTTTCTCCAGCCAAATATCCGGTGGAAAAACGACATGGTGTTGATGATGGTATAGCTAATGTTTGGGTATTCTAATACCCGGAAGTTTCTGGTTTTTATCCAATCGACCAGACGGGTTACTTTACATAAAAACAAAAGTAAATAGGACCTGCAAAATCCGCAAAATGTGTACTCTCTTTCCGTTTTGGAATACCATGGAGAGAAGTCTTCAATGTATTTTGCTTTTCTATGACCCTTTTTCAAATGTCGTTTAGCGTCTTAAGCACTAATATATAAATATTCTTTTTTGTGGCTTCCATATCGCTACATCTAATCTCCATCTTAGTTCTCTATTATGCGAAGAAGAGCAACTGGGGAAGTAGAGCAATGTATTCGACATAAACTGTAGGATTTATGACCAATGTCTGTGTATCTTTTCGTTTCGATTGGAGGTCGTTCCGTTTTCTAATTTGTTCGATTGACGCTTTGTTTACTGTAATAACTAACCATGCTGTAGATGCGGAAGCCTCGCGACCAGATGAGATGCTGTTCAATGTTATATCTTCAAAATTGATAGTTCTACTTCCAGTATATTATAAAATGTTAATAACACTAATGTTTAATCATCTAATCCTAATTTATAAATTTGTTTTTTTTTAAGTGCATAAGAATACTAATGAGAAATTTTGAATAAATCAATTTTTTAAACTACTTCTTAAGTCAAGTGCACTGTTTGGTTGTATATCTAACTTCATGGAGCGAACTGCAACCGGATCGGTCTTATGCTAGTAACAAATCGTTTACAATCGCCATACCATCTTTCTTCATCAGGTTGTTAATTATATCAATTTCCCCCTATAATACCCACGGAACATCGAGCACAACATCTCAATTAGCCACACCTTAGCTAGCGCAGTGTTTCGTTGCACAAATTGTTTCTTGTATCAGCCATCTTCGTACACGCACTCCGGACACATCGAATCGTTGGATGAAAAGCATCCGGTAGGATGTCAGACATCGGATATACTATTGCACAGCGAGTGGTGGGAAATGCACTAGTGCACAGGCACATTACAGTGGATCGCTGATACCGGATGCCTGAGTTGGGCCATCTACCTATACATTGGTTTTGATGTTGTTTATGATCGTTCGGGCGAGTATACGCAACCCGAGGCTATGTTCCAGCGTGAATGTGCCTGTGACTGCAACTTCATCCACTTGGTACTAGTAATCATCTCCTGGCGGAATGGGGTGAACCAGGGGCCGTAATTGTTGCTACCACCATCATCAGTTTTCTTGTCAGCAGCAACACCGGTATGTCTTGGAGGCCTATCATTAGACTATGCGTGTCGGGTGGCCCCCACGTATTCCTTAATTGTTAGAGATATTAGCTATCGACGAAACAGTTGCGCGATCTGAAAGCAACGATTGCAACATTCTTTCAACAGCCATCAAAGACCGGTGAGCGCTTGTAACAACCTTATGTGAAGATATGAAAGATAAGGGAACGGTCGCCGAGGTGCCGGTATCATTAGCCGCAATAGTCTAGAGTCTGAACTATAATTAAATTATTTGCATACGTCTCTCTGATGCCATCAGTACCCTGGCGAAAACATCCTCCCAACATATAGAATAAACAAGGCCATAACTAACACTCGGTGCTATGAAGGGACACATAATCTTATTAAAAGCGAGTTATTGGCATAGATTTTCAATGCTTAGTTACATGTATGGGTAGCGCAGTATTATAGTGCAGATTTTTCCCTATTCCAGGTATGCACTATGCACTGTTATTTGGCAAGCAGTGTCAACTTAGGTTGCCCTTAGTATGCGTACCGGAGTTTGTTTAACATGTGGTAAATTGGATTGTTGTATATGTTAGGTTATTTTAGATAAGTTTTAGATTTTAGATAAGGTTTACACAAAGGCTTTTCAATCATTTCTAATGAATTTTAAAAATAATCTGTTATGAAAATTAGCTAGGTATGATAAATAAGGTCGAAATAGGTCAAAACATGATGGATGACTCCGTTGCTCCGTTGCGATGACTCCTGATACTTGATTAAACTTGTGGTTCCAAATGCAGCTGCCAAATGTAAGATCACAGCTTTTTGTTGCTCCGCAGTCTGAAGGAACAATTATGAAGGAAGCGTGTGCCTGTGGTGCCGAAATCCCTCACTGAAATTTCAGGATCGAAGAACTTCCTATTGCATACCCTGCAAGCTATTTCATGTACAATAGCTAATTTTCTTTGAAAACTCCGTTAAGGTACCCGATGAAAGCATCAGATGCCCTCGATCGGTCTGGGAGGTCAGTCGAGGTAGAGACCTTTCTGAGATGCTTGGGTGTATGCGGCATTCTTTGTATATAGGCCCTTTTCACTATAATCCGTATTGATTTGTATTCAACACTTTGTGTAGGTAATAATTTGCTTCTGTACAGATGCTGCACCATAAACTCTGTAACGCTTAAGGAATCCTTGTGTAAATCCTGTCTGGAAATTCTTGTGTCGCACTCTAGGCATCGTCATAAAAACTATTAGGCATATACGTTTGTAATGATGAATGGATTCATTTATTTGTTTCATTTTGGTGTTTTTTCGTGTTTCATATTTCATTCTGATGATTCTTATAGTTTCATATTAGAATTGCATATGAACATGAATGAGAATATAATCAGGAGCATCGAAAGTAAGCAACACATTTAAAAGTCTCCGCTTGCTTATTTATAATTGAAACGCACTTACTTTACACTTTACAAAAGTTAATGCAATATTATTTTTCGCCAGATGTTGTGTGGTTGTATTTATCTGTAAAGTTCCTAGTTACCTATGTTCCACAACTCGTCGTATTTGCGTTATTTTCAAATGCACGTCATGCCTAAAACAACTTCATTTGTAGTATTTTCTATGCTGCTGCTGTTACACATCCTACAGTGCAAGACCTTTCAGATGTACGTGATTTATATGCAAAGGTGTCACATGGTGCGAGGTATGTATCGACCATTGCAGCTTTCTTCAAATATCCTATAGCTTCTACGATACCTGATTAGCTTTACGACCATTGACCAATGGATATACGGACGTGCTCGTAGTTTCTGTTTGCTGCCTGGTGGTCGTCATTGATTGTCGTCTTCGTCAATGATTCGTTTTCTCCATCCTGGGCATTCAAAGTCATCATCGCAATGGTGCGCGATAGACCTTCCTTTGCGGTCTTTCCTATTCCCGTTATTGCTTTTCTCCTTCGAATTGCAAGAACGTAGTCACCGAGCACCACCATGGAGAGGCACAGAAAGCGCTGGTATTTCGTACAAGGGTTGGTTTCTCTGTCCATCCGTGTGTCCACCTTGCTCTGGAAAGTTCCACCGATAGCGCTTCCGACGGGGTTTCTTCCATTATTGCTAGATGAAACTCTTCACTTGTTCGTGGACCTGTTCGATCAACGATGTTTCTGTATTTCGTTGGAGATTTGTGTTTCATTTTTTTTTCTTTGTTTCTGGTTCGCTTTCGCTCCGTATGAATTCGTCTTTGACGGTTTTCCGCCCCGTAGCTGTGCATTTTTTTGACGGCATAGTGATGGAAATGTAATTACGAGTTCCAAACGGTAAATAAACTCTAACCCAACCGCTGGAAGAGAAAACAGACCATCCTGTTCGCTCCGTGTCGGTAATTGTAGGGCCGGTCTTTGCAGAGCTGTGTAGATCTTCTTGGCTGATGGGGATTGCAGCGCGGCTCGGAGGCATTGCTGTTGATTGAGTTTCTTTTAATCCTGGTCATGGCTTCGATTGTTACTCTATGGTTTTCATACCGTCAATGGTCTCTCCGGACATTCGATGACGATGGCGGAACACTTGATGGCTTTGGTGAAGCGATGACAACCAATCTCATACCATCACCTTCGTTTTTCGTGAGGAATGGGAAGTGTCACGTACTATCGTATGCTTCACCCAGCCAAGCAAGTAGTATTGATTGTCAGCATGAAGGAGCCCATCGCCCAGATATCTTCCTTGTCGGATTGTACCGAGAAATCGATCGCTTCCAACAATATATAGTAGGAAAATTTTGCCCAAAATCCCTCTCCTTGCTTTCTCAGCGGATTGAAGATCCGCCTATTGAGCGCCAGGTGGTCTTGAAGTATGCGGCTCCTATGAAAAGCAGCTTAAAGCCGCTGAACACATAGTGTGTATATGGTGAGAGGTGAACGAAGGTATGTACTGAACCCAGCTATACCGAATGGGAAAAGCACACAAACATGCGATTCATCATGCCCATTATCAGCACTATTACAACACTTCGTTGTACATGTCATTTGGGAAGATTCTTCTGGTCGTTCCTATCGTCGTTCGTGTAGTCGTTTATAAAATGTCAGTACTTTTTGTGATTAACAGCATTATTATATAAACTTCCCTGTTGTTGCTTACTACTTACAACTCACCCAACTTAAGGACAATTATGTTCGGTATAATTTAACCTTTGACTATATCATAATATGTAATGTTTGCTATTCTGAACAATCAAATCACAGATATATTGATCATCTTTTGTAAAGCAGATAGGATGTCGAAGGAAATATCGAAAATCGAACAATTATTTTTCTCCACCTGCAGGAACTCGTATTTCCTATGTTATGTTGCCACGTTTGCCGTTTGCAGCTCACCATGGTCGTCTTTTTAGGTCAACGGTTTGTTATGATAATTTTGGGCTGCTGGAACTTGGTGTATGAGCCTATGATTTAGTCCTTTCAACTGCTTGTACGTATTTCCTTTTCTTACGACTCGTTAAAAGTGTTGGTATCCCGCAGGAGCAAACGCATTAGTATTCACATTGGTCTTGCTCGACGTGAACGTTTTTGAAGAGTACTTTAACAACTTTAGCTGTCCTTTAGTTCCCCGGGGGTCGTGTGCTGTTAAGGGAGAGTATTTTTTGTCGTTTGTCCCTATCTCTCTTTTTTGCAGATAAAATATTTTACATGAAGTTGGCATGATGAAGGCAGAACGTTTCCCTAGACACGGCCGTCTTTTCTTTACAGGATCTCTGTTTTTGTATCGAAATTTCGTATGCAAACTACATTCATGTAGTTGGCTCGTTTTACATAATTCCTTTCGACGGTTCGTTGGATGCTTCGTTCTTTCTTAAGATTTTATGTCGGTTTTCAGTGAAAAAGCTTATGATGGTTTACATTTTTGCAAATTATAGATAACATAGTTAGCTAACATTGTTAACCGTTAAACTGTTTTTCTTAGGGTACAGTTTTTCTATCCTCATATAACATATGGCCCGTAATTATATAATGGATTTTTGTAATTTTCTTAACATTTAAAATATGTTCAAAAATGATTTTTTTTGATTTGCATGTATGTTGTACGAGTAATGAGACGAATTGAAAATATCGACGGTTGGTAGGCTAAAGAACATAAAATTGTACAATTTATTTATTCATCCATTATTCCTTTGCAAGGTTGTCCAATTTACCAATCTATTGCCTGGAGGCTGCTTTTCAATATGTTTTCGATCAGAACACATCACGCTACTGTTTAACGGCAGTGGAAATTTATTTGCAAAGTATCGACTGTAAAAATAGATTTCAAATCTATCGGAACAAAATGCAACGATCAATAAAATCCGTGAAAACGACCAAGCTATCGGAAACTTGTTTTTCTCTGTATTGTCCTATATCTACGAATGGTGCGAATAACGATGATTGAATTTATTCATTTTTTTGCACGAATGAAAGCATTGCTCAATCGTATGAACAAGAAAAAATCCCATTTCGTTATCAAGAGCAGGATAACGTGGCATTTTTCAATTTGCTCTTTTTTCCTCTGTAGGGCGGAAAAGTAGAAAATCCGGATGTATTTTCCATTTTCCATTATACGACATACGTTTCCTAACCTTAGGGGACATACAGCAGATATCAATGATATATTTTCAATTAAAATTTCCGTCTGACTTATGGTTTCTACAGTCAAAGCTTTTATAACAATCACACCTGATGAATGTGTAAGGCAGACATTAGGGATCACTTTCAACGAAGCGGAAGAGACAAATGCCATCCTATGTAAATTTTAATTAGAGGATGAATGTTTCTATGATATGTGTCAAAGAAATACGATTACTTTATCATGAAATATTTGATTGATTAGAATCGCGTTGAAACATTATTATAATTACTGTAAGTAATTGCATATTTTCGATACAGTATCTTGGTGACTAGGTAATGCGTGCCATTTCTGGCCTACTAGACTTATTATATCACGTAACCGAATAGTCAATCCTTGCCATAGGGGAACAGTCCGGATGGGAATTTGCCGCGGTCTTGTAATTTGGGACCGGCACCGCTACCAAATACAATAAATTCTTAAGGCGTGTACACCAGCAACTTGCATTTCACGAGCAATTGTAACAATATTTCCATAGTACATTTCCATACATCGTACTAATGAAGTGATTTACTTTGACACATTTATCAAATAGAATACTCTATCCTTCATGTTACGCTACACGTTTCATTAATCAAACTCCAGTTACTGTTTCGATTTCCGTTCCAACATCCGGTGACAAAATGGCGACACATGTCCGAAGAAGCCGTATCGAAAATTTTAGGTCTACCGCTCAGAATCATTAAAGTACGATCATACCTTGTCATTAAAGCACGAAGGCACTAAGAAAGGGAAAGAAACTCTCCTTCGAAATGGGAAAGAAAAAGAATGATTGATGATTGATTATCATTGCTGCTAATCGCTGTCTGGAGGATGGATCTCCGATAGCCGTAGCCGGGTAGACGAAATGTGAAATGTGAAAAGAAAAATTTGGAAACCATCCCACCATGTGTGCCCTCTTTGCGCACCTTGTCACTTCTGGTTTGGTGGTTGTTATTTTTGCTTTTTTTTTATTGTTCTTGACACACTATTAAGAAATGTTCATTTTTTCAGTTCCGGTAGGCAGCTTTAATATTATTTAATGGTTAATTGTTTTTTAATTGTCGGAGTTTGATTTAGGTTCGCCTAAATTAAAATAAGGTTTCAAGCAATGACAAATCAACTCAGCACAGCGTTTGATTCATTATTTAAAAAAAGATTTATAGTCTGAACTGATTAACATAGCTCAACTCTAGTTTAAATGAGCAATACAAGTACGTGATCTTCTTTATATTTCGGCATGCAATATGCCTTCATTTATATAACTGTGTTATGCGCTGTTTATGATTTTAAAACCAGGAGAGATTCAAAACATTTGAAAATGGTAGCTGTTGATCAAATTGAAGTAATAAAGGAACTAAGCTGAATAGAAAGTAAATTAAATACTTGCAAACCATTTTTTTGTGTTTTACCTCATTTGTTTGCAAAATTGGTTCTGTGTCGTACATTTGTTTGTTTGCTCGCGTTCTTCAGATGAAAAGGTTGGCAGATGATGCATGATGTTGCCAAGGAGAGCGATAGAATAAGTATGCTTAACATTTCGTTCAGCTCTGGTTTGTTTTGTGTTTGTTCGGTTTTTAATATATATAGATTTTTTTCCTTTTTTCGTCATGCACTTCTTCTACTCCCTCGCATAAGATTAACTGAACCAGAGTTTAACTATTCAAGAAGCAGGATGCATTTCAATTCCCCCTAGCATAGGACATCCGCTATTATCATTGTTAGGAATCGAAAGACCACCACGACGTAGGCTCATCGGAACAACTTTGCCCTACACGGAGGTTTTTTTTAGTGGAACCTTGGCAAAACGCGTGAAGATTCCATTTCATTGTTCACCGCAAGAATATGAAATGGAGTACCGGTTTTACCTTGAGGACGTCACTTCGGCTCACCATCCATTGAAGCGAGTTGAAGTGTATGGGGTTTGGAAGAGTGAAACGATTCTCAGATGAGAACTCTTCTCGGTTGAAGGGTCTGGAAATTAAGCACAATCCAATCAGAATCTTGCTTTAGACAGTTAGGGGAATACTTTTTTATGATTTTGGTTCTGATTTGTTGAATTCTTCCGATGATGATATCTGAAACAAGCATCGTGTATGGTTGCTACAAGGATTGATCCTTGAGAAATCATGCAGTAATCAAATGTCTCATTTTCTTTGCTGAAAACAGCATCGTAAAAATTCATTAACTAGTCAAAGATAAAGGAAAATATATTTGTCTGTGAGCAATAGCCATATCACACACCAGCCACACCAGTTAAAAGGAAAAATTTTATAATAAACCAGGATTTATAAGTGTTGATACTGCCGTAGGTGCAACTGTTTAATGTGTGCGTGGTATGTTTGGTAGCATCATTCAACCGAAAACGAAATCGTTGTTCGCGAAACTCAAAAGCGCCAAATGGTTTTACATTTATGACTCGGTGTTTCACTGCTGCTGCTGTTGCTTGCCATCGGCAATGGGCCGTCTTTTTATGGGACTTTTATTAATTCGGCAACCAAGTTTTGAGCAGAGCAATCAAAACCGTAAGATTGGGTGGTCGAACTCGTTGTGATGGTATCCCCGCAACTTCATCTTTAAAGCCACAGTTCCTCTTATGAAAAGCCCACGGCGTCGCCCAAATGATGCTTTTGCGACGACTCGCAAGCGGAATCTTAATCCCAGTGTCGCCTTTTGTGTTTCCCGTAAGCGCTTCGCTCAGCCCGGCAGCTTGCTGCAAAGCAGTGGTTTATTTAAGAAAAAAAAGAGTAGGGCATCAAGCGAAAAGAATACGCATAAATAAACCTCCGATGGCGCAAATCCGTTGAAACAGCAAACCGCTAAAGGAATTCCGTTGGCGGAGGTGTACCCCACGACAGATTGGAGTCAGTGTATGGTATGTGCGCGATGATCTTTTCCATTATGCCGTGTTTTGTGATGGTCCTGGACATGGTAGCCATTTTTTTTATTGCCACTAATAAGAGAGACGCTTTTAAAAGTCACCGGCATGGTGAGAGCGAGTTTGTTGGATGGTGATATTTTTTATGTTCACAAAAAGATGTGAAACCTTTACAACATTCCGCGTCTTTTCTAAAGATTAAATCGGTCTCCATGCATTATGTTGAACAAGTTTTTTAAAAACAAATATTTCACAATTGTTTTTAAATCTGATTATAAATATACGGTTATTGTGCTCTAGTTATAGTGAATAATATTTGATTTTATACAGCTTCGGAACCTTATTTAATGCTTCGGAATCGATGTTCAATGGGGATATGTGCTTGTTAAATGATGTTTGTGTAATCAATAGATTGGTGGTATATTATATTCTTTAGATTCTACTTACTATATGTGTTCTGTGCATCCTTAGGTGAGCATCCATTGTAACTCTTGTGTGTGCGTTTTACGTTCCATTTTCTAAAGATTGAATTGGTTCTTGCCGTAGCTTTTAAACTCGATCTCACCAACATCAAACGAACCTTTGTCGGTAATCAAAGATTTCCCAGTCACGCCATTGAAGAAGCCAGAGAATGACGCGGTTATTTTTGAAGTACGTTGTAAAGAGAGCATGACGGGGGAATTGGGGGACAAAGAGCGAGAGTGTTTGGTGCGCGTCAGAGGTTCCAGCGGCGTCTTGCAGACGCAGTCCAGGAATTACCGTGCATGAAAAGCAGGCCGTTTTAAATGGGCAGGTGTTGTGTGCAATTCTGCTGCATCAAACCAGTTCCGCCGGACATTCACCCACTGTAGACCTACCCTGCACGGCTTAGCACGGCGACACGTAGCGCCCGACCAAAAGCCTGAGTCGCGTTTGCCGGCATGATATTAATTAATGATTTATGAACTCACCATCACAAACACCATCGCGAAGCTGAATACACGCTGCGATGCCACTTGAAAGTGCAATACCGAGCAACCGCGTAACAACCATCACTACCACCACCGACGTGTGGCCTTCTGCAAGTTGTCAACGCTTGTACCGCGGCCGTTCGTCGTTCGTGTTGATGATTCTGATTGTGCAGTCACTTCAAGGATCATCTATCAAGTCGGCGGGAAGCATCGCTTGTCTTTTGTTATTACTCGCTGTAGCCTTGCGGCGCCGCTGTTTGTCTCATGGGCCCCATAACGACTACAGGATCGACCGGTTGGAGTTGGTCTAGATGGGACCCTTCAAGGGTGAAATTTTTATTATGATTTCTTTGCTTATTTTTAAACCCGTTCATTGTGTTTCATAGACCCATCTATAATGTTTCACACTGTTCATAATGTTTATTTGGTATTTTCAGGATGCGGATGTCTTTCGTTTTTCATGTTTAATCAATCCAATTGCATAAAAATTACATTACTAGTTATAAGTTATGGTCAAGGCCGGAATATTTATTTTCCGAAAGCGATTATTGGTTTTCGTAACTATGTATCAGCTATAGCAAATTAAAGAAGGTTTTTTGAAAATAACAATTACCCAGTGTCTGTGGAATATTCATATTCAGTGCATATCGAGATTGTCATTTCTGATCGAGGACTACGGCTATTAGATGTAGGGTCGCAATATTTGATGTCACGTGATATTAACACATTATATTCTACTTTTTGCAAGAATACAGTTACTAAGCATTTTTTATTCTTTTGTTTACCTGCTGTTAGATACAATTATGTGAGAAGAAGGAATAAATAAAAAAAATGATAATAGAGAGTTAAAAGTGCAGTAAACATATTTTTTATAGAAATGTGATTAAATCTGTTATTCCATGTTGTGAATTCTGTTATTCCATGTCTTATTATACTTTACGAATGTAGAAAATTATTTAATTTTTTTTAGCTTGTTTATTCCCAGCTCATTTAATACAACTGTGTAAAGAAAAGACGACGGTTGTATAATTTGCTGTTGAATTGCAGATACCCAATCTGTATCTCAAATTTGCATATGAGAGCATATAATTTATTTATATGTTGCAAGCAAACGTCACTCATCGCCATAGGAACACTCAAGTGTCGTGAATATTTTGTTCGTCTTAAATGGTCAAAGACCATTTATAAAATGTGGTTTAAATCTTTTGCTATTCCTGAGTTGGTTTGATGCTGTTAAGTGTGTTGGTTTGATGGTCACCTTGTGTCTAGACGTCACGAAAAGATGATATTTATTTCGTAGCGATTACGAGACTGGCTGCGACTGCTGTATGACTATTTATTGATAGGAGTGAAAGTTATTAGAGTTACATAAGTTTTCTTCAATATTTTCGATGCAACATACCTTTTCACACAGTATCTCATGTAGCGATTTGCATATTTCTGTTTATTTTAAAAACTAAAACTAAAACTAAAGTAAATTACCTTGTGCTTGTATTCTATTCATAAAATGTCACAATAATATGTTTCATAGTAAGAACACATAATGAAGAAACTTATAAATGAACTGGCAAACCTTTAGTATTCTATCATCGGGTACTTTATTTTCTGAATGAAATGTCTTTAAAGAACCTTACCATAAATGAAGGAATGTTAGTATATCTATGTAGAGAGTTCATCTTCTTAGTTATTTCCTGATTTCCAACATAACGCCTTTTGTTCACATGTCTTTAAAATATGCACTTATATGTGTCCTGGCCAAAGAAGGGTTATCCGTCAATAAAAGTAGCGCAAGAAGAATAGCCGTTAATGGAGGCGCTTGTACTCTTGGAAATGATGACCATGTCTGTCTGTACGTGTGTTTCATAAATCATCGTTGGTAGGCAAAAAATAAGCGGATAGCCCACAAACCGTCAGTGAAAACCTTCCATTGTGTGACCAGAAGACCGCAAACCAAAGTAAGATTGTTCTTTCACTCATAAAAAAAACACATTTAAACGTCTCATTAGCTCTGCTTTTGCGGGCTTTTGTTTGCTGTGTTATTTATTTCTTTCATCATGAGTGTAAGAGATCACCTGTTCAACTTATGAGCCGGCTAGAAGCGTTATTCTGCGTAGAAGAACTCAACAATAACAATAGTCAACGAAAATTTGTTTTTTTAATCAATGCTCCATAGCAAGAGCTTTCATGTAATGGCACATTATGGTCAAGTATAAATAACTTCATACGAGTTTTAATCCCTTCCTCGTTACAATACCTTTTTCCTATGTTCTTAGCATCACAACATCATCAAAAGCATTTTACATAACTCCCTTCCCTACGCATGAAGTCTCTCATATTCAACTTATTTGTAGACGATAAAAAATAACCGTTATTAGTCATTGGTCATTGGTGATTACCACCTGATTACCACGATATTTCTAAAAGTTATTTTGTGCATTTCATCATAAAATTATGCTAGCAAAGCATTGAACCACAAAGTTATTAAATGTTTTTTTTTTTTCTCAAATCGTTGACACCATTTTAATACTAAATCGTTTTATTTACGATGCACGGTTAATGTGGTTGGCATCATCCGTCTTTCCAACTTTCAACTTTGGCGTCCGATTTCATCGTAATGTGACAGTAATTAGTATAACCAGGCGCCGACAAGATGAAGGGCGAGAGTTTTTAATCGCAAAAATGAACGTTGTAAAAAGGGAGGCTCGTAAAATGCACCCGAAAGCAATCTACTCCGGTGTCCTTTGGAACGAGTGGACACCGCAGAGTGTGTGGTAGAATCAATTTAAACCCAATCTCGCTCCGTGCCATTATCATTCATCGTTCTGGTACCATTAACACATCCATCCGAACGCTGAGGTGGATGTTAAGTGCACTTGTATTGTCGTATATGCGTCTCATATTTCATGTATAGTTTAAATTAAATACTTTCTTTTTTCTTTGTACCATGCACATGGTTTCCGGTGCATGTATATGTGTGAACTTCGGGTTTGAGCCTTATTTATTTTTTTTATTTACCACCATTGATGGTGAAACATCGATGTGAAATTTTCCATTACCCTTGTTATGGCCCACCATATTTTTTATTTGTTGATGTGTGCCTTAAATACTGACACCTCTTTACGGTTTATGATGAACATCAATCGTGGTTAATGGTCATAAGCAAATTAATCTGGACAAATTGATTTTAACACTTTTGAGTTTAATTATTTGTTTTTTGTCGTTACCAAAACTAATTTTATATTTAATCATTTGATAGTATTAACACGTTGTAAATAATCAGTTATTAGATTAACAACCCTAGTCAAATAGATTTAATACACATTGGGAAACTTCCAAGAAGCTGTGGTGTGGAAGGGAAATTTCCAAGAAGGTGTTAAAGGTAAATTGTTGTTAAGTTAAGAGCTAAATGTTGTTCTTAATTATCAACTATCTATATTCCTGAATAACCCCCATCTCTGAATTGCAACATTTATTTTTGTTGCGTATTGCGTGATATTTCTATTCCTGTTTATTACAGGTCCGTCTCACTTTCTTTCCTAAGGGATTTACTAACATTTTATTTTTATAGCCTACTCACGACTAAACCACTACCGGCTCTATTGTTTGTTGGGAATGACATTTTCGTGGCGATAACGATGCCCGGTAATGTCGGGATAGGGATATAATGCCTTCCCGTCGTCTGGACGATCCAGTCCTATGCTACAAAGCTGCTAAGTACTCGCTAGTAAAGGAGTATGCTGTACGAGTGAACCAAAACGATGATTGGACGTTACGGTGAAATTCCATCACGATCAGCCAATAAAGCAAGGCGAAAACAGGCGCAGAAATACTGTTCCACTCTGTTGGTGTACACCCCATCGAATGTGTAAAACCAAACTCCCATGCCGCAAACTATCCTTATGAGGTCACAATCATCCGACTGGCTTGAAACTGTACCGCGACGTGATTTGATTGAATCTGGTGAACGCGGAGTGACACAAACTGACAACACCCCAGCACCATCATCATCATCATCATCACCATCGTGATGGCCATCGTGAGAGTCGTGAGGATAGCATTTCTCGTCGACCAGCCTCATACAGACACACTTCCGCTTAACGTTTGATGTCGGCTGCGGTCATTTGTACAAACGAAATTGCAAAACTAAGTATGGCGCTCTTTGCGCCTTCATTACGATTCTCACAGTCTAATTGTACGGAGGTAATGCTTGGTACGATAATCACACTATCAAGTTCAATAAAACTTTTCAACTTAATATTTGTAAAGCGATGGAACGTAGCAGTTGCATTTGTAAAATAATTCATTTTTATAACCATTTACCCTCTTCAGTGACCAAAACATGGTTTATATTACAAATGGCGATCTTATTTTTGTAACATTTTATATCATTATATTATTTGAAGGTCTTGGTATTGGCGAATCCCGCAATTGTGTGAATTGTGTGAATCCCGCAAAAGGCATTTCAATTAAGAAGCAAAAATATATAAGTTTATTAATCTTTTTATGCATTTCAATTTCACATATATATTCTTAAATATTCCCGTCCAGTTACGGATAACTGAAGTTATAGAAATCTCGAAATGGCAGGCCTAGACGTAAGAATTATTACATTCATTGAAGAAACCAAGCAGTAAAAATTGTGTAGTTGGAATTAAAACTCTCTACAATTAAGCAGCCAGATACGCAATCCCGCAGTGAGACTTTACCTAATCACTATCTAAACTCATACCAGACGGGATTGTTTCGTCTCGCATTTCAAATCAATTGACATAGAATGTGGATGAATGCAACCATCTTGAAATTGTTAAAATACATTCCAACTTCGAGTGTGTCCGTTTACACTCATGTGTTCCCAAACATACAAGACTTGCCTTGTATGACTTTTTCCTGGCATAGGTGCTTACCATCGCAGAAAATATGTTATGTATTATTTATTGAAAATCAAAAATATTCACCAAAACTCAAACAAAACTAGGAAAGAAAACTTGAAACACATAAGAAAATATCTTGTTCTGGATTTGGTTGTATGTCGGCTTATATGTCTTCTCTCACAAACCTTTCGCTCGATCATCTGTAAACAATCCTTTTCAGGCAACGATCCACTTAAAATCTCTGTAGCATATTCGAGCTAAAAATCACTTGAAATTTAGCCAGTACCAACAGCGCGCAGTGGTTTCGTAATGGTTTTGCTTTCACTTCTTGCTGTCCCACATTCCAACAGTCTACCCCAGCATTGTGCATCTGGCAACTGGGATCGTGTGGTGTCTCATTCAGTAGTCGATCTCTATCCTATCCGCGTGTCACATCTCGTGAAGACGTCACGCCACATGAAGGGGCCCGAGGAATGTATGTTTTTTTTTACCGAGAGCCTCCACTTAAGCGAGAGGAATAGCAAAACACCAGAAGCACGACAACACCATTAGTGGATGTACGGCTAGGTTTGGAAGCTGAAATATGTTGTAAAATGTTGTTACTTCGTTCTTGCTTCAGTTGTATCGAAAGCAATCGAATCAAATCAAATGCTTCAGATTTTGTGAAACCTGGATGTGTGATCTAATGCGATGCAGTAAATTATTTAATTTCTCTCTCAACATTACTTGTGATTTATCGTACCAGTTGAATAAATAAGTTAGGGGTTTGTTAACAAATTCTTCAAAAAATCTAACCGTAGAACTGTTCAGCTCTAAATTATATTTAACCACATCATGGTCTTCAACTACAAAAATGTTTACAATATTTATTATCACATATGTTAGTGACAATGGTACCAATATTCTGTTGCAGTATTTCACGCATAATATGTTATGCTTCTTTCGACAATTTATAGTCGATTGTGTTCTTCGCGTTGGTGCATTTTCAAGAATATCCACATATTTTCTGCCTTGTCGGCATTATTTAAAAGGTTTAGTTTCGTACGTTGTTAATTTAGTTAGTCTTCTCGGTAGGATGCCCTACGAAGGTGGGGGATCTGCCCGTGGGGTGGAGACGAACCACAAAAATTCGTTCGCAAACGACATTTATCGAACCGTGAATGACACGAACGACTGAAACGACAATGCGCTGCATACACGGCGCAGTCTGGTGCTGACAAGCTATTAGTTTTTTCTCGCCGTTCCAGTTGCGTTGCAAGTTGATGGGGGTCTTTGTGGGAGCAAGCTGTCGGATTTTATTTTGGTAATCCATAACTCAACAACTTACTTGACCAAAAATACAATTTCGGTTGTTGAGAAATTATTTTTTGTTACGATTTTTCACTTACAATTATTTTGTAACGTAAAATGATATTTATTATTTAACAACGAGACATTTAGGGAAACACTGTACGTTGACACACAAGAGCCTTGTGGCAACTATGTTATACATTTATATTTTTTTTGTTAAATTTGATATTGAAATTTGTAAGCTAGTGATGCAGTTTCTATTTTCACCTAGAAAGCTGACAATAATCTGAACAAAATCTGTACAAACTACTTGAATATTATTTTGCAAGCTATCAACCTAATCATATCATAATGAAAGATACTGTCAGCAGGAAGTGGTTTTAAAGCCCTGACAGTTTAGGGTCAAAAACCTAACGTCGACCGTAAAATCGTTGGCCAAGAAACAGTTTTCGTTCTGTTTGTACGACTGTCTATCTACAGCACTTATATTTCGGGAGTGCCTCATCGGTACGAAAATCAGGTTTAATCCATGGAGATGAGAAAAAGTGTTGATAAAGGTTTGCAAGAATTACCTCCCATTTTGTGTGTATGTTGTGCTGTCGGAACTGCATACCAAATGGGGAATTTTGCTAGAAATACTTCAACCTTACCGTACCGCATAAAATGTGAAAATCACTTCTAATCCATATCGTTAGACATGCCAATCACGTACTTGGTATTATCCGCACAACTACACATACATGGTGAACTGCGCGATCCAGCAGCCATCCGGCTACAGACACAGAAATCCTGTTCCGCTAGTTTAGTATAACTCTTTTTCTATCCGTTTTCCACCTCTACCGTTTTTAGAGCACTACCGTATGTCGGATACCCTTTTACCTTTGCTGCTATTCGCATCCATCCAGTTCGCAGTGATTTTCAGCAAGCGATTTAAATATCAATTTAATCGATGTTTTTAATTTTTCACTTTCTGCTACCCATGGGCACATTTATCTTTTTGTGCCAATTTATTAGTCCAATTTATAATCTGACGTCTGATTGGGCTGTGGTGGGCATAACCCTAGCGATAGCAGAAGCAGGCATTATTGCCGAATTTGTGCTGCTCAGGAAATATGTTCTGTAATGGAAGCGCATAACAGTGATTTTGAGATCGATATTTTCACACCGCTGTTGTGGGGTTATACATCGAATGTTTGATAGGCAGAGGGTATATTTTTTTGCAATCGAAATTAATTGAATATTTCAATTAAACATATCGGGCACTCTGAATCATCCGCATGAACGAGTGGTTACGTGGCATGGAATGTTTGATGAGAAAAATGACGAAGTATGTTGAGAAGGAAAAAGAGAAAAGCATAAATGAATTGTGCATTTAGGTTTCCGTTTACGGGTTTGCATAATAGTGATCGATTGATTATCGGGATAAAAGCAATAAGCAAATGACGCAGCTGCGGGAGAGACTATATGCAGCAATTCATAACACGGCTAACGTATGCTAAACTTACTTACTTTCTTTTCTTATGAATAGTAATGTCGCAATTTAATCCTTTATTTTGCAATGTTACGAATTCTCCAAAAGATTACAAGCTACTCGTGTATATTGCCTTTTTTATTAATGTATTTCTCTATTTCTCTATTCTATCAATTCTATTTCTATTATTATTTCTATCGAACTATTTCGTAATACTCAGACCTGCATGCTTCAGAGAGACAGCTGCAGTCATACTTCATATCACTCAAATACTGTATGCAATTTTATGCATTTTGCGCGAGTCAATATGTAATGGCAACAAAATCAAATGGATGTATATTTTCCATCCTTCTCAATAACAATCGAATGAAACGCATTCATTGCTTCTACGGTATTCATGTTTTTTTTTCAAATATATGTTTAAATGAAATGAATTGTGTGTCCACATGTTCAAAGAACTTTTCCATTTCAATATGCGCCTCCCACTTAATGGTTTAAAGTTTGCGGCACCCGTTGCCCATCAAAGACAACAAATAATCTTCAAAGAAAATACTGTAGCGGATGGCCCTACTCCGGCATCTGACGACAGCTGTCGCTATAACGTTACAGCAACACCGTGCACACGAGCGTGCCTCCGGGAAATCAGTATCGGAACAACCTTTCTAAACCAGTGCCAAGTTGCTGAGTTTTTGGTGTTTTGAAACAACACGGAACAGGAGCACCCATTAACGCGTTTAGCAGACGACAACTCTTTCGCTAGGAATGATGGCGAAATACATCGTCCATCACCTTAAGATGATGATCTTCTACTACGTCTCAGTTTTCTTTTGGTTTCATTCGGAACAAGCGAAATGAGCATTCCCCACGTTTGTATATGTCTTGTGTGTGGCATCTTTTTGAAGAAGATCAAAGGAAAGTGCTTTAAGTGTGAAGACATTCCAATCACCCGGCGTCTTCCTGTCCCTGGTTTCTTCCCTAGGGAGGAAAACATGAAAGGTGTACAAAAATAGGAAACAAATAACCAAATCAGTGCACTTCAAAGTGTGTGGTTTTGAACTCGTCCAACGAATACCCAGAAACAGAAGTGGAGATGACTAAGGCTAGGGTTATATCTTGAAACAGATCCCATTAGCGTATGGGTGGACCGTACACTCTCGCAGTTAGAAAAGCTGCTTGAATGTTTTTTATTATTTTCCTTTCTTTTGTCCATGATCATATTACAATCTATTACTTCTAATCGTTGCATGATCGTTGCTAATTTCATTATCGTTTTATTTTTCTGTCTTTGCAGTACTACAAGAATGCGCCACAGACTCAGAGGAACTAATTTATCCTGGGCGAGCTCCGTCAGCTTGCAGTGCACCACCGGATCTACTGCTAACTAGTGATCGTGAGCAAATGCTTAAAGTGAAGTCCTCCTCGAGCACTGGTGCTGCCACTGGTCAGACTAAAACGTCCGCACATCATCATCATCATCATGGACACCATCAACAATCACCCTCTGCAAATGGACATAATCATTCGAACGCATCCCAGCAACAACAGCCACAGCATCATCACAAATCACAAAAAGATGCCTTCCGGAAGAACGCATCTGGGAAAATGGGTGGTGGTGGTGTAGCGGCCGGTGCCTCAGGTGGAGGAACTACGAATACATTAAATACCACTGCCGCAACCATTCGGAGTGATCCAGATCGAGTTCGATTGGAGGTAAGTTATGGTTCAATTTGTATTTATAGAATTATTCTTTAAACAGACCTTCTTTACATGCTATTTGGATCGAACTAAGAATCGCTAATAACGGTCATGAAATGCCCTTCAGCAGATGAAGATAAACATGGCTTTGTCACCTTCCCATTACGGTCATAGTCAGTTTAATCCAGAAATTGACCGGTTTCCCAATAATGAAGCGTCAGGAAGAAATATTTCACACTTGTCTGAACGATTCCATAAACGATTATTCTTTAAGACTTTGTGTGCAGCAAAGTGTTTTGTGTTGCAGTTCTGAATATTAATTCGATCAATGTCAGCTACATTGTCGAGATTTAGTGTTGTAATTGATAATATCATTGCTGTATCTATGTCACATCGCACTGAGGAAAGTCTTTTGATAACATGAAAGGATTGACACGCTCACGAACGAAGTTGTTAATTATCACGGCTCTCGGTTCTGTAGAGTTTGAAGACTTCCACCAAAATGTTAACGCCGATATAGGTTCCTGTTGGTGATAAACCAATTAAAAGTGTGCGATAAAAATATAGACCACACTGAACTCAAACAAATAAAGAGTATCGCGTGGCACACCGTCACCTCATCGATTAGGCGATACCATAGGAAAGGGGAGCCACTTTTTGATGTATGCCGATTTATTGTACAATATTTTGCGATTCGCGATTACATTCATTCATCACGACAAGTGATAGGAAACTAAAGCTATGAACGCTGTAAGAAGACAAGACAGGATTAGTTTTCAAATTGATAAGTTTCACGAACGACCCGCTTCGTGTGTAACCCATTGAAAGCAAAGGTCCTTTTTATTTTTAGTAAAGATTTGCAGATTTATTAATGACCACTGGTTCATTGTTGTTTGCTTAGTTACACGGGGGATTGTTTTACTGTTTGAAGTTTTTGGTGCAGGGCATGTAACTGGTAGAATGAATTGCTATCAATAAAAAGCTAAAGCTGGCGCCGCTTTGTTATCTTGGTGCTTTGAAATCTTTCTATAGCAAGATAAGATGCGTGGAAAAGGGTTAACAGTGTTTTTTTTTATTTATACAAATAGTATTGAAATACTTGCAATTACGCCACATTTATTACTTTATAAATTGACTAATGTTATTGAAATTTATGATATTTCTAAATGTTAAGCTTTCGAAGCGTATTGTTTGAACACATTAAATTCCTTTATCAATAGTGAATAATATAATGATTCCTGTTCGTATCAATGCTAGCTACTTATCAATTTATCAACCACGATACATGCTTCCACGTAAACATAACTCGAAACCTGTAGAGTGCTCCCATCCGCTGTATGCCTTGTGAATGTTGGTCCCGCCAGAGCATGCCAGCAAGCTATTCATCTGTCGTACAACTGCCGCTTATGCGTTCATCATCACGACCATGAACAAAACGGTGAAGGTGCGGTGGAAGCCCGCGGTCGCATTTGACAACGGCGGTGCTTCAGAAGCATATGACAACGGCCGCTGTTATCAGGACCGCTGTGTCTGTGAAAGTTGCCGCCCCAACACTCGGGGCTCTTAATGCTAACTGATAATACGGTGGTTAGCATTGTGCGAGACGCGCGGTACCGCGCGCAGAAACGATGTGGATGTTGGGAATGCAGCGAACGATCCGGTTTTGGTTGAAATGCTTGAAGTTGCCGATCAAAAACGTAAACGAGCAGAGACGTTCGAAGGGTGTACAATACACGATGAACGGGGAAGCATGTTAGAAGCGCGTTTCGAAGAGAAGAGGTACAAAAGGAAGCCGCCGACGATGACGACGATTCAATATCTCTCGAGTTTCTCCCTTTCGGTCGGTTTGAGGAAAGAATTTGAAGCGAAGAAGAGGAATGGCTAATCGGTCCGAACTCGTTGAGGTTTTGATTTATTTGTTTTCATTTCACGGTCGCTTGTGAAAAGGTACACTACATTGCAGCGCCCGCTTCAAATTAAAAAAATAGGAAAAAAAACTATAGTTTGTGGGATTTTTATTGCCAAATTATACTTTTCATTGATCGCACAATCGTTACAGCTAGGTTTTTAAACATAAAAACTAGTTCTCTTAATTAATGACTTACTGAAATAAATTATTAGCAAATTACCCGTCCGAGCTGGTCCCAAATTTTGATCCATATCATTCCTGCTTATAACCGAGCTGCTGATACGTGAAATCATGAGTCTACAAATCAAAATCATGATGAAAAAGAAGCAACCCTTTAGCGTTAGGTGCCAAAATCTCCTTTGTTTTCAGTCCCCTCAAACGTCTTGAAAACAGCTTGAAGTTCGTTTAAAATGCGAGTAAGGCAGGAGCAAACGACGACACGGTTTGTTCATTGATAAATACAAACAAATGGAATATTGAACGATCGCGGAACAGACCGACCCTCCCCGAGTGCATGATGCCGCCGTCGAGGAATGTTTAGCTTTCTTAACGTGCATGTGAATAATCCAATACGTCAACGAGAGCGGTCCGATAGGGGCGGCACACTTTGAGATTTTATTATTATTATTACTATCATTATTTTCTCGCTTGATTCACTCCCTCGTTCAATCGTGACCAGGGCCAAGCGAACAGTACTTCCCATAAATGAATAAGCTGGAATGATTTGTTTTGATTGATAAATTTGCAAATGTTTTCCAAAAGGCTGCAGGGCGAAAACATGCCTGTCCACCATTTATGAAGAATGATTTGGAGAAGAAGAAGAAGAAGAAGAATGTGTTACTATTTGAAGTTAAAAAAGCTAAAAACAATTGTTATATGTTATGCTTTATTTTTTTAAAGATTACTTTTTCAAGGTATAACTAACTGGTTAAATAGGAAATGTAATATAAAAATGTGTAAAATGGATTTGATTTTCTTTTGCTAACAGTTCATCATAAATGAAAGTTTGTACATTCTGGCGCTTATATCGTTCCATTTTTAAAACTTAAGAAGTTTATTTAAGGTACAAAGTTACAAATAACTCTCGGTCAACGAAATGGATCCATACAAAAACTACCAGATAATATTTTTCAAAAAAAGTTCAACATTCCTTACATCTAAAGGAGGAGATCCAAAACTACCTCCTGAAGTAGGCTCGAAAGTGTACGATGGTGATGACATTTGGCCATCTCCCGTCAAACGGTCACTATTATTGATCAGCATCGTCACATTATGTTTCGAACAAGAAAAAAGAGCACGCATAATAATGAGGGACAAATACGCTTCTACACAGCTTAGCATACGTCGGCTGTTGAAACGATTATGAAAAACTCCATAACGTGTCACACACCTTGACAAGTCGTAGGGGAGATATCGCACACACCCATAATCTACCACTTATTTTCCTCGTACCCGCTTGTAGATAGAAAAATTTATATACGCAAATAGGATATTGGAGGCATGCCGATGAGTTCATTGCGATACGACATACAAAACTTTCAGAAATTGCATAATGGTGAATGTAATTGCAATTGTCGCATGCAATGCAATGGGATACCATACAATAGAAACATCGGTTGCATCTGAAGATCAAGATCAATTACAATTATTACAAGATTACAAGATCAATTACAATTGATTACATTACAAGATCAATTACAATTTATACAATTCTTCTACAACAACCTCAAGAGGCCAAGACCAAATTCCCCCACACTTACAATGATATTATAGTACAATTTACATATCGCTCTGTCTGTATCTTGGGGTTCTTGTGACGATCGCGAAGCACTTCATTTTAAATTCTAACATTAAGACAATCTTAATCTTAATCATTAAGTTGTGGTAATTATGATTTAATTCGTTGAAAAATATCATTCTGATTCATATCACCATCATGAGAAGTATTCGCAAAAAAGGTTATTTCTTTTCTCATTTAATCTCAACTTCCAATGAACAGGTACAGATACAGTGTCGTAATCATGTAATGTAGTGTTAGGTTACCTCTTTTTTTGTTGCTGTCCATAGTGTGCTACTATAGCGTAGCGATAAAAGATTATACGGAGATTGATTACTACACGCTATCACAATCCACAGTTCAACCTGGATTTATTTTGCGTTACCGGGGTGTTGCTCTATTTGCCTACTCAAACTAACCTTGCCAACCGAATCAACAAAAAGTGTATAAAAATTTGCGAAATTCCTTTTGTTATGATTTGATTTGAAAAAATAGATTTTCTGTTACTACTTCCTTTTTTACTACTTACTAATTACTTACTTTAAGTTAGCTGTAAGTTTATATGTTGATAGGCAGTGTACTAGGCAGATAGTACTTAATAAACTAAATTAATAAAAAAAATTTTATGTAAAACGTAAAAGTAAAATGTAAGTAAAAGGTTAAACAACGTTAATTTTTATTTTAGTAACCGACCATATCTAGTTCAAGACTTGTGGGAGGTAGTAGATACTAGTAATAGTCCCAAGTCGAAAAAAAACTGTTATTTGAAGCGTTCAATTTTATATGACAGCTCCAATATCTATTTCAACATGAATTGGTTTCCAAATAAAAATATTTAATCAACTAAAGCACCAATTTTAAAGGAATACTACATAGATGTATGGCACACGTGCACTACAGTGCCGCGGTGGTTAGGTTGTAAATGTATCGAGCGATCGTTATTTTGTTTATTATCAATAGTGTGTATCTTGGCATTCGACGATAATTAACAGGACGATACATTGCAAGTGAATACCAGCAAATAACCAAACAGCCACGACTCTATCTCTATGATCGCCGCCAACAATAACCCATCTTTCTAATGGGCACATATACATTCCTAGTTTGTTATTCGCCTATCTACACGGTTCCATGTAATACGGGCATGTCAAACACAGACTAAAGGTGCTCTTATCTTATCAGAGATCCCGACAGTATCTGTAGCGCAAAAGATGATGAAAAAGAATACCATGCGGTCTTTACTGACGCCGATCGACCAGTGCCATTACGTCGCGCAATTTTTCCTAACAAATCAAATGCAAATAAAAAGGATAAAAAGGAACACATAAAAATAACTTCCGAACGACCTTGCCCTACTACTGATCTGCAAATAAATATAGAAATGAGAATGGCATCTTTCCGCGTTCGTCCCGGATCAATGTAAATCTAGCCAGAACTGCCGGTATAGCAGTCCATCCGATGGATGGGGCAATTCATACAAGAGGGCTGTGTGTGGTCTGGTAAGGGTTACGAACTTGTCAATCAACGTGGCGCCTTGTTTACTAAAATGGTCCCGCAATCTTTATGAATGTAGACTGCGTTGATGTTTGTATCAGTAGGGCACATGGGAAGTCCATCAAGGGAAGAGTAGTAGCATTTGGGTGTGAATCTATCAACAATGATGATAAACATAATTACTTTTTGGAAAAGCATAAACAATACAATTTCTCTATGTTTTCTTTTGTCACACAGGAGTTTACATGCGATGTGTCGCTGGAAGATGGTAAGAAGCCACAACCACTACAATTTTCCTTCACTCTCTACGATCTGGATGGTCATGGCAAAATAACCAAAGATGTAAGTGTATGAAAGAAACATTTTGTCCGTTTCAGAATGCTTTAATTGAATTATTTTTCCTTTGCTTTTACAGGACATTGCGGGAATAGTGTCGACAATATATGAATCTATAGGCAAATCGGTAGTAGTTCCTCACTATGGTAGCAAAACAATTAATGTTCGTCTGACCGTGTCTCCGGACGGCAAAACGGCCACCACAAAACCAGCGTCGGCTGTTGTGAAGAAAGCCATAGTCACGCCCCGAAGGCGATACCGCTCGCGGAAGCTTATCTCCGATGATGATGGCAGCGACACGTCGGAAAATTGTCCCAGGCTGCTTCGCAATCGAACGGCAGCCGCCACCGCAACTGCCGTAAACCATGGTGAGATGACAAATGTAAACCAGACCGTTCTGTCGAACCAACAGCAGCAGCAACATCATCATCATCACCATCACGCGAACGGAAATTCTGGAAAGTTGAAAGAATCGAATCTGACAAAGGCAACCAACCTAGCGGGCGATTGCCAAGTGAATCGCTCAGTAGGGCTAAGCAATAGCGCTGAAAATACACCCGCTGTCGGTCAGCTTCTCGTGGAAGCATACCATAACAATTTTACTGCGGTGACATCCGTAGCAGCAGGTATAGGATCGGGGAAAACCATCCTCAACAATGCTTCAAATGCAAACAAGAGCAAAACAAATGAGAATATTTATGAAAGTATTAGCAATCTAAAGTGCTGTAATATTCAGCAGCAGCAACAATCCCATGCATCCCATAATACAAGCATTCAGACAACAGTTTCCTCGGTTCCAGTATCAACCGCATTGAATCAATCGACTGCATCGACGGCGGCACTCATTTGTCGTGATTGTATTGATGGTCCAGCAACAACGCTGCTTTCAACGTTGCCTACATTGGATGCGGTCGTAATTCCAACGCCGCCCGCAATAGTGGCTGGACGTGCCAAGCGGAAGCTTGTTCGAAAGACGCGGTCATCTCGTAAAACTGCCGTCGCGGCGAAGATGATGGCGGAAGACTTTCAGAGGCGCCCGAGGGCTCGTAGTTTATCAGTGGGGAATGAAAATTGCTACGAAAATGTAATAGGCCGTATGGCGGCCGCTCAAGAAGAGTGCTGGAAGAGCTCATTGTGCCGGAGGGAACTGATCGAGATCATACGCGAAAGTATGGTGAAGAATAGTCTCTGTTTTCAACCAAATCGGTTAGTAAGGCACCTTCAATCGACTTCCAGTGTATTCGTTTCCTGTGTCCCAAAAGTAAACGTTCTATTTTTATTCCCTTTCTTTCTCGCACAGGAAAGCGATAGAAAGTTCACCGAAACATCGCCACCGTTCGCACACGATTGCTTCCCGCGTTGGGGATCAGGTGTTCTTCAACTATCACCATCCGACGGCAGCTGCACTAATGGCGGCAAATAATGGCGCTACTGTTGCAGCTGAACTCGGTGGAGCACAAGCCGCCACCACCAGCACAACGACGACGGCACTATTTGCGATTGCTGGGCACGAGACAAACCTTTGCGGGTATGATTCGTACCTCCATAAAACAATCTGCGCTGCGGCAAATGGTGGAGGGGCAAGTGCGGCAAGCATGCAGTTAGCAGCAGCGCATACGACCGCGGCTATTAACGGAGGTGTTCCTGCACTTGCCACCAGCACACCAAACCGATTGTTACAGCATCATTTCCACCATTCAAAATTAAAGAGGTTTGTATTGTTCTTTGATTGCTGACATTGTTGATATTTCGTGAAATCATATGTGTTTTCAATACATACTCGTCTATCTGAATTTTCTAGCAGGAAGGAACATCATCGTTTAGCAACAGCTGTCGGTGCAGTTCGATCTACACCACACCCTACGCCCGTCAAGCTTAGCACGGCCCTACTCAACCAGCAGTACCCGAATCTCTCGGCCGAGCAGAAGCTAACGCGATCGATCAATCAGGTTGAACAGTGGCTCGATCATCGTAGTCCCAAGATCCTTCCAAAGGTCAAACTTACGGACGAGGCACAACCCCAACGCACGGTCATCGGTCGACCGTTGAGGCGTTCCAAGAGCAAGGAAGAACTGATGCCGAGCAACCTTTTGTTGCTTGAAAATCTGAAAATCAGTGAAGACATTGCGGAAATAGCGGTCGTAACGCCAAAAAAGGTGTTTAACAAAGAATCGCTGATTGCTTCCGCGACTAAGAAGAATATTAAAACACACCATCAACATAGCTCATCAAGACAACCGACCTCACCGGGTGTTGAAATGGGCGCTGAGAAATCTGCTCCAAGTGCGACGTCAACTAAACAATCCATCCCTAATGGAGACGCTCAACTGGTCCAGCTCCAGTACGGTTCTGTACCGGTCAATGCTGAGCCGAGTGAATGTGAAAATCTTATCCGTATGTCCGATGACGGTGAAGACGAGTCCCAACCGCACCCAGCCACGGCCACAGCAAAACACCATTTTCGTCATCAGCATCAGCAATCACGCTCACAGCCACAATCTCCACAGCACCATCAGCATCACCATCAGCAACATTCGCAGGAACCACGGTACTATGGCAGCGGTGGTGCACATTCCGTCTCATCTGCATCGGCCGCCTCGACAACGGCCGTCCACCGATACGTGCATGAGCACATCCACCATCACTATCACCATTTCGAAAATGATCCTGATGAATCTTGATGCTGGTGGTTCGGACGTTTACGGCTGGAACCTGCTCCTTTGGCTTCGGGCCATGCGGCGATGGCGAAAATCGATAATCACTGGTTATCACTTGAAGAACCTCCACCACCTCCGTGATCGATGCTTACCGCTACCATCATACCCGCACCGTCTGCTGGTTGCTGGTCCCGTTCTTCAGCGGGTTGGTTCTGTTGCTTCTAGCTTCGCTTTTAACCACCGAGCTTCGTCTCCCTTTCCCGTTTCTCTCTTTTTTGTACTTACGAATCTCTCGTTGTTTAAGTTTTTTTCGAGTCATGATACTGTCGAAACCATACGAAAAAGCTTATCTACATGCACAATATGGAACAGATTTAGACTGGCAGTTTCCCATGCGTGAGTGGGACTCTCCGTGATTTACATAATATTACAAATCCTATCCAAACTGCGAACATTAACACCTTCTGTCAGCTAATGTGTAAAAAATTAAATTATCCGAGGTTCACGGTGTATCACCTACTGGTTGACTATGTTTGGCAAATTATATTTATAATAAGCAATGAAGTATGATGACCTTACTTCTTGACTCTAGAAGACTCAGACTCATGGCTGAAGTATTCCCTGAAGGAAATAAGCCCTCCAGAAAGTATCTTGCAAACACAGACCAAAGACCTTTCTGCCCTCGATTTCACGCAGGCAATAGCAGAGAAAGGGAACCATGATGAATATTGGCTTGTGAGTTCTTAGTACTGTGAAGACTCTATGTGGCAAGCTTTTGCTGATGTCAGCATACTTTTTTATTTTATCATCATTCTTAAACATACCAGACAACAGTTTAATCATGAATATAAGCTTCCTGGCCGTAGCCTTTGCATCTGCATGTGGCCGTCTTAAGATTGCAGTTAAACCAACAGCAATTACTTCAGCCTGAACCAAGGAATAATTGGATATCATTTTAACAGCTATGAGGCAATCAGGGTCAACTGGATAGTCTTCGGTTTCCATGCATTCTTCACCTATTAATAATTATCAGTTTTTTTAGGAGACTGCGGTAATCGACTGCAGGAGACTGCATAAATCGCGCAAGAGCTTAGTGTAAAAAAGGCAAGAGAATATGTACAGATTGTTGCACAGTAAAATAATATAGGACTTACAATGTACGATATTGCTTATTGGTTACTTGAGGAGGCACTGATAAACGGGATAAGGTAAATCATTCGGTAAAATTCGCGTGTGGCGAGAATTAGTATTAAATTACTAATTATTAGCTAGTGTTAGTTACTATTTATTTTGTTAGTTGGAACCAAATCATCGAAACCTAGGTAGAGACAGCTGTTGGAGAAATTAATGTAAAAGAAGTAAAAAAAAAATCTTACAGTGCATAACAATCATTCGACCTTTTATAACAAAATTGAGGCAAAACGATCTAATACCAACATCCATTACATGCTTTGCATGCTTTACAGATGCTCTCATTCTTGATTTGTTTATAATTGCACACTACCTTGTTAACATTGCGTATTACTTATCATTCTGTCAACTTTCAATCACTGTTGTATGATACGCCAATCCAACGGTCTTACCATTTTTTCATTAAACAAACGTGTAAATAAATAACTCACTAAATGGAACCCAATCCAGGATCGGTGGCCGAAACGATTGAAGGTTAACACGCGACGGAAAAAAGAACACGAAACTTAGAAGACTGATTTCATGTTATTAAATTGTAATTATGATTTTTTCTTTTTTTCGTACCTCGGTATGTTTGTTCCGCATTTTACTTCCTTCTGTTTTTAAATGTTTAAAAGAGGTTTATGAGGATTAGTGATATAAAAAAAGGAATGTGTTTTTGGAAAACATTTAAATGTGCAAAGAAAGAGCTCTGTATATAAGCATACGGAGAGAAGAGAAGATATGCTGTACGCTTTTACTACACAAACTATAAACTATACATGGCCATTTTGTAAAACTATTTCGACGGTTGGTTTCCAACGAAATGAAAAATTAATTGTTTTTTTTTTTTGTTTTCGGTTCTAATCAAAATTATTACAGTATGACATAAGATTAAGAGGAACAAAATTTCATTCTAGCGTTAAACACAAAATTATAAACGGTTTCGGTTATATTTCAGGTGTACAGTAGGTAAAGGAAAAATATATTACACGCAAGTGAAGTGTACAATTGCGACAAGGTACAGTTTAAGCCTTTTAACGTTATTACAAATTCTAAATTGATTCTATAGTATAGTTATGTTTTAGAGGTTTGGTATTATCACTTACAATACTTTTCAAGAAAACCCAATAGGAAAGCAAAATCATATAAAGCCACATTTTCCATGTTGTGCAACAAATTAGATGCAGATCAGTTGCACGTATAATTTGTCTTCAGCTAACTGTTTTTAAACGAGAAAAAACACTCCGGTCCTCTAACGCAACATTTAGTTTCCTTTTTTTAATTAGCAGCAGTAAATGGAATAAATAATGTTTTGCAAGTGTCGGCTTGGCTTGTAAGCGCTTTTCGTGCGTTTTTTGAAAAATGTATAATACCGCTGCTTATATCGAGCTTCTTTTTCGTTGGAAGCGCTTTTGGTTGGAAAACAACAAACACAAACACACGGAGTAAATGTTTAATCGAAGTATTACTACTAATGCGAGCGGATATAGCATACAAATACGAACTACCACCAGCTATTACTATTACTCTCTTTGCCTAACCTGTCTCGGTTCTACAAATCTTCAAGCAAGCTTTTGTTTTCTATAACACAATATCCGAGTCAGAACGAGTGAGAATGTATATGCGCTTGTACGATTATTAGGTTATAAGATTTATTTATTATGATAATTCTCACCAGGAATGGCAGACACGGCTTGCTGCCCTTTCGTTTATATCTCGAAACTCGAAAGCTAATTTTCATAAAAAATCACATTTATACTGGTTAATAAAAGTATGAAACAGGAGTGACAGAATTCTGTTCCAATGTATCATTCATAACCCATAGAAACGATCATATGCAAGATAATATAACGTGAATACAGTTAAATAATTTTCTGCAATTGGAAGTTATGTACAACATATCACACATTTAGCATGGTACAAAAGGGTAAGTTTGCTATTAAAAAAAAAACACTTTTAATTTGTATATTTATCGGCCAGCTATCAACTGAACCCACTACCCACCAAGAAATATTGAAGTTGATCTTGATCTTGCATTTTTGAGGTTTTACACTCAAGAAAATGCTATTGATCGCTCCCGGTCGCAACCGGTTTTCTAGTTCTAGAAGCTAGATATAGCTCTTGCTGATATCTCTCAGTATAAAGAACAATGGAGATGTAGACCAGGCTGGATCCAAAGATTACAGCCTCCTAAGCGTTAAGATTAAACTTTGAACTTTGTTTGAAGTAAAAAGAAAAGCAGATGATGTACCCTAATTGTACCTTGTAAAAGATATCCTGGTCTTGTAGAAAGAATAAATTGTAGAATTATAATGAAATAATGTACTCTCGTTCTGTAATTTGGCTCTATATGCGACGAAACGATAAAATTATTTACATATAGATCCATGTGATTGATGTGATTCTAATGATTCTAATTATTGTGAATAATTAGAAAGATTTACTTTCAATTATGGTAACCTTCAGCAATGATCACGTGGGAAGGGTAAATAGTTTCCTACTCGTAAACAACTTTCTTCTGTCAGCTGATCCATGACGTTACGTCTGTTTGTATTCATCCATTTATAGAAAAAAAAGTGTAAACAAACGTCATGTAACGATTCCTTTTCACAATCTGCTGTGACCGGCGTCCGACATAGTAAAATGATCCGTAAGTTTGCGAAATATTGGCGCGATTCAGCCTCTCTGCTCGTGTTAGCAAGAGATCGTACGACCGTGCACCAGGAGAAGTATAATTACAAGGTAATTTTTTGTTAATACAATCAATGTTCTGCAAATGAACTAACCTGCTTGCCGACTTTCCAGGTACTCGTCTTCAAACGTACTGCTAAAACAGCCTTCATGCCAAACAGTGTAGTTTTCCCTGGAGGTGGATTCGACAAACAGGATGCCTCACTAGGATGGGAATCGTTTTTTCGCGATAGAAAAGTACCGACCAGCTCCTTGAAAGCCCTTACGGAGGTGGACGGATCGAGACCATATATATTTCAGAGAGAAAGTAAGGATTTGCTCGATCGTAACATATCGCTGCGACTTTGTGCATTACGAGAAGCCTTCGAAGAGCTCGGTGTACTACTTGTGAAGTATGAGCAGAACCAAAACCAGGAACCTCATTACAGCAAATGTCTGCAGTCGTTTGACGTGGAATCGTGGCAGCAAAAGATACACGACGGAAAAGCATCGTTCGAGGAGCTGCACACCGCGCTCGGTACGGTGCCAGATGTGTTCAACCTATACGAATGGTCGTGCTGGTTAACACCGGCCATGTTTCGTACGCGGCGATTTGAAACGGCATTTTATTTAGCAGTTTTGGATGAAATTCCAAACATACACCCGGAACGACACGAAGTGCAGGAATTTTATGTATGAATTAGGAAGTTTTTCACAACCATCCTACACATCACATATTAAACTGCGTATCGTTTGTTTCAGTGGGATACACCGGCCTCTTTGCTGCAAGCACATCATGAGGAAAAAATTTGGCTAGCACCTCCGCAAACTTATGAACTAACGAGGCTTAGCTACGTATATGATATAGACCAGTTGGCACGTTTCGCGGCCAAACGTAACCTGAAGGGCTCAACTTTGCTCTGCCCAGTGCAATACAATGCTGCAGATGGAGTAGTATTCGTGTTACCAGGGGATGATTTGTACCCCTCCAGCTACGACTATATCTCGGACAATCCTGACCTCGACAAGTATGGTGAGTTGTCAAAGGAAGTGATGCGCAAACAGGCGAAAAGACTACACCGTGCAGAGCACAAGGATTTGCACCATCAAGCTTACTTTCAGAATATTATCTTAGATGATCACTTGCACATACAGGGACGAAATGATTTTTGTTAAATATTTATAAACATGTGACACATATATCTAAAGCGAGATTCATCTAAAGGAGTATTTGACGGGTAAACTTATTTGCTAAGACAGGGAAAAAAAGGTTTGTAGGGAATACCATAATGAAAAACACATTCTAACCTTTCCCATATTGTTTATTGCCATTTACAGTATCCTATATCACAGTTTTGAAAGTCCTCCTCTATTGTGTCCGAGCACGTGCAGATGATGATCCACCGTGGGGCCGTTGTGTAAGTACGTTTGGCTGTGTAATCCACGATGTTCCACGCGATGCAGATTTCGTGCCGTGTCGGCTAGTTCTTTCAGCGTTCGTTCTTCATATTTGTTCATATCCTTATTTTCGGTGATGAAGTCAAAATTTTCCGGATAGAGATCATCTCCGGGGAGTACACCGATAAACCCATCGGAAGCATGGTAGGTAACGGGACAGAATGCGGTCGATCCCAAGCGATTTCTCGCTTTGGCAAACCGTACAAGCACATCGATATCGTAGACGTGGCTCAAACGATGCAGTTCGTAAGCCTGAGGTGGCGCTAGCCACAGTATTTCTTCCGAATAGTCGGAAAGTAAATTTTTTGGTGATTTCCACTGAAATGAAGAATATGGAATGTAGAATGTAGAACGGTCGAACAAACCATTCGATGAAGAATGCGTACCATATATTCTTCTACTTCGTTCGTCTCGGGATAAACGGGCGGAATTTCGTTCAGTGCCGCGAGGAAGAAAGCCGTTTCGAAACGCTTGCGTCTAAAGTTTGTTGGTGTTATCCAAGTGGACCACTCATACAGACCCCACAGGTCAGGCGTTTCCTGTAATTGCTCATACAACTCACGTAGCTTTTTCCTACCATCATGGACATCCGTCTGCCAACTACGCACATCAAATCCGCCCCGTGCCTTACTGAACCCATCAAGGTTTTCCTTACTTGCCACCAACAATACACCCAGCTCTTCGAAACACTCTCTTAAGGCGCACAGTCGGACAGAAATATTCCGGTCCAGCAAATCGTCATCCGTTGTGCAGAAGATGTAGGGTCGTGGACCGGATATTGCACCCACTGCTTTCAGAGCATCTGTCGAAATGTTCTGTTCGGCGAACACGTTCAGCCAATCTGCGGTATCGTCTTGTGGATCGAAAGATCCACCCGGAAAAACGATGTGGTTAGGAAGAAAGCTCGTGTTCTCCGTCCGCTTAAATACAAGCACCTGCAAATGAAAATTAATTAATTAAGGTCCACGTTGAGGGAGTGAAGGGTTTACCTTGTAATTATATCCATGCTCGTCTGGCTCATTATTACGATTGCGAGCAGCAACGATTACGGATGCTGAGTCACGCCAATACTTTGCGTATCTACGCATCGTGCTATGATTGGTACAACTTTTTTAGTGTGAAGTTGGATAATGCTTTTAGCAGTGACCTTTTGTCACTCATAATCTATATTTCAACTACCAAGATAAAGTGCGTTTACCTAGCACAATTGCTGCTTTGAATTTGGTTTGACACATGATGCGTAAACAATGTTAAGCCTCGATTCCACTTCGCTTGTTTACGATAGAATGTAACTTTACCACAGTTGAAAGCGTGCTTTAGCAACAACTCTTGCTGGTTGAATATCGTATAGAGGATTAGATTTGTGCAACGCGTTTAACAACTATAAAACATATTGTTTGCGCCTAGAGAACTTGTTATCACACTCACCAAGTGGAAAACGATTTAAAATGCGCAAATTTTCGCAATTCTGGCGCGAATCGGCAAGCTTAATAGTTCTTGCGCGAGCTGGATCAAAGTCCAGCGCGGGACCAATTGGGAACAATTGCAATTACAAGGTAAACATTGGCCATCTTCTAACCATTCTACTCGAACTTCTTTCTGAACAATTTCGTTTTAGGTCCTTGTGTTCAAACGTCCTGCACGAACTTCTTTTATGCCCAATGCGGTCGTTTTTCCCGGTGGAGCTTTCGATAAACAAGACTCGGCGCTTGCGTGGAACAGCTTGCTGCCAGCAAAAATAATGCAACCGTTAATTAAAGTATCTGGACCCAGGTCGTTTATATTTGAAACGGACAGTGAACAACTTGACCGTAACATATCGCTGCGTTTGTGTGCCATACGAGAAACATTTGAAGAGCTAGGCATCTTGTTGGCAAAGCGCATAGAGGAGGATCGTCGGGCAGGTTACGGAGCGGTAGTCAAGTGTAAATCGGCTGACATTGCATCCTGGCAGAAACATGTACATGATGGAGTGAAGCAGTTTCGAGAACTATGTAACCGGATGAAGGTCGTTCCGGATGTGCTCAATCTGTATGAATGGTCAACCTGGATAACACCAACTATTCTTCACAAGAAGCGTTTCGAGACGGCATTTTTTCTGATCGCTTTGGACGCACTGCCAGATGTTCTACCAGAATCCAGCGAAGTTCAAGAATATTTTGTAAGAATTCAAAGCAACTCATTAATATATGAAATGGAACGTACTAACTGAGGGTGTTTTCGTTAATTTTTTTAGTGGGATACTCCGAGGAACCTTCTCGAAGCTCACAACACTCATCGTATTTGGCTTACACCTCCCCAAGCGTACGAACTGAAACGGTTAAGCTATCTGGATGACATCGACCAAGTGGTTGCGTTTGCAAGGGCGAACCGTTTCGCAAAGGGCACTACACCTCTCTGCCCCGTTGCGTTCACTGCATCGGATGGCGTAGTTTTGGCTTTGCCGGGAGATAGTCTATATCCCGCTAACTATGACTACGTGACAGAACACAGCAATGCTAACCACTACGCGAACAAGTCAATGGAAGAACTACGACGCAATGCCATTTTGTTGCATCGATTAGAACTTGTGGGAAAATTACATGCAGATGGATTTTTCCAAAGTCAGCCGGCTTTAGATGAACATTTACATCTTACGGGAGCCAACCGACAGTTGGTAAAACATTGACACAAAAACACAAATTTACCTTTTTCCATTCTTAGTTTTTTTATATACAATTCGTAGACCTGAATTATGTTTTAATATGCGCTTGTGTTCATACTACAGGATAGACATGAAAAAGTTATAGCTCAACTACGATAGCATTGGTTAATCCCAAAACTGAATTTGATGAAAATAAAGCGTGCCAGTCCGGTAACTCAAATGCTAATAAAGAAGTTGAATACAGACTGCTGTTATTCGCAAACCTTCTGCTT
The DNA here is from genome assembly GCF_943734725.1 of Anopheles marshallii. NCBI lineage: Eukaryota > Metazoa > Arthropoda > Insecta > Diptera > Culicidae > Anopheles > Anopheles marshallii. The sequence goes on from NC_071327.1 coordinate 36,020,972, forward strand.
GGACGCGTGTGCCTCCATAAACACGCACGTAAACATGATTCGCGTTGGGGTCAATTCAATTGCAGTCAATTGCGGAAGAAGTGTGTTTCGCTGCATACGTATAATGTTAAATAGTGAAGAACAACATGAAGATTCCTTTTATATTTTAGAAATGTTCGATGCTAACAGTGATAAGGATGTACAGACATTGGCCTGACTGTTAGAGCATTCTACCATTGATACCATCCTTATGCTTAATTCAAAGCACGGCATTTCACCATTGACCCTCTGTATACAGATCGGTGAAGTGAGCCATCCTGATTTTGGGCGCTGCTTGCTGAGAAGTGGACTGTGAGACTGTGAGGTGGTTGATAGCAAGGGCCTACAGTGCTGGTACATACGCGCACATACGTCGAAACATATTTCAAACTTTCTAAAGCGCGTTATCGAGGCAACCTGGTGGTATATTGACAGCGATGCCGCTTTTCACACCAAAGGGTCGGTCCAAAATCCCATCCGCACATGGACATGGAGCATTAATGATCATCCGGCCACATGGTAAATTAGGTCTAGTAAGCCATAACTGCCTGTTAATGGCCTAGGAGTAGTAGTAGGTCGTTACGCCAAGAAGAAAAGCCGCATTGCCGAGTTTAAAAGATTCGAAGATTCATTTGTTATAAGATGCTGAAACATAACTCCCCCTAGAGTAAAAAAAAAATATTTCTCGCAGTGAAACTATATGATGAAGAGCGATTATTTGAAAGTTTCGCCAGTACTTAATCGTCTAAGTTGTGAATGGGGGTGCTATATGATTGGCTAATAATGGATACAAGCGTTTTTCAGGTGATTAGGTAACGAAACCGCATTGGAGCATTACTGATGAATGAAAGGATCGATGTCATAAGTACGAATTGTAGCTACACAACGGAGAAGTATGCCTCCAGCACGAACGCGAACATTAACGGTCAATTGCTACACGAATTACACAACCATTTCTTCATTCATGAAAATAAAGTGTTTCTTAAGCATCAAACGATGTAGAATCCTGAGCCCAAGTTCGATTTTTATAGAGTTAACGAAGAGAATCGAACTGTTTGGTGTGAGCTATTGACGACAGATCTGGACGATTCGGTTACGCACACTGCTGGATCGGTTCAATTATATTGGAGAGTTAGATGATTCCTTCATTATATACTTTCATAGCGTCTTTTCCTGGTTGATTGATAGCGGAAAAGCAGGGAAAGTATTTTTGAGAGGATGAATATCTGGCATGCGACCACTAACGATATACATCTGCAAGCTGTATGTTTGTAAATGCTAAAAACGAACCAACCTTGTCTGTCAATTTGTGTTGATATTTTTAACTAAACCCTTTTTAATAGACTTCCTGTTAGAATCGCAATCAAACAACAGTAACGTTCATGTTAAAGGAATTTAAAACGACGCGTAACGTTTCCAAATGCGTTATTTTGCAAGAAAATAGTGGAATGGAATATTTTTTCATCATAACGTGACATGAACTGTTGAAAATAATAATTTTGACGTAGTGAAGTTAGCCCATAGTTAGCAGCTATTTAGAAGCAACAAACAACAACAGAATATCAAATTCGGTCCGTGACTAGAGGAATCTAGAAGCAGGCGTTTGTGCTCTCTCATCGTGTCTGAAAAATCTTTTTTTTGCTTCGCTTGGGTGATGCAATTTTTGGTGATACATCGAGTGTAGTTACCTATAAAATCTGTCGTTCCGTGTGGGAAACAGTCCAGTCTACCAGTGCAAGCGCGTAGCTTTTCATCCATTGCGAACTCTTAAGTGAAGTGAATTTTGGTGTAATCCTGTTTGAAGCTATAAAGAACTGGCAAAGCAATCCGGTTTGCAATATATTGACAAGTGTGCAATATTTCGTTGTGAAAGTGTTAACCTTGTGGCTCGTTGATTTGCATATCAGCTCAGTGATCAAACAGTATAAACTCTTCATCTAAAAAGGAGACACAGAAACTCCCAGACCTTGTCCTAAAACTAAATAATTGCGTTCCACGAAAAAAAGCGGTCGAACGATGAGTGATTTAGTTTCGTTGAAGATAACCATCGAGAACGATGCCAACTATCTGTTGTTTGGCAGCCGGATTTGTCGCGATATAAAAGAATTGGCAGCATTTTGCCGAAACCGTTACCAAGATTTGCAAAAAAATGTAGACGACTTCTTGTACTACTGGATTGGTAAGCATAATGATTACTTTTTGTGGCAAATAGCAAAGAATTGAACAACTCAACAGACGCATTCGTTTGTGGCGCCTAGAAACATGTTTGATCACAATGTTGTCTCGAATGACACTTGTGCGTGGGGAATCTTTTATTTTTTGCGACGCAATATGGCTTCGATTTACAGGAAAAGTTTCCTCAACTATAGCAAAATGGTTGCCGCGTTTGTTCGGAAAATGCACAAAACTACCACACATGTATACTACGGCTGCACACCTACAAAGCTCATGCTATGTGCATGCTTAACGATCCTAGTGGAAACCTGGAAATTTGTTATGTTGCATTTAGCCGGAAAGAGAAAGAGAGAGAGTGTGTGTGTGTGTGCGTTGACCTTGAGTTGCATTTGTGTGTGAGATATTTATTGTATTTTTACATCATTTTCCACTCTAGATGACGATGGAGATGCAATTCGCATTACTACGGACGAGGACTATCAAAGTTTTTTGCTAGCGATGGCCAATGTCAAGGCACGGCTTTACGTCGCCGCCAAGAACGCGGCGGTGGCAGAGACGAGCCTTATTAAGGAAGAATTCACCGTGCAGGCTGAGCTCGACGATGCGCCGATGCTAAACGATGCAACTGGTGATGCTGTTTCATCTCGTCCGGTGCATCAGCACGCGATATGCGATGTATGTGATGGACAAATCGTGGGCCACCGCTATAAGTGCCTAACATGCCATGACTATGACCTATGCATGGGCTGTGAGGCTAAGTTCCGTCACAAGGACCACCTAATGTTGCGTATCCCGAAGCCCGTTATGGTAAATCGGTCGCAGTCCACGGTATCCCGGATGCTGGACAAATTGCGTGTATATTCCGCTCGTATCGCTAGCAGCGTGGAACGGGATCTAGGCCCGGAGGGAGAGGCGAATGCCGCGACTGGCAATGAGTCCGCGGAAATCAATGGGACGAAACGCGCAAATGCACGCAGTGTACATCGTAGCAAGCACAGGTTAGTATTGGTGGTTATTTGGCGTTAGTATTTTACTCCTGAGGAGATTGCGTATATCAATTTCATCCACTCATTTCCTTTGATTTCACATACGCGTCACCAATTTCTTCATCTTTTTTTTTATCGGCACAACATCCTCAAGAGGTCTGAGTGAGGCCAGCCATTTCTATCTTTCTGTAACTTTGCATTCGTGTAGTTGGATACCTAGTCCTGTAGAGCGAAGATCGGTGCCGCTACCGAAAACACCGGCAATTTCTTATATTGAGGTTAAAACTAATCGATAAACAAGGCTTTTGAACAAATTTAATCACTGTTACGTGAAATATTCTGTTTCGTTACACTCTTTCTTTGTGTGATGTGTAAAGCTTTAGACAGCTTCGATTCATTAGTGTTAGCATGATTCATTCGACTAGGCGACTCATTCTCAAAGTCGTTCGAGTCTCAGAATATCAGAACTTTCGTTGTGAGCTTCTTAAAAAACAAAAATGCAAATGGCAAGGCTTCCGTCCTTATAGAACGATGTTATGATGTTAAGTTATAAGATATTTCAAGACATCATGTATAATTATGATAAATTACACCATCATGGTTATTATTTTTAAAGATCTGTGGAAATAGTTTCCGAGAAGCACGACAAAGCCGTTATTCATTTCATACATGCGACTGCTTAAAAGGGTATTTAATAACGCTATAACTGTCACCCGGTTTTCTACAAAACGAAATTCTTCGTCGCTCACCGCGAAGTGTTCCTAGCTGTTGATCAACCTTATTTCAAAATATATCTTTCGAAGATTATACTAGTCTTACGCGTTTGTTTACTTTGTTTACACTGCAGAGCGATCGTGGCCGGAAAATTATTAGGATTGGATGCTACCAATAGTTCAAGTTCTGCGGTACTTCAAAGTGACCATGTCATTGCAACCCGCAAAAATCATCTTCGTAAATCCGTCAGACGTGCATGTAGACGATGCTATTCCTTGCGAAGAAATGCAATGGACCGATTAATGGCACGTGCTAATACAAAAAAAGTGAATACATACTGTGCAAATTGCCCGGATCAGCCACAAATGTGTGAAACATGCTTCAACATCGTACACCATCATAAATATTCTTCCTTATAAACCAATAAAATATTTTCTCGATCAATCTTTTTTTTGTTTGCTTCTTAAAACAAGTAGTTTTCCAAGTAACAGAATGTAATCCCAAGTTTCGAAAGTCATGCCATTGGCAAGAATCGTTTTTGGCCGATTTTTGCATTAGGACTTTGACTTTAGTATTAGTGTGTATCGTATACGACCGAGCCATTGCGCGGTTTTGCTGTCATCCGCGACGTAGGTGACGTGGCCTGATGCTGTCATCCGCAATATGGATGACGAACAAGTCAACGTATAATAATTTCATTTCATTTGCATACCAATTTTTATGTTTATTTAATGCTTCATATTTATTCGCGTATTAATCCTTTAGTTTATTGACAAACAATTTTATAATATTTTTTTGTCTTTTTTTCCTTTTTACACCAATCAATAGCGACGAACGCCGTACAACCGAGACGTCGAAGTCTTCCCGTGGTGGTAAATTGTGCGGCAATGATCGTAAGCATAATTCTGCAGCCGAGACATCCGGCGAGCGTTGTTCGCAAGACACCAAGGAGAAACCCTCGGTTCCCACGGCATCGGACTACATGCAAAATTGCCGCGACATGATGTACATGTATCTGAATTCGGTCGAAGCGTTGGATACTGCAGGGAAGTCCGCTCCTTGGACAACCAGCGATCATGTAGCTGTAGCAAATGTTGCCGCTGCAACGGCTGCAGCTGCCGCAGCCAGAGCTACTGCGCTAGCTAACAAGGTTATGAAAGTGAATGTAGCCAATAAAAATGGCAAATCTATCCCATCGCAGGAAAAGATCCAGCCGTCTCAGAGAGTGGGTCAAATGACAGCACCAACACAACAGAAACCCGCAACGAATACTGAGGAGCAACCGTCTGGTGGGCCACCAGCTCCGTCAGTAATACCGCTACCATTTTTGCCGTTCGTCAATCTGACCTGGCCAACACAAGAGAAGTTGCTTGTTGCTAGCGAGAACGTATCAAAGCTGTTGGATCCGCTTGGTTTAAGCTTTGAGATACGTCACAAGTCTTCGGGATCTCCGTCAACATCTCCCGGATGCGCTAAAGCTCGTGGTAGTGAAGACGGTGGTGCTGTTCCGTCAACTTCAGCATTCGTTGCGGACACAACTTCGCCTATACCGACAACGTCGACGATGGAACCTAATGTGCAGCAGGAACGGAATAAACCTACTGAAACCCAAGTATCACCAGAGGTTGTTGAATCAACCTCAAATGCAATCACTCAAATGCAATCCACAAGTCCGGAAGCTCCCGTTTGTGAAGTGGCGAAGGAAAACTTGGCAGAAACTGAAATGGTAAGCTCGGGTGCAAAGGAACAGATAACGAAAGCAGAAAAGACCATCTCTACGACGCTCGAAACGGACTCTGCTTTTGAGAAAAAATCGGAAACAGGCGACAGAAATGAAGTGGATGATGAAGACGATTCGCAAAACACTTCATCCGCATCGTTGCTGACTGACGACGATCAGGATTTGCTGGAGGTAGCAGTGGATGAACAAAAAACTTCTGAGCCGCCAGTAACGAAGGAGAAGAGCTGGACATTGATCGATCTACCCCAGGAACACGACGACGAAGACAAAGTAGCTAATGCACCTCTGGATGCAATTGCGAAGCTGATCGGACGCGATTTGTCCTCCCATGACAAAGAGCTATCCCAACCGCTGGTAGCTTCCAAGGAGAAGAAAAAGGATAAGACAGGAGATCAGCCAAAAAAAAGAGCAACCTTTATCAGCCCAGTTGTTGAACGTCATTCTAGTAATGAAATGCTTCGTAAATTGAAAAGCGGAGAATTCTGTGACATACCACAGCCGGAGCCATTATTCGCGAGCGAGGAAATGAAATATGTGTCCTCATCTTCTCCAAATTCCGGACCTTCTTCTTCATCTTCGTCTGGCAGTGCTTCCGGCAGTCGGTCGGGCAAGAGCTCTCGCAAATCGAATTCGGCTCAGCAGAAGGATACCACTATCTACAGTCATCGTCCGCACGTCAACCATGCCATTCACACGATGATGACAATGGGTTTTAGCAACCACAACGGTTGGCTGACTCAGCTGCTTGAATCGCTCAATGGAGACATCCCAAAGGCACTCGATCTGCTGCTGCAGCATCGCCATTAAGTGGACGGCCGTGTGCGTGAATGAATGGTTTTCTTATACACAACTTTCGAATACTTAACAGCGAAGATAAACTATAAATGTTAGCCCAGAAGGGTTGGTGTTGGTGAGGGAATTTTACTTTACTGAATTAATTATCTACCAGTCAATGTTAGAAGCAGCTGTTAAAAATTATCCAGGGAACCATAGGTTTCGGAATGATCGTATTCATTGTCAATTGGTTGCTTCCCTGTGGAAATTGTGCGGGATAAAGATCGTTGTTGCTGTTGTTATTGGCTTGCCTCCATTGCCCATATTCCCAGTATTTGCCGTTGTTTGACGGATTGTGTATCCGACGGTAATGGAGGATAGAAAGTATTATATGTTGGGCCCGAGCACTTCTTGACCAGATGCAGGATATGTATGGCGCGAAGCATTAGAGAAAAGGCATATTTACACTTTATAAACAACCACACCAACATACGTGTTTACATGTGTGTGAACTTATATATGTACGCAGATGTATTTGCTCTCACCACCTTCCCTTACGTACGATAGGTGGTGAGAAGAAAAATGCTTACAACAAAAAATAAAATGTTCTTCGGCCGACAGCTGACAGACTAACCAAAAATCAGCGTTTAGTTACTCGCAATAGTTGTTCAGTGTATTTATTCTCCTGCAGGATTCATCTTAACCGACATCACGGTCGAGCGTCGTCATCAATCATTGCGTTATCCTGCCCATTCTGGTGGAAGCAACTTCGATCTACTATGTCTTCTGCTACTCGTTTCGTTCTCTTCGAATGACATGGTTTACCTACCAGGACATGGTTAGTATAGTTCGTTTTACGATAGTGAGTTCAGCATATATACAGCGTTGATCTCCTTTGCCTATCCACGGAGTTAAAAATCTTTCTGAGCATCTTCCTTTCGAACGCGGTTAAGAGTGTTTCGTCGATTGCGACCGTCCATGACCCAGAGGCGCTGTACCATTACCAGCCATGTTCGTTGCGACAGATATCTTTTGGAGATAAGTTTCTTCACACTGTAGAAAGACCAATTGGCGGTCAACACTCTAGCGCGTATCTCAAGAATAATGCTGTTGTCCGTATTGACCTTTACCCCAATATAAACGAAATTTCGGACGACTTCAATGCTGCAAAGTACAACTTTTGTAGTCGAAAAATAATAGAAAAAGAACCATTTCAAAATTACCGTTCGAATCGTGTTTCGTCGTATTTTGTTGTTGTTTTATTTTGCTGCTTTGTTGCTCTATTTTTGTTCTTTGTTTTTGTTTCATTTTCTTATGTTTTTTCACTACTACCTGCCGCTTTCTCTCTTTCACACACACACAAACATACACGCGCGCGCAAGCACACATACACACCCACACTCTCATGTTCGTTCATGCCTTGTTTTGTGTTCTGTTTCTAGGCTGCATTCCCTACCAACTCCACTATATGCACAACGGAACTGCATCATCTCTCTTTCTCGCTACTGCTGGCTTGTTTTTGCATTCTGTTGTCGTTTCGATCTTAATTTCACCCCAAATGGGTTTGTATCAATCAGTTTGTGTGTTCTTGTCCTTTTACTTGCCTATCCTTTGTTGTAGGATGCTTGCTTGTGTTATGTTCAGCGTGCACCAACTGACCGACCGCCCTACTTCTTTCGCTATTGGAGAAAAGGTTAAGGCAAACAAAACACATTTACGCGCAACTTCGCTTAATAGTTACTAAAACGAAACAAACAAACAAAAATCTATCCATCTCTCTAGTGAGACACAACATGCACACACACACACACTCGCACACATACTATCTCATCGCTTTTAGGCGTCACGTACACGCAACGAAACTTTGTATTTTTTGCCTTTATCCGTATGTACTTACGTACAAACGCGGTGGTACTACACACTAAACATCTTACAGTCTACCACGAAAGGGAGATGTTTTCTTCTACTACTAATGTACCGTCTGTGGCTGTGTCTTCTTCACCACCCCCTTCCTTTTCTTGTACCTTCCTTAACAACAACCGAGTCACATCGATTTGCACTTAGACATTGTGAAAAAGCGCAACGAAATTGTTCCACCTTTGTTACTGCGATCGAAAAGTTTACGAGAAAAAGGATATTCGTTTGCGATGCTTCCAGTGTTTATATGTTTTTAAATTTTTGTTGATGAACGATCAGAAACCTACCCCGTTGCGTTCAACTGGAATTCAAAACTGTTAAGCTTTGTTCATTTACAATTAGCAACCGGATCATGTAACCTAATTCTGAAATGCAATCAAGACCCCGTCGTCGTGTGTTTCGCACTGCATCTTTTCACGTAAGCTGTTTGCCGCGCGCGGTTGATGGAAAAGATAAACAAAACAGACAATTTACATACAGATACGTCGTATTCAAACAGGGGTGCTTTGTATAGCTGCTCGGACACGCATATTACTACGCTTTCTTCTATTCCCAATCGATCCCTGGTCGAGATCTTTTTAGGTATGTAAAAACCTATGTCCAAAAATATGCACTAAAATTAGCATTTCAGCAAGTTGTCAAAAACATTTAAGAATTAGAGTGCGTTTAAACGAAATACATAATTTACGGTTCTCAGCTGAGGGTATATTGCGGTGTCTTACGACGCTTCCAATATGCTCACGCGTTTAAGGATGGGAAAGCCATAGTTGCTAAAACGCTGTAGTAGTTGCAAGAAACGTGACACATAAACACATGATTTTCGATATAGAACCCATAAAAGGAGGATCACAAAGCGTAGATTAATGATCATTTCTATCGTTTTTATTTACATAGGATCGCACCATTTGGGTTGATAACAGATGTGGGTTCAGTACATGCTCATGTGGGGTGTTAACGTGACATTCAATTGGTTATCCACAGCATATCGAATTGCAACGATTGCTTCCACAAAGTACTCTTTTGTCAAATCGTGCCCCAAATTGTTTAGTTGTTTTCACATACTTTTCATAGCAAATGGAGTTGGAGTGCCGCTATACCAAAGGGAATTCATATCAAAACAAAAGAAAATCAGCCTGATGGCTAGTCCCTTATTGACCTCACGATGTATTGTTCACGCCTAGGGCACTCACTTGGGATTAGAACAAAGAAAAAGCACAAAAGTACCGATTAATTGATAATGAATGCAGCGAGAGAAATAAAAAAAACTTAAACTAATTATTAGAAATATGATTTTACAAAGCAAACGCAACGAATGCGGCGACTGTTACAAAAAGAGTATGAAAAAAAGAATTTAAAAAAACACAAGAAACTCATTCAATTCAATGTTTACCCTCGCTTTCTAGTATCTCCATGAGTTTATAGAATTATTATTCACTCCGAAGAACTCAATATTGGTTGCTACCCAGCCGTATAGAGTTGCTAGGTAGAAAGTAACAGTAGTAGTAGTAGTCACTGGAAAACATCACTGCTCACAGCGTCAAAATGTGCTTTGATACAAATGCGCCAACAGAAAATGCATTTTCTACATATGCGTGTGTACAACGCTATCTATTATTACTCATGCATCCATTGCGCTCGCACATACGCAACTTGTTCTGTAAATTCCCACACGAACTACGTACAAGCACAAATGCGCCTGTTGTCAAATATGAACCGTGCGGTGGATGGTTGCTGGTGTGTACAATAGACACAAATCCCAATTTACTTCCAAAAAAAGCACAGAAAAAATAACAAAAAAAAAACCTTAAATATTACGCGCACGCACACATGCTATCTCTCTCTGTCTTTCCATCCCTCCCTCCCTCTCTTCCTCCCACTCTCTCTATCTCGTTTTTTTTGTTTTGCTCTGTTCCATCGCAGTAGTTGTATGATGACGTCGTGTTGATAGGTCCGTAGAGATTATGGTTTTCTCATTAACGAGACACCTACTTAGTCACTGCTATCTTGCTTCGCTGATGATAATAATCACACACCCATACACACACAAACACGCTTTCTCTCACTTTTCGCATATGTACGTGTTTCGAATTTCCTCTAGAGGAAAGGTTAAACCAACGGCGGCTTTTCGCTTAATGCAATACAGTATTGCTGTTCACATGATTCCGTTTAAGATATAATGAAGTAGCGCAGACGATCTCTGCTGATGAACTAAGGATGGGGGTATATAATAAAAGTTGGTGGTAAACGGTACCTCCCCCCCGATCCAAACGTTCCCAAACAACCACCTACTCATCCTGCATATCCTCCGGCATTTCGTGTGGATTCATCATGCCTGGAACCGTCATCAGCATACGTCGCTTTTCTTCCTGTATCTTTTTTAGCTCGTTCTCCCGTTCTTCCAGGTACAAGTCCGAATCGTCTTCCCCGGTCACCTCCTACAAACACAAGGCATAACAATGAGAACAAATAGTATTGATCCTCTTTCAAAGGATAATTTAACAACCCTAAACTTACTTTAATTTGAATTAGGAAATCCCGTAAATGCTCCTTAAATGCGTGCACATCCTGATCGAGATTGAACAGGCCAGTGACGAAAATCTTTATCTGATTACCAGTCAAGTGGCTAAAGGCGGACTTGAGCAACATTGCCACATACTCCTGAATATTCAGTACGTTGTCGTCCGAAGGGCCCAACTTCACCGTGATACGTCCCGCCTCCACCAGTGAGAACATGTACGCCAAAATTGTTGCATGATTCTGCAAACTTGCCGTATGTGACGTGTCAGTTACGACTGAGAAGATCTGCATCAGTATGTCGGTGTAATACGTCTGATAGAAGCTTTGCGCTGCCTGGGGGTGCTGTTCGAGATTTTGAAGCATCTGTAAAATACAAAACAACTATTAACAGAGGGTTTCTTTCGCAGTTTACCAACAAACCCATACCTGCATCAGTATGTTCAACCCGGTATCGGCCACATTTCGCATAGTGTGCTTGAACGCCCATACGATTGAATCGAACACAAGCTTAAACTGTTCGGGCGGAATGCTGAGGAACGCTTTGAAGCAGTACATGTTAACCGCTTGGAGCAGTTCGTAGAAATTCGTACGATGCTGGGGGTAGTCTTCGAAATTTTTGTTGATCATATCAAGCGTGCAATCAAACAGAGCGTCAAAGATTTTTGGTATCTCCGGCGTGATGACAGCCTGTAGCCGATTTACAATCGATGCCATTGTGCTTAGAACTAGCGGTTCACGTGCATTTGGAACCTTAGTACGCTGCGAAACAAGATAAAACAGTAACATAATGAATGATCGATATATACTTTCGAAGCAGGACGCTAGGCAACTTGTCCAAATCTTACCTGATAGTCAAACAGTACTGCCTCCAGCAGGGGTGGAATGAAGTTTTCCATTACCATTTTCGCATCGTTCGACTTCCATACCCACTCGGAGATGAGCGTGAGAGTTTCCTTCTTAACGACATGCATCGCCTTGATCAGTGGCTGATTGTTTATCGACAGTCCGTTCAGCGATATTGCCTGTGTAATGTTCTCTGACATAATCTTGTACACGTTCAACATGTCGAGATAGATGCGCCCAAGCTGTGACACGTACGAATGGCCCAGAGCTTTACATGCGCGCACGTTCGTTTTAAGTATGCTGCCTAGCTGTTTCACAGCGCCCATATCTTTTAGGATGTCAACGTTCTTGGTCGCTTGCGAGATGATATCATCCCAAACCTGCAAATTACACAAGCATCAGTATGTTAGTAGAGAGAAAGTGCTAGCTAAAGAATTCGATTGAACTAAATTCAATTGCACATCACCTGATTCGGCAGCATCATATACTTTTCGATCAGAATATCCTGCTGCACCTGGTCGGCCTGAGCAGAGATCATGTAACCGACCGCTTCATAAAACGTATGAACCTGTGAGAAACGACAAAGTTTACATTAATGATAAATCTAGATTTTCTAGCGTCACTGTGCTAATTAGCGGCAGTATCAACAAACCTGCTGTGGTTGAAGATCGCAGATGATGCTGCTCATCGTGGCCAGTATTTCTTCGATAAAGGTACAGGATTCATTTGGTTGTAGCTGCACAAAGTGCCTGCGGCATTTGAGCGCTATCTTGATAAAAGTATCACAGGCCATATCCTGTACACCATCGTGCGTTTCGTGCATGAACTCAAACAGTTTGTTCACGACTGTCTTGAGGAACTTCCAGTGAGCCCGCAAAAAGCGTGGATACTGTCCAACTACGTACATGATGTTAGACGCAATGATGGCCTTGTTATCTTTACCTGCAATGCGAAAAAATTATGATTTATAAATCAGTCTTCCTAGAAAGATTATTAACCTTCCCTCGATACAAACCTTTCTTGTGCTCACAAAGTCCTAGCAGCTCCTTGATGACCGTGACGAGGAAACGCTTCTCATCATCCTCGAAGAATGCTCCCGAGATGGAACCTATCGCCCAGCAGAGAGTATTTAGGTTCTTCCACGAGAACTCGCTACCATTCACCTGGTTGTTCAGCTTGTCCGTCATGATGCGCTCCGTATCTGCATAGTCGAGATGCGTCAGGTAGACCAGTGTTTCGCGCATATTCTTGTACAGATTAATACTATTTGTGTCCTTCATGAACTCTCGCACGACTTCACCATTCTCGTTCTCCACTACCAACACTTCCTCCGGTTTGGCCATGCGCGAAATCATAATGTAGCGCACCTTCGACAGGATCTTATGGTAAAAAGTACGCCGCTGGCTGGAGGTGTGTGCCTCCTTGTACAATTCACCGGTCAAACTGTTCCAATACTCTAGGCATATTTTGAAAATTTCCACATCTTCAACCTCGGAGATCATCACCAGATAGTCTAGCGCCTTCAGGACCACTTCCATCGTGTCGCGCTTCTCGACCAGCGTCGCGTGTACTCGTAGGAATGTGCACAGGAACATGGCCAGGTTCTGCACGAAGCACTGCTCATCGTCCGACCCGTTCATGTAGATCTGGTTCATGTTCGTGTTTGGTGGAATCATCGTATCAAATTGTTCCATGGTCTGCTTGAATAAGGCAATGAACACGTGATCGTAGCTCGCCAGTTGTAGGCCCGCGATCTCCGACAGGCACATGATCGTAATGTTGCGGAACATCGGTATCGTCAGGAAGCGACACACCAGCATATCGATGAGCTTCGTCTCAAAGATATACCCGAGCGGAATCCAGTTGAGAAACTTTAGCAGCGTCTGCAGCGTCGCAGAGATGAGGGGTGCATTCAGTGAGTTTTCCAGCACGAACTGGCACAGAGTAAAGACTTGCGCAAACTCGGAGCACATCGTATCCTTCAGATGCTTTGCCTTCGTTTGCGTAATCTGGCCGGAACAGAAATCGAAAACCTCTTCGCTTAACAACTTCAAGATGATCATATTGTTCTGGCACAACGTTTCGTTCGTTTTCGAAGCACCAACGATGTCACTGATGAACGTTTCCCAATTGTTTGGCCACTCGCGCTTCAGTATCTGCACCAGGATGATGTTCAACTTGTTCAGGTACACCTTGTTCGCTTCCATCATTGCGGGGTCCTGTGACGTTTTGATGATTAGCCCCACCACGTACTTCTTGATGCCTTCGCACTGGTTACGGGGCAGAATTTTCCAGCGCGTCTTGATCACTTCTTCCAGAATCTGCAGCGCGTAAAACTTCGTTTGCTGATTCTGTGAGAACTCCAATATGCTGTCGACACGTGTCCACGCATCCGGGTGTTCCTTCAATGTCGTCAAAACGGTTTGAGCAAGCCGCAACTGCTCGCCGGTGCTGTTGTACAGACATGATACGATGTTGTCCAGCAGGTCAATATCTAATTTTTTCGAAAAGTCCAATAGCTGGTTCGCCTCCTCGATGCGTATCATCGGAAGAGCCATCGTTACCGCTTTACCGTCGATTTCTTGCTGATTTTGCCGCGTTGATTCAATAATCTATTCCTAGCCAGCGACACCTACTGAATTTACTGGTTCCGTCGTTACAATTTCCTCCACTACTCAATGGTCCGCTCTTCAAACACTCCGTACACGCACAGCCACAAACATCAAACTCGCTTTCACTTCTATGTCCAAAAATTTGTTGCACACTTACAACACCACTTGGTGGCTTTATCAAATAAAAGGTTTGGGTGGGTACTTGATGGCTTTACGTTCTGTCTTTAAAACAGCCCAGTCCCGTGGAAAGGAAGTTGCAGCGGTTCTCTTTACGATATGCACTTAATATACTCGCTTTCACCCTATTTTCTTACACACTTGCTGTTTGCTGATCCCTCACACAAACCTGTCGTCGTTCGACAAGCAGAATTCCATTAGAGTTGTAGCAGCGTGCAGAAATAGAAAAGAAAAAGGTGAAATAAAATAGTAATCGATTAGTAGTGGTCAGGATTAGTTAAATTATCAATGTCTCATTCATATAACCGCTCTTTCGCTGTTTCGTAAAAAGGGAAAGAACGCTCTCTAACACAAATACACACATTCCGTTCTACCTCTGCCTTCTCATCAACACGATGCTCACTTTCGCACTCACACATTCTCACACCAGTCGCGATTGTTGATTTGCTTGCTGTCGTCCTTGGTTACGCATTCATCCTTCCGCATTCAACAACCCCCGGCAGGAGATGATCAATCTATGGTTCCGATGACGGACGAGATGGTGGCGGCGGTGGTAGTAGTAGGTTGGTTGAAAGGATGCACGGTATTGGGGAATCTCTATCTGATAGAGATAGAGCAAGATTATTATTCGTCACTCACAAGCATAGATTCGAGGACAACAACCCTTCGAAGCATAATCACATGCAACGAAAACAAAAAAGCTTCCAAAGCGACAAACGTTTTCTAAAGTGATCTCGGGTCTTGGACTTTTTAACATAGCTGCAGTTAACACTTTCAGATTTCATATTAAAATAGAATTCAATAACATTTTAACACGCTTTCTTGATCGGTCGGAAATTCGTTTAAAAATGATAGATTTCATAAATGATTAATTGCATACTGTTTCTAAAAAGTTACTGCAACTGCTTTTTCTGCGTTTGTTTTACGCGCCATGTGTTATCCTTGCGCTGGGTTAGATTGGACGTTAATTTTTTTATGATTACCAACCGAATAAACAATAGAATGTGCTTTTATTGTCAGTCTTGTTCTCTCGTTTGAAGATCGCCGGATACTCTCCAACCGGAGTAATGTACTACTCAATATCGATGTACTTTGTACCCGTAAATCGTAGCAATGGTGGATTGTCTATAACATACACACATACATTCACGTGCTCAGTTGGAAAGAACGATCCTGACGACGACTGCTGAGATTCGCGGTTTCTTTGAAAATCTTCCTTCCTCGTTCGCGCCGACTTTCAGCAAACATTCGCACAATCTCGCTCAAACATACCATATACGATTAACTACACAGCATCTTGCATTCTTTCTCACACGCGCGCACTTATACATATGCATCTACGGGTGCTGCAGATGTGCGCACACTCAACTCACTCGTTCACGCAGTTGCCGAGATGCAACAGCCTCCAAAAGGGAAAAAATCAAAGGATATTGGGACACCTTAAGTATGGGTTTTGAAGGGCACGAAAAATTTTGATTAATAACAAACGCACACCTTTCTGGCAAAGGAACAGAGGCAAGACCTTCACTTGTTTCGGAAGGTGCAACCACACTTTGTTTGTCAGGTTAATAGGGATATGATGGTGATTCCCCTCCCACTCCCGGTTTTTGATGACACTCGCTCTCGTGACGGTCCGGTAAGTTAGTATCTTCAGTGTATCTAGCGGTGTCGGTTTGGAGTTTTCCCTTTCGCTCAGTTGGCCTGTTGTTCCCTCGGTTAACTCAATAACGCAACAACATTCAACAATCCTAAAACGAAAACAAAAATTATGTTAATCATTTTGGTTTTGGTAGGAGTTTTAACAGCAAAGGATGTAAATAAAACACAGAACAGAGGTGATGCTGCTGCGCGTCATACGTGAGGGGTTTCCAGGATCCGCAACAATAAATACTGGCAGTTTGTCTTTGTGTGTGCCACTGAGAGTTTAAGGATAATTAAGAGCTGGAGCTGAAGAACACGCACCAAGGATTACAAATTGATGACCAACACGAATTTCTAGCAAAAACAACTATTCAGCTAATATGTTAGTAACTAAATGTGCCATCCTATCATTGCATGCTCAGAGTCTCTTGGGAGAAATAGACTGGTTTGTCGATGTTCGTTTACTTTTTAGTAATACTGATGACCAAGAACATGATTGTTCAGTAAATGTATACAATATATCACAGCTATTAATAAAAAAATAGCAATAAAGCATTGTCCGTTCTGCAAGAAATGAATAAAACAGCAAACTTTTTTCAAATGCGTGTGTTTTATACAACTGTTGTTTAAATGATTTAGTTAATACAATACTTTCATCCCATCGTAGTATCAAACATTTAATAATTTACGACGATGGGAGTACTCGAGTGGGGTTTGCAACGCACTGAGAAAAGGAAGCATATATATATTATGTCATGGAACAAAAACGGCCTAAGCTAGTGTTGTAAACACAGGACAATACATATTAATCAGAAACCTCCGTCTGTTTAATAGAATGCTTATGACTGGTTGCACTGTTTACATAGATAGGAAGACAAGCACCAAATCGGTATAGCTTTCATCGCAAATCTTACCGTTTTCACTTCCCAACAGTGCATAGTTTTCCACTGCTATGCTTTGAGGTCAAGCATAGTGAGGTTGTTGATTCATGCGCAAGAACTATTTAAATTCTTCTTCTCGTACCTGTTCCCCATTGTCATGACTACGCTATTTTAGAGCAATAATTCCGTCTAAACTAACGTCATCCTTAAAACCGTAATCTAATTTGTTTTTTTTTTGTTTTTAATAAAATCCCCTTTTCTTTGTCCATCCCAAAGTGTTTCGCGTGTTTGCAATCGAACCAAAGTGTAACTCTTTAATACGGGGGTGTAAACTAAGGTTAAAACGAGCGCAAAGCATTACACGCTGGACATCTCTAGCGGATGATGCAGCGCGCTATGCCTTGCTATTCTTTTTTCTGCGGCGTCATTAGCAACCACCGTGAAACTGGTACATCGACGGTTTCGGTTTGCTCAAATTCTCACACCGACATGGCGCTTTTAAAAGCGTAACTTTATTCTTCATTTTTAAAACAAGAAAATGCAACACGATATAGCTACGCAAATGTTGTATAGTGTTGATGAAAAAATAATGTGTTTTATGGCAATTATAACAAGTATTGAAGATCAATGATGATTAAGTAATCCATCGTTAGAGGAACTCATCCGAAATGCTCTGATGGTTAGTAATATTAGCAAACACACTTTGTATACATATTTCTGGAAACTAATTAACATTGATGATGCCATATTCCACACGACATAAACCAGCAAAAGAACTATCTAAACAAACTTTTGTAAAGACCAAAGAATCATTGAATTAGGTGACGTTTGAAAAAGACTCTACCCGATCGGGTCCCGCTCCGAATGTACAGGGTGGTTTACGAGATTACTTGGCGAAGGTAGAGCTTTTTCCTGAATCGATTCAAATAGAACTAGTAAGGGACCACATACACCCTGAATCATTCGCACCATTTGGAACTAGCTCAAATAGAAGCTGACTCTGTTCCCGCAAAGCTGACTGACACTTTTGCGACGCTTGTGTAATGCCTTGTGCCGAAGGTGTTCCGAAGATGTAATGCCACCAAGAAGAAACCAGATTTAGACTTAGGCCTGGCCTGGTCGTTCTTCCGTTATTAAAAAAAAAAACATGGAAAAGCCAAACCATATCAACAACAATACTTTGCGTAGACTCCTTACAATTCATCTTGATGAAAGGTTTGTAGTTGTTACTGGTTACTGGGAAACAACACTAATCAAAACCTACATTTCCCGCTTCAAGGATGCATAAAATACCGTGATAGGGAAGAATGTACACCAAATAAATTGGGAAAAAACCCAAACGAGGCTAAATCAGAAGCAGTTAAAACAACGCTTGCAAGAAACGGAAGATGTTGGGCAAGTTGAAAAAGACACAACCCGTTCGTCGCGTATAAATCTTCGGATCACCGACCAAACATGGTTCATCGTCACGGAAGATGCATGGACCTCCAGCATACAAAACAACTGCACAAATGGGATGGCGGCAAATAAAAAATACAACGGTGTGATGTCAAGAAAGAAGCTCTGAGTGGAGGAACATTCGGAGGAGTATTTGTGAACGAATGCGTGCTCTAAGAGGGCATGAATGCGTCACAAACACTTGGATGTACAAGAGCAGCAGCATAAGCGCTAAAATTGCGCGCCTCAGCATTGCCAGACCCTGGTTCGAAACATACCATAGCATATAGCAATACACACGCGCACACACGTTTATGTACACTTTGGGCCATACAAGGTTTTCGCGTAGCACAGACAACGACGCTCGAGAACTCGGGCATTGCAAAATTTGGCGCTAGTTTGCTACGATCAGTGGGAAATCAATGGGAATTCGAATGTTAACAAAAACCGTGAAAGCACTAATATATTTTAATGTTCTATCAGGCCGTCAACTCCAATCAAGTGAACTCGGCAAAATAGACATGACATTTAATGAAGATTCCATACTAGAGGTTCTAACTTTAGAAATCTAACGACAATGTTTGTTTTAGACGATATCAATTTTAACGCAACTACAATATCATCTTACAACATTCGCTGCCATTTATTCTTTGCCGAAGAAAAGCAAACTGCGGAGGGCTGCTCTCCAACCAACGGCGATTCTGATCTTCATTGAAACATACATACATACACAAACATATTCTCATTTCCCTTTTTACATACATACATCACCAACAGCTGCAACATATAGCGGCGCTTTCAACAGCCAACTATAATCATTCTCTTGTCTGTTCCTTCTCCACTGAGATATTGCTTTCTTGCTCTAGCGGTAAACTTTTCCATTTCCGCGTGAGATACCTCTTCACTCGGATGGTTGGCTCTTCTCCGACGGATCATAGAAAAAACTATTTTACACACAGGAAAAAAACTCACACATATACACAAATCATAAACACTTCTGATGGATTACTCTATTAGTCCTGACAAAACAACTTCGGGAACTCCGGTGGCTAGTTGTGATATGTTATCACATCACATCACATCACATCACACTAAAAAAGATTTACTAAGAATCGTGTTTAATGATTCAGGTAACCGAGACAGCAATTTCAGACTGAAAAACATAGCTCCAACCAGAAAATTCTCTGTACCTCAGGTTGTAAAATATACTAGAGATCGTTGATGATTGTTGACAACTGTCTATATTAATGCTCATTAATGCATTAACGAAACATAGATTACTATATAATGTTCTTACACCATAATTCCTTTCATTTCTATTCAATGTTGGATTCCATGAAGTATTTAAACACGATGCATACACGCACACACACTAGTTCAAGACATTCCCCGAATTGGTAGCAGCTATTTGTCGCGTTACTTCACACCGAGATCCAAGTAAAAGAGCCAGAATATGTTAGCTAGAGATCGCAAAACACAAAAACAATAACCAGAACCAATCTGCAAGAGAAAAACAACCGCGCACCCGTCGGGTTTCACCTTCCATTCCTAAGCCCATTTCTGCACCCATGCCACTAACGGTTTCGGCAGTGTCGATTTCGCCGTCCATTGCGATAAACCTAACCTACAATATTCACAACCGTTCCCCAACGTATTGACCAGAGACGAGTGAAAGAGATGGAAAATCGCATTTTGTTTCACTGACAGTTCCGCCAAATTTCTGCCATTTACACAATTCTGTACCATCTTTCCACATAACACACGCACACACACATGTACACTTACACATATTGAAACTAAGCAAGCAGTATTTTTTCCGCATGGAAGAATCGTTGGATATCTCCTAAAAACGATTGTAAGCCAGGGGCCAACGTACATAAAAGTTGTGTTGTATTGCAAAACTTCGAAAAATTGAAGCTCACTACAGACAAACTTCCACGGAGGACGCAATTGCGACGCACGCGAAAAACGTGTATTCTCCAACACTACTGACGCTGTGCAGGCTTTTGGGATACTCGTACTAGAGCGCGTGGGGTGATGTGCATGGAAATTTCCATCACACTATTCCTGCTTCTTCCTCCACACCCATACACACACACGCACGAACAATGGACATTTTCGGATGAAAGTTCCGCCGGGGCTTGTTAAACTCAGTGCGATGGACATTTTCTACCATTATCCAGGACGACTCTTCCCTCGTATTCACACATACACATACGCACACACACATACAAATGAACACGCTCCACGCACACCTAATCGGGGCTAATCCGCAACACTACGATTCAACATTTTTCTGCCATGGAGAACGTTTCACGCACCATCTTCGTGCTGGTTGACTCGGTATCGGGCAGAAGTGGAATAAAAAAAAGGGCCACATTTTCTGTAGCAGGGTCACATTTTCTCCACCTCATCCTCCCTTACTTCACCATCCATTGTGTGCGGTAATCCCTCAGACACACTGCCTTACCTTTTGCCGAAGGTGGATACCCCCCCCACACAATAGTCTAGGCAATCTTTTATTGATGCACAACAGCAAAAACTCCCGAAATACATTGCAGAGAATGGCGATATTTTAAATAAAGATTTCTTACGTTTTCCAATTCCGTGACAAAGTCAACAAGAACGCATTCACTCACACATCGCAGCACCCAGTTCGCAGTCACACACGCAGCGCACTTTCTTCTAACTCTGTCAATGAGACTGGTGAAACAATAAATCGCTAGGCTGGTGCACGCATGGCATTTTGACAGCATGGGATGAGTTTGATAATCGCCGAGCCGACTGTGTTCAGGAAATGGTGTGCATTTTTTACTTGTATGTAATCTTCACTATGTACATTCCCATACTTGGTCAAATAAGCGTTTTAAATGTTAAAATGATATAGGAACTGAGTTTTGAACTATTTAACATAACTTTCCTCATGGAAACATATGAAATCTATTTATAACATTTCTGTTTCGATTCAAAAAATGTACAGCCTGCCGTTTTTCATTCAGTCAATGCGTATTGTCAAACTGAAACGTCAGAGCATGAAATTTAAAAAAATCCGTTAGCAAATTTCTGCACGTATTTTCTTACAGAAAATGAAGAGTAGAGAAATGTTATGTAAATTATCAAAGATTCTGCAAAGAAACTTCGCCCATTATCACTAGTGTTGACTCTTTTGAGAAGAGTCATTAATATGAATCGTTAATGAGGAGGTTTCAAAATCAGGAATCGATTCTTAAAAGATGTATGCATCAGTTAGCAGATAAGTTCATTGAAGGTCATGTATCTTGAATGATTCCGATGGATAGAGGAAAGTTGCATGATTCATAAATCTTGGAGCATTCTTGAATCTTTGGAAAAGAGATTCAGATTCATTAATCTAAATCAGATATCCGCAATACTAACCATGACACAATTTGGGGAAATGTTGCAATTTGTAGACAGCTACTTATTTGGTTTTACAACAATTTCACGGTTTTCACCTTCTGCAGATGTGCTTTAAACCGATAAGGGTCTCCCTCAACCTCATGTCTTGTTGGAGTACCTACACATTCTAATTGTTTAGAGTCCCGTTGGAAACCACACAACAGAAAAAGCCAGTTGGTGCTTACATGGAGAACAGGCATTGGCTATCCTCCCATTTAGAGCATGCCTCCATAAGCATACCATGCCTTAGAGCAAGGGGTCTGAAAAACCTGCTCCTAACTTTTTAAGCTACGGGCCGCATTGGTTGAAGTTACCGTAGCTGGGGGCCATTCGCACAGATTCCGGTGGCTTGATGGTAGCGGCGCCGGTCTTCACACGAACGGATCGGACCAATCCCCCGTACGCAGGACTATCCAGCTACGGGTAAATAATGTCACAGAAAACTAGAAATGGTAAAGGAAAAATGGAAAATTACACAGAGCCCGGAGATTTTCGAGGCCCATAGTTTGGAGACCGCTGCCTTATAGAAGCTTATGTGAGTACCGGTACTACAAGTGCCATATACTCCCAGCTTCGATTGTGGAGAGCAGGGATTCTACAAGCAAGTACATTTGTAATAAACTATACATTTTTATTCGATTTTTAATGGGTTGTGCCCAGATCGGACATATACACCAGGACAGTACTTACGCAGTACAACAAACGCTTCTTTTTGGCATTTATTTGTAATATTTGGCCATGTGGGCGCAGTACAGATTGTTTTTATGATCCTAAACACACAAGTGGATTCATTACAGCTGTTCGGGCCTTTTCATTTCCTATATTGAGATAATATTAAGCTATAAAAATGCACTCACACGTACACACACTACGTTTATAGCGATATTTCTCTTAAACAATTTGTGTCTCAGTTCAAATATAAAATGAACAAACTTAACGATTCACTGGGGTTTGATTTGTTACGCTTATTTATAGCCTTTTTGTATATCTGCAACACCACTTTCTGCTAATAATTGGTTTAGTTTACACAACATTTGCTATAGTTTAATTTCATACCAGCTCAACTTACAATAAAAGAAACGTTTTGTCATCGCGGTTTAATTTAACAAAATGATTTTTGCTGTTACTGTATCTTCACTCCTTGCCGCGTTTGTTGAGCCAATATTTTTAAAAGTTAAGTTTCTTGTCTCATTTTGTAATATAATAGTTTCCCTATCATCATCGCAAGCGTTATTATATGATTCCTGTACAGTTCTGTGTGATCATGTATGTTTGTTACATATATTGTGATTTTATTTAAAGTGTACTGTTTTATTACACTGTCTTTATCGCAACCCTGTGATTTCAACGGCATAGTTGTAACATGCATATACTAAAAGGTAAATCTTTCTACGTCCTATGTGTCTTCTACCTGTCCTGACTCATTGGAGATTTAATAAACTTTCCACGGTTGGTTTTGTGTACAATTTCATCCTGTTACCATTAGCTTGGCCTGTTCGCTTTGGTTTGTTGGGTAATTTTTGCCTCTTTTGGTAAACTTATAGCATAATTTTAGCAATTTAATACGAACATAATGTGTCTTCTGTGCTGTTTGTTTGTTTTTTTTTTGTTCGCCGCTCGTAACATCACAACTGAAATCTTTGTACAAATTTCCATAAACGCATACAATCCTTTTTCATATCACGCTGACCACGAATTCTGACCTTGCTTTCAGTTTTTAATTTTTGTTCCTTTTATAATAAAGCTTTTCGTTGGAGATATCCTTGTTCTGAAGGTTGTGTGTGTTGGCGACATTTAATAACATACAGGCAAACCGGCATTGTTTCGAAGGTTAAACATTTTTGATAAATGTTAAACCTATTATCGATGTACAATTAATGTCTCTTCTCTATCCGCATTGTGCATGCAATCATTTTCCCGTCCGTTTTATTACAACATATCAACATGAATAGTCATCGTCAAAGTTATGACTCCTTACTACATGTCGTGAATGCAATTTTTTGTGCAACGAGTTCACTCCTTTAACGGATTTTTTTCAATTCTTTGTGCGGTGTATAAATAGCACGATATAAAAAAAACTATTACTATACTGTCTCAAGTAAACACTAAATCAGTTATTCAATATCTTTCATAATATAGAAAGTTGGATGCTATACATGCTCGTTAATCTAAAGTTAAAATAAGGATGATAAAAGAATAAAACACTCAAACATATAAATCATAAATATTTAACCACAAACTAAGCTCACTTTAACTAAGTGAACACTAGCAGTATAGAAAGTATTCAAACCCTAAAAGTAGGAACGATAAAAGTAAAGTAAAGATACACATTTATGCATTTCAAAGTGGTACGCTAGGATAGTTTATGTTTGAACTGATAGGAACAAAGTTAATGGATAGGAAAATGTAGAATAAAAAAAATGGTTTTACATTCCATCTCAAACGCACAACGTTCTGCAAATTCCCCTTTCCTGCAACCCATTGTGCATTGGGCAAGCGATAACAATAAACCAAATAAACTCACCTTGGAGGTGTTTGGGATTAATCGCTTACAGAATTGCTTTGTCTTGCCAGTGGTGTTACCGTGGAGTTGTGGCGTGTCTTGCGCGATCCTTCACTGTCGAGCTCGGATGAAGGTGTAGTAGAGTTGCTTAATGCAACTGTTTTGTTAAAATCGATTGTTGCATAACCGAGAGATGCCTTTTTCGGACTTTCCGGTGGTAGTAGACCCAAGCTGGTCGGTGGAACATTCCCACCACATGAGTTTGCCGGCATTACACCACAAAGACCGGTGCTGCAGCTTACACTAACGCCGGAAACGGTTGAGCTACGATGATCCGTGCCCGTGCCGATCGATCCTATTGCCATGCCACTGGTGGAATTGCACATGCCACCAGAGACAACGCTGTTCAAGTTTATCGCAGTACTGTTATTGTTGTTGTTGTTATTATTATTGTTGAAGCTGTTAGTATTGTTTGTGGTACTACTAGGGATCGTATTGCCATTGGTCACTCCTCCAGGAACTGTACCAGTTGGTGAGAGGATACCGGTCCCGTTGGTACTCGAACCGGCTGCTGCACTAATGCTATGCGATGAGTTTGATTGATCGAGATCGAGTACGATGTAATTCACCTTGCGCTGACTCGCTGCCGTTGCCGTCGGTGTGCACGGTTCCGAGTGGTCCAATGGTAGATCGACATTGCTGAAAATATCCGGCTTTGAGCAACGGCCACGCAGTGAAACTGCTTTTAGTTCGGCTAATTCAAGGTTTTCGTAGAATCGGTTGGGATCCATCGAGAATTGACTTCCCGGACAGCCTCCGACACTGTTGAGACGCTGGAACTGAGCAAACATGTTACCGGTAACAATGTTTTGCGGTATCAAAGGCATCCCTGCAGCACCGACAGCCGTCATGGAGGTCGGAGTGCGCACGTTTTGATACTGACACTCGTCGAACGAACCGGTGCTATTATGGCCACCATTGGTGCTATTGTTATTGGCGATGTTTGAAATCGAAATGAGACTAGAATTACTTTTGCTACCGAAGGTGGCCGGCTTTTTTGCCTTACCACACCCGGTGGTAAGACCAGTACCACCGGAGCCAATATCCGAACCTATATTTACATTCATGTACAATCGTGCAGGATCAATGGCGTCCGGTGTGGAAGGCTGCTGTTGATCGTATTCTACACTGCCGCAGATGAGCGTGTCGGTGGGGCCGGATGATCCTACGCCCGGGGTGATGTCTGATGTGATAGAGGAGGTAAGCAGCATCGACGCGCCTGGGGCAGGCTCAAGTGGAGGTACATCCATCGAGGTTCGAACCAAACCACCGACGAGCGGTGTCACGATCGGAGCCACAACCGGATGATGAACGTGGTGCTGATGCAATAACAGCTGATGATGCTGATGGTGAAGGGAGGCCAACGTCGAGTCTTTCATGGGGAACTCTTGATAGACGTTACTAACGCCCTGATGTACGTTACCACTTGTGTGCGATGCTGGCAGCGGATTTAGCGTAGTTACTTCCAGTATGTTTGTCATACTGTTCGGCGAACCTGGTGATGTTATGTCGGGACTGATCGGTCCGCTGCTGACAGAACTTAACCGTAGCCCTTGCTGAAATCGGGTCGTAATAGTATGCGGTTGGCCGGTTCCCGACGCATTCGACCGATTGGGCGTTGGTTCGAGATAATTGCCCTCCATGGGCAGTGTATCCGTGCTGCGGCTTTGGTTTGAGTTAGAATGTATCGTCCCATTCGGGCTGAGCGATTGACTCGTTGCCATCCCGGTTCGATTCATCATGAACGTACACTGCATCTGCTGACCTTGTCCTCCACCACTGCCGCTGCTTCGTGTAGCAGTGTTATTTTGCGAAACACTTCGAGCCGCAACTGACGGCCCATTCGAAGCTACAGGTATAGGATAGGGATCGTTCGGGTTTGTATTTTCGTCGCTGTAAATGCGCCCTTGAATGTAGGCCTGCACAGTGTAGAAGAGGGCTTCGGCTCGTCGACATCGGAAGGCATAAATGCCTTCACCAGTAGTACACCGGCGCCCGGCTTCGAAGCTAAACTGATCAACATTGTAACCATAGCGACGAAGGCATTTCAACGGCCACTTTGTTGGTTCCTTACCCTTCCGGTAGAGCGTTAGCTCTACGCGGGTCACTTCCAACTTGCCGCTCCACAGCTCTGTCCCATCATTGTCGATGTTAATGACGTGAAAGATGTTCGAGTGTACGTCCTTGATGTCCTTCTTCGAATTGATGCAACCCATGTCCTAGTCTCCGGGTTTTGACTATCGCGAATGAGGCTCGCTGTTTGGAGCTCCTTCAGTGTTTAAGCCTACAGGAGAACCATCGATACGTACAATGCTATATTTTTGCACTAAGCACACATGCACGCAGTCAGACGACAAAAAGACACCTGCAACGGCGAGAAAAGAGATTAGCTATTTGTGCTATAATTCGACAATTAAGATTGTCACGCAAAAGACCCACCCCTCCTGCAACCGTAGACGCGATGACAGTGGGAAGAGACTAGAAAAAAGTTGCTGTACACTAGTAGCCACTGCCATTAGCGCGTTTCGGAAGTATGCTGCATAGCTGCGATCTTGTTAGCTGATTCCGTACTGTAGAAAGGGCGATCGGTCGAAATTCGCAGTTCTTCTTTCATTACTACCGTCTGCCCCCCTGTTTAGGTAAAACTTTTCCGCTCAGTAGTGGGAAGGGCAGCTTTATCAAACTTTGGAGGCAAATATACGCCAGCACATATGCACACACAATTTTTTCAACGGGTAAACCGCACACGACACCATTGCAGTTTCTCCGATAGTTAGAAGCAGCTTAGCATTCAAAAAGGAAAAAAAAAGTTCTCTGGCGAAATTTGCACGAAAACAAAGGTTTGAGGAAACGTATTTCTGCTATTGTTGTTTCGTAGCAAAGTCAGTAGAAGATGATATGCACAAAGGCTTGCCTTGCGGGCATCTCGTATGACATTGATCACTTCGAAAATAGAGACCATTTTATGTTAAATATTTAAAAATGAAATGAAGATTAATTGAAATCGTGTGTTTTACAAAGAATAATGTGATAATGTTTTCTAGGGACAATCATGTAGAATACGATTCTTACGGAAACATTTAAAATTGGGCACAATTGGAAACAATTTAAAATTAAATTTAAATTTTAAAATTTAAATGTTAAACTCAATTTAAATTAATCAAATCATTAACCAAATGATTTTGATTTATAATCAAAGTGTGTAAATGAATAACTGTCGTTCTGACTATGTGTCCAAAATAAATAAACAATTGAATAAAGTTTGCATCCAATAGGCCTACATGCTGGCAGCACTGCGGAATTTCCACCAAAAGATAAATATGCGCATTGGGTACCAGCGAAAGAAAAGAAACATACCCACGGAGCAATTCTGAAGTTGGCACGAAGCGAAACATTTGCCGTTTCTGGGCCGGATAGTCGGTCGGATAGCAGGATTGTCTGACCCATCGAGGAAGTGTGAAAAGAAGGAGGAAAGGGCGTGTTCCTGGCTCTCATTCTCTCGCGACTGCGGTGATGGCAGCGGGCTCACACAACGGTTGCACTTTCACCACAGCTGTTTTTGGATGTGAATAGTTACACGCTGTACAACATGTTTTATACTACTTGATGCTCATTTTTAGTGCATCAATTGAGGTTTTATTTCATTTGTCGTAATCGTAATACACAAATAAAATTGATTACCCATAGACACACATACTTTTCACTGCTCTTTTTACTGCTCTTCTAAGTGACTGCTTGGATGCCATAAGGGATGCTCCTTGCCTTGAGAGAAAATAAAAAAGAGGTGCTTAATTTAGACGTCCTGGTAATAGCAACTTTTAGCAACACTTTCCTATTTAAGCACTTTGAATATAGCAACACACTATACAAACCTTGCAACTGTTAACATTTGAACAGACATTATAAATAAACGTTGCTTAATTGATTATATTTGTTTTCTTTCCATTTTAAACAGACATCCTAGGTTAATCTAGAATAATTCACACACGCACTTCTCCTCGAATCCGCCTTTTACAACTGCGAAATCTCAGAAGAGCGAGAAAGTACAAGAAGCAGTACAATGTACGAACGGGATGGGCATACTATCTTACCAATAGTCGCCCAGTATGTAAAGTCAGCCGGCGTGAAACTGTAAAAATTGTTCCTTGGGGAGTAAAGCTGTCAAATAATCGGATTGTTTTTCCGCCGTGTTTTGTTTTTTCTCGCGAACATTCGGACGATAATACGGCTTTCGTGATTGAAAGGGAAAGCAAAAATTACAAGTGCAAGGCGGAAAATCCATTTTTCATTTGTGATTCAATTCAGATTGTGTGGAATACACCGTGTAGGTAGATAATCGAAGCAGAGGTAAACATGACCGACCCTCGACCAGACGGGGTGGATCAGTGCGAACCGGGAGCATGCGAGGAAAGTTCACTGATAACGACTGATTCATTCGAAGAATTTTCCCATGAGATAAACAGTCTTCCGGCGGTTCAGGAAAATGTAAACCAGCAGCATTTGGGAGGCAACGCTGACGAATCGACCATTTCCGACGATAAGGTATGCGAGGATGATCGTGAAAGTTTGTCGAATGATGGCAATATAACGAGGGTGCAGGATGGTGTAAACACAGACCATCCGGTTGATGGTGCGATGAGTAAATCGAGTTCGTTTAGCAGTGCAAAAAGCAGAGAATTCGATGCTTCTACCACAAGTCTGGCTGAAACAACGGAACCAAGTAGCGGTGGAAATGTAATGCTAGGGACAGAGCAGGAAACGGGTGACTATCTACATGATACCGAGTTCCTGAATCGCAAGCGGCATGTTTTCATTTTAAGCACGGCTGGGAAACCAATCTACTCGATGCATGGCAATGAGGACAAATTGGCCACCTTGTTTGGGGTGATGCAGGCGCTAGTAAGCTTTATCCAAAGTGGCAACGACACGATCAAGTCGATTCATGCCGCCGGAGTGAAGTTTGTGTTTTTGGTCAAGTCACCTCTTATATTGGTTGCGGTTTCGAGAACATCGCATAGTGTGCAACAGATACAGTTACAACTGACGTAAGGTTACACGAAAGCGGTCACAATGTAAAGAATTACTTAATTTATAACTGTACTTTTTTTTCTACCTTCCAGTGACGTGTACAACCAAATTCTTTCCACGCTTACGCTTAGTCAAATGATCAAAACGTTCGAAAGGCGAAAAAACTTTGATCTTCGTCGCTTGCTAGCGGGCAGTGAACGGTTGATCGATCATCTGTTGGTTAGTGACAAGTGCGATCGGAAGCTGGTATCGAACAATCCGTTTAGCTTTATGACACACTCGGTGCGCATCTTGCCATTGCAACCGTCCGTGCGAGAAACGGTCGTTTCCGCCATACAGAGCAACTGTGGCAAGATTAAGAACCTGGTGTTTGCAGTATTAATTGCCAACAACAAGTTGATTGCGCTCGTGCGCATGAAGAAGTATTTCATCCATCCGGCCGATTTACGACTCATTTTTAATCTGATCGAATGTTCCGAGAGCTTCAAGTCGGCAGAAAGTTGGACACCACTGTGTTTGCCAAAGTTTGATTCGAGCGGGTTTCTGCATGCGCATGTATCATACCTTGCCGAAGACTGCCAAGCCTGTTTATTGCTACTATCGATCGAGCGGGATGTTTTCTATACACTGTCCGAAGCCAAACGAAAGATCACTGAGGTGAGTAGGGAATTTCTCTTATCGTTTTGTGCTTTGTTGTTAATAATATTCTGTTGGTGCATATTTCTCTCCATTCAGAAATTACGTCGAAGTAACTGTCTCGAAGCAATCAACGATGCGATCAATAACAAAGGAATTAAGTTGTTGAACATTGGCATTCCGGAGATACGCCACTTTCTGTACAAAAGCAAATCTAACGCCCAGCTGCTCTGCTCGGAACTTACGGTACCGTATTCCAGCGGCGAACAATTTAAGCGTCTGGAGGGGATGTACTTTCAGCTGCATCATCGCATACATAATTCCGGTCGGCCAGTAAAGCTGATCTACCAGATGAAGGAAAAGGAAGTGCTGCTTGCATGGGTAAGTATTTCCAACTTTGTCCAGCGTGATAGTTGTATTTTGAATACACAAGTTAAAGCGTTTTCTCTCTTGTATGGTTACCAGGTGACGCAAGCGTACGAATTGTTTGTAACGTTTGAACCGACGGTTGAGAAGAACGAAGTGATCAGTCTTGTAAATAAGCTGCTCAAGTGGATCAAGAAGGAGGAAAACAGTCTGTTTATCCTATCTGCCCCAACGTTCTAGGAGTCACTGTCTCTGTCGCCGCTGCTGCAGTTCTTTTCGTTCTCACAAGCAAGCTGGCCGGCAGAGATGGCGTCCTGCACGCAGGAGTAAAATGTTCCCTTCGTTATTTATATGCCTTGCTCTTATACCATTGTGTACGATTTCAAAGTGACTGTGGATGATGCTTGGTGTGCAATATTTTCTCTCCAGCGAGGAGAAGAAGAAAGTGCGCAACTGTAGGTGATATATTAAAGTATAATGTGAAAAGTGTAGAAAGAAAGGGAAAACATGCATAGTACGGGAAGGGTAGAATTCGAAATCATTAACAGAGCAATTAAATTGAAAACTATTTTGTATATATTTATTCATAAACTAAGCTAACATATGTATAACATCTTGGCAGCCGGCTTCGGTGCTGGACCGACGATGAGTGTTGGTACGTTAATAATCAATTTATGTTTATTGTGCCTACGATTGGTGACGTTGTTTAATTGTTCAACAAGTTAAGCTAAACTAAATCAGTCGGAGTAAAATAATTCCACCATCCCCCACAGAAGTCTGTCAATGACCGGAGAGGACTAATACCAAAATGCAAAAAAGACGAATCCAACTTAGAATAACGAAACGCAAGCGAAACGTAACGAAATACTCTGCAAGAGAAACCAAACGTTAGTATTTTCGACTGTTCTTTGTAAGGTCATAGAAGTGAAATATAAAAGACAAAACAATATGAAATAAAATGGATACTAATTATCGGACGATACGTGAATACCAGAGCTCCTGTCAAAGTTTGCTTGGAAAAAATAGAGGTTTTGAGTGATTGAATAGACCTCAATCTTTAGGAATCGAGGAACGATCAATGAAATTGGGACAAGGAATTCATCTTTACCCACCAAAGGATCCATACGATCACGGATCCAAAATAATGTATTATTCGCAGCGACTGATCGAACGGTTGATGGTAAAGGCGGCCGTCTACGACTTCGTCGTACAATGCGACCCCGAAAAAATGCGACCCCTGTGTGTTTGAAAAAAGGTCCTCAGGGAACTCGAAAGTACTTGGATTTATAAATAACCACTGATTGTTGGATCTTCATCTGCAACGATTAAGCAGCGTATTCCAGCGATATTGCTGTGTATAAAAGAGCCTGCATTAGCTACGATATTGCTGCGTAAATGTAGCGCTAATTCAGCGCTGTTGTAGCTCTAATGCAGCGTTAATGCAGCGTTTTTGTTTTTACGTTAATAGAGTGTTTTGCAGTGCTAATGAAGCGTATTGCATAGCTGAAAAAGTGTATTGCAACGCTATTGTAGCGCTAAAGCAGGTTAGCACTGCTGCTCTAATGCAACGTATTACAGCGTTAAACCAGTGTATTACAGCGCCATCTTAGGGCCTTGTTTTGCGTCTCCAATGACTTTGATTCGATTAGCTCTGATTACATGTTTCGCCTCTGATTACACGCCCTTATTTAATTTGACTATTGATCGCATGTACTGAGTCAAAAGACATCCTAGTCCCGATACGATCTATTTCCGAATTATGAGAAATGCTGTGTGCCAGGGTCCCTATGATCTTGAGCCAGTGTTATGCGTACAACCTGTTCAGCGTACAATATGGTGTTCTTCAACAGCGCAGAAGTTGGAACGAAGACAAAGCAGAGCCATAAGTCATATATGTCTACCATACAAACCAAGTGTCACAGCGCAGCGCCCGTGGAAAATCTTCTCAGAAGATCCACGATCACTGCGGTAGAATCCACGAGACGCGTACAGGGTTTCGTCAGTCTCTATGAAAGTTTCCACCTTGGGAAAAAACAAAAAAAAACAGAACTCTGTTTCGGATAATACACACCAAGCAAATAAATCAAATCTTCGTTGGAAATTAACTGTTTTTGCTTTCATACATTGATCATTTCTTATGGTCGGGAATTTGTCGCTTTATTTCGCTTTTGTTGTATGTTTTTTTTCTGTTTTGTCTTGATTTACTAGCACTATGTTTTCTTTTTTCGCAATACACATTTTGTTTTTATTATCAGTTTTGTCATGTTCTATTTTCTTCTACACACCTGCCCATACGGGTCTAGTGGCTCTTTTACGAGGTTCTTTCGTTTGCTGTAAATCGCTTTAAATATTGATGTTCATTACATTGCTGCCCTGCCCTATAATGGGGTGGGCTTGTTGTGTACGTGTGGGGATTTTTGTTTCGGGAAATGATTTGGGGGTTTTGTAGCGTTTCGGTAAAGACGGTGTACGACGCGTCTCAGAAATGCATTAAGGTGGGAGTACTGGTCGAAAGTAAACTGTAGATGATTAGCAGTCACTCGTATCATGCTTTCTTGGTGAAGTAATATGTTTAAAAAAGGGTAAACGTTATAATAATGCTCAAATTTTTTCCTTTCTACACTATTCTTATTCATCCAATATTTGTAAATTATTTATTTTGTCCTATAAGATACTCTAAATGGGAAACAAATGTTTAATATGTTCAAGCTGTTAAAAATCTATTGTAGAACTGAGCTGAAATATTAAAAGTTTGTCCATTTGAAATTTTATAACAAAACAGTGATCTGCACATGGTTGTAAAGTTAAAAAGAAATTCCACTAACCTGTAAACCTTCAACCAGCGATAATTGAGTATCTTTAAAACTGCAATGCAATACTATCGGAGGTGATACTGTAACCTGTCGCATATAAGTACACGTGGTAAACGGGAATTGTTTTTCGTTTTTGAGTGTTGACGTTATCTACTTATAAGGGGTAATTCCTCCTATTTGCCTTCGGTAAGAACTAGTAGATACAGTAAATTGTTAGGTGGATAGTTTCATTTCGTCATATTTGTGCTTCTTCAACATTGTAAGACGTCTTTTAGCATTCCATACACTATGCTGTTGTGTGGCATTTAGCTATATCTGTTTGTTACTTTGTTGAATCATTTTGTCTAATCGTCACCGCTTGCACTGCTGCCAACACATGCAAATGCTACGGCTTCGTTCAATTTACTAGCAAAAACTTGTCTGCAGTCCGTTTCCTCTTTTTAGACACAATGTTAAACATTTCATAATACTTCTTATAATGACAGTTATAGTAGCGTTAGGATTCCACTTAACGATAGTAAGATATATTCCGTGTGAGTAAACGAACTAATCGTATCTGTCCCGTTACGTATATAGTACCGCTATATACCTTTCCGTCTCTAATCGACTGTTGATCGATGGCCGCGCCCGGAACGTGTGTGTCGCCCATTTCAAACCGACCAGTCATGGCAGGACGAATTCGCTTCGGGCTTCCCATCACAACCGACCGCAAGGCGCATCAAAAGGTCATCTTTCGGAGTTGGCGTTTGGTTACACATTTCTTCGCATTGCCCCAAAACCAATCTCCCACCTGTTACGGGAGTAGAGACGGTTCGGGCGAAGAAATTCGAATCGTGAAACAAAAATCAAAATTGGCAAATGTTTTGGTAAATAAAAAACGCAACAAACGTTAGTCATTTTTTCTCTTCCTTTTCTAGAGAACGAAGCAATGATTATTTTTTACATCTGATCTGACAATATGCCCTAAATTGGTATGTAATGTAATGATCTTGCGTTCGTTTGTTGTTGGCCACTCGTCGGGGCGCTTGCTTCACCTTCGCTGACATCTTGCTTCACCTCGAACACTAGGAATTGGGCTGTCGTTAGTATTTAGCAAATTACTAGTGTAAATTTTTACTATACTGGCAGCCTTAAATGCTTTGGCGCATTTTACGTTGGATTTCTTCGCGCGCATTGTTTTGGTTCAGAGCGAGGCCCTTACCGACATTCAAAAGTGGCAATGTTGCGCGAAACGTGTTCGTGTAGTTGTAAGTTGTTGTTTTGGATTATCTATTTGATTAAGCTCATGATAAGGGATGCTGTAATACGGTATATTTGTTTTTTTTTTGATAATGATCATTAATATTTGCTTAACTTCTATTATGTTACAAATACGTCAACGGTTTTTTTGGGACTTGGCAGACGCGGGCCGGGCCACCTTGCACATGCATCCATCTAAGACATATTCAATAGAATGGCATTGTCTTGGTTTGTATTTTCTTTGCTCTACGTAATTCTACTTATGTACTTTGGTTTTTTTACTTCGTCTCCTCCTTTCACTTACACTCTAATTCATTCGCTTTGCGGTATCCATTGACCCCCTTTTTATGAGTAATGTTTCTTTATGTGTCATCTCAACCATCTAACATGACCCTGGGACCATCTCCTCCAACACGATTGATAGCCGAATGTAGGCAACAACCAACAACCTCAGCTTTGAACAATGCGGATCGCGTACATTTTCGCCGATATTTAAATTAGCCTTTCCTGCCTGGCGCATCTGTAACTCGTGTCCCATGGCCACGGTATCAGATGATCCATTAAAATTGTTTAGTGTGTAGTTTGTATATATGTTTCGGGCCTGCTTTTTTATATATACATACTTTGCTGTACGGTTTCGTTTTTTTGGTGTGGAAGGAGGGGGAATGGTGGGTTTTAAAGGGTTTTTTAAAACTATTGCTAGCTGTGTTGGGGAAAATAGTCCAACTCAATTGTAACGAGCTGATAATAATTGTGTGATAATCTCCATGGGTTTCCTTTTATTATTTGCTCTGTTCACACATGCTTGTACTTGTTCCCAGTTGATATTGTGCGCACAAAGCTGGTACGCATTTGCGTACCAGTAGTTTGAAGGTAATTATTGGGAAAACGAATGGAAATTATATCATTTTGTGCTTCGTAATTCGTTTCACTGTAGATTTTAAAAATCTGATTTTTGGATACACAGCTTTCGACGAAATGCATAATAGGAAAATAATGTTCTTCGTAATGGTTGGAGTGGACTAGGCTTAGTGCGGTTTGCACCACCAATTATGCAACCTATGCAAGAGCATCCAAATACGATTAACTTAAGGAATAACATAAAATAAGCACCTTTATAATGTCAAAAACAAGAGCCCGAATATTCTGAATCCGTTTTCGGGTTTGTCGATTGTTTAATGTGTTTTTTTCTTTTGACGCTCTCAGCAACGCTAAAAGTAACATTGTGTAATATCGAGTTTGATAAAAGGAAACCATTCCAGTTGCTGTTTGCTACAATCAGCATCGTACTTTGGCACGTCCTGTCTAACCGGCCAGCTACCAAGTCAGCAAAGAGCACCGCAATGAGTACGGGAACATATGCGCGCGGAAACTGCCTACGATTTTGAATTTGAAGCTGAGATTCACTATCCGCTCGTTAAAGGATACACCCGCAAACGACAACTGGCACTGCATCCGACCATTTTCCGATATTTGCGACAGAGTGCAGCAAGCAATAGTGAAAGCCGTTGGGTTATAATGGCGAGAAGAAGCAGATAAGCGGGTGTGCTTTACCGTTCGTTGGGTCGGTTATAGCCGGTCGATTATTCAAAAATTGTACTCCTTGTAGCGCGAACGGCCGCCCGACTGTTGCGGTTGCGCCCCAGTCGACGATGGCTATTTGGAGATGGAAATGCCGGAAATCTCGCCAGTTCCGGTACCGGTGTCGGTCGGGCCCTCGACACTGCACACGCTATCCTCGGGCGTACGGGACGGTTCGGCCTCGGTCACCTCCACCTCGCTCACCGCTGGACGATTGTTGCGGTGCTTAGCGCTCAGTGCCTGTGGAATATTGGAGTTTTGTGGAGAACCGGTATCGTAGGGTGGATGGGTTTTGAAAGGTGAGAAGAAAGAAAAACCAGACAGTTGTGAAGCTCGAGCCTTTTGCAAAATTAGCTTTTTGAAATTGTCTTTCGACCTAGCGGATCGTAAACGGAAGCACCTGAAACGTTGCCATTATAACATGAAGTTATTTTGCTCCGTTCATTACTGTTGGAACGTTTTTAATTGTTGTTAAGCGTGCTAAAGCATGTGTTTAAATTTTCAAACGTACTCCTACCAATTATTAAAAGCAAGAAAATAGCTAATCTATGAATCAATGAAGCGATTAGTGTTTACAAATATGAATTTTGTAATTTGAAAATTAGTCAGGAAAACCTGGTGACCAGGGGATTTTTTAAAGAAGTTCACTACCGTAATTCATTCTAAATGATGAACATACACCAATGTATGACATCGTCATGAAATAGAATATGATTTTTCTTCAGAATATTGCGTAAAGGGCTACAATAGCCTGAAACCAATAATGAATGTATTGAGTATAAATGTAAGGTAATTTACAATAATTTTTCATTGTAGCGTACGCTA
The DNA here is from genome assembly GCF_943734725.1 of Anopheles marshallii. Taxonomy (NCBI): domain Eukaryota; kingdom Metazoa; phylum Arthropoda; class Insecta; order Diptera; family Culicidae; genus Anopheles; species Anopheles marshallii. Next base: position 36,057,873 of record NC_071327.1, read on the forward strand.
TAACTCACACAAGCTGTAAATTGTTTATTACGCCCCGGTATTACGTTTCGAAGTTAATGAAATTGTAAAGAAATAGATAAAAATAGTATTGCCATGGTTCATGTTAAATGCAAATCAATGTTTTTCAATATTTACAATTTTTGTTGAACCATTATTGAGTTAATATAAAAAAAACAAACGGGTTTTTGGCGGTTACGTAATAAGGACGCTTGGGAAAAATGAGTTATTCCTAACAATATTTTTTCTTTAGCAGCACAACAACCTCAAGAGGTCGTTCCTGACATTTCTGGCTTCCTGTGATTTTATTTACCCTAAGCTGGATAACCAGTCCTGCGTAAGGAAGGTTGGTCCGGATGGGATTTTCGACCAGTCCGGTCATGTGAAGAGCGACACCACTACTAACACACCACCCCATAAAACCCATAACTACCTCATAACTTTTATTTCACTCAAACAAACAACAAAAAAACGGTTTCAATGAAACAAATGTTGATGCTTTCCATCTCTTGAGGCGGAAAATTAATTGGTATGAAATTATTGATTGTAACGAGCTTGGAAAGATAGATAGCCCTTTGTCAAGATCTTCTCGTCTCTTGACTGATGGCTTGATGGTGAAAACCTTCTAACTCACTGACAATGGACGAAGAAAACAAAGTAAAACAAAAGAAAAAAAAATAATCGCATGAATTACTCAATCAATTTCTTGCACCCTTTTTGTCTTTCAATAAAAAACCCCGCCTCATTTACAGCAGTGGCGTTGTATCACCTACATTATCCTTGTTCCGTCTCCGACTAGCTGTTCGTTCGTGTTACAGCAGTAACAGCAAAAAAAAAACTATATAAATAATTGAGGTCAACAATGGAATGCCTATAAATTTTTGTACAACGCATAGCAAACACGCTGGCTGGTTGGAGCAACCATCCATCGATCTTGAGCTCAATCGGAGACCCAGGATGATAAAGTGATGTTTTCAACTTCAACCAAACCTAACCTCGCTTCCGTGCGGAACGTGCTCGAGCATCGATGAAAAATAGCACTTTTCCGAAGCTCTGCAAAGGTTAATGACGTTCGGGTGGCAAAGTACGGGTGGCCCCACCCCCGGATAGTGTGCTCGAGTGTTGGTTTCGTTTGACAGTTACGCACTACTAATTGTCAATTGCGAGCACGATCGAGTCGTTTCAAGTATCGAGGGGTTTTTTTTTTGGGGGGGTCCACTAGCCTAGTAAGGGGGACAGAATTCCATTCTTACAGTGGATGTCCATGTGACGCTGCCTCCGGGAGTAGTACTTGAATGCGATTTCTTCCCCTCAATCGGGTTTTCCCGATTGTTCAGGTGGAAAAATGAGTCAAACAGCAAGACACGTACAAACTGGTAACCTGAAACCTGCCTCGAGTGGGTGACGATTTACAGCATAAGGCTGTCAATATTAATTCCGCCGGTGCACAGGGTTCGGGTGGTTGCGAATGAATGGAATGTGAAATATTTCCCATTCGCTGGTACCGGCATACCCCAGTATAGATATCCGAATGTCAAAGTCAGGTATTGAATGGAAGTAAATTAAAGTGAAAGAAGAACCAGTAAACGAATGCTCAAGATGGCTTACTCAAGGGTGTCCCGGCGTTATACTATGCTTGTCAACAATGATTTGAGAGATTGAGAGTGATGTTTGGTAGCTCTGATGGGTCAAAGCGCTGCTTCATCGAGTGTAGATGATACAAAACATGGTAAAATAAATTCATCATATTACTTCACTACAGTACCTTGGTAGGTACCTTGTCGGGACAAGGCACGATCGGCAATTTCCATCAGTTGAACGATGTTTTTTTTTAAGGTAATCACTTTGACCCACGCTATATTCCCCCTTTTCTCCCTCCGACAAACTTTTTGGCTTAACGAAAATGGAAGAAAAACATACGATCGCAGCTTACAGTTCACATCTACATCAATTTTAGGGGGCGGATTTACGGTGTTACAGATACTGTACGGAAAATAGTGCAAATAGAGCATGCCGCTTTACGCACACCAAAACACAGGATCGGTTGGATAACCCATCCGAGAGCATGGAATTGAAATGTAAAAAAATGAAAGTAGCACACAAAATTCACATGAATTTTCTAATCTATATGCAAAGCAAGATTAGATTCCGCCTTTCCGTGGGTATACATTGGGTTAGTCATTTGACCTCCAAGCAATACCGTATTTGTGCCGTTTGTTATGTGTCTGCAGGAGAGTTGCCAACTGTGTGAACAAGTAGGAAATGAGGAGAACCTTCCTGCGTAGACTTAAACGTCTGCCATCAAGAGTCAAGATGAAAAGATGAATCCCACCAGGAATTGCTATTGTTTTAGACCATGTTTGAATTTTCCCCGACTTTCTCGAATTTTCACCCAACTCAAAAACGATTCACCTAGAACATGGATGATCTTTGAGCCACGAGCAAGGAAAAACTTAAAACGAAACGTATATTTGATGTATTAAAATGGAATTAAAAATTACCTTTTCTCGGCTTCCTTTTTTCTGAAGTTGGGGTGAGGGATTGTTTTGAGATTTAGTTCATGATTTAGATTCATCCGTGTGATGGTTTTTTTTGGTTTTTGGTTGTACGCACAATTAGCAGTGTGGCGTTAGGATGTTTACCGTTAATCCATTTATTTTCCGCATTTGAAATGGATACGAGGTATGATTATAATCAGGTTTATTGTTGGGGAAGAGAGAAGAGGGGGTTTGCGTAAGGATGGAGGAGGAGGGGGGGGGGGGGGGGGTTAATGTGGAAGCAACATAGGAATAAAGGCATGACCAGGGATAGGATTAGTTAGGTGTTAAAGAGCAGGAAAAGTATGATAAAAAAAGTTAAGGGTTTTGATACAGGTTGTTGAACAAATGGTAGGGAGAAACACAGTTTATGATTCATGTTACGTCGAGTATTTAAGGGATTCATTTTTGATGGAACAAATTTACACAACACAACGGGAACGTTTAAGAAGAGAAAGTAGATGAAAAAAGAGAGTGAGAAAGAGAGAAAAAGAGATACAAAAAACAACCGGTTATATGAGCTTAATGTTTTTTAGTTCGGTTAGTTGAAAATACAGGAGAATACAGTTTACAAACGCTACTTAATTATGGTAAGAAATGTCAGAATGAATCGAAAATTACTGAAAACATCTGTTTTGGTGCAAAGTATTGTCAGAGGCTTAATCAGTAATTCTTTCGATCAATTCATCTACACGACAGAAACTATCCAAATACTGCTCAACACAACGCCAAAGAGAGCAAAGAAACTGTAACTAATTTGAAAAACAACCATCTCTTCGCGTTAGGGCAAACTGAACCATACTTATGAAGATTGGAATGCAACGAAAACCAAAACCTATTATTGTCAAATCTACCATCCAAACGAATGGATGAACGAACAAATGGAAACAGAGAGCAGTACAATGGAGGATCCGGTGCAGCGTGTGAACCAACTGAAATTGAGTATCATCAATGATGATCCTCATCCAACTACGGGCGGATGGTTCTGAGATACATTGACAACATTGTGGAAGTAAACGGATTTGGGCGCTTGTTGGGTTTAACATTGGGCACATTGGAACGTGATATTTACATCTGCATGAAAGAGCTGTAAAATGGCAAACTGAGAGCGAGGGAAAGCGAATCAATCACCAACTACACCGATGGGATGGATTTGAAATGGATTAACGAAAAAAAGGCTTATACTGAGCTCGTTGCTCAATATTGAGAATTAAACACAACAGAATACAGTGTCGAACGAAACAGGGGGTTGGAAATGGTTTTTTTTTTGTATTTGCGGGGGGAAAACAATGTAACATTCGCATGAAAATATGAAAACCTTATTTGCTTTGTGTTTTGTGCTTTTGTTTTATCCAAATAAGCCAGAAACTGGAAAACGAAGTGTTGTGTCTAGTTTTGTTGTGAATTTTGCATTTGCATTAAGATTTTTTGCACCTCATATGCGTCGGGCAGTTAAAATTGGTTAGTACACACGTAAATAAACTGAAACGAACTGATTTTTGTCTTCAAAATTTATATAAATATGATTTAATAGCATACCAACTCAAGAGTTTCTAGAGATGGTTTATAATAAATGTCTAATGTTTAATAGAATGTAAAGTTTAATAGATGTACTGTGATACCTCGAGATACGAATTGATGAGTGAGCGATATTTTGCTTCGATATTCGAATATAATCTGAGATGCGGGCAATCGAACGCTACAAAGACACTCTGGCCTAGCGTAATATTGAAATATCGCTTTTGTTCGTTAGATATGTTTTGTGATTTCTTGCTATTACTGCCAACTCAGATTATAGAGCTTGGTTTTTGTGTTGGTTTTCTTCATTTTGCGTTTAGGAGAAGGCATACAAGAATCTCTCCATACGAGAGTTGCAAAAGGCCCCACTTAAAATCGTGATGTGTCTAAGAATTATTGATCAGCCTGGGTGTTACGAGAACCCCCGCATAGAAGTTGCTGTGGACTAAGTTTTTGTAGGTGAAGGGATCTTTGAAAGATTATAATCGCGAGTATCAGTAGTAGTAGCGTTTGTTACAAACAAAATTTAAAGTTTAACTATTTTATCACGTAAAATATGTATTTATTATTACGTTGTTACGTATATTTTTCATAAACATATTTTTTTTTTATCTTCAAAAACATTTAGCATAAAGAACTGAGATGATGTTTGGAGTGTCGGAAAGGATTATTGAAATTGCAAATGATTTCAAGCTTGTTTGCTTTGAGATTAAAAACAAGGTTACGAAACGAATTAAACTCGTATCACGAAGTAGCACTGTAATTAATGGCAATCAATGAACGATTCATAAAGCTGTACTAACGACCAGGCGCCTCCACTGCTTTGCCTCCAACGATTCGGAAGCATATGTCAGAACTTGACTAGCTCTAGCTCGTGTTAATTGCATTATTTTAAATGAAAATGAAACAAACAAAACAAAAGCTATTGCTCATATCAAATCGATAAAATACAAATAATAAACATACCCCGTGTCAGTGGTAACTGTTCTGCTCTAATAAAAAGCGTTTCCAAAATTCGTTACTTCCTACAAAGCAAACCCCAAGTGGTGAGGGAGATAAAGGACACAACAAAAAATCTTTTCCCTAGTTCCCCTTCAACTAGTTCGTAGCTGTGATTATACAGCTACGGCTTACCTGGAGTGAGAACCTCCGATGGGCCACCTTTCTTCCTCCCCTTCGCTTGCTTATGTGAGGATTGTCTTGACGAAGGGTTTTATTTTTTAAATATTCTAGTTGTGTGTACAGTCTGTGTATGAGACCAGACGGAGAAAGAGAAAGAGAGAGGGAGAGAGAAAGAGAGAGAGTTGAAGAAAGAACATAGAAAGGGAAAAAGTAAAGCTACCGTTAGAAGATGGAAAGAAATTTAAAGTGCGATTCGTCGATCGCTCGATGGTGCTCTTACGCCCACACCGGTTCTTACCTTTTCAGCTCGGCTCTGATATCCTCGGGACTCATCTCCGATATTGTGACGTCGCCAACCTCCGGGTCACCCATGCAGATGCCGGCGTACGTGCCGAGTGCCCCGCCATGGTGTGTACTCTCATGTGCACCCTTGAAAGCATCCACAGGTAAGCGGAATGATACGTCATGGGCAAGGGAACGAACCTGCAAGCTATGACGATGCAACAACACACACGGAACATCCAAAAAAACACACACACGCACACACATAGACGTACGCAACAGGAGGAATGGTAACATCCTCCTGGCGTACGGTAATAATGAAACCGAGAGCCGGACTAGAACATAACCAGAACCAAGAAAGCTACTCGGAAACAAACAAAGGAACACAACGAACAACACCAAATACCCAACAGGATATAGAACCAGGTAAAGAGTATATGTGATTCAGAGAGATAGGAAAGAGAGAAAGAGATAGAGAAGGAAGGAAGGATGCCTAATCCAAAGGAAAACACGATAGGAAATACAGCGATGCAATGTGTACGTTGCTACACGAACCGGAAACAGATGACAACAGAGTATAAACAGAGCAATGGTTAGACAGAGAATCGACAAACAAATGCGATAAATGGGTTCGCCAATTCTCTACCAGGGAGCCACATACACACATACAAGCAGAAGAGTGCACGTGCAATTTGCAACCAGACTGTTTAGATTTGGCTATTGAGTTTCTAGCCCAAAAAACGATTGGTTCGCTAATAGTTATGGTTTCCCATTTCAATGTCTACATTGCCTTTCGGGGGTTCGAATCAACTTAATTTAGCTCGCCAACTATGGTGGTATTAGTACGAAATGGTAGGAACACACACATCGAAAGTACACGAAACAGCAAACATACAATGACTTATGCGAACGCCATAAAATGGATTCCTCTACGTTGTTCTAATATCGGAGACGTTTTGTAAGGTTTCAGCATACACACGTGGTTGCATTATTGACAGGTCGATAGATATTGATTAAAATATATGAAGAGGCAAATATGTAAAAAGGGGCTAGATAGAAAAAGACAGAGGAGAGGCTAAAGACCATTCTCGTACAAATTGATAGGATTTAGAAATGGATGTGTTGTTAGTGTAAGTGTTTGTTTGTGTCAATGTGTTAAATAATCGTCAATAAACGGGGTGAGATTGGTAGGACGAGATACTTTTGGCATTACTGTCGGCGATCCGCTTAGAATGACTGTCGGCGGTTACATGAAGCGAGATTTTATTATACGAATGATTTGAATTCTAACCATATGTACGAACGATGCAATAATACATTTGCTTTAGTGACGTTTTTTAATCACAACTCAGGAGCTCGCAAAAAGGTTTCGGATTGAGATTCCAGCTTCTCAAGCTTCATAAAAACGGAACCAAAAAAAAACATAGTTTGGTTCGAATATGCTGGATGGTTGTATATTTCCCTTAATAAGAGCTCTGATTCAAGATCAAGATGATTAATAAAAGTTGATTCATCACCAAATGTCTAAAAGATCTTATGGAAGTATCTTTAAATCAAACCTAAGTAACGGACCATTAAAAAAAGGTTTTCATATTTTGCGAGATTATTACCATGTTGCAGAATATGTTTTATTTAACCTTAGTTGTTGCTGTAAACAGCATGAAGACTTTTTTATGATTCGCACTATGCAACAGTCGTGTGGCAAATGGCTTTCATCCGAATTATCACCCGTGTGTAAACACTTTCTTCATCTTGATGTATTTCTCACTACTTGACACCTTCCAACAGTCTTCCGCTCGCACTGTTGGCGTAACTAGCGTGCTGCAGCCGTGTGACATGGGAAGTAATAAAATTTTCTTACCCAGGCACGTCACACCTTAGATGTACACTTTGAAACTCTTTCATTATCCAAAAGAGATCCACAACCGATGAGGGTGAAAAGTGCTTGGGAGGCGAGAAAGGTTGAAGGTTTAACGAGATCCCTCAATATGCGTCAAAATTGGCGCCAGGTAACACTTGGCGAAACAAATTTAGCACAGATGCACACCCACCCGAACAGACGGGAAGAAGTTACAGTGCCTGCATATTGTTCATGTTTTACATATTTTTTCACATTTTTTCACCCCGTGCAACAAGCTTTCGTGTCCGTGCAATGGGTGTTACGTGACAAACTTCTCGGTAGCGCCCATTTAGAGAAGCAGCAGCATCAGTGCAAAGTTTATTGTCATGAAAATTTGATTAGGATTCGTAGGAAAACTTTTTTTTCTCCCCATTCCACCATCCAAAAAACTGGCTCATGGGTTTTCCGATTCTACCGTTTGAGTTCAGTTACTTCCTTTTCTGAAATGAAATCTTGCACGGAATCCGGTGCTGTTTGCTGCCCCTCGAACAGTGTTCCACCGTTAGCCTGCAGCTGTCCGTTTTGCTGTGGCGCACGGTACATTCTCATCCCTTTAGCGGGTCGGTAAAAGCGCAACGATGAGAGATGTCCTTTCGATTGAATTTTCCTCTCATGATTTATGTAATTTAATAAGCCCGGAGATACTTTGGCAAGGGTTTTCCTGTTTAACTTCAGTTACACTCACACATACACACACTAACACACATATATGAGACGCATTCGGACGATCGCGGACCGGAAACAAACCGGTACCAAAACGATGCTCGCTCGAACTGGCGGAAAATCGCACAGCAAACGAGGTTGTGCGTGTGTTCGTGGGTGAAATGTGTTTTCGGAAGTTTTCGACGACATGGATGGTGTTCTGGGACTCCGAATTCGGGTTTCCAGTTGCGACAAAACTTTCAAAGTCTGCTCGAACAAGATCGGAGCTGGAATTGTAAATGGCAAAATCCGGAAGGACGCCGGGAAGAAGGGAATGTGTAACGTGTTAAATTACACATTTATCCTGGATTATCGTCCCCTAGAGGCGATGGGTCGCGGGCGATGAAGCAAGCGGATAATAAAGATCCAATTTTGCTCGTACGATCTCGTGTTCCCGGGAAGGAAAGCGAACGAGCCCGTGCAGTGCATCAGGCATGCTTCAAACTAAGCGTGCTTCCGTTGGCAGTGTGCACCGAGGCGTAAGACAGTAACACTCCCAGATTGGAGTGGTTGGCTTGTAGAATGTAATTTCGTAATTTGGAGACTTTGAAAGATCCGGACCATGCTGTCACTTCGTTCCTTGTTGGTCCATCCCTGCTGAGAACTGTAATGTTACTTCGTAGATGGCCAAGCAGTGTATTTGTTGTTGGAGCGACATAAGCAAAACTTCCGTTTCCGGTTGAGGTGGGACTGTACGGGGTATGGTTATGTTGCTTCAAAGAAGAAGTTCGGTCTCGTGAGAGTTCGTCCAAGAAATGGGGTTGTAAATGTTATCGTTGTAAATTTTTTTACATCCTCTCACACCTTTATGGGATAAAACAAATGCAAGTGTGCAGCAGTTGGAACCGTTTTAATTTTCCTACTGATTCCAAACAATTTCATCAGCAGCATGTCAAGCTACCTAGGGAGGTTTTGGGCAGATAGTACGAAGCATTAGGTAAAAATCGATTGGCTTTTTTTACACGGAAACAGACAAAGTTTGTTGAACGCTCTACCAAGTGGATACACCCGAGACTTTGTTTTTTGTTTTGTGACCTTGAGAGTTATGTTCCTGTGCTGCAGTTTGTAACTGTTTTCGCATCAAAATGCGGAGGAATTTTAAGTTTGAACCATCTTGAATGACAGAATAAACAACACAATTTATTGTTGAAGTAGGCTAATATGTCGATTTTGCTTCAGTTAGACATAGTTCCAAATAACACCAAGACACCTAGCAAATGTAAGGTTATTTTTGCTTGTGGAAAATTGTTGAGGTCTGGTATTGGGCTTTGTGATTATAAAAAATAGTTATATTTTTACATGTTACCTCCGCATGTAATAAAAAAAACTGCTTGATTAATATTCAGCTTGAAGTTATCCAACAACTAGTTATTCGGAGCCAAAATGGCTTCACGATCCTTCCCTGTTGCAGGAATCCTCTAAACCACTTACGGTCGAGTGCCGGCATCAGCCAAACCATTATCACGTCCCTTTTGGTAGACGCATCAACGTCATTACTTCAAGTCAATTTGGATATACCACGCCTCCTCTGTACATGAAGTTGACCTACAGTTTTACCGTTTGGGTCGTTCGGTGTCATTCGGAGTCTAATTTTGGCGAGTCTCATTCGCTGCACTATTGTAGCGGCTTCTCCATTATTCTTTCTCAAATCTTCCACCAGCACGTGGCTAAGAATCGTACCTAAGAAAGAATAAGAGATTTCATCAGATTTCAAATTCCCCAAGGTCTTAGAGGCAAATTTGACTACTGGATCTTTATAGTTTGGATATATAGTTTGTAGACGTAGTTTGTATAGTCCCACCTGCGCGACAGACGTTTTGAGTAGATAGGATAACTCAGACTGGTGAAAGTTAGCAATCAGCACCTTGTCGCGTATCTCAACATCAACGCTGTCGGTCTGATCTTTCATCCAAGATAGAACCACACCATTTTGCGGTTAGCTAGACAAAAGATTACAACAGTACGGTGTTTTATCGCATACCGTATTTGGCGTGTATAACAACCCTCTTTTCGTTTAAAAATGGAATAAGTCCAATTCAAAGGGTTGTTATATGCGTGTAGTACTTTTTCCTTCTTCGAGGACATCAGGGTGTTCGCGGTCCGGTCGTGTATTGGTAAAGCCGCCAGTCTTCACACGATAGGACCGATACAAAATCACATTGCCGCCAAATCCTTTCGCCCGTAACTAGGATCCGGTTTCGTGGTAAAATAAGTCGATATGGTCTGGCCGTTTCAACGAAAGAAATTAAGGGTAATACTTAATAGTAACGATATTAGACAACACACAGCTATTGTTCTAAAGATACCCATGTAGTAAGAAAGATATAATATAAGGAACTTGTATGAATTATCTCTTTAGTAGATTCAAATTGCATTGCCTTTTGCAGGCTCACTTCTTTACGAAGTTGAAAGTTGATATGGCATTAAACTATCATTTCTAATTAAACACCTGTTGGGCCTTTATGCAGCCGGACAGAAATGATTCCATATTTGTTGATTGCGAATGCATTTCGATCAACTATAAATTATGTCGTACTTAGTCGTGGAGTTTGTAGATGGTATAGGAAGAACATCAAACAGTTGATTCAAATTAATAACCCACGGTTATGTAGATCGCGGCTATAGTACAATCTTCTGATGAGTTCCAATGTTATTTAGTTTCCTATATACTCCAAAATTTCTCCGTTATTAATATATTTATAACTTTAGGGATAAATAGATAGATCCGAGCAGTAATGCTACAGTTAAAAGACTACCGAAGATGCATATGATACGCTTAATATGAAAGAAAAATAGTGAATCATACTAACTCATCACATGTTGTTCAAACAGAGGTTAGCTGTTATCAGAAATCAAACTGAATATTTTGCCCGTTAAAGCGATGTGAACGGTAAGATGTAAGATGGTGATGTTAATTAAAACCAAACACCTTTAACCTGAATCTGAATCCAAGTCGCGGATCAACTCTTGATCTTACCGATGGCACGAGACAGACTAGCGTGTGTGTTTACATATACCAGCTGCAGTGTGTCATCCGGTCGTTAGAACGAAGACCGCGCGGGTTGCGTTTAGATTGTTTCAGTCGAATAAACACGCAATCAATTTTGCTCAATTGCGCTATGCTGTGCGGGAAGCTGCTCGCGGACACACTTTGGAAGGGGCTGTTTGTCAACATTAGCGCTGCTCGCATCGATGGCGGTACTTTGCTGGAGTATGTTTAGTAATTGGCAAACAAAATGTAGCAGTAGGAGATGGCAGAAACAAAAAAAGTGAAATAAATGCACACAACCAGCTTTACGATTGTTCACGTTTGCCCGCGTGCCATCGTTCCATGGCGTAATGAGACGGTGAAGCACAGCTTTAAGATTCGATTGAAGCCATAACGGTGGTAAGAGCCGGGTGCTGCTGTTGTTCGCAGGTTACATCGGCACGATCCATTTTCTGGGCGTAAGTTTATTTTCCACCCGACCCACGCTATCTTGATAACGATGAATCAAAAACAACATCCTGCCTTTGACATCGTTTCAGTAAACAACCGACCGGTGATGCCGCCTGTCGTTGGCGCCATCTTTCTTCGGCTCAAAAAACGGATGGTGTCTGTACCATTGGGCGTGGGGTGTAAAGTACGGGAAGATTTTGTAAATAAGTGGTTCAATTTGTTTTTCATTCAAACCACCCGGGTGTCCTACCGCGTCCCGTTTGGTTGACAGGCCCCCATCGGTCGGTCCAAAGAATGGTTGACAGATGGCAAAAGGAAGCGTGTGATGATGACGAGATAAGAAAGCAGTCCGCTGGCTTAATCTCTCTCCCCTCCCATTTACAGATGGTGCCCCGTAGGAACCAGTTCACCGGTGGAGTAGAGCACACCAACAAAAAAAAAAAACAAATAAGGTTCGGTTTTGAAATACGGCAGGTTTTTGTCTGTGAAGTAAGTGGCACATTTTGTAAGAAAATCAGGTGGTAAAACGGTGGTAAAGTGGGCACTTTATGTGAAAGAAGTTTATAAAAAGTGTCAGCAAAACGGGAGTAAAAATTGCTAAATCATTGCGCGTGTAATGAAAGCGAAAAAGATCACCCGAGAACCATATAAAGCACAGTTGCGAAAGAAATGTTAAGGAAAGAAACGTACAGTACAGCAAAAGGTACAGCAGAATTAACGGCCGGCATCTTATCTTTTCTAAAGCTGAAAAGCATTATGCCCCTAGGGGGACTTAGGTCTGGGGCTGTTATTATGATTCTCTCTTACTTTCAGAATGAAAGTATATTTCGATGGCATAATGCTTTGCTCGGTGGGAAGTAAGACTGGAGGTAAAGTTCGTTTCATTATGGCAACGATTTTACTGGGCTAATATCGAAATAATTAGGTATCCTTGGTGGTGCGTGAAGCACGCTGATTTTGTCGAAAGGAAAGATGAGTCCTATATTATTCCTGCAGCAAACAAACTGAGAAAATGAGGGACTGCAACCACTTTTGGTAACAGAAGATGAACGTATGTATGATGGTTTTGGGATAAAACAGGACCGCATTAAGGAAAGTGGATTGAAGGTTATTATCACTGTTTTGCAACAGTCACCAAAACCACGAGTTACAAAACCCTTAATGATATAAGACGTTGGACGTATAGAGAAAAGAAAGAAAAGCTGTTTGTAATAACATTGTGACAGTGTGTAACTAAGGTTGTGTAACGTTTGCATAGTATCTTGAGCATGTGTGACACATTTACAGAAACAATGCTACAGGCGCACATAGGCCGCACATTGATGCACGAATGGGGCGACACGGAAATAATGCACGGTAAGGTGGTACGCAAAAGGTAGGACGAACATATTGAACAACACATTGGCTAACGTATAATACACGGAGCGTGCTAGCGCAGATTTGTTCCCTTGACTAGTTAATTATGCGGTGTATTTTTTTTGCTGATAGCATAAGTCAGGTAGCATAAGATAGATATGATAAGTGGATATGAGGGGATATGTGGATGTTGTTTTTTTACATTCTTTATACGAATTGAAAATAATGATCTTGAATTAGAAGGCCGGTATCTAACGGTGCACCATGGTGGGTAGCCATTTTTGTGGGGGTCATTTTTCGAGTCTTTCGATTTTGGAGGATATTAGAGTAGTTCCGAATTTGAACGTGTGTTCCAATTTGAAAATGTACGTTACAAAATGTTTACATGATTTTGTAATTATTTTTAACAAGATTTCTGTTTCGGTAACGTACAGAAAGAGAACCATTTTGTCTGGTTTGTTTCGGTAGTAAATGGAAAAATTTCCTTCCAAGTGGATTGCGGACTGGAACGGAAGTAGTGGAAAGGGAGTGTGTAGGATTGGATGCACGAATCGTGCGAAATTTGGATAAGGGACAAGGAGTTGGCCCGCTGACATTTACCTGTTTGTGTTGGTACCATAGCTTAGGGAGAAATATCAAGCCCAACGTCACGGTGTTGGTCAGTTGCGAGCGCACGAACAGGGCTAAGAACAGTGTAGACGGATTGAATTCCTCCAAATACCAGAAGCGCAGTATGTAGAATGTGGACGAGACGAGAAACTCGATCAATATGGATGCTACTAAGAATTGTCGCTCCTGCCATTGTGATTAGATAAGAAACAATGGAAATATTAGTACCACACCTACCACTTTTGTACTAGGATAAGAGCAAGGAAGATGACTTTTGCTTTATTAAACAATAATAATGATAATCTTACAGATACATTGTGTTCATGCATTTTTTTGTTTCTCCTGGCATGGAGACAATAACTTACCCGAAATTGTGTATTGGCATTACGGCTAGCGATGGCCAACTGTAGCCCGAAGCCCAGTATCAACAGTTCGCCGGCCTCGGTGACGTAATCCCAGCGAAGTGGGCGGCACATGTTGGATGCAACCTGCTCCGCGTCCATCGACTGCGGTTGGTCCATCTGCCAAACCAGCTCACTGTACTGAAGAAAGTCGAGACTGGTCGCGGTAAAGGCGGCCAGATAGCATAGCACCGCGACGATCATGGCGCACAAGTAGCGCAACAGATCGAGATCTCTCACAACCCATCGATGAGCTTTTCTGGTGCGGAACTCCACCAGGTGACGGTACAGTTTGAGCACGATCGCACCGTAGCAAATGATGAAGCCCAGCTCACGGCACCACGGTTCTAGCAAGCACCGCAATGTCGATGCCTGCAGAAAGTGTAGAGCAACCTGTGCAGAGGATAGATAGAGGAGAGCAGAACAATAATGTAATTTTTTTAATATTATACTGACTAAGACAAAAAATAATGCACCGGATGTAGTTGCAGAGGATTCATGCGTATCAATATTGTATGCTCGTTCTGATATTAGGAATGGAGAATGTATTGTCCGGTTATGCTTTACAGCTAATTAGAGTAGAAATAAAATCGAGCGATAGCGCTAACAGATTTGCGTGAAGTTTTGTCAAATGTTATTCAATATGGCGAAAAAAACTTGTTTAAAGTTTATAGAAATGTGGGGCCTATCGAAGAGGTGGTTTTTATTGCTTAAAACTGACAAATTTAATTTGAGAGACGAAGATCGAACCGAAGCTACATCAAAGATTAAGGATGTAGACCAAGAGGCATGAAGATCATAGCTCAATGAAAATTTCTCAGAAACGCAAGATTCTTTCATAAAACCTATAAAACTGTTAGCCATTTTTTTAGCCATTTTCCATCGTATAAAAGCAACGAAAATGTAAAAAATGGCATTTTGGAGACGTGTGCTTTGAATCAAAACATTTCCTCTTTGGTATGAATATTTCGACCATGCCTCATTGTTCATCGTTCATGGTCATCAACCGTAAGCCGGATATTCATGGTGATAAGTTCATGCTGTGTGGGACCAGAAGAGTGAGGTGTATTATGAACTGTTAAAACTTAACGTAAAATATGGGTTGAAGCTTGGACCATTACTTTCGATCGATACAGCATGGACTGGGTACAGAATCACTTTGCAAATTACGGTTGGAGAGAGGTAAGAAAAAAAAAACCAAAGTCATGCCAGCTAAAAAATATAAAAATTAAGAAAAAAATACAGGCGACAGACAACTCTTTGAACTATGACTGTATAATAAATTGTGCATAATTATCAACAAATATTCAATTTTCCTATTATTCTTCATTATCTTCATAAGACGGCCTACAACGGGGAATGGTCCAAATGGGCTCTTCCAACTCTTACTCTGAATGTCCTTTAAAAACATTAATTTACATTGTGATGAATTTAAATATACGAGCTGTACCGCGGCAAGATCGTTATCTAAGGAATAAACATTCTTTCAGTCTGATTATTTTACTTTATATACATGTCATTTACAACCGGGCAGTTATCTCTTTGATTACCACTTTAGCTCATTCATAAAAAGGCAGCATTGTTAATAAATTTTATATTGCTATGATACAGAAAAACGAAATGCGTTTCCTTTGCCTTAAAAACAGCGGCACCATCTATCGTCATACGGTCTTAGCCAGTCTTAGACTGACAGCGTTTTGTTATAACGACAAGCCTGCACGTAAGATGTGCCAAACTCCAGTAGCACGCTGGTAGCAATGATGGCAAACGGAAATGCATAACTATGTCAGCTGGAAAAATACTACTGACATGGTTAGGCCGTCACTACGTATCGCACCATAAATCATTTTGGATGGGAAGCAATAAAATGAAATGTAGTTAGTGCGAAGGTTGCAATAGTGGGGCTAACTGGTTGGAACCGGCGGAACGGATGATTTGTGTGTTCCTCGTCGTTGAAGGCGTGAAGATTTTTTGCTGGCAAAAATCTTGTTAGCGGGTGGTCCTGCACAATTCTACCTACGTTCATCACTGTCAGTGTATCGGTTATGCCGTCGAGTGACATCATTATCGCTTTTCGTTAGTGCACTTAATGTGCTTTTTTCCTCCCACGCTATGTACTACATTTTGCTGAACGTCTATCTCCCAGGTGGTGAATCAGTGCAATTTGAGTGGTACTGCACTGGTTTTGCATGAAAAATCAATCGTAAATTGATTCCGCTCATGGCCACAAACGAATACGGTAGCCTCAAGGTGATGTGGTTGTGTTGTGGAACTTATTTGTTGGGAAAGATTTCCTGAGGTGACATAAAGCATTTTGTGTACGGCATATGAATCCGAAAAGATGTGTTGACATTTTTAATAAGTAAACATTTACATAACGCATATCAACCTCCACAAATGCAGCAACATCGATGTCACAATATTTACGTAATAGGATACACTTATGTAGTCTGATGTATAATATAGGTTTTTCAAAAATATTGCAATGCAAATTTGCACAACATAACAATAAACTGGTTCGTTTTGATCATTCGAGTGAAATGAGCCTTGACACGTTTTGTGTAAGCTGCGTGCGAAGTGTCATAAAGTTGGTTCTCGATACCGATTCCATCAGCATGCTAAATTGATTGCATTAAACTTAGATCGACTATTAGTGAAAAATGTAGAACAGTCTTGGGATAGATTATTGATTGTTTGAAAGAAAAGTAACGAAAACATATTCACATTCCTATGCTAGCAAGCATATTTTCCACTCCATTTTTTTGCAATACTTTTAACGGCAATCGCTGCGAACGAGCAGAGCGTTGTGAAAAAAATGTATAAAGTCAACGTTTCTCCTTTGTGCGTGTGCCGTTTGTCAGATAAAAGTAAATCTACGGCGAGGGGACCAGTAGATAGTCGACTAAAATTTATTGACATTCCGTTCAAATTATGTTTTCGTAGCTATATCTTCTATTTTTGGCTCCGAATGTTTGCCCTTCGGTTCCATATACTGCCATATACTGATTGTGAAGCTCCGTGTTGTGTGTATATCTTGCACTACCTTTTTTATGGTAGCGTTTTGAGTCAGTCGACTGTTTGGAGAAATTCTATCGACTGAGAAAAAAGATAACTTCTTAAAAATGTTGATTGAACCACCATGGCCAACTGATAGTTTGACGATGTGGCATTCATCGTGGTCAGCATTTACTTCTCCATTGGTTTTCCATCCGAAGCGAGAAGATAGGCAACGTGTGATAGCTGACAGTAACTGATGCACGGAAGCGCCTAGTCATGCCACTTTGGTCGAACTTGGTAGAGCGCAATGGGGTAATGGCAGGCGGTGAAAAGAAAAAGCCTCAATTTGCGGATGGATTTCATTCGAGATGGATGTATTTCGATAGCCGATTTATGATGAACTGAGCTTCGATTATCGGTGAAACGTAAAAGGAAATATGTTTAATGGAAAAAAGCAGATGAGGTATATGGTGGAATCACCCTGGGGAGAGAGATATGGTTTACTGCTGGATTTTTGTATTTTTAGCGAGCTTGCTGGTATCAGTGTCTGGCAGACAAACACTAGTGCAATATTATATATCGTTTTTTTTGGTAAAATTAGGCTGTATAATTCAGACACAATCAAATACTTCGAAGAGTTGTCAAAAAGTTGAATGTATTAATTGTTAAAATTATTGGAACATCGATTATTGAAGTAAAAATTATCAAAATGTTTTTCATTCAATTGTTGGTAGATGCAAAACTCCATTTAACATGTTCAAACATCGTTAATGCTCGATGAGGTGTACGTTTTATTGAATTAGGATTATAATAACACACACATGCGATATATTAAAGGTAAACGAAATATGGTTTGTCAATGAAACAACACACCATAACGCGTGGGGACGGTTTAGGATGAAGGTAGAAATAGGTACACGATGCTACATGATGAAATGTCGATTTATCTCGCATATAACTGCCACGAGTCCTGAGCGGAAAACGACTATTGCAGTAATTCCAGTATATTTAGACTCTTAATCAATGGGCATGTCAATCGTTACCGTTTTCCAGCTCGTTGATTAGCTGCGGTTTATCGAATCGATATGTTAATCATCATGTCATAAATTAATTTTCATCACACCTTTGCCCTCCACCTGCCTTCGTTGCCTCTCTCAGCCAGGGTGTTATTTTCAAATGCAACATACCGAAAGAAAACGCAAAGGAAGGTTGGTTTAAAACTAGTTGTGCACGGTATCAATTGAAAGCGTCATTGTTAGTGCGAGTTCAATAAACTGTGATCATTCAATTAAGGGTGGTTATTGGAGCTACATAATGGTTACTAGTGTATCGATGCAGAGAGCCCGCGTTTGTTTACGGCAGCCGCGTCAGGCAGGATGGAATGGACTTAGTTATATCTTCCTGATGGTGTGTATGTGTTTGTTTATCATAGCTCTATGTATGCATCTGCTTGTTGCAAGTGCTTTGTAGTTGGTTTTATGTTATTGACTGGTTGTTGCACCAACTAGGCAAACCGTATCCCCACCATGCCACAAGAGCAGTGAGGTGTAATAATTGGTGTTTGAAATTGTGTACGTAATGTACGGAAATTTCTAAACGAAAAATGGTAACCATAGCGGTGGATATTTGTGGTTGAATGCTTGAATGTATGTTCCTAGTCACTTTTCATGGGCTTCGAAAGAAAACTATTTGTTATGCGATAATGCATCAATTTTTTATTTTAAATAAAAATTGACCATACAAGAACTATCAGAGAACGCTAATATGTTATGTTAACTATTTAATAAGTACGGAGCGTGACAGCAAAAATGCAAAAATTTGTACCGAGAAAGTATATTTTTAACGCTTTTATATAATCATATTATCCATTATTTCGGATTTATATACACACGGCTACTTCAAATAAGTTTACTTGATGTGTCATTTTTATCATTCGCAACAACATTCGCTAGAAGACATTGGAAGCGAAAATACGACCCTTCCACCGGCTCCAAATTAGTCTGACTTATGCTTGGTATTAAGGACCTCAAAGTCTTCACTCTAGACTGCGATATTTTGCCGGCTAGGCTAGACCCATATGACATATGCTCATATGTTGCGAATAACCCATCCGATGAAGCTTCAAACTGCTAGAGGTATACAAATCGTTCAACCTAAGATTTATGATTTCCATCAGTCATCTTTCGCTTTAATTTGTTGTGTGAAATGGCTCGCGAATATTTACACGATGCGATTATTTGATGACAAACCTTATGTCAAACTACGGTAACAAGCTGTTGGAAAAAGGTTGCGCAATCTTTTTGCATTCAAACGATTCGATTCTTTCATGTGCAATCTTCCAACATTGAATCCGTTTCAAATACAATCAACCAATAATTCATCGTAGTATCTGTTGATTTTACATATAATATCGATAGATTTTAAGCAAACGTTTCATGTTTTCCATCAACCCATGGATAATAAAAGTAGCTAGAATAAGATTCGTGAACTCCCGTAGAGCGAACTAACATATTCACAAAAAGATTGCAATTGGTAGTTTATAATCTTTTGAATTTAGACAGAAATAGTATAGTCTAATAGTACCTGATGGAATCATGCTAAAGGGCAATGGATTGAATCTTAGAAATGTTGAGTTTCTCCAGAAATCCATAGCAGCACATGGCCAAGCAAAATACTTACAAATTTTAGCATATATTGCAAACTTGATATTTTGTAGCAGATCTGATAGCTAAACATAAACAAAACAGTTTTTTACCAAACAAAATTATTATTTAAACAGGTGGAAATATTTCTAATATCCAAGGTTTATCATTTTCGCATTTTTCTACCTGTACATCTATACTGAAAAAAAAAACTGGGAATTAAAAAAAATACTTCGTTTAATGACGAATTTAGTGAAACAAGATAAAAAGAACGTATGGATAATAGTCAATTTAATATTGGGAATAATTTAAATTTTTAATTGGGAATACATTTTAACAGGAATTAAAACCTGTGTTGCGACCTGCCTAAACTTGTAGTTACAAACTCGTTTGCTATAACATCGCTTCTATAAATATTTATTTAAAAACAGTGAAAATTCTCACCTACCAGAGAGCAGTTAAACTAGAGCAGGATTTATATCCGAAGAGGACATTTTGGAATGCTAATTAATTTTTCCTTCATTTGCACACCTGCAGTTACCACCTGCAACACCATACGGTAATATGTCATATCATGATCACGACAAAGTGTACCCAGCGTCACGGCCGAACAAAAGCGTCCTGTATTATAAATTTCATCATTAGTAATTCACCCATAACGCTCCAAGGCGTCGCATGGTGTCGCGCTGACTGTTAATAATTATATTATGTTCATTGCCAATGGTAATACCTTATGGTAAACTAGTACGCCGACATCACACACTCGTAGTGCTTTTGTTCGAAAACACGGCAGAATGCTGTTCCCTAACCCTCACATATCCCGTAATAGTCGTTTATCAAAGAAGACAACAAATGAGAATAGACAAAATAAATAAAAAACACATCGTGCTGGGTGGAAAAGAAAACCCTAGTGGAGGAGCTTCGATGGCCGAGGATATTTTGCAACTTTAATGATGAGTGGAAACTTTTGATTAAAATTGTTGTCGAACAATAACGGGTGCTGGGAGGTTGCGTTACCCGGTCACGTGACCACGATAGAGAGCGAGTGTGATGTGCGGCTCGTTTCTGGATTGTTTCTGGTGTTTAAAAGCAGGAAGTTCACATCTGCTGCCCTGCTCACACAAACTGATAAGGAATATAATAACCTTTTTTTTAAAAAAGAGTAAAATTCGGTGCAGTGTCACGTTTGTTTTCGGTCGGTTAAACTTTTCCCGTTCCGCCCTTACAATCGTTGGGTCCTGCTCTATTTATAAACCCAAGCAATGGAGCGTAACGAGTTCGGTTCGGTTGGGCTTTCCGGTAGAAACGAAACAAAAACTGATGACCGAGTTTTTTTTATATTATAAGCTACATAGGATCTTTTGCCGGGTTTCTTACGTTTCAGATCACAGAAGTGAGTACGAGGGTGACTAAATTTTTGATGATGGTTCACTTTACCGTGGTCTATATAATCCTTTTGCAGTCTTCTTAAATCTTCCGCCTAATAGATTGGGCTAACTGGAGTGGTAGGATTGGCACGGAAGGGCAAGGGTATGTTGTGAAAGTGAGGGATCTTAAATTAATTCTTTTCGACGTATACAGAAACGGTGCATGGGTGAATAATATTGATGACAGTTTCATTTTCGTATCATTTTTTTACATTCAATTTGTTGCTGTCCGGTTAACACGTTGGGTGAATTATTAAGCACGCCGGTGTCCCTTTTTGCCCTCCTGGCTTGAACACAGATGGCGCGTATCGTTTAGTTTCCGGTTAAATTGTTAATTTGCTAATTAATTTTGTCGATGAGAAATGATCCTGCTTGGTTTCGATAGGTAGTTGATTAATTGTTTGGTATTTGATTTTACGAAAATTGGATAAAACTATAAATGTTTTGTTATACATTTCGATGGAGTATATTAATATGTTTATACTCTTATTATTAATATGTTTATTAATATGTTAAGTCTTGTTTACTTATTTTGCAAAAATGCTACAACAGATGATTTGTTTGAATGAATGATTTAAAAAACAGCTTACCGCTAAATATAGAAGTAAAATGCCGAATAAAATTGTTTCTAAAATGGTCCACATCCCGGTGGCAATAGTCTGCATTAGAGAAAAACAATACCAATGAAAAAACAGTTATTAAATTTATCTTATCGCTTTTCTCGTCCCGAACAACGCTTACCTTGCACTTCCGCTGACGGAACACAATTAACGCTAACACTAAACAACAAAGCATACAAGCTCCTAAGATAGCACCGATCGTCGCCTTCATGAGTGTTTCGGTGCTAAAGTCTTCGTCCGGGCTGCTGCAGCTACCGGCCGAATCACACTCGCATGCACTTGGGCACGGAATGCAGCTGTAATAGTTGATGGAGAGTGAGTTAAACCATGAAATGAATTTTCCTCGTTCGGTGGTCGGTTCACGTTTGCCTTACCTAAAGTTTGTAATGTTACCATCGCTCTTCTCAGACGAAAAACCCTGTATCGATTCGTTGGGAATGTAGTAGCCAGGTCGGCAGACGCACGTATATTTGCCCCGAGGTTTGGATGCGTCCAGCTCCGACAGCAGGCAGAATGTGGACTCACGATCGCAAACATGGCGGCGGCCAAAAATCGATTCCAACGCATCGTTGCACTGATCCACGTCCGCTGCGATAAACGCCGAAGCAACGATTCTGTAACGAAGAAAATGTGAAGAGGAAAAGGTGGATTGCAATTAAACGTCAACGTTTGAGTATGTAGAAGAAAAATGTTCTGAAAAGTTAAATACAACTACGGCTTCTCATTTTCTTGGTTTAAAGTCCTTCGGGTAATGCCCGTCATATAATGGGCTTAACAAACTTATTCTCCAACGTGACTACCCTCCGGATCCCCAGACTGGGAGATTCAGAAGAGATTCGATTTGTACCAGTGTATTATATCGAACGACAGTTTGGCAAGATTTGAGTGAGTAGCATTAATATAACCTAAAACGAAACTCGTTTTTGTTTTTTTAAACAAAAGAAAAATTAACAAAGAAAGTTAACCGGTAGAACATCAGTTAGCCTTAAACATTTCTACCAGTAATGGTGGTTTGAGGTTTACGTAGAAACACATACATGATTATCGTGATGGGGAGCTTTTCAAATTAGCTGCTGCTAAAGAAATAAGAACCACAAAGATCATTGTGATACCTCACAAAGGATATTTTGCTTGGTGAAACTGACCAAAAAGCAATTTATAAAGCGACCACAAAAGCAATGAAAAGGAGAGGAAGTAAGCAAGAAAGGGCCCAAAACTGAACATTCTTGTTTACACATCACGCTAGATGCCGTATTACAAGTTTATAGTTGGGATATTTTTTTTAAGGAAAAACAATGTTCATCTTTTCTGTCTGAGACAGTTTCATAATTAACATTTTCCAATCTATGGGAAACATAAAGTAATTTTCTACCAACGAGTAAGAGATCACTGGCTCGAAAAATATGTTGTTTGGCGCAACAAAAAGTTTAGTATTTGGCACAATTTATAGAACCGTTGAAATCTTTGCACGAAATTGAGAAATCCAAAAATAGTGTTTTTTCTGAAGGTAGAACTTGCAAGAAGCGTACGTCTTATATATCACCCTGTACTGTGTTGCTAATGGATACACTGGCCTTTGTTCTGGTAAATTTTTCCCATAAGAACGATCTGAAGGCAGTGATGAAATAATGTTAATTAACTCCCCGGGGTTGTTTGCGAGGAAAAGCCCGGTATGAAAACAAAAAACTAAATAAGGCCAAACAGAAAACTTGGACTAGCCTGAGCCATTACAAATGCTTCCAGGATATCTTTACAGCGGCGTTGTGATGGTGCGTTTAATTTATTCTCGCTATCCTTTCCGGGAATGAATCTAGTTTTGGGAAGTAGAAAGTACCCGTATTCGCAGAAGCAGACATTTTGGACACTTTTTTGGATCTGGGCTTTTTTACGATTATGTTGGATTCGTGGTGGTAGTAGAAGTGTACGGGGTGAAACATTTTGGCACTCATTTGTTGCGAATTTTACTAACGAAGGCACGCCGCGTTAATCCAAATAGTTGAAAAGTAAAAGAGATATAGATTTCCATTAGCTTGCAGTACGCTTGTTTGGTAATTGAATTAAATAAGATTGTTAGCGTTTGTTCCGTTATTGTCTTTCTGTGCTCTGGCTGTTGTTGTATTTCGGTTATGGTTGGATAATTTTTCGGAACTCGGAACTAGCGCTTCACGTAAACGGGGACGCAAGAAACTAATTATGGTTTCCACGTGTTTTCGCGACTATTTGCTGCTGTTTTATAAAAAGTTGCCTAAAGCAAATCACGTCTGCAAAAGTAAAAGAAAAGTAAGCCTCCAAAAATCAATCAAATCGAGATTACTTGTCAGATTTGTCTTTTTTATGTTCAAACGACATTCCTTGTCGGTAATTGATGAATTCTTTTCCAAGAATACGTCAAACGAAGGGAGATAGGCGGATAAAAAGATTTACTGAGCAAAGATCATTTTTTTGAACCATGACTTTTGACTGAGAAGCTAGAACCAACGAACCTTCTACCCAGCGATTTGCTCGGAGGCTAAATTGTATCAGTCTGAAATTATCAGTATATCCTTCCAGCTAACGTGAGTGCATTCATAACTGGCCCTCCCGATGGGCAGGAAGTATACAGTTTTTTCGTGGTGCCTTGCTTCCAAATCTTCCTAGAAGGATGTCTATGGTTTGAAAACAATAAGTTAACATCGAAGGGACATTATATATTTGACAGCAGTACTCACTTGTATCCCTGTGATTCAACGGTAACACTGTACGGCCAAAGCCACCGTCCATAGAGCGGTCCGCAATCGCGGAACGGAGTGCCCCAGAACTGAGCACCATTGCTTTGATTCCAGGCAATACCCAGCTCACGCCAGTAAGTCGACAGGAAGTTCTTGCTCTCTGATAGATTGACGTGTGCGCTGTCGATCTGATCGCGGAACTGTACCACGGCCAGAGGAAGTCGTGGTGATGCGATGCCAACGGCCAGCAGCAATCCATCGTCCTGTTTCAATACACCGTTAGCCAGCTCGTTGGCCTTCTCGCGCGCGATAACAAACTTACGATCATCCCGGGCCGTGCCATCTATCTTGCGGCCAGCGAGGAAGTCGGCGAATGACTTCGCTGCTCCAATCGTAATGTCCGAGACATCGTAGAAAGGATCGGGTGGGATCTCGTCCAGCGCCCGCTGTTCGCACGGTGGAAGTGTAGGACTGACGGTGGAGGTGAACGAAAGTGTTGGTGGAAGCGGTTGCTGATCAGCTTGAGGTTCCTGTAGGCCTGCTGAGAGTTGTTCCAGTCCATGGCTTGAGTTAATTAGAAGCAAGATCAAAGCAACGAGCACCCAGTGCAGGATTTGCCGATGACCAAAATGTCGGGGCGGCGAACATACAGCTGGCGTTACGGTAGGTAAAATGAGTCGAGCGAGTTGCCGATCATGAGCAGCCGGGTGATGGTGGCGATTATGACGATGACCCATCACCGATATTTGTTGAACTGGATATGGCGATCTATAGCTGTGCTGAGCATCTGAAAATATAGATAAACGTAATAAAATAATTAATAACGTTTAATTTATTCTACCTCCCATTCTTAAGAAATCGTTCCATAAGTCACTAGAGATCCTCGTTGTCAAAGTTCCCATACGCTGCTAGTTATTGTAGCCAATATGGAAGTGGTGTTCTTATCAAATGGTACGAGGCAACGTGGCTTGATTATTAAATAATTTATATTTTGTTTTTTTACTTTAGACAACAAGCAGAGATCATTATTACAAGCAGAGACAACGAGCAGAGAGATACAAGCGCATCAAGTATAAAATAACTTCGATTCGTAATGAATTACAACATTTTTATACACACATTTCAATAAAAAAATATATACTTTTTTATAATTCCAATACGATGGGTTCTGCTGGCAATTGATGTGGTGTGATAATGGATGCAACGCCTAATCAACGGTATCGCCATAGCGGCTATCAACGACATTTGATCATCGCATCACGAAGGTTTATTGACTGTGCGTACATTTTAATCTTCCAACACAATTCCAAACGACGGTGGAGAAATCATGTCCACATCTACTTCTCTCTTACGAGCAACGAAAACTCCTAAACCAACCGTTCATAGCTACTGGGGACGAATAACTCTCTTCATTCAAATAATGATCGAGCGCTTAGGACCGGTGTGAGCGTTTTATTGTTCGCACGTACTTTCGTGTTCCAAGCGAATACAGGAAGCCGTAAGATGTGAAACAATGGCTCTTGGTAGTTACATTTCCCAGAGTGCAGCAACTGTTAAGCGTATGACCAATTGCGCTAGCGACACGTTTTTCCGAAAGCCAATTTCGACAGGTACGTTTTAGCATGACGGTCCAACGTTAATCTGCTCTTCGCGATGCTGGAAAGTGATAAAGTTCGGCATTGTCAAGTGTGAGACGATTTGATTTAATACCCCGAAGCGATGGAGCACGATTTAGCAGGGGCTGGAGATAATAGCACCGCTAAGCGATTCGGAAAATTCAGTGGCTTCGAAGTCGAAACTTAATGACTTATAATGTGCAATGAACGATGAACGGATTCGGTGGAAGGTTGGAGTGACGGTGGGGAACTCATGAAAGATTTATGCTCAAATCGAAACCACCAGTTTGACCCATTGGTTGTGCAAAGCTTCGTACCGGTAAATGGTGGTGAAACTAGATAGAAATGCGAAGCGAAGGTAAAGCTTGTTCCGTTTATCAGAAAGTTTCTCGCACTTAAGCATTAAGAAGCGAGTTAGTCAAAGTGGTGATTGCCTGAGCCTCGAAACAACGTTCCAGCCCTCGAATGAATCATTAATTATTCGGAGGCGAAGCGCTAGCGATCGATTAACTAAACGATTTGGCGTTGTAAAGCGAAACCTTTTGTATGTAATTATGATGAGCGATATGATAGACCCTCCAATAAGTAATATATCGGATACGCTAAAACCAAGTTTGCCTTAATAGATGACCCATTTCTTAAAGATTTATAGATGTAGAACTGGCAACAGGTTGGGTTAACAGGTATTCATTAATATTCGAAAATAGTTGCATGTGTAACGGGGATCGAATGACAGTTATTGATAACTTTATTGTAGGTATTTGTGCCTGCTGTGAGGTAGATTAATTTGTTAGTAGATTAACAAGGACCTTTCTGGCATATCAAAGCAAGATGGCGCATATAACAGGTTTAAAATTATATTTAGTGGTAACACACCATTGCACCCCATCGAGAACTATCGTTCTTCAAATTCCACCGTAGAGCTGTAATTTCTCCGCAACTAGGGTAGAAATTGTTTCGCCCATTTCAATCCCATCTGGGATCTGGGTCCTGCTGTTTGAGGGAGCATCCTATCCGGCCCTTTAGCATGATGAATCTCTTCTGGCTTTAACGAACCGTTAGAAGTAAATACATCCTAATCATGCACCATGTTGACAGGCTTGTCATTTGTCATCCCTTATTGGAGCGGGTGCAAGACCTTCGCCATTGGGTACCCGATCTTTTAAGAAAGGACTCTCTGAAGAGAACCGGACAAAACTTTACCGGATGACCGATTTTCTCGTGCTCTTCATCGGTGGGCCTTTTACCCCTGTGTTGGAATCCTTCTTCTGCCGCAGTCCATGACCAGCAAACTAACCTCCGGTGGATAAAGTTTGTTTGCTTATGAAGGACAAGCCCTATCTCTTTCTTTTGTAGAGATTCTCTCATTTTGGGTTTTACGTTCTCACCACAAAGGAAGATACTTTCACTTTCAATATGCATGGTGTTCGCATTCTTCACTGGAACCATGGGAAAAGCGAATGTATGTTCTAAGGGTAGTGGTCGGCTTGACGATGGTAGGTTTCATGTAAGCCAATTTTGAACCCCTTTCAAACGGTACGCAAAAAAAAAACAACAAAGCAGTCCGGATTGGCACACTCCGTATTGTTCTCGGATGACACGATTACACAGCATAAGGCGTTGTTTGTGCCCGTAAGGGGGATGTTTTGTGGAGTTGAGCTAAAAACGGGTCACTTTAGAAAAGGTCATCTTCGAAAAATTTCTCTGTTCTGAATTTTTTTGCCCTCTCTTGTTGTGTAGCGAAACGATGTTATCTGTGTCATTCTTAGGGAGGAGTGAATCAAGGATGGGGTTAGTTGGATAAAAAGCATTATTTTAAGCATAAAGCATTAGTATCGAGTTAGTAGGTGAAATTGAAATGAGATGAATCATGTCTGACACCAATATGCATATAAGGGAATAAGGGCGTGTGCGCATTGTGCGACATGGAAAGTCTTTGGCAACGAGGTAAAAACCGGAACAACATTGAACTGGTTCATGTGTAAGATTATTTTAATGGGCAAATGTAATATTTTCCGATTAGTAATATTTTTCATAAACTAATGACAAACTGTATAAATACTAGGCGTATGAAAGAGTTCGTGCAGTTTTAGTATAGACATCGTTACTATTTTTTTCTATTATTGTGCAATCTGGCCATACTGTCATTTTGAAGCGTCATCAATAGGGTTTCTTTTCAACTAGCTGTCATTCTGTTGGAGTGTAAAAAAGTATAGTTTCTAAGAGCCCCTAGGATGAGTTTTCCAATCTAGGGAAATTGGGGAAATAGTTTCCGATGATAGGTATTATGAACGTATGCAGCAGTTTCATGGTAATCGTGTTGATCAAATTATCAATTGTTTTTATTTACCGAAATTATTTTAATACCCTGTCTTATCTCTTCAACCACTATGTCCGCCGGGAAAAATATATTTGACGAGAATCTTCAGCCGTTGTTTCTCGCTTGGTTTTTCGATAAAGTGGACATTTTAATGCATCCGTTATTTGTTAGAGTTACGTGGCATTGTCTTTAGTATCTCAGTATATATGTTTCCAGTAAGTTAGAGGTATTAGCAATCTAAACATTGAAGAAGTTTCAGTAACGGCATGAAAAAAACTCAGTGAAATAAAAAAAAAATGCGGAAACTTAAAAAAGAGAACGTAATATTGAATAATAGTAAGTAGTAGTGTACAAAACAATTGCTTTACTTAAAACGATCCCAAATGGAAATGAATTCTGACAACTCAAGCCAAATAATGATACAGCCTGTACCAGATAAGCATAGCCAAACGGTGCTCATTAAGTAAAACCAGCAGCGTACCAAAAAGACGAACGAACGATTGCTGGGCGTTTTACGCGGTGCTCCTTTTTGTCGGCGGCCCGGAGGTGATATGATGCCTTCTCCATGCTGGAATGGAAATAATTTACAGTCACTTCCTGCGGGCTACAAATTGTTTTCACACGTTTCGCACCACTAACTCTGATGAGGCAATGATTTTTTTTTATATTTCGTTCTTGTCGTGTTCGTGTTTTCGTTTTTTATCGTCGTGCGGTACAATCATGGTGTTTTACATGCGGCCAGAGCTGATGTATGGGTTCTGTATTTGTTCACCTTCTATGCAGTGTACGGAAGGTAGATAGGGTTGGAAAACAACTTAAGATGTGCAACTCATTCGCCTGCAGGGTGGTGATGATGTGCGTCAGGTTTGAAGAGGGACGCATTGTGTATGTATGGCAACCAAGAAAGAAACCATGAGACGCTTCCCGAGGTTGCCTTCCATTTTTGTTTTATGTTGCATCCACTGCCAACACAACCCGCCCAGTATGTAAGATGTGGTGCTCCTTTCAAGCACCTGTGAATTGTGTTGAGCTCGTGCACTTACAGCAACCGCGGATCCATTCCAGCGTTGCTCCTTATGTTCTCTGGTAGGATTGTCGTTACCAAGGCTTCTGTGTGGCGGAATGCTGCAGTTTGCCGTCTGCCCAGGGCAACCGACAACAAGCAACTCGCCCTAATTAAAAGCAAAAGTTTTGAAGTGGCTCTTTCAAAACATCTCAAGTATTTGAATGTTTTAATTGCTTTTATAATACGATTTCAACGGCACTGGCCGGCACTGTGCACCGGCGCGAAGTAAGGCGTACCCGTCAGCGGGATGGTTTTAAATGGCGAGCCAATGTTCTTGATGGATTTGCTGCAGCATTCATCATGGAGGCGCCTGATTCTTTTTTCGGAGCGGTAAAACATAACTAGGTTGAGATATTTATTTAGCTTCCCTTTTGTGCTGAAGAGATCAAGTTAAGGCC
This sequence comes from Anopheles marshallii, assembly GCF_943734725.1. Lineage (NCBI taxonomy): Eukaryota > Metazoa > Arthropoda > Insecta > Diptera > Culicidae > Anopheles > Anopheles marshallii. The sequence continues at coordinate 36,087,530 of NC_071327.1, forward strand.
AAACTATGATGCAATGCAACAAAACATTGACAGAAGATCGATGGCACATCCGTAGAAGGAGCTGGTGGGTGGGTGCTTTAGCGGGTTTTAGCGTGATTTTAAACGATATGAAAGTTAAATGAGAGCCTTCATTAAAGTTAATGTTCTGTTTGTTGTTGTGAGAACCTGACCGTCTGAGGGATTATCTTGATCCCTTAGCATAAAAAGGAAGCTAAATATATATCTCAACCTAGTTATGTTTTGCCGTTACACAAGACTGTTGGGCGTCTCCATGAAGAAATGCAATAGAGAATCTTTCCGTGCTCAATAACCGTTTTTTAAATCAAATCTTGCACAAAAAGATTTTTTTTCAACTTGATAAACATGTTAATTGTATAAAAGTAAATAACATTCATTAACTAATAATAAATTGAAATATTTAATTTTGTATCACAACGGGTATAGAATATTTTCAATTTCAGAAAAAAGGTTATTTTTTAATTTAATTTATGTTATTTTTCAAGATAATTAATATAGCAAACCATTTCAAAAAACAAAACAAACATTATGATTTTACTGACACTTGCTCTTTTTCGCCATCTCGCTTAATACTGCAATAAATAGGAGATGCCATGAAACAGTGTAAACTTAATTTTCTCTCGCTCAGCGCAACTAGGCATACAAAGTATCACAGACACTACATTCCCTTTGCACAAAGCAAAACTAATTTACCCGATAGCCCACTGTACAAATGTGGCCACTGCTGCTGAAGCTACTTGTTTGAGGGGGATGAACTATAAAACGTTTTGTGTTAATTATTCCACTATCGTAATCATCTGCTTGCATGCTCATCATAAAAGGGAGCAGCCACTCAACATGCAAGAGGCGAACCAACCATACCTTCCACGCTACCTTCTCCCGTTTGAGCGGTACTAGGAAGTGCTCAAAATTTTATCACTTTAATTAGTGGAGCTTTGGCTTTTGTACACATCCTTCTCGGATGGGTTTTGCACGACGAGCTAGATTCAGCTTCGTTCCAGATCGATAAAGTTTGGTACTAAAAAATGATACACCAAGCCGGAAGGGAGATCGTATTGGTTGGATTTCTGGAGACACTTTACCGGAATGGCCATGGTCAAACGGTGACAGATGTTATGGGATGGTACAAACCAGTGTAGCAAGCAGTTCTCCGTTTACGGATAGTTATGACCTGCCCTTATCGTTGCCATTTATTCACCTCCATGATGTTCTCGTTGATTTTTCCAGTCCGTTCACATTGACCATGGTGGTGCGGTTTTCTTTTTCGGTTTAGAGAGGCTTTTAGTAAAAAGTTGGATTATCATACCCTGCCATGATCGGGGCATTTAGGGGAACAAAAGCAGTCCGGTCGACATAATCTGCCCAATACGAATGAAAACTGTCCCAGGGAATGGAAGGTATCCCACTAAACCGTTTTCCATTTGTTTGTACAGTGTGGTGAATGGTGGAAAGTTCTATTGTATCTTTCCCGCGATGCATTCCATTTGCGATAGTTTCTCTTTTTGGTCCCGTCAAATCGTGTAGATAAAAATTTATCGTACCTTTCTTTGTGATGGATTGATGGAGGTTTTTACTTACGTTCTAGCTACTATTGTATGTTTCATTCTACAGCGCGCAGCAGAAGGATGACAAACAGTACAAAGGGAGTGTAACTAATCGAACAGAAAAATTCTTCTTCAATGCATGAACATTGATTGGGTGGGTATGGCTCGTCCCCGATGCAATCCTTGACGGATGAATTGAAAAAAAAAACTGTAATCCAACTGGAATGACAATTCTCGCAATTTATCTCATCAATCGACCGCTGATAGAACGATTCGTTCCTGCTGAGATACGGACTTGGTCGCAACTGTGAAGCTACGATAAGATTAGCATGGGATAGAAGTTATGTTTAATTCCTTTTCGCTCATTCACCATTCTGCCATTTTCATTGGGTGTTTTTTTGTTATCAAAACAAGAGTTTTATCATTTTTTTACGATCAGTGCAGTTATGCCTTTTTTTTTTATTATGCTGAGCCGATTACAATCAGCTTTGCTTGGGTGGACAAATTTTGCTGTATCACATGCCAGCATCTGCTGTAGCATCAGTATCGTTGATAGGTTTCATTTTACCGTATGAATAGTATACGTGGAAATTAGAAATTTGCTATGGAATAATTGTAATAATCGTCCATCTATTCAAAATGGTTCAAAGTATGCATCAAAGAATTAACATAATAATATAAATGACGGGTAAAAATGAAGGTAAAATAAATATTTGTTCATGTTCTTAATTCTATAAAAAAAAAATTTAAATAAATAAATCAAGAGCTAGCTTCTTACTACTACTACTTGAGCTACTCGGAACCAAAATATTGCTCAAACATGATGAGATCAATCCACAAATAACTAGTTTTATGTACTTCGCCGTAAGAAACTTGTAGGGCTCTGACCAAAATAGTGTGTAAGATCTCAACAAAATCGGATACCACCGTCAATAACATCGTAAAACAAGACAGATCAATGGCGTAAAAACAAGAACCACCAGCAATACTTATTCCAAACCAATCGTTTTAGAGAATTGCTTCGTCGCTTAACATTCGTCGAATTCGCATAACATAATGCTAAAAAGAGGGCAAACCATCAGAAAGCGGATTTTTCTGCTAAATAAGGCATGAAATATTATTTCCGCCAGAAGGTCGAACGCGTGCTCATAACAGAAGGTGCCGGTTTTCGAGCAGGCACCAGCACAGGGATAATATTATCAAACCGGAAACTTATTCAAAACTGATAAAACGTCAGAAAATATAATCGTTTTGGGGGATAGGATGCGAATAATGTTGTGGCTCAAGTTATAAAGTCTGCCTGCAGCCTAATGTTTTTAATGCAGCCATACAGCAACGCACATGGGGTTGTCTTACTGAAAAAAACAGAACCTTGGCATTAGTGGAGGGGTATGAAAACATTAAAGAAAATACATTAGATTGAATAAACTGTAAGAAACTTGAATGTAAAGAGAAAGAAACATTCACGCTGTTGATATGGCACGTGCATAAGAACATATTTTAATTTGCGAAACTTTTGCTGACTTTTGCGTGAGATTCAAGAAGCGAAATGCAAAATCTTTGAAAGCGCAAAATGTTTACAAATACAGACAAAACAAGCAATCTTACGTGAGGGATGAACGAAACCGCCCGAAGCACTTGGCAAAGTTTACGCAAATATACTAAACGCAAAACGATTCATTCATTTCCAGACCGTTTCACTGCTGATCTCAATCAATTTCCATCCGAAACCAGCTTTCCTCGGGGGGATTCTTAACGGACGAATAATAGATTGAAACAGAGGAGCAACATTTCTCAACATCGCACAATGCTTTTTAACGAAGCGATGGTACAATTCACACGTTTAAGGCTTTGTTCACGAATGGAATGATTTTTCTTCCGTATCTAAAGTAACCCCACGGATGTGTGTTGAGAATGATGGAGGTGGAAAATTTTATGCAAGCACATGAAAATTCATTTTTGCTTCCTCTCGAAACTGCCCAACGCGGCTTTGGGTAAAGGTTTGCTTTACTTGCTTTCGTTTGAAAACATAAAGGATTGAGGTGAGAGGGCGTATGTACTTGCGAAAGGTTGAAGGTGATGAAAAATCTTGAACAAATAAAATCAATCAACACAGTGTCTGGGTCTGGGTGGGAGAGTGTATTTTTCCCCCTTGTCGCTGATGTAGGAATGGACAAATATCTGTGATGCCGTTGAGGGAGATTTGCCGCAGAGTTATTGCTAGTATATTTCATCGTTGGCACATCCCATCACCATCAGCAATTCAGCAATTCGTCATAAAAGTTGCACGGTTTGCGTCATAGACAAATGCGCACGTCATGACATTCTCGAGATTGGTGTATGTTGTAGAAGAACAAAATAAGTATATTATCGTAGCAGCTTGATCATGGCGGGAGTGATGAATAAATTGAAAATTTTACGTGATAGTCAAATCTCTTGAGATACGCTATATGCGAGGTTTTACATGCAACATACACACAAGTTTGTGTGCTGTGCAATGTATTCTGAATACTTTTTTTCAATTAAATAATAGTACTTATTTATCTACTTACAGTATGTATGTATGTTTTAATAGAAAAATGTTATTAACGATCCGGACGACTTGTTTTTTTTTTATTTCAATTCCAGTAATGTTCGTTAATTCGTTAATTCGTATAATTAAGTTATCTAGCATAGATTACATAACAATAAACCACATAAGTAAGTCATCCCAGTAAGATCGTCATAACACTTGTCTTAAACAATTCCTTATTTGGTTAACCGTCATATTCAAATCAATTAATGACTTACGTCATTATACATCGCCGTCATTTGAATTGTAGGGTCATTAGCGTTATGTGTTGTGGATCTAAAATCAGGCCATAAAAATTGTCCTGTTCTCAACTGTCTACCTGTTGCTAGGATGTTAATTTACGCCAAGAATATACGGGGCGTCAATACTTCCTAAAATAGTTCTATGGAGGAAAATGCACTGTGCCGTCATTCTTCTAAGTTCGACCGATTCTAGTCGAAAAAGCAAACATCTAGTCCAGTAGTTAGGACAAGAGACATTACGGGCCAAGGTAAAAGATAAAGTAATATTTTGATACATTTCTGCTGAATAGCTTCACCTTTCGTTCTTTATGCTTTACCGAGTTTTTTTGGATCATATTATATACATGAAGTAAACATTTGGGAACATATTCGATTGTAATGTATTTAAAAATAACATTTTTTAACATAAAGCATATTTTCCGTCCTCTTGTGCGTGTGGTTGGAATTATAAATATATATAAAAATTGACTAATTTCAGCTATTTTTGATAAGAGATCCATGCCACCTAGAGGAAAGTCCGGCAATGTTTTTTTTTGTAGTCATTTTATAAATTAGTTAATTTATAACATTCACTGTGAAGCTTTGAAGAATGTGAAGCGTGTGTAACACTGCAGTGAGCAAGGTTTACATGTTAAAACATCTACTCAAAATGGTCGATTTTTCTTATATTATAAGTTTTTCCCTCTGAATAAGATGATAGTAAAGTTTTTACCGCCGATGGCACACATTGCTATCAGCAGACAGCCTAAAGATCCAAAGATGAATATCGATGGGACTTTCCTCATGAATTGGAATCTCTTGCGAGAATAATATATGAAATCTATATTAAATCTTTATTATCTATGTTAAGTGTATTATCAACATTAAAGAATATCTATATTAAGCAATTGGACAAATAGTGAAGACATTTATGGACTAAATGGACATTTACACTTAGATACGAAGAGAAAACTGTTTAGCTTAGACTTATCTCAAACAGAGGATCTTATCGAAATGTTTCGATTTCAACATAAAGGAGTGGCCGTTGCTAGTTGACTTTTTTAGTGATGTTCTACATCCTCCAGGGTACTAGACCTGAAATATTCGGCTTTCATTTGTCCGTAGTTATATAAGTCCAGTCTGTAGTCGTAGTCTGTGTATGTACGCAGGCGTGCGTATGCGTATGCATGGGGGAGTTTAGTTTGGATGGGGTTTTGTACCGGTTCTGCCGTGTGGAACCGGCGTCGCTACCAAATACTTATTTTTTTTTCGTCACAACGACTTCTTGAGGTTGTTGTAGTCTAAGGCCTGCCATTTCTGGCTTAATTTAATTTTATTTACCCGTAGGAGGTTAGTCCTGTGTACGGAGGATTAAACCATATGAGATTTTGGACCGGTCTTGTTGTGTGAAGACCGGCGTCGCTACCAAATACACGGTTCACTATAGTGGCTGTATAAGATGAAAGTTAAAATAATACAAATTTTCCCCGACGCTACTGCTCATTCCCATCCCTTTCGCTTGTTCACATCCTCACTGTTTTCTCACTGTAATGATTGTGACCTGTATGCCGGTTTACATTCATCATGAAAGTGATATGACTATGGCTTAGTAATTACAACTTTTAATCTCCACACGCCTGTCTGCGCACCTTCCGTTCCGACGATAACACTCGCTATACCGGTACATTACAAATGCTGGTAACCTTTGCATACACATTTGCGAGTAGCAACAGGGGGGTAGCTTCTTTACTTACATCTTAAAAACACATGAACAAACAGAATATCACACACCAACATGTGCGCCGGGTTTGCACCGGATGTGCCATCGTGCCATTGCCGTACCTTTGTGCAAATATTTGATAAATTGTTCTTTGGTGGAAGGTGACAGTGGCGCGGGTGCGATCGTTTGTTTACGGGCACTCAAAAGCTTGGGGGTTTTTGTTTGGTGCAATATCAACGGTCAACGTTTTCATTTACATTAAAAGCTTGATTACTTTTGGCCCGCTTCACTCCTTCGTTTGCAGGTTTGCCGAAGCGAAAAAGGCGTGATGAATCAGTATAAGATGCGTTTTAATCTTAGCATTTTACTAGTGGTTTAAACCGTCACTTGGCCGTGGTGTGTGTGTCGTTGTTATTCTTCTTTGCAGCCACATAAAACAACTACTAGGACGTATCAGGCGAACAGCCCGTTGCAGCAGGATATTACAACGTTGATCTTGTTACGTTTAATGAAATCGAAACGAAACCAACCGCAGGGCAAATGGTAATGGTGCCGAGTCGCACAACGTAATTTATAGGATCTATGCAAATTAACCGTCGCAAAGAAGCATAATGCGATTGAGTCCGATGGATTGCTTCGGTCGATGGGTTTTTGGCGTTGCCGCGAACGTGACAAACGGGACCGAAAAAGCATCTTATGAAATTGAGTTTTTGATTTCGAGCGTTTTTCTTTGCTGTTGTTGTTGGTGTAGATAAGAATAGAAAATGGTGCAAAAAGCTATTCGGTAAATTTCCGAAAAAATAGGGCAAAAGAAAAAGAAGGAAATAAATTATTTTAAGTTTGATGTTTGGCGTGAGGAAATTAGGGGATTTGCGAAAAAAGTAAATAGAACGAAAGTGATGACGATGATGGAAAACGGTTACAGTTCGTTTGTATTACCGAAAATATCTTTCTGTGTGGTTTATTAGATATTCATTCGATCACTCAACTGCGAGTATTTGGACCACTTTCTGACTGAATTTTCTGTACGGTGCGTATGAAACATAAATCGAACAGTGCTCGCAGTGCCACGTCCGCAAGCATGTAAACTAATTCGTGGAATATGCCGAACATAACAACGTTTCCGTTACGATTTTCCTACATGCAAACCGTGTTTTCTGTTGTTTTTTTGGTTTGCTTCATTTCATCACATCCGTGCGGATGGTTCCATTTACATAGTTTTTATTATTCAAACTCGAAACCCATCACGTGGGCAAAAAGGAATGCAAACGGATGGCTGCGAGAGTTTTTGCTCGAGTATGTGTGCGAAGCCGCCAAATCCAGTGCCAGTTCTTCCTCAGTGCGGGTAATCCGGACGTATTGGAAACTCAACGGAAACATGGAACCGGGCGAACACTAGCTTGCCGAAGACGTTGGATTCTGTGAGAGCTGTTTCTTCGCCCAAAAACCGTCTTGCGGTGGATAAATCCGCGATCGTCGACACTGAGAATCGAATGGTGACTTCATTCATATTCATAAGCTTACTTCCGTATGCAGCTGATCCGCGGACAGTGGACAACGTGCGGAGGAACCAACGAGCAACTAACAGTAAAATGGATGTGAAACGATAGGCATGCCTTCATTATCATTTCCATAAAACCCCTTTTCAATGGATTGTCTTGCATGTTTTTTTTTGTTTTTGCTATCAATGCTTCCTTTTCCGTCGTGAATCACATGTCCATATCCCGTTGTCAGTAGTGTTTGTGACATCCACACTTGTCAGCAGACTCCATTTTTGGTGTTTAATATAGAATATCATTTTAAAACAAATCATTGAAAAATGTTTTTGTTTACTTCATTCTTTTTTTTGGGTAAAACGACTTGTTTTATTGTTTAGAAATATAGTTATTTAATGAAATGAAAGGAAAGGCGAATAGCATAATGTTCTCTTTTTCATCCGGTAGTTCTCGATCAACTTGTTTAATATATACGGCTTCATTTCATTAGACAGTTTAAAATTAAAGCATTCTTTACCATAAATGGTTATAACTTTGGCTCTGGTCATGAATTTTGAATGTAATTTTAGGTCCATGGAAATGAACCTCCTGTGCTGTTTCCGGGCAAAGCTGCACGATAAATATTTAAATTCTATTTACGATTTGCGTCAACAACACGCGAAAAAAGCTTTTCTTTCTCCTTTACAGCTAGCATATTCGCCAATATTCTACAAATAAAATAATGTCAACTAATCGTTCCGTTTCCCATCATCGCTAGTAATATGAACAGCAAATAAAGTTGACGACACACGATAATACGCATCAACAGTGTTTTACATTCAGTTGCATAGTTTAGTCGCGGAAATGGGTATCTGTTTCACAACACATGAATACATAGAGCTATCAACTTGACCTTTTGCAATATTCCCATACCGGGGGCATGAAACAACTGCCCAGGCCCAAAGTTAGTTTCCCGGGATGATCGTTTTCAGCTTTTAAAACAACAAACCATCGCTTTCCATTGCGCAGCAATGAAGGAGGTAAAGTGGCACCCGACCCACATACATGAAACAACAGCGTTGAAGAGCAGTTCTTAGTGCCCAAAGCAATGCAAAAATGGAGTAGGCACGAAGCAAGCTGTTGGAGAAGATGTGGGATGTTTTGTGGATGGGAAAGCAAAATCGTAACGAAAACTGATCCGCTTCATTATCACTGCGTACTGTTTGCGATGCGGGCTAAACTGAATCGTATTTTATACCCAAACGGTGTAAAAACGCTCGCCTTTCTAGTGCTTTTCCCCTTAGCTGACGGGGATGATTTGCATTTTCGTGTGGTTATGTTGATTTAGATGAAGTTCCGTTCAAACCACGTTCACAAGTACGGTAGTAACTTTTTAGATAAATCATAACACGCTTCCATAAGGGCCTCAGGTTTTTTTAGTGAGCTTGGCTCTTGAGCGTAGACTATGCCATGGGTTTTGTGCATGCAACGAATGGTCCATGGAAGATGTTGATACTTCCTACGTACACTATTTCATTGCAGCATCCACAAACAGAGAGATGACCTGAATTTTTCTGCCCATTGTTTACTAGCTTTTGGCTGATGAGAAAAAGGCGCACTCACATACCCATCAGCACTCATACACTTTAGCTGGAAAGATAGGGGCACCAACAATATATCAACCACTTCCGCGCATTTACGATCGCACGTTACCATCATCGTGCATTAATGGCACAATGGATTGGAGCTCGAAAACAAAAAGGAAAAAAATGGTAATGGCCGGCTTATGATTGTGTGCAGGTAATAAATGCGTTGTTGCGATTTGTTTACGCAAAATACTTCCAAACAAATCCTAATTTGAAATAAAAGCCAAATGCGCAGAAAAAAGGGAAAACCATCCGTAAACCTTTCGTTATGATTCATTAAAAGCAATTTCCAATCTTGGCCGACGGACGACGGCGACCGTAACGTACCGTACCGGATGCCAGTGGTGTTGGTGCATCAGCCTGAAGTGATGCCAAAATAAACATACATTAAAGAAGCTCAACCAAGGTTGGAGTGGGTGGTGGGTGCCGAAATGGAATGGGCAATGAAATTCACACGCTTCTCCTTAGCAAGGATTGATGGGGCTGAACGACGAAATGATTATTTTTACGATTGCAATTGCTTGGATATTAACTCGCAAACATTTGGCCGAATTTCTTACCAGAGAATCGCAAAAGTGTTCAAAATTAACTCTTGAATGGACACGCTTTTAATAGCGAAGAAATTTGAACGCACGTTCCTAATTAGATTAGTAATTACAGCGAGAATTTATATAAAACCAAGATAATATAATAGCAATGAAGAACGTTTTGTGTAACACATGTGTTTATCACTACTTTTTTTGTTATTCACTACACAAGCATGGCCGGGCCAGGTTTGAAGAATAAGACACGCGCAAAATGATGTAATAGCAAAGTAAATGCATCTGTACTTGCTCCCTATTTTAATTCATTTTTCCAAGCGCATTCAAAAAGTTTGTGTCGTTAATTTTGTATGCTTTTTTTACTTTGCATATTTTAAAAGGATCAAAAAGACCAGCGTAACGAAGCTACATGCACGAGTTTGGCATTGGATCCCGGTTTGGTAAATAAATAAAACCGTTCAACCTCAATAAGCGGTACAATCCAAACACTCATCATTTGGTAAGGAATTCTGGTGGAGAATCAATAGTCAAACCCGTAAACCCGTAGGTAGAAGGGACGAAACGCCGCAATGGAGTAAAAAAAGGTGGGAAAAGAAAAACACTTACCCTCTTCACGCTCGATCCGACGCTAAGGTCGAGCCACTTGTTGAACCGACCGCAAGCCGTCCACTGTCCAGTGGTATCGGCATCGTTACCGGAATTTGATTTATTTTCGTACGATGTATCTGTATGTTTTCGAAAAGTTTGCGCGAAGCCGAACAGATCTGCGTCGCTGTGCAGTGGATGCTGTTCTCGATGTGTCGGTCGATGCGAGTGTGTGTATTTTTACTACCCTCCACCCAAAACGTATTTTATGAACCTTGCGAGCACATCAACGATGCAGACAAGAAGATTTTGAAGTCACCTCCGATTTGCTCAACCGTACCGTCGGTTGACCGTTTGATGAAGCCTGGATCCAGTCGCTGTTGGGGTAAAGCCGTTTCGGTAGGAAAACTGTTCCTAGAGGGTTTTGCACTTCCAATGAATAGATGTTAAAATGCGTTGGGATGGATTGAACACACTTGCCACGCAACCCATATATTTTTTCGTTTTCGTTGTTTGGAGATATTGTTGATAGAAAATGGCTATCACGTGTTGAAAATAGAGCATATGGGCACGATCTATGGCAAATCGATGGTATTGCGGTTGCGCTCAACAGCTACGTTCGATAAACATTCCACACAGTGCAGTTTTATGCTCTGGAAGAGAAAAGACGAGGAATGATGGAACATAATTTTGCAAAAAATATTATTATTATATTAAATATAATAAGATATCGAAATCGATAACTTTTAATAATCTTTGTTAAAACCAACGGTGCTATGACGTAATCAAATGAGAGGAACTAAAAGGAATCGGAATAAAAGTATGGAGTGAAATATTTTGCATTCAATACCTACGAGTTCTAGCATGAACTCTTAAATAATAGAGTTTTTATGTTCGTCTCGGATAACGCACGCATCTTACGTTTGATTTCGAGCTGCTCCTCGTTAGCGATAATCATAACAATAAAGCGAATCATGTACGTACCCTCCTTCGACAGCACCAAATTGGCCTGATCCGATTCTCGGCGCAATCTTAATGTGCATCTTCACTCAAAACATTTGCTCCAAACGGTACGATAACTGGTTTGTGCTTGTGTTCGGCGGCGAATCGCAGCACGGCTCCTGAATAGCAAAATAGTGAAGAGAAGTCGAGGACATTGACATGGTTTGCTTGCACGATGCACGATGCCTTTTGGCGTTGGCCTCAATTCGAGCGTGTACACATAAACTGTGGCACACAATATCGCACCAAATAAGGGAACGGGAATGATGGTTGGTGCGGTAGATGGTGATGATTCTGCAACACTGAACGTGAGCTAGTCTTGACACTGTGAATGAGGGAACGAGTGGGAAAAAAGTACGCATGACTCCGTGCGAGAGTACAGTAGTGAGCTCCCAAACATGATCCTAGAGTAGTGACGATGTATATGTATGTGGGGCACGTGCGACCCTATATCCTTTCCGATCGGAGTCGATTTTGTTAATACGCGAGCATCATCGCTTTCGAGCTGTGGCTTACGAGGATACGAGTAGCATGATTGTGCCTTTCGGTCAGAGTGGCTCTAATCCCACGTCTGCAATGGTTTTTTCTTTCTTCTGAACAGGCCTGAGAGCAATCAGTGGAAAAATGTGACCAAAACACCAGTGGTGTTTAGCCCGTGCGGAAGAAGAAATCAGAAAAGAGGTTAAATGATAGTGACGTGAATCTTGATAACTGCCAATCTCAAGATGTAGCCTGTTGCCATCGATCCGGGCGTATGGTAAAACAAAAGGAATGGCAGTCGAGTATGGGTTGGTGTTTGTGGTCATACGTTTGAGCCGAAGCAGGTCCTTCAGATCGGAGCAGATGCGAGATTGTGCTTGAATGGAGACAATTATTTGAAAGTTGGATGATGTTTCGGTGACCTGCACATATGATGTATTATTTTCTTCAGATTTAAAATCTGTTTATCTTTAAAAGTAAGTAAGTGTTTTCAAATACTTTTATTTCAGTTAATACTCAATATTGATGTATAGATTCCGAATTCTAATAAAACATTTTGTCAAAGTCAATTCGACTTTCGGTCTTACAATATTACTGGTTCCCAGAATCCCGGGATCAAAGTCGTAAAAAGATAAAAGAATCCACTTAACCGATAGGACAAATCACCATCTCGAATTTAGAAACGAAAATGTCCCCCATGTCATAATGATGTTTCCAGCATCGAAAATGTATAGAAATCTCCAGAGACCAATTGAAGTATACTATATGCTTACACTTTTTCCCAAAAATCACAACAAACTGTTGCCATACGTTTGTCGAAAGCTCCGATTTCTAAAGTACCCGGCTGGGTTGGTCATAAGGCATACAAGCTAAAAGTTCCAAGGAGTCCATTGCCCTGCACGAGTTGGGTTTCAACAGGACAGTACGGACAACAGCACCATGTAGCAAAATTTTGGATCGTTTATTAGTAATGAGAGTGGAGTGGCATGTCCCTTGACAACCCTTTTCGATAAGAAGGCTATAAACTGTCAATGATGGTGTTGCCCTTGCATCGCTTGCTCCTGTTGTCCGCAGATTTTATACCTAAGAGATAGATGGTAGGTCGGAAAAAGCATATAGATACACTTTCGTCGAATGTTGTGTAGGTCAAACGGGCTATCGGGATTAATTAGGAATTCGTGTAATGTTGGGTTCAATGATGATCAAATCATTGACCATTTAAACCGTTGTTCCGCCCGTTCAATTAATTATCATTCGTCTACATATGGTGATGAATATGCCATGTAAGAGGATTGAAGGCGAGAATTGAAGGCAGATGCTACAAGTAAATAGACATTTTCAGAGCTTCTGTTCGCATGGAACATGGTAAAGAAACTCTTGAATACTAACCGCAATTTCGTCTACTTTTCCGCATTCTTAAAAGGTGAAAAGCACATAAATTTGGCAAACACTGATTTATTAATACTTTGTATAAGTCCTTCGGTCCCTCATTAAAATTCACAAAAAAGTGCAAAACTGTCAATACGATTTGTGTTAAATGACATGAATGAGGGTATTCGATACGGTTGGTCGCTGGAGTACAGAACCCAGCTCCGGAATGGAGCAACATTCTGGGCCAAGTGTCAGTTGCTCATGAAAATTTATTGCCAGGATTAGCAAATCGGCGAACCAACAAAGTGGGTGCCACGCGTTGGAAATAACATAATCCCTAGACGCATACATACACGTTTGCTTTGGTTTAGGGCACAGCATTCCATTGATTTTTTATATCGAGCTGCTTTGAACTATTTTTGCCTGCCGCAAATGCTTGCTGTCTCCGGCAGAGCGTTGCAAATTACTTTCCCATCAATGTTGAAAATAAAACAGCGCGTTCTCTCTCTCTGCTGTACGGTTGTTTGTCTTGCTTGCTCTAAGAATCGGTGTATTGCATTTGGTTCCTGTCATAGTATGCGCGCAAAGGAAATGTCCTTCCATGGTTCGAGAACCCGGCAATAAAGTGGTTTAGGATCGATACAACAACAGAACAAATCGATGCTATAAATAGGATCAACTCTTTAGCCGTGATTCCCGGGCAGAATTGGTCTTATACTGGCAGAACTCCTGGATTTCCACGAGGTGGAGGTACTTGATGGAAATGCAAAGCCGTGGATAGAGTAGCTCTAAACCTTCCATGTAGGTTTATGCAGCGGACAACGCTTTGTTAAATTTGATCTGGCCGAGACATCTGTTGCTTCGCAGCAACTACGAGCAACAGTTTTGTTGGAATTGAAATTTCGTCACCGTTCGCTTGCGTAGCATATCGCGTAGAAAAAGTATATTAAGATACCATGGAATCCACCCCCACCCCGTGCTTAAGAGATGGAGCGAAGGAATAAAAATACTGAATGTCGTGAATTGTAATCGAATGTCAGCAGTATAGAGCTCGAACCCCCTTAAGGAGAGTAAATAGTGAGGGCAATGTATGTGAGTGAACGTTGTTTGTTCGGTTAGGCGCTTAGGAAAATTCCCGCTGTGTATACAGGCATATCCATCGCCTGTGCATCGTCAAGAATTCGCGAAAATCCAAATCATCTCCCCTATAAACGCACACCTGCGTTCCGCTTTTCTTACGGTTCAATTGCAACACCGCAGATCGATAAACCAGTGAAACATGTAGAATAGGATACAAACAATCATTCATCTCTCTTTATCCCGCTGAATATATGATTGTATGTTGCTTGATTGTATGTATTATGCGCATACATACAACCATTGCTATACCTCCCGATTCCCGCACGCAACAATCAGAGAAAATCCTGACCCGGAGGAAAAGTATGCGGCAGCCGAGGCAGCTCCGTCACGCCCAGTTCAATTTTGCAGTGGGCGAAATGTCACTCGGAACTGAAAATGTGGCAAATGTGTTTCCCGCTTCGGGGATGAAAAATAAAGCTCTTGGCTGGTGAGTAGGAGTGTGGCACGATAAAAATAAATGGAAATAAAATTACACGATAAACTATGCAGCTAAATAGGAGCCGGATGGCAACGAAAAGGGTTCTCAGGGGTTTGTGTTTTCGTAACGAATTCACTGTTTAACGTTAAGAAGAGCTTGTTCGGCCCTTCAGGTTTCATGTTGTTTTCCAAATGGAGACGCCTGGTGTTTTACTCGGATGTCGTTCTGTTTCGTCCGTTTGTCGTCTTCGGCAAGTGGCAGACGTTGAAATTGAGCCTAGCGAGGAACAAAACAAAAAACAAAATAGTGATTGTGCTGCTTTCTACCTTGCTGCCAGCGGGCACATTTCCGTAAAGTAGTAAAGTTGTCGCAATAAATTGAAGTGTTATCTGAAGGTGGAAATCGTGGGGTTTCTGGCCGGTTTTCGACCCGTTAGACCACTTGTGCATTCTCATTATCACGTCTGTGTTTCGTGCATGCCACGAATTGGCCCGTGGGTTTCGTGGGCAATTTTTACCCTTGCTGTCCATTTCAGCTTTCGAGTTCGCAAGGAATAAGTTAAGCTAACTCGTTCGCGGGCAAGAATAATTACACCCCGGCACGGTATCTAATTATGGACAATGAATATTGGCAAATTAATGACCACGAAAAACGCAGAAAGAGAAGAATATGCTATGTAGGTCAAATGGAAGAACTTAAAAAAAGGATCCGTGGAATTGCTGAGGGAATTTCGTGCATTTATGCTGATTATAACAAAATGTACAAATAGTTATTGGCAAACGGTTCCATAAGAGGAAAAAGTAATATCCCGAGAAGTGTATTGATGTAGTAAATTGAAGTTTTTATACCTTTCTAGCAATATATTAATGTACCATAAAACTTACGTCATTTCTAAATTGGTGCTGCACAAAACAAACAAAACGTCGAATTGCACAAAAAGGAAAGCATCCAAAAAGCCATTCCAAAGTTGTAACGAGTGTAGGACCTTAACTTGAAAACAGTTTCTCAAAGCTTCCGTGCAGGATCTTCAAAAGCGGACTAGCTTTCAGCGAACTGGAATCCGATTGGGTCCGTTCAAGTGCAAGTAAGTAACTTTTCCGCTTAACGCACCCACTGCGAAAGAACTTTACCATCGATACTGTCGCCGGTTAATTGGCAAACATTCGCAAAAACGTACAAATTGGATGGTAAGGCAGGAAGAACGAATGGCCATTAAATAAAGTCATAACCATTTTGTGCCTTTCTTGGTGAGCGCTTGAAAGGTTTGACGAAAAAGGCAAGAATACCGATGCGTTGCGTCCACACCCACATCCTTGGTGATTCTCGATCACTCGCCTCAAATGCTGCGCATAATTTGGTGCCACACACACAGGGTGTTGCAAAACATCTGTCGCTGGAAATTTATGACATTATTGCGTCCGTGAAGTGACTGGTTAAAAGTTTCGGTGCGTGCGTGCGTTCGTGTTGTGGCTGATTTGCTCCGGCATATACATTCCTGCCGAGGCGTGTTTTGTTCCACGTTCATACCACAAATGAGCACTAATGAGCGGGAAAAGTGTGATGGTGCGATCGTGTTCTCTTAAATGGCACAATAGTTTGCCTTCTCCGTCTCTGGAGGCAATCAGCTCGATGTAATGGTTGTTTTAAAAGCCTATTCAATTGGTGGAAAACACCAAGGGAACCCATAAATCACATGCTTCTGTTCGAAACATTTATAGCGGTAGGATAATTGCACAACTGGAATGAAAATGGAAAATGGATATGGTAGCACATCCTTCCGATTGCCACATAATTCTCGCAGATAGCCGATCGTTAGGAAAATTCTGTTAACTAGGGAATATTCGACCGAAAGGTATTCAAGGTTGCAGCACTGAAGCTATTGTCGTTAATGTCATTGCATGAGATGAGGATGAACGACCTTCAAAAGGGTTGAGCTTACAAACGCGTGTCTGATGGGAAAAGGTGATTTTTTATGACAAAAGTTCAATCAGTGTTAATATCCAACGATCCATTTAAATTTAATTGTGTATGCTTTCGCCGAAGCATAATATGAATATTTTCATGATTGTTTCGTACCGGAACTTTGGAGTGGCAGAGTTTTTACCGTTGTGACAGAGAGCTCTTGCCGTTTGAAGTTGGCACGCTTCGGTTGGAATTAAAGCGAAAAGCTTTTTTTAATCAAATTTTTAAAGTCTTGTTCGCCGTGTTGGATTGGATGTTCGTTAGGATGTATGTCTAACAGTGCTTGGCATTCTCTCTCAATAATTACTCTTACAAGGCAGAATCTCGTACAATAATTACTACATTAGGATGGAGCAATAATTTTATATATTTCCGCTTTCTTGAACTGTGAACAGGCACTTGCTCTGTTATTTCATTACTTATGAAATATCAAGCGTCATCCATTCAATTAAGTCCATCCACGGCCGACTTATGTCTTCCGTTTTTAAAACTAACGCCTAAATTTCTTTTGTACCATTTGATGTGTTTTTTTATTTTCTTATTTCTCGGTCACCAAGATTAAAATGAAAGCATTCTTTTCAAAAGGCTGTTAATTTTGTCCAGCCTGTCGTGGAATATGGCGTGTTCAATCCAGCATCCAGCGAAAGCTCTACGGACCGAAACATGAACGAGTGTCCTCAAACAAGGGCATGGAAACAGAGTGACATGCAGTTCGCAAAACAACGACGGAGTCACAGACTGAAACGATTTTACGTATGAGGTGAAAGTGGATCGCGTTTCTACGAGCAGCACTTGAATACTGAACAAAGGACAGAGAGCTGGGCGTGCCAGTTCGAAAGATTGGCTAAGACTCCCTCGATAGTACATTACTTGTGTGGTAGTACCATCTGTCGATAGGGCATTTGGGACGGCAGTAGTTGTTCAATGCAGCAAAACAAAAGCGAACGTGTGTTCTTTAATTTTTGTGTGTAAAGGAATTTGTTAAAAGACGCAACGTCGTCGTTTGAAAGACGTTTGCTGAAAGACGCAAACCCCGTGTTAAACAGCCTGAATTTTACTAGTGTATAATGGTTCAATGAGTTATACAATAATACACCAGGACATAAATACATACAGGAAATAAAAAGGTATGCTTTAATGAACAGAATGGACGGTTGATGTAAGTAGTTCTTTCTTTGACTGAATTATTAGAGTTATTGAATCTAAGATGGTAACATCTTAGTAGTGCTTTATCATAAAGAAATCATAAAAAGTCACTTTAGATTTCATTGTAATTAGTAGTACAGCATGGCATGTACCAAAGAGATGACGTTTTAATCAGTTGATGAGCATTCAATTATCTTTTGAAATTTAGTGTTGTCTGTTATCTGATGGGTTTGTTACGCAAATGTGTCGTTAATCACACCGAGAGCAAAATGAAATAAATTGAATAGCGTTGAATACTTCGGTTATTGACCTATGATTATCAGATATCCGCTGCTCATAGACAAACAACATTGATTATATTTGCCATAGGACTTGGCAGACGGTTACTGTTTGCTGTTGAAATGTACAACATTATATAGCCCAAGTGGCAAACAACTGACGAATAAAAATTCCTGAAGACTATTCTGTAAACGTGACGGTACCATGTCATTTGGCGGTTGCCTGTGGAATATCGATTTCTGGAGCCGTGGAGCACGCTTTCTTTCCTGGGTACGAATGTGCGTAGCACTTTTTTCGTCTGTGTTAACCAAGGCAACGCACTCCAATCAGCATCTAGAAAATGGGTGCTGGTCTCCAAACGCGTGGTGTAAGAAATGGGCTTGCCACAGTTGTGCACTAGTCGTTTCGCCGCGTCCGCACTAGGTCCATAAGTGGATTATTGTTCATTAATCCGATCTCCGATGGCCTGTGTGCAGTCCGTCCCATCTGACGGTGGCTGGCGCAAAGGGCTGGCCCGAGTGCTATCGATTATTTTTGTACTTCTAATCGAATCGTATATACGATGGTTAGGTGGTTGGATCGACCGGATGCTAGATCACGTTGGACAATTATGCGATACGCCGCTGGTGCGTAGGTTTGTACGGAAGGCGATGATGAACAATTCTGAGCAGTTGGCATTGAAAGAAATCTTGCAGCTTTCAAGCTTATAATGCTTTCAATGCCAGTTAGATTGGGATTGGGATTGGATTAGCTTGACATATGTTGACATTCGATTACTGCCGGATTGCTTTGAGTTTGTGCAATGCAAAAACAACCCGTTGTTTTTTCAGCCGGCAAGGCTTTGTAAATGTTTGCCCATCAGCATTAGTTGAGGGCATTAAGTAAATCCGACAAGGATGGTATACTATCGACTGATTGAAATCAACGATTTGTACTGGGGTTTAATGTAATATCTCTCATAAGTTAATTGATTTGTATAAAAGGTGTATTATAATGTGAGATACATCGTAGACCATTACACATCGCCTCGTATAGACATAGCGCATGAAAAACATTTTGAATTGACCTGCTCTGCGTCGTTTCTCGTTGAGTGCGGTACTGACCGTACAGCACGGTGTGTGATAAGAAAAGCTAAATAAATAAAATCACGCTGTGTACGACACAACACGTGTTCAATTGACTGCCCAGCAGCACAAGTGGATGTTGGCTTACTCAATCACGAGCCCATTAGATTCGATGTTAATTTTTGATAAGTTTGGATGTATCTATCCAACCGTGGCATTACACATTGCACAACACTTTTCATCCATTGCCGAAGGACCCGAGAGGACCAGAACGTTCGGTGCCAATCGAATTCTGCTCCTATGCCTTGTAGATTTACCAGCACACCATCCATTGTGTTGCGGATGGGAAGGGAAGAAAATGAAGCAACATAGATGAGCGAGCTCGCGTACCAGGGGCCAATCGTTTGCAGTGGAAGCCGAGTCGATGCCATTAAAGAATGTGGCTTCCTCCCTGTTCGGCTTAATGGATGGTAAAAGCATTTTTTATCGTTGGCCGATGGTAGTCACTTTTGTCCTCCCGGGGGTGCTTTAGTGAACGGTTAAGATGGCAGGGAGCGTAGATGTATGGTTTGCTTCTCTTGAAGATAGGAAAAAATTGTTAAGGTTTCTCTTTAAGGACATCTACAGGCGGCGTATGCTGTGTTGATGTGAGCGAAGAAATATGATAGGACACTTTGGATGGGTCCCGAAAAATCGAACACATGGATAAAGGTCGATGAATGAAGCGTAAACAGGCGGCCTTAGCGACAGCTTCTTCGGTGGCCGTTGACGACAATGCGTGCGTTGATTGCTACAGATTCAGTCCGGCGAGTCTAGTTTTCTAGTTTTCCTTTCTCTTGATTCTATTACGGTTCATCAACAATGCTGCAAATGTTGACGATGTGTCATAAATGATGAGCCGAAGCATCGAAGCGCCTGGGTAGCTTTAGACTGTGTGTGTAAATGTGTGTTGAAATTATGTTTGTTTGGTAGAAGCATGATTGAAAATGATGTCTAACACGAGATAAATGAGCTCTTTAGGAAATTTATAAGTAATAATAAAGTTGATAAGTTTTTGTGTGATGATGTCATAAAAAACATTAATCTCCACATATTTGGTATGAAAACTATTAAAACAACTATTAAGTGAAAATAGAAAAAAGGTTTACAATTTAAAAATTAAATAAAAATTAGTAACTTACCTACAGAATTCATCCATAAGCTCAGCATGAACAACAACTTTCATTGTTTGAATTAATCCATTTTTGGTTCTACCATAGCATATGACATCGCTTTTTCCCACTCCGAATCGTGCACGACACCATATATTTACACAAACCTGTTTAAGATAGAATAATCCGGAAATATTTTTGCAATCCATTTCCTATTATGTACGTAGTTGTATTCCCCAACAATCCGTGTCAGTTGAAGATTGGCCCATCACTCACTCACGCACTTACTTGGTGTTTTCGGAGATTTTTTTCACAGGCGTTATTAATCCCTGTTTTTTGACAGGCTCGTTTCTTTTCTATTCATTCCAGGTAGGTGAAATTAACACCCTTCATGCCATATTTCGTAAGACACGATCGAAACTTGCCTTCCGGCGTTGACGCTAAACTTTGCACTAGATTGATTTTGATTTAACCATTCGAGAAGACTAAAAATTTTCACACATACACCCACTCACACATACATAAATTGGCCATCACGTTGCACCACAGGCACACAGCCTGCTCCTAGAACGGAACACGCTCGTGGTACGCACGTACACAATCCTTTATTGAACGTCGTTTCATTTTGCTATCAACCCGCTATCGCAAGCGTCTTCGCCTGTTTTGACGCTTTGGTCGGAAGTGGGTCTGCGATTGCCTGTAGGCACTTAGTAAAACGGTTTTTGCTTTTCTTTGCCAAGTCGGCCTACCAGCTACGAGCTGGCAGTGCTGTAGCAGATAGGCCCTGCTCGGTCGGTTGCTAAGAGGAACGGACGGATGGAATGGCACTCAATTGCGGTATAATTTCGCTGGGCTTAACGAGCAACAAGAAGGCGTTTGGGGAAGAGACATGAACATGTGCATGATAAGGACAGTTTACACAAAGTTACTTTTCGCTAAGTTTTGCAATAAAAGCAAATGTTGGTCCCATGTTTTATGCTAGGAATAGCGCAACCATATTAGGAGTTATAGGTATAGCTTTTGGGTTTGCATAAACTCCCTAAATATTTTTATTTTCTAACCATTAAGTTATTTTATAACCATTTTAGACTTAACTGCCGTTAATAATTGAAATTCAATAATATGAAGTACGAAAAATTGACTTAAAATTGTTTGTTAAAAGTATTCAGTATCTTCTCTTCAGTTCTTCAGTTGTATAAAAATATTGGGAAAGTTCTACTTTCAATTCACTGGAATATGATAATTAATTTAAAAACAACCATGTTATTGATTTCACCCATGTGGTTGGTTAGACTGTCAGTAAAATCAGAATTTTTGTAGTAATTCTATCACTAGTAAAATAAATTTAACAAAAGCAATTGTTTAGAGTTTGAAAGCTACAGAAGTTTTTTTGCATGGCTTGCAAAAATAGGGAATCAAGTAAGTTATGGGAACAAAACGGCTGCATGTATGGAAAACTTAGGTTTATTCATGGGGATGGAAAGGATCGAATGTTCAGCAAAGAAGAAATCCGACTAGAAAAAATCGAGCAAAACGAAGCAGAAAGGATTGTCCATTCCGTGGGGCGGATGGGGCGAACTATAAAATGCACACAAGCTCAAAACCAAACACAATATCGCCAATAAACACTCCCGTTCAATTTCAAACACATAAGCGTAAAGCTCGCACACATTCACACACGCACACAGCAACCTGTATAGACCTCGTGTATACGGTTGCATGGATCCGTCAACCAACGCTCACCACACTGATTCACACAGTGGAAAATCGAACTCGCGGACGGTTTCCGTATTTTTTTCCACTTATGCTGTTTTTCGTGTTGGCCGATGCTTCTTTGTGCACCACTGCTGCCCTGTTGGCTGCCGCTGATCACTCGTGTCCACTTGAATTCGGTCTTTTGCAGCCCACACCTGTGCCGGGCGGGTAGTGGTGGTGAGCCGACCGGGGACAAATAACGGAACGCGAGCAATAGAGTTGGGGAGTGTTGAGTGGGATTTTTCTCGTCTCACGCACAGCAAATTTCCAGCGCACCGGACCCGGGTCTTGCTTCGAAGGAAAGCGCACCTCAACTGAGTCGGGTCGGCGAGATGGCGAAGGAAAATTTTCGCCTCGCTCCACGACCTTCGGGATTTTGTATCGTGTGAAGATACGACACCACTACCACATGGAAGACAGCGTTTTGGAGTGGTGTGTGTTTGGTAAAACCCGTAGACGAAACGCGTTTTTCACGGTCCCGTGTTGCTGAGATCGTGTTGGTTGTGCGTGTTACAGATCGGCAGCTGGCATTTGTCAGACACAGGTTTTCCCCTTATTCCAATTAAAAGAAAAAGATAGTCGGTACGGTTTGATACTGAAGAATGATTTTGATATCGTTTTTTGATTACGGACAATCAATATATTGGATTGGGTCTCTCTATACATCGTATAGTTTGCTTATCGAAGCGTCGATATTATTCTTATTTATGATAGAAAAGTAATTAATTTTGAATAAACTTTAAATTAACCGTCCGATGTCCGATGAAACCCCCAGTTCCAAACCATTATTACCCATGGTGTAAACAAGCCAACAAACTGCTCACGTTTTACACGTTGTATAGCTCCAGTACGCTCCAGTGTATCCAAGATTTCTCTCTCACTATGCGCGCGCATCGAACCTTCATCGATAACAGGAAAAAGGAACACTCGTTTATTTGAATCAGCTTGAACCGATCTATGCCAGTAGTTGTGTGTGCAACGGTGTGCACCATGAACTGTGTTAGTGTGGCAGTCTTTGCCACTCAACGGAAACTGCCGAACGGTCGAAGTCGGTCTCGCCACAAAAAGATCGATGGAGACAGCAACTAACACCACTGCTTATCTAGTAGCGGATTCAAAGGAGACTGCCTACACCCATACCCATACCCATACATGGACATACAAATGCTTTGGAATCGTCATGGTGAACGTTTTCAAAAGGCGTAAAGGATCAGATACCGGGTAGCAGCAGCAGCTTCAGCCAACTTAACGTCGGAACCGGAACAGCAAAACAGGAATTGATTTGTTTTTGAGCGTGTATTACGCGACCGTCTTGCCTGGATGGTGGAATGGGTGTGTAGAAGGAACAGTGAATTGAGCAGAAGTATAGAAGTGGAATATGATAACGAAGTCATGACGAAGCGTGAAACTAGAGGGATAAAGATTTATTTTCCGTGGTTCGCAGAATCCTTTCGTTGCAGGGTGAAATGAAAAGTTCATAGCTCCATCATTGACAGCTGATGTACTTTTGCGATATCTATTTTAATAATAATTTTAAGAATATCAAAAACTGTTTCGTATTTTGAGGCTATTCGGTGTCTGATTTTCGTTTGTTTTGCTTGAAGTGATAATGTGCAATTATTGAAAAATTCACGATTATATAGTTTTTGTTTTATTTTCGATGGCTTTGCAACGTGCAAATATCGGTTTATGAGTTATTTTTAGTTTACTTTAAATTATAATGTCTTCGCAGTTATTCAAAACTTTGCCATTTGCTTAAACTAATGGTATCAATAGTGAAACATATAAGAAAAAAAGAAAGACGTGGAATATTACAGTTTGCAATTAAAATCAACATAAAAAAATCATATCTGATACAATGAATTTTCTGTTAATTGAAATAATCAATAGGTAAAAATAAATTACGATAGAACGCAAGTTAGATATATCAAATAAAAGTAATCAAATAAAAGTTTATGTACAAAGTAGTATTTTGTAAAGCAATGTGAATATGGGAATGTTTAACATTGATGTTTTTTTTTTTTATATTTTTGAGATTTTGAGCGGACAAATTAAATCGTGAAAGACCATAGTTCCGTGTACACAGAACAGCGCCATCTAGCGGAACAGTTATGCGTTTTATTGAATGCAATCTTGAATACAACCGGTTCAAATGAGAGTGCTTCTTGCTCATTTGTATTTTTAACTTTATTCAAGCTCTTGATATTGCCAATGCATTTTTAAGAATAAGTATAAGACAATACTCATTAACTTTTAACAACTTAACTTATTAACAACTATCCGTTTAGATGCATTCTCCTTGCGCTTTCCATAGAGTGTAGAAGTACTCGAGGCAGAGCGATTTGCCCTGCATTCGTACCCCAAAGTATGTCTGAAGGGCAGCGTGTACAGACGCTAAGTTTTCCGTCCCGACGTTCTAGTACCCCAGAAATATGAACTATTATCCATTCATATCCATTCATATTCATATTCATCCAATTTTCCGCCATCCTACCAAGTTCTCTAGCTCTTGTACATATTCTTGCACTTAAAATAATACATGGTTGCCCTCTGCGCGACGGAATTGGAGTTGGATA
The DNA here is from genome assembly GCF_943734725.1 of Anopheles marshallii. Taxonomy (NCBI): domain Eukaryota; kingdom Metazoa; phylum Arthropoda; class Insecta; order Diptera; family Culicidae; genus Anopheles; species Anopheles marshallii. The sequence continues at coordinate 36,112,197 of NC_071327.1, forward strand.
GGACTTTCAAGAAGTTTGGTATCCTACCCGTCTGCAGAGCACTAGCTAACATCGAAACGCTCGAGATTTTAAACAAGTAATGTGCCACGAACAATCTTCTCAATTCCTTTCAGACGGTCTCAATACAATAACATATTTACCATAACAAACGTGGCCGTGAAAAATGATTGCAATGAACTTCTTAACGCTTAGTAGCGTTGGACATCAAACTACTGTATGTCCTTTCCAGAGTCTTTCACTTAAATTGATTGTTTTATATTATTGTCGTAGTCATGAGGACAACTGAACTAGCTATTTTGTAAATTCCGTCAGACCTGAGTTCCGGATCATCTTGATGTGAACGTTTCATTAAAATCAACATTTTCCCAGTACTACGCATGCTGACGTTACCTTACTCGATGAACAGTCGGTTTACGATCGTAACATAACAGCAGCAGTTAAACTTTACATCTTCGCTTATCTGTAAGCATCCGTAGCTGCATCATAGATGCACAGTGTGGTTCCAATAGATAAGCATCTTCCTTTCACCCAGTAAGACCATTAAATCAATTTGTTCAACAAATAACTTTCAACACGGAGCGCACGCTGTGGGAAGCAAATGTCATATTTAGCTACCGAGGTATTGTACCTAGACAAAAAAATAACAATATTTCCTATGCGCGTGTACAGCGAAACCGAGCCAGCTGTCGAAGGTTTCTATTATCGCAGCGAGAATGTTTCCGAGCTCAGGCACGCGCTTTTATAGACGAACAAGGCACGGTTGAACATTAGTTTGCTGTCATCGTATTACAGGTATATTTTGCTGTTGTTTTTGCTTTCATTTGCTAGAATCCGGAGCACTGCGCTCCACTTGTATGCTAATGCGTTCGATTCGCTTCTGTCATGTTTTCCCATGTAGCGACAAAGCTTCATTTGTTTTACATTAACCCTATTACGGACTATTGCTCCCACTCCATGCTTAACCTTGCGGTATTGCATCCCATGGAGATTTCATTCATTTATTCATTCTTTACGTTTGCAGTTGGTTTGGTTTGTTTATGGACCAAACTTTAATTTGAATTGAAAAGAAATACGGATATAGCATACTTATAGTTTTAACTGTTCTTAAATCGTTATCCAGTAAAAATTTGTAATTTTATTTTGTTCGTTTATAAGATCTTAAAGTGCAATGTAATGACTAAAGAATTCGCATCAGGAAGGCAATAATTATCTGATTAATTCGGCCAAATTATTGTAATGTAAATTTTTATGCACATGGTATATAATATTCATACTGCAAAATTTTTATTAGAATTAATAAACTGTAAATGAACAAGAAAATCCAATGCTAAATGAACACATTTTACATTCGTCAGACATGCATGCACGGATTGGAACGATGCAGATGTAATGATTATCGCACGATTCGATCTACACGGAATAAATATTCACGCACGCTCTTTGCTCCACCCCTAGCTGTATATGTATATAAGGCATATAGGATGCTTCTTTTTTGTATGCTGCTATTAAAATCACCCTACTTGCCGTTCATACCCCAAGGCTTTTGCTCGCTTGATTGTTTCAACTTTTGCTAGAAAGGGAAATATGAAGAAGGAAGAAAACACAATCGACGATCATGTTAACACCTGTTTTGCCATCACATTTCGTTTCCTGTGCTGAAGTGTGTCACTGTTGGAAAGGGTTTCACACAGGCACAGAGATTTGCTTCATGTCATTGAAACACTCTTTCTACCATCCGCCCACTTCCGGAAATTGCCTTTATATTTGGCGGAGAGTATATTTTCCCATGGTGTTATAATCCGGTGTTGTTGATCTGTTAAGTTTACCCGTTTGAACTCGTTAGAATGGACTATTATCAGTTAGTCTATCACGTGGATGAGCAGAAAGCTGAGATCTATAAAAATAATCACATCAAATTGACTCGGAAGGTCTGGTGATGATGCGATTGCAGCATCGTACTTTCACCCAACATGGCCGGTAGCAAATTTAAACCGGACCTTTTCTACGAACGCCGGAGTGAATATCTTAATAAAGGTGAATAAAAATAATGCTAACTGGCAGGTCGGGGCAAAATAAATTGATTGGTGAAAAAATTTAACACTAACAAACGGTGTCAAATCAAATTCATATCAAATTATAAAAACAATTATTGGTTGTTATGGTAGGGTATCAATATTATATATTTGATTCTATTCACTTCATTAATATTGAAAATAAATTCTAAATGTCAATATCATCTATTCTATTTTGCATAACCAATTGGCATTTATTCAGCAACAGCATTTTTTTTATTTAAAAAGCCCTTTCTTTTTGTTCTACAATATGTCTTACAAGGTTTTTTTCTTTTAACGTAGTAAAATTGGTGACTTGCTAACTAACTTGTTCCTATAAAAGCACAGCACCCAATTGATTGCAGCAATAATTGTTAAGAGAATCCGATAACTTTTCGCCACAAAGGATCAAAAAGCAGAGTGCGAGTAACTCTCATTAAAATACCTTCCATCGTCTGTGCCATCCGTGGATCGGTGGCGTCTTATACCTATGCAGTGGTTCTGAAAGGTTAAGGATCGATATCATGCAGTTGGAATTTTGAATGCGAATTTACTTAATTTGAAAAGCAAATAGTTTGCGATAAGGGTTTAAGCACGGGAGTGTGAAGCAAGCACACGATGCTGGAAGAAACACTGCCACAGCTTTAAATGCATTCCAACCAGAAGTTTAGCGAAACTGGAAATGTTTGCATCTCGCACTACTTCACGTGCATACAATGTTATCGGATATGCGAAGGTGACTTGAGGTTTGCAAAAGATGAAATACCAAGCGTAGAAAAAAACCAACGCAGCACATAGCTTACGTTCCGGCAGTCAAGAGAGCGTTATGCTTTACGACACCAATAGTGCCACCGGAGGGCTCAGGCAGGTGTTGCTGGTGAATGATGATTTCACTCCCGCTGTTTGGCGATAATGTCCGTGAAAATGGGTTCCCGCTGGGACAGCGAGAAGCAACGTAAACGAAAAATGTAGAGGATACTGCAAGGGAATCAGCTTTGCCGTGTGTCAAAATATGTATGGTAGCGCGCAATTTATTCTCATTTGGATAGCTGTGTGAATTTGCGATCGTTTGTAATTGGTGTATGTGTTGATTGTTGACACGGGATACCCGTCTATTTTAGTCACTTGATATCAGTTATTCTAACATTATCGAACATTTAGTTGGTGAGTGAGAAACGTATTTAGTTTTAAAATTCGATCTGATCATAACGGTGTTCGCGGGACGAAGTTATGTTACTAATACTCAGTTGAAAGATATCATTTGGATATTGCTACCTTCAACGATAGGCCATAATGCTCGATAGTGGTGAAATATATGTGGTGTGGTGTGAAGTTAGGCACGCATCAACACGATAATCTCATCGTTCTCGTGTACGGTAGCCCTTACCACTACTGTTCTGGAAGCAGGACAGCTCGCGAGTTCATGTAAGTTGTTATTACTGTAAGTGATTTGCACTTTTTTCATCGACAGTTCCGAAACCGGGCTGCCGTTTGGTGCGCCTCCAGTGCGTACGGGTCGGGACGCGCATCAGTCACGGATGAGGGAAACAAGGCGGAGGGCATAATTATGTTTTCTATTGTAAATTCTATTTTCAATCCATCCCGCCACACGTTAACGAAAACCAACAATCATTTAGGACTTATCCAGCGAGAAGCTTTTTACGTGTGGGGAGATTATTCTTAAGATGTTCTTTGAAGCTTGATCATCCGTTTCAAACGAAAGACGAACGGTGGTGGATGAAGGCCAAAATGAACCGTAAAATGTTACAACCGGTGCTGCTAGTGAGGTGTACAAAGGTGGATAGTTTGTATAGTAGTCATTCCGTCTGGAAGGAGGAGCAGAACAACGGTACTACTAAAGTCCATTCATATAATAAATTTAGAGCTCACCCACAAAATACTCTTTGCGGTTTTGGGAATTGATATTACACGTGTGTAGATTGAATGCACGACATTTGGAATAGTTGTTTCGTGCTGACGGTGATGGTAGTTGGACTTATTGGACTGGACAGCAGAATCTATAGTTTGCGAATAGCAGATTTTCGTTAATAATAATAATAATAATAAATCTATCACTATTTCTCTGTGGTTGGGAATGGTTGCAATCTAATAGGTGTGCAATGACCAATGATATACAGGTTTTACTTCCGGATGCTTACAAGGCACTCTGAACTTTACACTGTTTGGAATGATGTAATGGAAGATGACTTGAGCTAATCAGATGTGGATGTACGAACATCTCTTCAATCTATCGCTATTATAGATTTATATCCATTACCGCAACCGATTACTTACATTTTCTTTCAAATGTGTTACTTTCATTTTCATAGCTAATCCTTAATGCCTTCCAATTGATTGTTTGTATGTGCCCAAATTATGCCAGTAAAAAGGTGCGTAATTCGGCAACAAATTATCCGGCGTGATATTGCAACTCTGTTCCGTGATTTTTTTGTCTTTCGTGTGTTGTTTTCGTAGCAGTATCCTTTAGGATGAGGAATACATTCCAGAAGCAATAGGGAAACGGTTACCTGAACAAATTATTGTGCCCTTGCCGTATCGGAGTAAAGCCGGCAAGTTTGTGCGGCTAAAGTGCTTTGGTTGTTGTGCATTTTTTCATACCTTTACCTGTGGATCAAACGGCTTGTTGCTATTGGAGGCTTCTTTTCGTATCTTTCTCAGGCGTGTTTGCATTTATCGCTCAAGCTTCAACTTTTTATCAGTTTCAATTCATTTCACTCGAAATAACTCATCCCACCACGGGCAGTCCTTCCAATTCTCTCGCTCGTTTCGGAATATAATACGTTCCAGTACTTCGCCCACCGAGTGTCACTGGCAAACGGTTTTCATCGCATTAAATGCGAGAGTGATAAAAAAAAAACAAATTCTGCATCCGGAATGATTGAATTCATTCCCGCAAGAAGAACGATGAAAATCTCCAACTGGCGAAATGAGTATTTCCGGAGGGTTAATTTCTCAACCTGTCGCCTTCAACATGGACAGAATGGGCTAGAGAGGGAATTCATGGAGCAAACGTGGTTACAGTTACCATTTACTACAAATCATTTTGCTAGAACCGAAGAATAATAACATTCGTCAAGTGAGTCGGAGAAGTGCTGACAGTGTGCTGTTGTTGGCAGAAGTCGTCTTTTCGTGAATTGAATTAACGGTTTAACCTTGGGTTGACAAATATATATACATGCGAAAGAGTAGGGATTTTTCACCCACGAACATCACTCAAGCGGTAGACGTTTTCTTTATTATATGGAAGAATTTATTCGCGAACGATCTACGGGTAGGGTTTAGATGGGTGACATCGATTCATTAAATTGTAGGAATTTAGTACGCATAAAACTAATACTAAACATTATTCATGCGGGTTTAGTATCATAAACCCAGTAATGAACCATAATTTTTGACCGTCTTACAAAGCCGCTGTCAACAGCCGCTTTTTTGGTTAAAAAAGTATAATTTTTTACAGGCTATCTGTATTTAATTACCTAGGTAGGTTTTTAAAATATGGTATCTTAGATGGGAATTGTATGATACTATATTATTACACTACTCAGAAAACTTTTTTATATTTGTTGATCCAATTTTAAGTTTACCGAGCAAAATATATATTTAAAAAAATATTGTTGTCTGACGTATGAGTTGGTGTAATAAACTATGTTTAGTACCATGTAAAATGCACTACTAAAAAGGGTATCTTAAAACGTATTCAAACAAGCAATGTGCCTTGGCCTTACATCACGAATAAAAAAAATAACTCATTCATGTCCCATATTTATAACTTAACATAGTATAATAATAGACCGACCGGGATAAGGTGACCTTTCACTGTTTGGAGAAGGCAGTAAAAAGAAAAACAAACGAATGTGAATTGTATCTTAGATTAAGCTACCTTGTTGAATAAAAAAATAGTATAATAATAAGATTAATAATAATAATATTTACTACCCATGGACTACACAGATCGCATAAAGATCAATAAAACCGTACATGAACCAATGACATTTATTTCCATCTAACATGAATATCGCTTTCATCGATAGCAATCTAAGTTTGCTGTCGTTTTTGTCTTCAGTTTGCTTCTCGTTTTTCCGCCATCATACAGCCATCACTCAATGCAGATAAACATCATACATCGTGGCGGATTTCAACTTCCCCGCACGTCTTTCAACTGCACGGATTGATAAATATATCGTCCGAGTTCGGAAATGCCATTCGGAAGCATGGAAGGTTGCACAATTTGTCCCGCACATTGCAAAGGCTGCGTAATTCTGCTTGAGAACTTCGGTATCCGGTTTCGGTTTAGTTAGAAGGTTTGCCGGTTGTCACAGCTTAAGACAACGGTTACCGGTTTCAGGATAAGAACGCTCCTAACGGTTGAGATATGAATGAGGTAAGAGTTAATGTATGACTTTATGCAGATCGATGGATAACGGGTGAGCTTGGCAATGCAATAACAATCAAACTCGTGATGGACGGTTTACCTGCGCAGCAACGGCTTAGCGTAACTCATAATGAATGTTTATTGTGATGGAAAAATCATGTGTGATGATGTGACATTAAATCAAAGTTTAATTTAATTTTGTTTTCGATAATTTCTATAATTTTACAATCGAAATAATTTAAACTTGGGGTTGATATGTTCTACTTTTTCTAATCAGCCCGTTTCTCTCGCTCCGAAAAACTGTGTGAATTGCTCAAACAGCTGGTCTTCAACAGTTCCACCTCTCTGTTTTCATTCAACTTCGTATGTTGAATAACTTCACAGAGTGAGATTTTTACTGGTTCAAGAGAGGGATTTGCAGCCGCAAAGCATGAAATGAGCATAGCCGGTGAACTAACCGGTGGAGAGTGACGAACGCATGCGAGAACATCAACATGTTGGAAAACTCTCTCTTAGCCTCACAGGTTGCATCTTGCAGAAATCTCCTCCAGATGGTTCCCAAACGTACGATCGTTCGGAGCATTTATAATCGCCGTAGCTTTCCGCTGCGTCTTCTTTCGGCGAGGGAATACGTAACGACGATATATTTAAGCTAGTAAGTGATTGTTGAAGTGTTATTTTGTTTATTTGTGAGAGCGATGTTTCTGTCTATTTTGTTATATTTGTGTGCAAATCATCAACCATCAATGTGTTAATGCACCTGAGCTGTGGAAATTAATATTGTGCAAAAGTGTATGGAAAACAACGGAGAATTGTGCCAAAGTAAGGCACTAGTTCTTTGCTCAAGGTAATACAAAAGTGTAACATCAAACATAATGAAAAATGCACCATAATCGGATGAGGAAGTGTGTTGCTGAATGCATCGGAAGAAAAAAAGTGCGGCCCTGGGTGTGGTTTACGAACGTGCACGTAATTGCGGAATTGTGAGATTTATGGATAAAAATTGAGTGAAGTGATGTCGGGCGTGGATGGTAAAAAGGAAAATATTAAATGAAGTTTTATTATCTGCATGGTGTATCCATCCTCATCCGTCCGACCCTCGCTGGTGGTCAGTTTGGCGAATGTATTAGGGAAATAAAAAGTGTATCGCGAAACGTAGCCGGTGAAGCCAAAAGGAGGCGAAAGCAAAGAATGCGTACGTCTGGGAAACGTGATGTTCGAAATGGTCTGGATTGTGTACGAGCGGATTTGATGTGCATGTTTTTACGTGAAAAATGAGTTTGTTGTTGGTGATATGCGTCCGCTACTAGTGATACGGTTGTTAAGCCATGAAATTCCTTCAAATCCCATCACACATCACGATACATCTGGCAAACGCTTTTGTTTCGTCGAAAACTGATCCGCGATACAGGATTTTAACGTTTGCTGCAAGCGTTGTGGTTGAATTGTAGTGTAGCAAATTTTTATAAATCACGACCTTTTGCAGAGAAGGAAGAAGAAGGGTACGATCGTGTGTAGTTTAACTGGGCAAACATATTAAGAGTGAAATTAATACCAAGCCAGAATACACTGCTGAGAGATATTTCATGGAATTACCACAGAGCGATACAGAACCAGCAGATGGGCTTCGTGCCATTTTCCATCATTTCATGAAATAATAATTTTGCTGCCGATTACGGATGACTCCATTCGTGTGCAGGCAACATAGTGCGGGAGAGCAAAAAAACCGTCACGTTGGAGGAGAAAGACAAGAAGCACACATCACGATGCAAAACCCATCATGCACCGAATGCAGTCGGCATGCACTCGTGGAGCGCGATGGTGATTTATGGATTTTCTCTAAAACCGCTTCACCCGTGCCTAGTTTAGCGCAATCAACAAAATACAGAAAAAACCGGCCCCTGCACACACTCGCTCGCTGCAGGGCAATGACAATTGGCGGTTCGGATGGCTCAGTTGCCGGATGCTCATATTGTCGGAGGCCGGCCTATACAACATCGTGCCAAATGGGCATCGTGCAAAGGGGAGCGAAGGAAAAGAAAAAAAGGCAGGATCTTACAAGCGAGATATAGACCCTGGCAAAAGGGTCAACCTGGGGCCGTTGAGTGTTGACCACACGACCACACTCAGATCAGGCTGTTTTCGTTCGACGTGTTTGGTACACTGGTGTTGTGTTTTAACTCGGGTTGGCTTTTCTTATCTTTATCCCAACGGCAACATACATACAAAGACGGCCTGAGCCGGTGTATGATTGAATGGTGTGGGTAAGGAGGGTTCTCTTCATGGCACCGTGCTTAATTTATGATGGGAAAATAATAAATGAAATTACTTTCCACTCGCGTACCCGAAATTCCTTCCCCCGTGTGATCGTTTGATTTTACAGTGCAAGGCTTATTTGAACCTTTCGAACGCCCACATAGCCACGGTAACCGCACTGTTATACTTAAAAGCTCTTTGCTGCTGCAACGGTAGAAGGGAACACTGTAAAGGCGCTCAAGGCAAACAAAATTTTCTCACCGAAGATCATCCCGCGAAAGTGAACGCTAAGGCATAAATCATAAGTGAAGCCGCATCGTAGCACATGTGCGTCGGTGGCGGCTAGCGACTGTGTCTTGATACGTGGAGAATATGGCTGTAGCAGATGATTGGAGTGTGAAGGAATTCGCATGGAGGAAGCATGTCGGGTGCAAATTACACGTATACATGCACCCCAACTGAGAGCGATGGTGATAATGGGATGATCGGTATGGAACGAGCATTATGTACCATGTATTACACAAGTCGTATCGGATCCTACCAAAGCAAAATTGCATGAAATCTGAATAAGTTCAGGGTACATGCTCTTGGAGTAGGATAATGAGGATGTGGTACAATGGAAGAATCCTTTACGAATTAATAAAATGTAATCAACTATAGGTAGACGTAACATTACCTGTCATTTGGAGGTGTTAAGAAATGACTATGTCTTATAACGCTAAAAATCGTCAGTTTAGACAAATTGGTTGGTTTGTACCAGAAAAGTTTCTCATTTTCCTCCTAACGAATATCTATTTTACAGAGCTTTTCTGTAACGGCCAAATTTTCAGCTCAGTGTTGAAGTCGATACATTGAAGATGCTTTTATGTGATATTGATGGTTTAGAAGTTGCTCAGAACAATTCCTTTAGAGATATAATCGTTAATGATCTTCTGACGTTAAATTGAAGACGTTAGATGTTCTGATGACATCGTAAAGCTACTAACTAATAACAAGGAGGACCCATCCATGCAAGAACTTTTAGAGTTAATAATGGAAAAAGTTTCTGAACGGTGTTAAAAAAGGTGTCAAAGTCATTCATCCATAAAGGACTAAGATAGTATATTTTAAAAAAATTGTCATTCGATTCATTTTTCACCTTTGTTTTATTTTTGAATGAGCAATATTTCCGTGTGGATTGGATTGATTGAATTTTTATTTTTCATAAAAGTTGTATGGAAAAGATTCTTCCGTATAATGAGGTGTTGGTATGACGAGTGAATCACGGAAAAGGATTAAACTCGTTATAAAATGAATGCAACTGTAGCATGATCATTTTAGCAAATAAAAGCGAATACAATTTTATTTTGTTTGACTTAGTAGCACAATTTAATACAAACAACAGCTCCAACCCAACTAGCCATAAATAACGTAATCGAATGTAGAAGATCTTTACCGTTGGTTCAACCCTCTTTGCACGCTAATCATTCAATCCGATTAGTGTAATGGATTTTCCCTTTCAATCGAGCCTATAAATCTTATCTTTAACCACCGATGCATGCCGCACAGCAGCAACTTTCTTCCAACCCTGTTTGCACAACATAAAGCTAGCGTGCGAACGATCGATACAAGCCAATGCGATCTAATCATCCTTCGGACGACTAATTGCAAAGGCTTGGCCTGCAAATCCACATCCACTCTTTTCCTCTACGCGATTGCCGTTCTATTAATTCATTAGGCTGCAATAATTACATTGTGTTTAATTCAAGTATTACGCAAGGAAGTGGGAGGGAAACTAGTGTATTTTGTACCCGCACGTGGATTGCTCTCTCAGCTTATATCGGACGTGTGTCGAAGAGCACGGGAAAGATTATTTGCAACGTGACCCTTTTTTCCATTCCTACCTGAGTTATTGAGAAGATTCATACAGCATACCGCTTAACTTCTGTCTGTCCGTCCTGCAGAATTCTCAGTCAGAAGCGTATTCAATGTACCATAGATGTGCGCAATGTTGCGACGTGATCCCCTTTAGACTTCCGCACGTAAGAAACTCTCGATCGACTTACGCCAAACAGCAGCATTGCCTACTGTTGCCGCACGATCGATGCGAACGCACCGCAGCACATTAATCATAATGCAATTGAGTTGCAATGCGTGTCCGAGAAGGGCCGGAGACATAAATCCCTTACGGAGGAACGAGCACCGTTAATGGCATGGACGGCTTTAAGTTGTTTGATTTCGTGATGGCCGATGAATGCTCTGGCTGGGTAGGTGCGTTGAGTGTTGTGGAAGCAAAATCAGCCCCACAATCAATTAGCAAACGCCATCCATAAATCGACCGTTAGGAGGATTTGGAGCTATAAAGTGTTGAAAAATGATCATAATTTAATGTGAATGGTAATTGAGTGATGATAAAAACTGGTCACATGCACCAATCGCTTTACGCGTATATTACGCTTAAGCGCGCGGTATCTCTATCTACCGCCATAACGTCAGTGTAATGGTGTGGGAACTTGGTCTGCAAATTGATCAACGATCAATCATTGGTGCTTTTCTATCACGGAGCAAATCTGTCAATCGATAGCTCATTCACAGGCTCCGTAACGGTTACACTTAGACGGTGGACTACTTAGCTGAGGCAAATACGGGTTCGACGCTTACGCTGACAAGGGGTTCTTCCGTTTCAAAACGAATCGGGAAAAAAGGATTATACCGTGTGGGAATTCTACGCACCGCGTGTTTGGTTCGCATTTTCCAAACAGCCATAATTGGCACCCCTGGTTGACATGAGTATGGGCCGGGCGCATTTCGAAGAAAATGGATCCATCTGTAAAGGAATTTCTTCATCTGGTGCTCAATGGACGATTTGTACATAAACAGCACTTCAAACTGGTGCGATACGAGGATGCTTGATATCGATTGTACGATGGCGATCGTTTGATTAGGTTTTCCATAGATTCCTGCTTCATCTGTGCGCCACCCGTCGTGTGATGGAAACTAATTGGTTGTGCCGGTTTGTTTTAAACGCCCGGGAACGCCGAACGGTTTGTTTGATTTGCTGCCTTAAATGAAAACTTGACCGTAGCTCATCACTGTGTGATGCCGTCAATAAATTGTTGTTGCTAATAGAAGAATAATTTTCTCTGTTCGAAAGGGGAGGCAATGGATTAAAGTTTCTCAATTGGTCCGCCACCCTTGGGGGTATTTGATGAAGCAATTTTAAATTTCCAAATCATCCCACAGATAAACTCTGGTTCCAAATAGTCTATGGCAGCAATAACAATGAGAATATGAATATTCTCTATACATAATGTTATCTTACATCGAGTGTACATATATATTATTTCAGATTTTTCATTTCACAACAATATTCTACTGTAAAAGTTATATAAAAAAATGTTTCTAGTGTACAGTAACATAAGCAGTGCAATAGATAACAATTGAATCATAAACCGTCTGCCTTCGACTTCGCCTTGATACACATTCATTTTCTTCTTCTACAAATCGTCTGCGAGGTTTCCTTATACTTTGTCCATAGTGGTGTGCAATAGTGGCAAACTTTCTCATCGCTATGAAACTGTTTTGGAGCAAGTGTATAAAAGAGGTCTGAAGGCAGCGTCTTTTTCAAAGAATATCGTCGAACAAAATTGTACCATATTCCGTCACGGTTTATTGTCGCGCGATCGCGCGTTAGGTCAGTTGGGACGGTCTGAGGTCGAGTCTATCATCGGATCTGTCATAAGGCTTAATAAGATCTGACAGTAAACACATGGGCGCATAAGGGACCGTCGAGTTTCAAACGCCAGAGGTATCAAGCGCAAAGCAAAGGCACCTGGCCATGAATGAAGTCAAACGGGATCGGCAGAGCCTGTCAGTCGTCGAATTAGTTATGACTGGGAAGGCATTCTTTCCCGGCGTTCGGCGCACTCTTTCTTTCCCCGGTTGGTTGAATGGTAATTGCGTGAGTAGGAGACCTCATCAGTAAGCGGATTTATGTTCATATCAAATGAACGAGAATCATGGGCTGATCGTCAAACGAAACGTACGATCAGCCGGACGACATCGATGAGCGAATCAATCGGCCATGATATTGGTCGTTATTTCGTTGAACGATGTTTTTCGTCTTGGCAGCAAACGCTAAAGTAAGTTTTGCTTTCGACTAAACAACATATAGCTAGGGGACTTATGTTTCACGTTTTTCTTGACAGTTGTTGACTTGAGCTTCAAGTGAAATTAAACACATGTACAATCGTTTTTTTACCAGTTTACGGTAAACTAAAGTGTTTTGAAATGAGCTGCTTATCAAGTTCGTTTTATATTATTGTGCTACTGCACAATTCCAGCTCCAGCTGTGGATATTGGACAAATATTCCAAACGATAAACACAGTTCTTGCGACAAATTCTCAGAATTCCACATTTCGAAAAATGGTTTCAAGTTACCCAGTCTTACGATTCGAACTAATCAATCAGTCCCAGTACGTGACATGTGGTTTTGGGCATGTGGTTCATGCCCGCATGGTAGCACGCTCCAGTAAATCTTAAACCATGGGCTGATATTGGATAGTTTCGGCAACTTCGAAGAACTTGCTCTCCTACGATTGTATCATTTTCGGGAGGCCGGTTTTCTGTTCCGTGCGCGAGGTGTCGCTCCAGCAAATGTATCTTGATGAATGGGTCCGGGTGACGTCGTATCACAGACAATACATCAAAACAGTTGACAGTCTTTTGTACGTGTGGCATAGGGTATTGGAGAACGCTGGGTTTAGGGATGTCTTCAGGTTGAATTGTGGGCTTTGGGATATCTTGAAAGCAGACAAGTTTTCTACAAGATAAAATAGGTTGCATCCGTAGGTGAGTCTGATTTAAAAATAGATCACGTGGTTGTGGTTTAATATAAGGCTTGTGTCGTTTTTATCTACTTCTAATTGCAAGTTGTTAAAAGTGCAAGTTTTTGGTTGACTCGTCCTTGTGGCAGGCTACTATTGTTTGTTCTCGTGAACTCTTGAGAATTGTCACAATGACGTGGCTAAAATGCTGCCATAATTTAATTCATTTCGCCGAGCATAAAGTTTAAATTTCATACTTCATCCTATCATGTGTAAGAGGTTTTTCATTAAAAATAATAATGCACCTTGAAATAGTTTAACCTACTTGAAATAATATTAAGAATGCTTCAATATGGGTCTCGTGTGGGATATGCTTAGCGAGCGACATTTAAATAGTTGTGAATAAAACCTCACAGGAGAATAAGATTCACCAAGTCAATTACTGCTAATACCCGCCTCCAAAAATGGGTGTATTGCGTATGGCCCATGACCACGAACAGTAAAACATGCAGCTACGGCCATTGAAGTGTAGCTTTCCGGTACGTTTCATTTAACAAATGATGTTATTAGTGTGAAAAATGTGCTATTGCACCTTTCCCCTGCGTTCACTCTCGAAACGACATATGATGCAGAATCTTCTGGTTGGGGTATGCTTCTTCTTCATATATATTCAATCTATTCCTTATTTTTTGTTACCCCGTGTCCGATAGCGAAAACAGTGCGAGAAGGTTCTTGTTCGAGGTGGCGTTCGTTAAGTGATGAAAAATAGTTGCACGCGAGTATTAAGTAATTGCATCCCGGTTTAGCAGAAAGCGTGCACACGCAATGACATTGGTCGATCGATCGCAGGAAGCTGAATAAAGTACGCTAATGAGGGTAAGTGATGCAAATTATATACTTTAAATGCGTAACATTGTAAATAGTTCATATATTTTCCACGGTTCAGTTCAAAGCGTTGAAGAAAGGTATTTGATAGAATTGCGTTAGATTACATTGTAAATATATCGATTATACCAATCTACCTTTGAGCGGTGTTCAACATGTTTCTGAGAAAGCTATAATTTACCACATATATCCGTTTGATCTTAACTATCAATTGCTGTGGAAAGCTGGCAAAAATAAGATAGTTTTACAGCAAGAGTCTGTTGGCTACAAAACATTCCCTTAATACTGTTCGGTCACGCTCACAACACTCACCAAAAGCCGAAGATCCCCCGAAACAATAATCGAATTTGATCTTGGCCTTGAGTAGTTGATCGGAGACGCCGCCTTCCGATCAAGGAACGCACCTTCGCACCACAACGTGTCGTCAGGGCAGAATGTGAACGGTCTGCAAACCCATAATCTTCACGCTAAGACATACTTTCATGGACAAGTATTGGGTCGAGAGCAATATTGGTAATATTTTCACCGTCACAGGTACATGTTTCAGCAATCATTTTTCGCTGCAACACTTTGAAGAGGTGTGCTTCGCATGTTTGAATACTTTTTGAGCTTGAACTTACCGGAAGGAAGAAAGTAAATAGGGATCTCAAGAGCGCGGCTTAGTACGTTCAGTGAAGTCGTTTGGACCCCTGGTTGGAATTTCGCTTGACGGTCCAAGATCTCGACGTAATGCCCAAAGGGATTTCCTTTCGATGGAACTTTGATCAAAAGATGGAGCTAGAAATTGAAAGAAGCGAAGAATGCAATTATCGGTAGAGAAAGGGGATTGGAAGCGAGAGTGAAGCGAGAGATTTTAACCGATCATTCTTGTATAGTGATCCCTGGTGGAGCCATTTGCCAATCATTTGGTTGGGGCCGTTTCTTTGCAATCGTGATCCCAACAAATCCCAACTGCTTGTTATGGTTTCGTAGGATAAAATCCGTCCCTTAAGGGCAACATGGCAACTCGATGCGCGATGTTTCTATTTACGTGAACGTGAAACCCCTGACCGTTGAAGGCGCGTAAAATAGCATTCGTAATTTTGCATTGGAATTTTGCGCGAAGTGGTAGATAAAACGGCACAAAAAAAGCATCGAAAGCGAGAATGTTTCAAATTGATTCGATACTACGATAATGGAGCATACCGGTACCACGCTTTTAGAATGGAAAAGCATCTGACCTCTGGAACGATAGCGAAGTGCAAGGAGCGGTTGATTGTTAAAAGATAGCTATAGTATGATTATTACCTTTCAGAACTCAGATTCTTAGTGGAACAATCAAGCCCTTAAGGGGCAGGTTTTTGTGTTGTACTGGTTGCTTGGAATGTGTGTGTGTGTGTGCTTTTTATCTTGTGCATATTTCTCTTCGTCCAATCGTCGGTCATTCGGGCGTGCAAGTCGTTTGTTAACCTTAAATTATATTCCAATAAATATTTAGCGCCTTTGTTTTATGTCTGACTTTAGCCTGCGAGACGATTGACGCGATGGGTCAAATGGACAATCGCGTTGGAATGGTGCGTGTCGTAAAGTACACTAACAGAACGGTTGGCCCATGTTGCGTATGACTTTAATTGCATGGTGTGAAAGTGGCTGCAGTTTTTGCTGGCGTTAAGTATGGGTGTAATTCGATATAATTTCGTGTGTTGCAGTTATTTGGTCACCGATGGTACCGACCGGTTCAAGGCAAAAATGGAACAATCTTTCATGTTGTGGTAATGGCGACATTTATGACATTTTTTGTGCGCTATTGTTGAGTGTCATAAGATAGCTGCAACGATGGAAGAACGTGGAGATAATTGTAACACCTTTAAAAAGTTAAAAAAATAACTATAAAAAAGTAAGTCGATTCGTAAATAGGACAGAAAAAGAAATCAAATCATTCGTCTGGATTCGTTTTACTATTTCGCTTATTTTTGATTCCAAAACTATAAGCAACACGAAAGACTTCCTAAATGGCCGTATGTTGAAACGTTTCCCCTTTTTCAAACAGCTGGTAGCTGATTGTTCAATAGAACAGGGAGGCATTGTTATTGTTCTTCACTTCCTTCTTATGGATATAAGCTAAGGCAATCGATTGCAGTTGTAATGGGTCTGAGTGAGCATGCATCGAATTTCATGTGAGGTATGTAATTATCTTAGAGTGTGCGTTTTTGAGTTCATCCCAAATTAGTTGTACCGACGCAGCTAGGCTTTTGTTGAGCCTGAATTGAAGCTACTACCTATAGAATCTCACTTACAAAGAGTATTCATTGAGGTGATCTATTCATGAGTTACCACGCCTGAGGCTTAAAACAGGTTCAGGCAGCTTCTTTTCCACGATATCAACTATTTGCTCCACATCGAAAGTATTTTTTCTCGACAAATCGATTAAATCTCTGAAGATTAGGTAAAATAATCGCAACATCGTATAAACGACCATTCTCTTAAATTTCGGTTAAAATTGCGTTTCTATCTTTCAACCGGAAATAATCGGCATTGGCAATGGGTAATTGATTTGAATGCCCCAAACGGGTTCAAATGAAGAGCATCTTCCACTCGTAAAGCGTGTTGATTATAAGCTAAGAACCGGTAGCAAGATGAAGAGATCTCTTGCAAGAGATGAGCACACGCCAGATCATGACGATGATGATGCAAACCGATGATAGGTACCAGCAGGGCTCGCTTTATGTCTCTGATCAAAGTTCTTCTGGCGTTTCTCCACCATCTCCGTGAGAAGTAGCTGAGAGTGAAATACAAACGATAGATCGAAATTCTAGCCATTTTAATGTGAAATCGAAAACCGAACTTGAGTACCGGGGTACGCTTAAAGCCAACGGAAACGTTTCACGCGGAAATGGATCGCAATGCAATGGGCAGGTAAGAAAGAAAAACAAGAAAACAACATCCTACGATACGATTGCTCCCGTTGCGCGGCAGATGGATAGAAGTTTTCAATTTCATTGACCACCGCCAGGTAGCTCGTGGTCAGCATGCAACGTGGAACCGGTTGAGCAGCTAATCATCACTCAGCTCGAATGGCACCGTGTCCAACCACATCTCGCCAGGTCGACGACAAACAGACGTATTGCTGGAGGATCGAGTGGCTTTCATGACGTTTGTGTTTTTCAGTTAGTAGGAGCACACATACCCGAAGAGAGGAGCGTACATCGGGAAGGTGTATTTTCCTGGCCAAAGCTACCGGATGGGAAAAGTATGCCGTCTGCTAAGGTTGCCGTTTGCATTTCCTTCCCATCAGCGTCCAATTCGGAGCGCAACGATACGAGCGAAGGAAGTCCCACATGGAAACGTCGCGAGCCAAGTGTCATCCACGTACCTTGCGGTGGGAAAAATTTTGTGCAAGGAAATATTCCGAAACGAACCCGTCACCGTACAACTAGGCGGTCGTCGCACAAGTCGTCCATTGATAAGGAGTGAAAAGGAAACTGTCAAGACGATAGGCGAGTTTTTACTTTTATCGAATTCGTGCGAGTGTGTGTTGCGTGTCGACTAAGCTGTTTAGATGATATGTCACACGAACAGCAAGACAGGAACGACCTCGATGTCATGGGCATCAGAAACAGGTGGAAGACACACGTGCATACACAGCTTCGCGGTTATCGAGCTCACCGTCAGTATGATAAGCTGTCATGAAGTATGGCGAGCAGCTAATGATACTCATGGATAAACTTGCAACATAACAAATCCACTAGCTGGATTATGATTAAGGCGGTCTGTTGGATAGAATTGGTTTCAAAAGACGCATCGCATTGCTAATCGACAAACATCATTGGATAGAGATTATTGCAAATGAATTCGCATGCACGCCAAGAATTAGTAAGATGGTTTGCTGAATGTTTTGAAGTTAATTAGCTAAATTGCATGAAATGGCAGGGAGTTTAACGATTGTCAATTTATAATGCATAAAAACCAAATTAACGTTATAACTATAGATAACTTATCAGTCAGAACAAAATGCATGAAACATTCGGACAAAGATTGAAAAATTGGTTTATTTTGTTGTTTTAGATGTAAATAATGTTCAAGTTTGTGGATTAAAAAATCTGTTTAATTTTTGCTGTTTAAGATCACGTTGCAATTTTTGCTTAACGTCAATATACTCAAGGAACCTTTTCGTACGAATGGTATGACCGATACATAAACACCATGTGACATAAACGCTACCCAGAGTCAGAGTTAATCAAGTGCTACAATTTAAGCAGCTTTAGAAAGGATATCTCTTAACATTGCGCTTGGTGCTCTGTAACTGTGGCGCATGATTTGAAATTTTTGTTTTGCCAATCTCTCCAAACGATCCTGCAGGTCGTGCGAAATATGACCGTTAGCAATGTGAATGTCACTGGCCTTGATCGGTCATTAAATGGAGTAGAAGTTGCGAAGCAGGGAAAGGAGATTATGGTGGTGGAGGTACAGAGAGCCTGAAAGCAGATTCGTAGGTGCACCATTGCACCATGAGTCTGGTTCGTTAACGCTTGCCATTTTGCCACAACGTCACTTCACTTTCGATGCACAAACAAAAGACTTCAATCACGTCCCGAGCGAGGAACCTTATTTTTATTTTGGTTATGTCTCGCATGACAGATCGAATCCGAAATGGATACGCGTGACGTTGGGAGGGGGTGATGAAAAGGCTCGAAAATGAGTTAAGATTGAACAATGGCTGTATTTTGCGGCGGCCGGATGCTTGTGTACGTGGATGTAGTGGCCCCAAAAATCAGCACCCGACACCAAGACGAATTGAAGAGCCGTTTGATCGGAAATTGGTTCGTTCGTCAATGGATTAGTTTTCTTTGCCTGCAAGAGCGTGGTAACGTAATGTACGAAGGGACCAAAACGACCCATTTGAGATTACAGTTTGTTTTTACGCCCCGTAAAAATGGTAGCTCCGCACATACGGGTGGTTCGTTCGTTGCCGACGAACACACCATAAACGGGTTGACCTATTTCATCCCACCGGTAAGCGTGCGAAGCGGTTGGATTTGTTAATCACCTGGTATGTAACCTTCTAACCTGGAACAATTGTGTGATGGTCTTTTCAGTTTTGCCGTTTGAACGTGTGCTGCTGCTTTCGCGAATGAATCAGCACCAATTGTTTCATCGGACCGATGCAGAAGCTAACACTTTCATCCAACTCATCCATCCATCATGCATCATGCGTCGTTTTGGTGGTCGGTTCTGGTAATCGGAAGGCAGCTTGGCAAAGAACGGAATCAATTAACCATAATTTTCTGTTTATTTTCCTCCGTCTCTTGCTTCATGGGGCGGACAGTGGACGGCACTTTTGGTTCTTTCACTTCGATCGAAACTGACAACGGTTTGCGAAGTGGACCATATCCGCGTCTCCCGCAGAGTTTTGTATGGCTGTCCGCTTGATATGTTTGTGCTGCTTGCTTTGATATAGTGCTTTTGTTTTTAGCTTATTTTTCTCGTGTTCTTGCGGCAACACTTTAAGAACGAAGCTTTCAGCGAGGGCACGCGGTTATGTCTATTCTGTTTTATTGTTTTTACCGGTGGCTGAGCTCCTGTAGCACCGTTGGTGTTTTCCGGGCTGCGGCAGCGCAGTTTATGACAATAATCTAAATTTATAATTATGTTATTCTGCTAATTATCGACTTTTAAGCAGCTTTTTAAGGTAGGAGGAGTATGTTTGGCGGTGAACGGAACACAACAGTGGCAATAAAGCGCGCTCAGTTCAGTGAGCTCTACCAGCACAGACTCGGTTGAATTCTTTCCGGATTCTAAGATAATTGATGTTTTCCTTGCATCTCGGGAGTTGCTAAATAGTCGCTCATTAAAAGGTCATGTGCTATTTTTCGGGAATGCTAGCGTAAAAATAGTGAGGAATAAAAATTTGGCAGCGAAAAATAAAGTTGATGCGATGTACGCGTAATGACACATGGAAATATGGGCCTATCCCGTAATATGATAATATGGGGTTATTATATATGTTACGGTTATAATATGGGCAAAAATCCTAAAATTATTTTGCCAATATACAAAGTTTTTTTTCCGCAATACGTTAATTTTCATGAAATCATAATTTAGCTAAGATTATGATAATGTTCTCATTTAGTTTACATTCTTAATAAAAGCTCAGTAATGATATGTTAAGTGTTCATATAATATTTTCCCCATATTTTTTTCCAAATAAACCCTTAAAAAAACCAAAATTGTAATATGTTTAAAGCGTTATCCGTAAATTTCGAAGGGAAGTTGATCAATCCATAAATCTACTTACTTCAATTTCTAGAAAACTTGTTGGAATGCGTTGTTTCCAATGTCATTCGCTATAGCTTATAGTATAAACTCTGCATTGATTGATGAATTTGCACTTAATGATGCGTGTTACAAAAGAGCAGCATTAATTTGTTTCTAGTGAAAGATAAGGCAATTTTCATTATCGCAAGTCACATTCTGTCAGGTGTTGTCAATGATTAATGACACATTAATCGTAATGTTTACTTCAACAAATCTAATTACACCTTCGGGATAATAAACATCGACCAGACAAAAACGATGGGAAACTTCAACAGCTTTAGTAGAGCGTGTTTGAAAGAAAACTCTACCATAAACTGCAAGGGAAAGGTGTAGCGGGTGGCAGTGCACAAACTCGATAATAACAGTGCCCACCGATCATGACACAGAAAAGTTCCAGCAAAACAGGCAAGCATAGGCCACCGTCCGCTTGCATAGCGTGGCTGATTGGAAGATCGCCAGAAGGATGCTGGTGTGGTGTGTTATTTTTTTTGTTTTCACTCGTTTTGCAGCAAGTGGCAGTACTATTCCTTAACCAGCGAGGTTTTGGAGGGAGGTTGATCAATGTGAAGGGAGATTGTTCACATTGCGCAGAAATTGACACGATTAACGTAGCTACGGACCATGAAAGAGCCGCACGGAAAGGGATTCGCTGAAACTGTCCAAAGATAACCATACATGCTGCAAATGGTCATTCGAGTGCTGGAACGGGTAGTGTGTAGGGAAAAGAACGTTTGGTAGATATTAAAGCGTGTAGCCATTCGTGTGTTCAAAGTCAATCAGCATGATTAAATGTTTAAGCTTTGACGGTAAGCCATTTTACACCTACTTTGCCTTTCTATTGCTATTAAACCGAGTGAGCATGCTTGAAATAAGTCTGGCATTGAGTAGAACGTGTTGCTAGTAAGGTATAAAACTCATTGAATCGTGTTGAGCTAAGTGTGAAAACTTCATCAGGATTAGGAAGCCCTTCAAAAAGCATCGGTTTGATTTGAAACAGATGGCACTATGACAATAGGTACTAGAACAAGTGGTTACTATTAAACCAATCATAAATTGTAGCAATCCCAAAAGCTACACATCATTAAGGAAAAAAGTTAACGTTTTTTTATTTTGTTCCAGGAAACGATTTTACCGAAAAGTAAACAAATTGTTACCGTAATTTCCTTGCCGGTTATAGAGATTCGCTGGTACGAACCTTAAAGAGGTCATTAAGTTCTTGATGGTACCGTCTACTGGGAAACAGAAGAAGTGATCATGAGTGGATGTGGAAGAGACTACCTTGCTTGAAATGGTTTCTCGATCACCGGCATAGAGGATTATTTCTTTCAACGTAGCACCAACCCGAACGCCTTTCGAGGTTTCTCTAAAAGAGGAAAATAATTGATGTACAATAATTCCATCATGAGCCATAGTGGGCGAACATCTATAGACCGACGGCAATAAGTGACTGATTTTGAAGTGAATTGCAGGCAAGAGGTGTAGCTGTACCTTAGGTTATCTTCGGATCTCTTGCCAGACCATCTTCGGACGTCCATAACGATCGTTGAACCGGAATTGACCGAGAAAAAGAGAGATAGAGAGAGGGCCTCAGAACAGATCAATGTGAAGATCCCTTTTAACGCCTCGGCCCGGTGGTCGTGCAGGTACGCTTTGATGGTTTTATTAATCGATAAAGACGACAATCGAATCAGTGAAACGAGGCTTCTGAAGGTGGTATCCATGAAGATGTAGCTTTAGAGACGGTCATCAGTATAGCCTTTTAAAGACATACCCTCGATGGAAGGACACCAAGTCGGACGAATTGAGACTAAAGTCACTGTATGAAGTTAGGAAATTTCTCTAACTATTGGCCACTAGGGGTGTAAGAGGGGTGTTCCTACGGCCAATATGTTGGGTTAAAATTGTCAACTCTCTTCTTAATCTCCTTCACTCACGACAAAAGTATGACGAGGGCAAAGAGAAATAAAACTGTTTGGAGTGAAAAGAAAAGTTATTATGGAAATTAAATACACATTTTACTGCAACGCACATCGGCATCGATTCCTCCTGGTGGGTTTTGATGGCAAATTAAAGGTATTCATAAGATTTTAATTTATACCTCAACACTGGTCTCCAGTCAACCCTCATCGCCAATCTGCTCGGACGGTTCTTCCTATCTTGCTGGGAAGGTATGCGTTCACGGTAGTTTCTGATCATTCACCTCATCGTGGCCGGCTCGTGATCAAGTACGATAGGAGTTTAAGGCCTACCCTACACAAGCGGTTAGCAATCGGAACCGAATTGATCGCGCTGTTTTATCGAGCGGTCCAAACACAAAACATTGCATTTGATGGGCGCTGACCACCCAGGTTGACCCGATGCAGTCGACTGTTTGTGGGTAAATTGACTCTTTTTATGCCCCCGCTTAACGCTGCGTGCGGTTTGGATTTTCTCCAAGGGTTTGTGTTGAAGAATCATTGGATTAAAATAGCCGGTTCGGTGCTAGTGGGTTAAAACTGGTTAGCAATCGGGAGAAGTAATTGCATAAGGGTGTTATTTGATCGTTAGTTTGTGTCGGTGTTGTGTTGTTGTGTCCGTTT
Organism: Anopheles marshallii; assembly: GCF_943734725.1. Classification (NCBI taxonomy): domain Eukaryota; kingdom Metazoa; phylum Arthropoda; class Insecta; order Diptera; family Culicidae; genus Anopheles; species Anopheles marshallii. The sequence goes on from NC_071327.1 coordinate 36,135,461, forward strand.
CCTGAGCTATCTTAAATATAGAGATTTGCTTTGTATGGCCAGTGTCATCAAGATTATTTTCAATCGAAGTAAATTTAACGAAGAGCAAGACATCATCAACCACTACATTATTTATTTGAAACAAATCTAAAAATAAAAAAAATAGTCACCACAACCAAATATTCTCGAAGATGGTTCAAATCATGGGAGGGAAAACGGTTATTTGTACATTTTAAAACGGTAACTTCGGGCTTAAAAGTCGTTCGTTTTGGGGTAAATCTTGCTCCATATCCAAATCACGGTTAAAATCACTGTTTATTTATAGTTTTTTTTTATTAATTTTTTTGATCATGATGGCTATTGGCGTGTTGTCAACGCCGCTTGCGTTGTGCTTTGTACAATTTTTACAAGGCAATTGTTCTATGTAATTTGCATTATCACGGGCATAAACGGGTTGATATTTATGATGTGCAATATATTCTTAGATTAGATTAGGATAAAATGATTAAATTACTCTATGTTGCGCAAGTGACGCACACATTTGTTTCGCATTATTGTTTAAATTGTTGGTCTGTTTTAATAGTTTGTAATAAAAGTCACTGGATGTTAATAAAAGTAATGCGTTAAAATTTTCGTTTGTAATATATTTTACCGTTAAATTTTCAGAGTTTTTTTAAGTTGTAACGAAGCTTGCAAGATCTAATTTTTGAGGACCTATACGATAAATTAGTTATCTGTATAAGAAGTTTCGTCATCTTGGTAAGTTTCATAAAACTATAGCTTCACTTTAAAGCACTACTTAGGCTATTTAAATCGCCGCATATGATTATTTTATATCATCAGCAACACCAAATCAGTTAAAGTATTTCTTTTTAGGCCATCAACTTGAGGATTATACTTCCATACTGACCCATTTCGTATATATTTCATCTATTAGCATCCAATTAGTCCGCCACCATACCGGAAAATTTGTACTCCAAGCTGTGGTTAACATATCATCCGGTAATTTATTTGTCACAACCCTGCGCGTTGAATTTATGTTAAGCAGACGCTCAAATACAACCTTATACCGGTTGATCTGGATCCGGACGATCCATCTAGAGAAGATCAGATTCTAAGAGTGTTTAAATTAATGAATCACGATGTGTGATTGCAGTTCGCTTTGAATAGTCGCTAGCAGTGAACCCCTTTATAGTCGGCTATCAGTTTTCCCGCTGGGTACCTGAGTGCCCTCTTATCTGGCAATAATTTCGCTACAAATTTCTATCTCGTGTGAGCGGCTAATGGCTGGTGCGGTTTACTACGAGGGAGGAATCCCATTCGAAAACCGTCTCTGAACGCCCGTTCTATCTATGGTATGACCTAGGTTCCACCATCTTGGGTTCCCATTTCGGATCGACCGCACCGGGGATCACACAGTTGGTTGGTGCGGGAAATCAATAAAATGTTTTTATTCGTGTAGAACATTGCCAAATGAGCGTCTCGGCAAGATTCGTCCCAACGTCCCCGACAGCGTACCCGCAGATACCCTTTCGGCTATTTTCCAACACTTCGAGCTACAATCATAGCTCATGCAGCCACCATACAGAGAGACATGTACAGCTTTTGCGCTGGTGGCACACTTTTCCATCGTCGCGCCAGAGTCTGTTGGGAGCCGTTAGAATTCCATCATGGAACACCGGGCCGAAAGACACGACATCGGGTGTGAGCCAGGCAATCCTACGTTCAACCTGTGAGTCGGCACGGGATTCAGGAAGCCATGGAGTAGAATGGTGCGCTAATGACGGGTAATGAATATTATTAAACGTCTGGGAGATGCGGAGTAGTCCGGACGCTAGGGCTTTCTTGCGTTTGTGCATTTACTGCCTGTGAGAGGAAGCTTTTCTTTGACCGAAAGGAGATTGGTAATAGAACCGGGATCCGGCTGGCTTACGTTGGGTGGTTCGATTTGTATTCCATGTGCGTTTACTTGCAATTGTACGACGAGTGCAGAATATGTCAGCAATTCAGATTGCGTGCAGAACTGTATCAACACTCTTGTTTCGCGCTGCTTTTCCGCATTTTAGCAATGTTATCCTTTCGCATGGGAATGGCAATATTCTGCACGACACGGCATGAATTGCGTTTTCGGTCTGGGTTTTTATTTACATCGATTTATTTAATACAATGATAATGCCAAAGGCCGTTCTGTTGCAATTATAATGATTATTTAAGACAATAAATATTGGTCGAGTGCAACAGGGATAAGGTACGGCTGAGCGTATTTGATGATTTTCGGAAGGAAATGTGAATTGAATTGCGAACAATGTGAATTATATATAATTAAATCATTAAATATAAGTAACGCAGCCTGGATATTCTTGTACCATAGATGATTGAATCACCGACATTCTAATGTGAGAAGTCTGGTTAGTTTATTTTATTTTTAATTATGTAATTAACGGTTTTAGAGGCGATCCCGTGGTATGATGTTGTCGGCGCAGAGCTTCACACAAACGGACCGGGTGAAAATCCCATCCGGACCAATCTCCTGTAGCAAGGACTGACTATCCGCTTGTCTGGTAAAATAAGTCGATACGGCTAGACCATTCTAACGAAGAAAAAAAAAAGGGTTTACAAGATTGAAGAAAATCGCCTGAACTGTGGAGACCTGGAATAAAAAAAATAGGACTGCGATAACAGAAGTATTCCACTTTTAAAATTTAATAATTTAATTTGGTCGTTTAAGGCCAATCTGATATTATAAAGCTCCAAAGCAACTCTGGGATTGTAAATTATATTCCGTATACTTCTTCAGTTTAAGTAACCATAAGACGCTACTAAGTTCGTTGAGTGGAATTGTGTTCTCTTTTCATCGACATTAAACATCTCGATACCCAATTCGTCACCGTTATCGGTATTCTCATTGTATGGTTCTTGTACACAGATAATTCGAAAAAAGAAAAGACACAATCAACAACGAGTAGAGCAAGTCGATAACTTCAGCGTGGCCGCCGCCGGCATGAGTGCAAAGTAAACGGTTTGATAAATGTGTCAGTACACATCCTCCGGTGGTGGCGTCATCCCGTTCACGCTATTTAATTGCGCGATCACTGTTGACAGTAATTATGTGCCCGATCGCCACTGATCCCGAACGGGGCTGAACATCTGAACCGTACGTTATGCTTAATTATGACTTTTCATCGCACGCTGGAGGGGTTTATGTCGTCGGCATGTTGTTTTGTTTGGTTATTGATTTTTGTTGCCAGAGTGTTACTGGATGTTGTACGTGTTATACGGCATGCTACTGAAGTAAAAGTTCTGTAACGAATTTCTAGTGCCTTGAGAACGTGTTTTATTCAAATTGGTTCCAGTAGTTTGAGCGGAAATGCTTTCAAAGCTTCAAGCATGAGTTTCATTTTGGACATTTGAGGTGATAATCTAATTATCGTTGATTTGAAAATTCCGTTTTGCTTTCGTGTGTGTGCGTGTGACGCAATTAGAAGCGTTTGAAAATGCCTGCCCAAGAAATTCGTTGCTCTTGCGTGGTAAAATTTTTGGTCCACCGATCAGAAGAGATGCCCGCGTGAACAGCGTGGACCCAGGAAGGCGTTACCAGATTCTCGCTGAGTGTTGTAGGGTCAGACCCGTTGTCAAGGTGTGATGCAAGAACTCCGTCAATTAAAATCCTCCCCTTGACTTGCACACTGGATGGTTGTACGGCCGAGACCAGCGGTGAAGCCAAACTAGCCCCCTCAATAGAACTTTTCAACGGGCACCTAACCGGTTTCGGCGGGTTTCGGTGCGCCTCGCCAAACGCAACAACGATTAATCGATTTGGTGTCGGATCGCTATAACCAGCTATAATTTACACCGTGAGCGGCACGTCGACCATTTCTCCAAGTCCGGTGTGAGTGAGTTTGTTCATCGTCTGGCTAAACCTGGGGCCTGGCCTGCTGGGGCGTTGGTTGTTCCTATTTTCTCGACCTCCGAGTGTGCGACCACCACTGGAACGTTGCGTGTGCCGCGTGCCTGGCGGGATAAAACGAGAGTTGTCGCTACTCTAGGAAGCGATAGATCCAGTAATACTCATGACGCGCTTCCTGTCTATTCCAGACAGGGGGAAGTGATACGGGTAGGTCAGCCCAAGGTAGAACTCTAGTACTTATGTACCGTCGTGTTATCAGTAAACCGCTTAAGCAACGGGATGCTATTACGTGGAATGCTGCTGTCCGATTTTGTTTCGCCATTTGTTGCATGCTCGTTGCAGCGTTGTCGAAATGTCGAGTTGTTCTCCCCAAGGACGAGAACAGTTCCAGTGCTGTAATGCGTTAAGGTCAACTTTTTTTTTGTTTTGGAACGATCGTAAGCGCACAAGCTGTAACAAACGGTGCAGAGAGGTCTTGGTAGATAAGTTGGCAAAGTGTTTGCGGATTAAAGAATTTCCGTTCTTGTGTTGCGTTTTGGTGATCATCGCAATGCTATAGAAATGGAAGTACATTAAAGATATAAAAAAGCCGGGAAACCGGCAAGCAGTTCTATCCAAACCCACCTTCTGCTTGTTGTTTCATAGCGAAGAGCAAAATGTGACATCAATTGACACTTTCAGTGGCGATGGAAATCAATTGCCTGACGCAGTATTTGTACAGAAGGTGTTGTGCATCATGGCGTCAAGCTTCGTTACGTTGTTTCGTTCGAGGAAAGCAAACAAAAACTACAGAAAAACAAAACGAATAAAACCCTTTCGTGATAACACATCCTTAAATCTCAGACACCACTCTGGCAGCTGCTATAGGTAGGATAATGCCCGCTACACACGAAAGACATAACAGGAGACAAATAAAAAAGTGGAACACGAATGTGGTACAAAAACGATTACTTATCGAAGGTGTCAATCTACGGTAGAATCGTTTCTTGTGCGAAACGGATGCATTTGCTACAAGAAGCGATGACTTTCTTTTTCTTCGATTGACCAGTTTTTCATGTGTGGTACGCCAGCTAAACCTACGTACTTTCAATCGTCAGTAAACGCTCCTGACATCGTGGACGTTTATTGTGAGTAATGTTAGCGTTAGCGATGTTTATATGCTGGATCTTTCTCTTTTATATATTGTGCAATAGAAAACGGTTTTTATATGGGTTATTTTATGCGATCCGAGGATAATGAATGTCGGTCCAATAAAGACGTTCTAATGGACTATCATATGTTGTGGCACACGCTCATGAAGATGTGTGGTCAATTAGAATGTGCAGTTAGTTCATTTCGTCAGTTTGTGCGAGGTTTGCTTTCGTAATGATAACGTCGAGATATTAGATAGCTTCCATAGAATAAACTTCCTGACAACAGCATTTTCTTGGATTGTAAACGTATAGCATTGTTAAAATACTTATTTTTTTCGTTTTACGTTTTAAAAAATATTTTAAACAGAGAAAGCTTCGTTCGTGATCAACCATAATCAACTGTTTACATGCATCAAAGACGATATTTTTATTAGTTCTATTCGAATCTTATTGAAAGAAGCAGAAGGATTAAACCCTGATATTAGATTCGGTCGGTATCTGTCCGAATTTCACACTTAATTTCGGCATTAAAACTGCTCATAAAAGTGCCATTCAATCCGCAACCATATAAATACTACCAAATCCAACACGACCAAAACACCGACACCATACGTCAGGCGCACAACGTTCCGATGGCGACTGCGGGATCGTAGCTTTTACGAGGCACACATGCTTTTATCTAATGCTCTACCGGTTTCGGCAAGATAATTTATGGTGTGAAGAATGAGCGATAAAATAAATAAAAAAAGACCTATTGACAGTGAATCTGGCCCAATAAAGTCTGGAAGATTTCGCACATCAACGAAACACCGGCAAGCTGTCGGTGGATGTACCTTGCGTTAGGTTTTATTGGGATTGCAAATTTTATTCATGTGCGTATGTGTGTGTGTTGGATGTGTGACTCGCGTTTTGTGTGTGGCTCGTGGATAAACTGCTCCATCTCTTTAACGGCGTCTTCGTACGGATAGGGTTGTGCGTGATGGAAATGATTCTCGATTAGATAGCGGCAGTCATTGCTTTGCGGTCGTTCCTTACCGGTCAAGCGAGCATTGAAGCGGCACCCATATTATCTATTGAAAATGCGTAGGAACAAAATCGTATGCGGAGGTCATAAAAAAAGTCACAAATATTTACGTAGAGTTGACAGGTAAAATATGGCTCCGTTTATGATATTGAAGTAATTTTATCGCTTTTTTATTGGGAAGCATTTCGTTCGGTGCCGGTTAAAGATCGATTACGAAAGGTTGTATACGGTATGGGATAGAAATAAGCTGTGACCGTCGCTAACCGTCAGTTGGCGTTGATGATGGTTTTCTTCTTTGGTCGCTATGTAGAGCGGAATGTGGGTATCGTCTTCACCGTGAATTCCAGCGTCAATCCGTAGCGTACTGTGGCAGAGTCGGAAGCATTGATCGAAATCTCCAGAGGGGTATATCGATTAGTTGGTGATGCGCGATCTAGTATGATAATCGATTATGTAAATCGGCAGCGATAAATTATTACCTCAATTTCATTGCTACGCGCTACGTGGGGTAGAATTCGAAATCGATTCTAAAGGAATAGTTTCTTGCCAAAGTTAGGACCGATGCGTCGGAATGACGTTAATTATGATTTACAAATCGAAATCAGTGCATTTTTGTCATAGTTTATGGTATATTAACAGTAAAGGATACAACCCAACAACATTTGTATGAATGTTGTTGCTAAGCAATTATTCTATCTACAGAAATATTTAGGATTATGGTATTTTATTGTATATTATAACTTCTTCTTAACAAAATAGTCCATCTGAACCACGAGAATAAATTATTAATATCATCATCATTCGATGGTCTTAGCAGATACGTTCCAATTTCTCAATGGGAGGAAAGAAAAGCGTCAGCAAATTATGGCAAAATGTTTATGGCTGATGGAAGTTGGAGTTGTAAGTTGATCTGAGCACAAAAGATTGAGATCTTGCGACAGAATTTAACTGATCTAATGCAATATCCGGCGTAAAGGAATACGAAAGCATACGATATTATTGTAGTGTAATTTGTGAATTAACAGAGTTTATATGCAGGGAACATTGGTAGATTTCAGAGTGTAGTCAGTTGTTTATTTAAGGTAATATTAGAAATATTGGTAATATTGGACTTGCAGGGAATTTTATGTGGGAATTACTTTCACTCATCTTTGTATTATCGAAGTTGGCGTTCCTTCTGTTTACGAACAAAAAATCAAAACCACATCTTTACTACCGTGTTGCGATCCGAAAAAGCGATAGCGCTGTCCGAAGGCGCCCAGATTACCGAACACCAGTCACGTATTTCCACGGGCGACATAGGTCTGCGCGTATAACTCACCGTTTCACTAGCTACGATTCGGCCTCTTTTTGCTCGCACCTAACATACGATGGCACGGTTCATTGTCGTAGGTTGTAAACGCGAGGTACCACGATGACGAGCGTACCGATAAGGAACCGGCAGGAACCGTATCATCAAATACATCGTTGCTATCAAAACGTTATGATCTATGAATTTATTCGCTTCCGTCGTGCCGACAGCAAACCATCGTCGTTGGGTTGCAGCTGGTTTGGAAGATGAATATGTCATCACGTACGTTGGGATTGCTTTCCCAGTAGGTGATGAGTTGTGTAGTTGATTTCAGTCTTCAGATTATAGAATTACCTGAGCTTCATAAAAGTTGTTGCCTCAGTTTTGTTCAACAATCATGCTGTGTTCACGATTATGATCAAATGCAATTAGCAGCAATAAGCAGAACCGCTCAAAATCAATTGTGGAAGATGCTAAAACTAATTTGATGCTTCCGTACATAACAAAAACTGCAGACTTCTGAAATGATAAATAATAAGTTCACATTTTACTTCACAGCAGATTTATAAAAGAGCCAACCATTGATTGGTTCAATGACAGAGACATATCCTTAGCACACGGACTGCACAACATATCAACATTTCCTGCCCAACGGGTTACAAGCATATTTTTAACTGTTCGTCTTTGGCAATGTCCGAAGTAAAAGCAAAATACAAAAAAAAAAAATCACAAAGCCTCAAGCGACCATTAGCAATAATAGCCGTATTAATTAGTGATTCCAGCAGCGTTTAATCTTACCCTGCCTTTATGCGTGTCATCGTTCCGTTTGGTTCAATTCGTTTAGTTTTTCGTTCTGTTTGCCCTGCCATCGGGGCGTTCTGTGTTGCGTTTTGGCGAACTTCACGTGCGTAGTTTTTGTGTCGCGTGTATCGTTTAATGCCATTTTATTATGGCACATGCAGTTCTGAAAGTAGTTGTTCGTACCATTGCGATGTTTTTATGCTTTCTTATAATTTATTGTAGCATCAAAAGCTGCTGTATGTTTGAAAAAAAAAATCGACTCAAACAAAGATATTGAAGTTTGTGAACAAATTAATTGAATTATATTTAATTAATATTCTACTAAATTAATTGAAATGTTCTACAAAATAGAAATGTGTCTCTATTCCAATGACCACAAACTATACCAATTTCGTTGTTGGTTCATCGCTTTGTGCAAAGATAGAATATAGTAGGGATTGTAAAATTGATATAAATTTCATTTTATTAATAGAGATCACTTTCCCAACGCCCTCGAATCTACAATGTGAAACACAGCTAAAGGCTCATGGATAGCCAATTGCTAATGTCCCACTGATCTCAGAAGCGAAAGGGTCACCAAGCCATGCTTGATGCCGTAGACTTTTCGTATTTTTTTCTCCTTAAACAACATGGTTTCGATTCCCCACCACGCACATCTGACCAAACTCTGAGGAAAACTTAATGAGCCTTTTTGCATAAAATAACCATTAGTCCGGGGAGTGCAACACCCGTGGTAAGGTGAGGCTGGTGGTTCGCTCAGCTTATCATAAAGTTTATTAAATTATGGGGTAATGTATCATTCAAAACCCGACCAGAACCACCTATCCCAGGGCGAGCCGGAAGGGATTTGAATCGAAAGCAGTGATTACCATAGATGTCCAGATTTAACCATCAGCTCTAGAAGGCCCGGTTGGATTAAGATGTGTATGAAAGAAAGCCTCCGGGGCAAAGATCCAAACAATTGAACAACCGCTTAGAAAAGCGACCGCCGTTTGTTGTCTTGATCGTTTGATCAACCTTACCGGGTGCTGCTGACTCGCAGGTAAAAGTAGTCAATCGATGCGATACGAACGGCTCGCAAGAAAGAAAAGCCCCACCATAGGCTAGCATCTTATTTTAAGCGCAACGGTCCGGCTTCAAAAGTGGTGCAACATTACCCGGTCATAATTTTCCAACGCTTTCCTCACCGAACTGGGCACCACGCAACACTGCAGACGAAGGTAATTTCCATTAAAATAATTACACCAGCACGATTCTTCGAGCGCATAAAACAAGACGTAATAATCCATACATCAATCGGGCGATCGGGCGGCAAAATGTTGGGGGTGAGTTCAACCGTGCAGGCAGAAATATCGTCCAAATGGCACCGATGGCGAACGCGCTGTTTGGCACAGGTTTCGTTCGCATGTTTTTCATTGCCGCTCAACGATCACTTAATCACGGTCGCCAAGATCCACCTCTTTGGTATAATGCGAACAGGATCATTATGGGATCGTGTACCACACCACACACTGTTGGATGTTTGCGAACACCGTTTGGGGCGCTGGTTCGCACAGGAAGCTACCTAGCATCGTGCGTGAAATGCGAGGAAAACGATCAAATTCCAATCGAGCGCAGATCTTTGCGAGTGCAATGCCGTATGTACGTTCGAATTGTTGATCGTTACTGCTGCGCGATAATGCACTTATAGCCTCTTCACCGACGGTTCTTTACCGAAAGGGCAGCAAGGCTGTTTCGGTCTCCAGACACTGCACTGCATGCAGTTCGTCGCCGGCGGTCACCGTCGTGATAGGAAGCGAGGGTGAAAAAACGAAGGAATTTGCAAAAAATTCAGCATTCGGCATCGGGGTAGAAAACATTATCGGTAATGATCCCAATTGGATGGTATCGTTTTTCGTTGCGTCACGCCGAGCCGTGTGTTCTGCAGCTGGCTTTATTGCGGTTGGTTCCTTTTGGTTGGATTTGGTAATTGTGAGGTGCAAGAGTTTACTTTTCAAAAGGATATTTTCTGACGTTCGTCAAACTGCTCGACGTCGTCGTATTATTGTTGAAGTACAACAATATACTGCGTATTCCGTGGGAATTTTTGCGTTTGGATTTACCTTAATTACGTAGCGTAGCAATTCATGAAACAACATTTTTTAATTGCTTTTAGCTTAAGATTTTCACTTAATAAGAATAGAAGAACACTTTTCTGAAAGATCAAGCCTGATAACATTTGAATTTCATTTGACACTTTAATTATATAAAATATTTCATTTGAAAATATTGTACTTCAAAGCTAAAATAGGAACTGTAACATTGACATGATTTAAAACGTATACGACAAATGTTTCGTAATAATTTGTAGAATGATGATGGTTTAAAAAACCTAGGAGATATCTGTAAGAAATGGAACGAATCAATGCTTCCGGAAAAGTTCCCGGTCAGCAATACCTGTGCACAAATGTAGTCCAGCGGAAGATTTACACGTTTATGGTCAATTTTTATGGCGCCAATACGTAGCTTTACGACAGTCGTGAAGCAAGAACTACCGTGAATGTATATCCGCGAGAGTTAATACTAGTTCGCTTCTGCTGGACCGATTTTCCACGGCATTGCATCTGGAAGATTGTTCATCATCTCTTACCCTCGGCTGAATTGATATTTACTGTGCTAAAATTCCAGATGCTAGTAATGGAAGTGTTGTGGTTCCATGTTAAAGTTTTAGTAAACTGCTTCGCTCCTACTGTTGCAGCATGCTACCTAGCTAATTGAGCGTTACACAGCTGTGCGTGGTAGGTTGGATGATTTTATAACCTTTAAAGCCATACCGGGTCATTATCTAATTACGCAAGACAGCGCGTGATTTCTTTCATTGACGATCATCACTCAGCACAAAGCGTGCTTTGCGGTATGAATGATGAGGATCATAATTATGTTGACGGAGTATTAAAAAAAGAAGCAACGAGAGAAAGGAGATTGAGCGATGAGAAAAAGCAGCTATACATAATAACAACACGGACACTCTAGTGATACGCCTTGTAAAGTGAGCTTGACCATAAGCAAAAGTAATGCTTGATCCTGCAATCACAGCTTGTGTCGTGTGGTTTTGTATTGCTAGTTTTTTTTCTTGGGAGAAGTGCACACAGCAGGCAACATGGCATGTTTAATTAGACGACATTCGGTAGTTAATCAGAGCACTTACAGGCCAAATTTTCTCACTAAAAAATGAACTTCCCTGCAGGTAGTAGGTTCAACAGTAGAACAGCTTTCGGAATGATTTGTGGACTGTCAAAAGGGTCATAACTTTTTATGCTTTCAACCGCTACCGCGTACCGAAATGCTCGTCCGGGGTCAATGCGAACAGTGAGACACTTGGTGCGTGGCGCGTGTGGTCAGTATTGGAAGATATAAATTTAATTGTCATATAGAACGTTTGTTGCCACCTTGTGCTTTTTTCATACTACTTTTCTCACTTCAGGCAAAAGGAAATAAATCAAAAAGGGGGACGGAAAATTTATGAAAACAGCAGAAAGTTTGTGATTTTTGTAAGAAGAGAATTTTTTTGTATCAAGCAAAGAGAAAGAACCAAAGATCAAGCAGGCTTAAGTGATCTTGTATCTTGTACTTGTATGTATGAAATCCAAAAGTTGTGTAAATATTTGCTCCAAGCAGACATGCATGTTTCGTATTTGCAAGATATAGTACAGCTCGTATAAATGATCAGCTGAAACGATATAGTACGTTTGTGAAAGTTTCAACCTGGTCTTCTGTATACTAACTACTCTGCAATGCCTGGTCATGGCGAGACTGCAATCAACAGACGGGTCACATTTGTGTCACATTTCGACTGACAAGCTGGAAGCACCATATTTGCTAATTAAATTACTACTCATTTTGTGTGGTGAACTGTTTGCCTCAGTGCAGGACCTTTTCTTTGATCGGATGAGAAATGATTACGAGTACGTGAGAGCATGCGATGGCAATACACACGTCCGATGTGATGCAAAGATCAAGAACCTTGCAGCACGTATGCCATGGCCGCGTAATGTATTTGGCAGCTGCGAAGTAGATGCATTGCGCAAAGATAATGCCGTTTGTGACGCACTAGTTCGGCCAAGGAAACGAGTGCGATGTAATTCCTGCACAGTGCTGTAAAGTGCTATTATCTTGAACTAGTTTTTTATCATAAATACAGATGCCGAATGCAATGTGTTGTGTTTCTTTATGTTTGATTATCCTTTTTATGCATTCTGACAAGTGTTACCCATGTATGATGGTTAATTACTTTAAAATACTGTTTTCTTTAAACATTTACTTTTATTTATTTTCTTTGTGGCTCTAGAATCTTTATTTAAGCTGACTTTCGCCTTATAGTTTTGTATAGTTTAAGATATTCTAAAAACAGTTTGTATCGATCCAAGGGTACGGTAGATGAATAATTCCACCCAAATCGGAGTTTTGACTCACTTTGTTTACCTTGCTTAGTTCAATTAGACAACTTCTACGGTTATTGAAACGTATGATCTTAAGGCCATTATCTTATTGAACATTAGAAAAAATTGAAGACATGCGATAGTTTGATTTCATGGTTAGATTGGGGTAAAATATAGCTGCAGCACAATGCAAGGCATCGTTCTATTGAAAGGCATGTAATACCAATCTAATCACCTTTTGCAGTTTCCGTCAGCTGTGAACAGGTTGGATTGAGTACCGAGAATAAGTGCCATCGAGTTGATCACTAGTTGACTCGGGTGCAGAAGCTGCAACGAATGGAATTTAAATTCCTGCCTAGCGTTCGGTGGATTGTAGCCACGTCTTGATTGAGCTGACCAGAGAAGAGCATCGAGGAAATTAAATGCTCGAACCGGCTGAAAGCGTGGATAAAGTGGTTCTAATTTGCCTCATTTAGAAGTTGATGCTCGGCAAGCAACGAGCCTGTGTTCAAGATGGAACAGCACTTCGGACACACTCGTCGACTTTTTGCCTCTGGGTAATTTACATAACTTTGCAAACAAGATGCCAATACTGACGCGTTTGTAAACGTAGGAAGCAATTGTATTGGTATCTCTACAACTTCTCTATCCCAAAATATAGTTACACAATGTTGAATATCTTCCTACTACTGTCTCATGCTTGAGTGGAATAGCTACAGAATATCTCTCTGAATTTACGAAGAATTTTCATTGCAATTTATCGAATATGCTTCGCCCGTAATTATCTTCTACGTTTTACTTGTATATACTAGAAGATTCTAGAAGAGAACTATGGTGTCATTTACGGTTCCTACTATGCATAAAGAACAACTATTTTTCTTTCCACCGAAGAACAACACGACATATTGTACTATTAAGCAGATAGAAATGTTTCCGTTCAATTGCCTCATGTTAAAAAAAAAAACTCAGCACCAAGTGATGTAGCGTCTCTATTTTGGTCTGCCTGGATCAAGATAATGGTTTGAAGATGAATATTTCGGACCTTAAAGACAATTAAATTCTATCTTATCTCACGCCTTTTCCTACTACACAGATATTGCCTACCAAAGGTAAATAAGCACCAGCAGTACCAAATAAAAAGTCGAATTCCAAAGAAAATCCTATAGCAGCAAACATCGTTTCGAGCATAATCTCTGCACCGAAGCTACATGGAAGTCGTGACGAGAAAATTGTTTGCTTAGCTTTGTTACAATTATTTAAACGAACGCTTGTGTTCTGGCGAGAAAAGAAACCTGGCGCGCTTGCGAATGAGTGCTGGCCAAGAAGTGCGGTACGAGAAAAGCGACGACTTATTGGGCATTATCTTTGGTGCCGCTTGTCTTTTTGGATCGTTCTGTACGGTGGATTACGCTCGATTGATTGACTGTGAAGGACTGATTAATGATAGTGGCATGATGTTGCGGTGTAAAGTGGATAGACATTTCGCACGGAATGTAACCATTTAATAAGACTTTTTTTGGAGCTCAGGGGAATTGTAATTGATAAAACGCTTTTTTGTTGTTGTTACGATGTATCTCCTTTTTTTGCAGTTTCGTTTTCTGAATTCAGAAAATATTTGAGTAAACTTGAGCAAAATTAAAAAGCAGTAAAAGTATTTGGGTGAAAATTCTGTTGGCGTGATCGTTTATTTCACTTTAGTATTTTTCGCATACATTTTCCAGTTAAGGGAAACACTCAAGTATTTAACATTTATTTGTAGGTTCCAACGAATCTCCTTCTCCAAGGTTAATGGCAGACGTTTAACCAGAAGTGCAGAAAGTAACAAACACGTCTCATAAAATAGTTCACTTCCTACGATCGCGTCCATTGCTTTCCGGTCAACGCGATGTGTGGCGCACATTGGCAGTTGCCACCCATAAATCGAAAATGAAAATCAAATCAACATCTTTCGCCCATTTTCCCATCCCACCACATGTTGAAAAACACACACAAGACGAACGCCAGCGCTGTGTAAATACTCCTTACGTCAAGCGCTGCCCCTTCCGGGCGGAGCACATTTAGAAAAGTATTTATGTTTGGGGCCGTGATGCTCGCTGTCCGTCCATTGAAGCTATTGTTGAACTGTTGGCACTCGGGAAGTTGTCTTTCCGCGCCACCGGTAGACTTTGTGGAGGAAGACAAATCGGTTCCCGAATGGGATGGCTACCATGGATTCATCTCTGCCTTGAATGGAACGTGTTGTTTCGTTTGGACAGACGTTTGATGTGGGTATGTCTTTTTATGGGCTACTTACGGCAATACTCCGCTTCCTCGTCCAAACTCGCTGGTTATAGATCAATTGTGTTTCAGCTTGTGGCATTGTCGAGGTACGGTTTGTTTATTTACAATGCTCTAACTATAGCGTTTCGATGATGTTAGAATGATTGTTTCAATTTTTGGTTTCTAGAAAGTTTATGTCATTGTACTAACCTTGAAGGAAGTAAGAATGAAGCTGCTCAAAAAAATTGATCAAATCTGAAAACTATACTTAAAGAACTAAAGATTTTCTTAAAGTTGGATTATTTTTAAAATCAAAGATCTTCTCATTGTTCCTCTCAAAGATGCAACTGCATGAATTGAAGTCAATATTTGTATTGATTTAAAATGATACGATGTACTTTACGCAGTAAAAAATAATAAACAAATCACCAGTATCATCAGAATCTATCAGAATATCCAGCTCACTAATTGCGAACAAGCAGAAATTTGTGACTGTAAATTTCTAGTGGCCCAAGTCTATCGTGAGAGATTTTTTGGCCCGAGCTTAAATACTATGACAATTTCACTGTGGGTTAACCTTGTTAATCGGTGCTAGCATAAATTAAGCACAAGCGATGTGCTCACGTCCAGTGACGAATCGTCATTTTTCCCGAAAGGTGCTTAGTGTCGGCACGAAGTAACGAACTAGTTGGTAGAATACAAAGCAAAACAAAAACCCAATCCATTACCACGCTCTTTCAGCAACCGATTGAGGAGGAATCTGAAACACTTGGTATCGTTCATACCGAAAAACGACACGGTTCGGTAGGTTTTAAAGCATTTAAGCTGAACTAGTTCTGTTTTGTAGTGTCTACAATTGAATTAAATTATCCTCTTCAGAGCAGTTACAAAACCAAAGACAAGATACGCCGATAAATGTGTCCCAGTGTACCATTCAGCAGTGTTTTTTTTGTTTTATTTTTCCTACATCCATCGTTACGATCAGAATGAAAGTAGTATCCGAAAACAATGAATCCGCATGCATAAGTTGTGTTTCACTGGATCTGTCGGAACTTATGTAGAAACCGTCCGGTTCCTTGACGCATCTTCGTGCGGAAGATTTTCCTCCAAGCTACCAGAAAGGGTTTGATTTTTTTTCCCAAGCGATTCCCTTGTTTGTTTGTTTTCTACCAAAGCGACCACACCGTGGTCTACAAACACCGGTTTTATTCTATCTGTAGTTCTTACAGAGAACCTCGGTATGGATGGTGATGATGTTGTCTACTTTACATTGAAGTGCAACCTAACTGGCAGCACAAGACGTATTTCTCCTGTGCCGCTGACAGCGAATGATCCGATTATGATGATTCAAAAGGTAAACGAGAAGCAACGAGAGAGCATTTCCCCGGGTGGGGTGGGATGGATCGCCGGCGGAAAAACCGGTGCGCGTCCATGTGCGGTTGGAAATTGATGTAGAATAATTATGACACTTCTTACTCTTACCACGTTCTTACTGGAGTCCAAGGGTTCCGGAGGCATTCGGACAATATCTTCATTTTCCCAATGGATTACGCTCATATTACCGACAGTAAGTGATGGTTCACCGGAGGGGCAATTTGAACTGCAGTGTGCTTGAATAAGATTGAATTTCTTACGAGTCAACATTTGGCGGTAGCATTTTATATGGTGTGTTATGCCACAATTTATTGAACAAAATATGTTTGATGCTCTTAAATTGTTTTGCGGAGTGTCGTTGCAAGATACATAAATGTTTTTTTCAAGAGAGTTCAGAAATTAAGATTTTATTTTGGAAAATGTTACAGAAATAGCAAACGTACATATTATATTATATATTATAGTAATAATTACTGATATTCATACTTTAAAATAGCAAGACTCACAGATGAATGGAATTCGTATGTCAAGTTCAGAGTTCTAAAACATCGTGTTTTGCTTAACAACCATTTCACCTACATGTGTCATAGCGAATTCCACTAAAATATGGAAACTAAGCAGAAAAATAAAACTAATTTTGTTTCATTTTGTTGTTCCGATTTTTGCAGGGTTGACAATCCGTCACATAAGTTGGCAATTTTTGGCCAGCGGATTGACTGAGTTTTGGTCTGCGAAACCAGTTCCAAAGCTACAGGGGCAAATCGGACGTGAGAGCAAAACAACATATAAACCAAATAAAGAAAGCAAAGAAGAATTTTGATTCCAGCAAAAAAAAAAAAACAAGAGAACCAACCAGATCTGGAAAAGCAAACGGAATGAAAATTCGACAAAGCAACACCAAATCGTCCACGGTTCACGCCAACAGCCCGATGGGCAGTGTGATGTGCAGCGAGCAAGTGAAATTTACAATTTCTTAAGAAGGAATCCCACCGACCGTGGGCACAAGCCGGCTGTCGCGGAGCATAGTTGTCTCCGTGTTTCGTTACGATTGTCCTGCGCTGGATGTTTTTGGTGACACAAACGATTTTTGGTGCAGTAGATACAGAAAGTATGAGAAAACACATCCGACCAAAAAAATGTGGCGACATTTTCGTCTGATTATGCCCCTGATGGAGAAGGTAGCAATTTAGTGAGGGGCTTCTTGAATATTCCAAAAAACCGTGCATCCGTCCCCTTTCGCAGAGCGCAGATCGCTCATCGCTCAGCCAAAGAGGTGAGAAAGCGCTAGCGGGCAGACCCAAGTCAAAGGCAACTGTATGGTTGGCCCTACACATCGATCAACTGGCTAAAGCTCACCACCCGAAAACAAACAAACGACAAACAGTCAAACCAGTTCCGTCCAGGAGTTGACATGGTGACATGTTGCTGCCGGACCAAACGTACGAGCAGGCGACCCTGGGTCAGGAGCGACTGAGAAGCTCGTCAGCGTACAATGACGGCGGTTTCCCGCGGCTGTTCGCTCTGAAGGCGCTCGATGTGAAGCGGTTGCAGCAGGATCTGCGTGGAGCCAGCCTGTACGTCGATGGTAGCGTGGGTGCGGAATTGGCGGGCGTACTCGCGAATAATGAGATGAAATTTGGCATTCGAACGACGGACGAGAATGGTGAGGGTAGCGGTAGCAGCGGTGTCGGTAGTTCGGGTGACGCGGGCAATTCGCGGGACGGCAAGCGACAGGAGCTTGATGTGCGTCTGTCGATGACAAATGGTGGCAGCAACCAGCACCCAGCGGCTGAAAAGTTACCACTACCGAAGGAATTTACCACGATATGTCCGGATTCGGAGAGTGTGTGGAGTGGCCGAGCTGCATCTGCAATGACGATTGGACACTCAATCGTTACAAAATCGGTCCGTTCGATCGAACGTAGCTATGCGGCGAATGATGCTACTAGATGCCGCATGAAGAATAGTCACAGGGCGCCACCAACGAGGTTGAAGAATCATAAGGATCGAGGCATAGGGTTGGAGTCGGCCAGCTCCGATGGGAGTAGTCTAAGCTATACGAGTAACTCTAGCGATGACGATGAGTTTGTGAATCATGAAAGTACGTTGAAATCGACGAGGCAACGTATGTGCCAATCCCGAATGGACGGTGAGATGATGGATGGGAAGGAATTGGCACTTGACGCACCTGCTCCATCTGATGGTCCCGATCCAGGTGAACGTGACGATTACGACAAGACGTCGGATTTTTTCAACAACATTCCAGAATTCCAAGGTGAAGCATTGGGACCGTTCAGTATTGCGGGCAAACGCACCGAACCAGACTGGGGCAGCATACGCACGAACGTGGACATCTTGCGTGCCTGCGAACTGTTCCTGATGCGGCATCGGATGCGACCAGACTTTTTCTGCAAGTACAAAACGGCAATGAAGTAAGTTCGCTGTTTTGTGGATAAACTTTAAATGTTCTAACTTGCGTTGTCACCTTTCGTCCAATTCCGATAGTCCACCAATATCAGCACCGGCATCGTTTCCGCTGTCCCGTTCCCGAACGCCCATCGATGTTCGGAAGCCAAAAAGCGTGTCCCCGCCAATGCAGAGGCCAGCGTCGCGGGCCCACGGGACGATTAGCTTCTCACGTGCCTCAGCTACTTTACCACACGATCGAAACGCTGCTGATCGGCCAGGACCGATATACAGTGTACCGAATCGGACCGGCAAAAAGCGACGTCCAAATGCGGGTAAGTTAACACGTTATTTTGTTTCGCTCTTTCTTGGTTAGTTTTTGGCCAGTGTATGTAGGTTGCTTGTGTTGCAGTGTATGTAGCATATACCACTAGAAATAATTTTTTAACAGACCCGAACGCAATCTCCACGAAGTTGTCATTCGTCAATTCACGCTTGCAACTTATATTTGCAACTTTTGACATTCAGTATGTTAGACATATCTTGAAAAAAATGATATTAGCTTTCATAAACCATCATCCGATGATGAAAACTTTGAATCTTCTCAAGTCCTGTCTATCGCTCAACTGTCATCAGCGCTGTCAGAAACTCTTCGATGATCGATCATTCGCATGTGATCCATAAAGTTTAGGCAATCATCCATCAGCTTTTAGCTGAGCGATCCTGTCAAGGATCGGCAAACATAATTCGGCAAATTTGGCTCGGTATAAGTTCTTTAGCTTTCAAATATATATTACCATCCTCAAATCCATCATGGAACAATTATGATGTTCGGTATACATGCCTGTTTGTGATGGAAGTTACCGACACTGCTATCAATGTGACTGGTGATGAGGTTAGAATACACTGTTTGTCTTAATTGTTAACACATTATGATGCATATTTGTTTTTTTTCGGGTAATATTTCCATCCGCATCGTTTGAATGTCGACATGATAGTTCTTGTATGAGTATAGCATGAATGATCGATCACCAGTTGGGGAATCTTTGGTAAAATATCAGATTGTGGGATAGCTGTGGCAACTTTCAAATATTTGCATTATTCTTATCAACATCACTTTAGCAGTATAAGACTAACATCAGTTTTGAGCATGATCCATAATGGTTCAAGAAAATCAATTGAAATGTTAAATAAAACATCACTCAACATCACATACATATTACGCACATTAGCAGGCATCATAAAATGATGAGTAATTTTTGGATAAATAATTCTTTCATCACCGATTACCATTGGCATTGTGCAGCTGACAAGTTATCATTATGTTTGACAACAAAAAAAAGGATCCGCCCATCACATTCGTGAGTGGTCCTTCGTTTTTGTGAGAAATCCACATCCATCAACCACTGATGAGATGGTCCAATGACACGGCAGAGAGACGATTCTGCCACAGTATTTGATTTCGACAGCTTTCCGACATGAGCTCGAGTACGTTCTCAAGTCAAGTGCAGACACAAGGTTAAGGGAGCAAGAAATGATAATTTAAGTTGTATTAACAGTTCCGTGGCAGGTAATTTTTCCTTCATCGTCCAGATTTTGAAGAGTGAGTTAACGCTTTCGATTGTTAACATAGCCCCCTCGCCGGGATGTGGCATGGTGGCTTTGTTTTCTCCATAGCCGACATTCTCCGCCTGCCTTTCGTTGGATCTCTGGTCGACGCCCTGTGACTCGTTTTTCTCCTTCTGGCCGTTGTATCTTGATGCCCATTTCCTGTGCATCCATTCGTACGTTTCTTTCCTGTAGCAAATTCGGAGTGGGGTGATTTTTTAACAATTCATTTCTTCGCTCCCTCTGCCCATTCGAATTGTGATCAGATCCTCGGCCAGTTATCACACGCTCGCCCGGACGATATAGCCTCACAGGACGAAAGGGAAAAATAAATACGGAAAAACAACCTTCTCTTGAGAGGCCAAGCACCAAGCAATGAGAATAACACTCGCTTGGCGCATGCTGAAACCACGCGAAACGCCAAAGGTTTCATTCAATTATACGTTGCAAAGTGAGCGATGTTATCAGTTTAAATTCAATTTTGATTAACATAAGTATCCCCGGTGCGATTAAAATTTATGATTCGTGAAATACCAGAAAATGGGCCCTTGGCTCGACGTATAATGCGAACGAACAAAATAAACAACTCGGAGCGTGATAATGCGATCGGGTCGCGAACGAAATACGGAACAGTGGTGTAAGAAACTGCACTGCAATGCAGTTCGGACAGACACAGACGTACGCAGCATAAGTGCTGAAAAAGTTGAAGGTTGTAGACATGCACTGGTTCGAATGAGAATAAATGGGACGAGGATCAACCGGGGCATCGTGGGTCCAGTCGGGAATGGAGGGATATTTGGTCGCTTGGCGAAATGAGCGTCTTTTTAATGAGATAAACATGATAAAAAATGTATGTAGGCGGGTGAGAACAACGTTGATAAGCGTGTTGTTAAGAATGCAGCGAAAATGACTGAGATTGCACTGGAAGATAAAATGTTAAGCGTTCCATTTTACAATGTTGAAGCAATATTTCCCTGTAGAAAAAGCGTGGAGCTTTGCTAGGAACGGTTTGACTAGACCTGATAGTGGATACTTATTTTTGAATAAATTAATTAGTATAATGAAGGAATATTGATCATCAAAATGTGATATTGAATGTGAGGGAAATTGATAATGCTGATGAACAAGTGTTTCTCGTCTAGTACTAAATTGGTACCATTGCCATAATACCCATCGGAAAGCTTTATAGCAGCATGAAAAGCACTGCCCAGATTTGTGTCCAATTGAGAAGTTAACCATTTCGTCGCATTTTTCCCTGCGACAATTTAAGGTCTCCATGAAGTTTTTAGTAAGAGGATAGAAAATCCGCACTGCATGGCCTCGACTGGCTGAAAAGAGAATTAACTTCATGTAGACTAAAAAGATGAACTTCCAATGTTCAAGTTTCTGCCAACAACATCATGCGCCTGATACGGGTTGGTACGGTTGGTTTTTAGTTTCGCTTGGTCTGATGTTTCGGGCGAAAATACGATGTTGCCAATCGGGTATCGAAAGCTTACCGAAGCTTAAAAGCTTTGGAGAAAAGAGACGCAAAAGCACCTTTTTTCTGGTTTTCAAGATTAAAAATACATCGTCAACTAAAGCTTTAAAAATTTATGAGTTGAAGTAAAAATTGATGGTTCAGTCAACTCTAATGATGTACATCACTTTGTATATTCAGTGCAAAACAATATGCAAAATGTTTTAGTGATATTTTTCTTCTTTATCGGCATAACGACCTTAAGAGCCTGCTATTTCAGACTTTCGTTGACTTTATTTAATCGTAGCGGGATTATACTCAGTCCTGCGTATGTAGGTTTGGTCCGGATGGGATTTTGGACCGATCTTGTGATGTGATAAGCGGCGCCGCTACCAATACATCATCAAGCCGCCTCGGTTTCTGACATTAACATTAATTTTAATGAACGAAATTTATGAGCTTTAGTTTAGTAAAATGAGAAATTGATTGAAATTGATTAAAGTTGAGAAATAATGATTGTTTTATTAGGTATCTTTTAATACTTGTTTTGAAATTTAATGTTATATGTTGTAGGTCATTTAATATTTTATTGATAATTCATTACACAGCAGCAGTCTCTTCAAATTTTCTCAAATTGTTTTGTTTTATTTTCAAATTGATTTGTTTTTAATTTATTTTAATGTAATATTTAAAAAAGTCGCCTGTTTTGTTGAATACTTTAAATGCACAGAAGGAAGTCAACTATCTAACTATGCAGAGAAGGAACACTAATTTTGAAGTATAAACGATTTCACTCCAGAATTTGCCTTACGCGGAAATTCTCATATCTCGATACGCGGATTTTTCTTGGGTTAAAGCGATTTGCTATAAAAGCGTATCTCGGAAATAGCCTGTACATTGTTTTTATCTTTTTTATTTTTTTATTCAATAAGAACTGCCAGGCCGTAATGTTTGTAACTAAAGGTTGTTTGTTTGTTTGTTGTTTGTTTGTAAACTAAGATAGAACTCACATGCGTTTGAAGACATATTCTATACATTGTATGATCATACAAACCTTTCTTTCGCGAACAATATTATAATGCCTTCTGTTTTGAAAATGTGCTTTCTTTTCAACTTTCACGCAAGCTTAATGATCAGATTAACCCCAAACATTATGAATTAGCATAATAAATTTAAGATATGATCGTAAGCAACAAGAAAAAGAAATGAGGAGGTAAACAAGAGCTATCTGGGCGCCGTATTACTGTCGTTATCTCAGACCACTGCACAATGTCCTCGAGGAACCAGGATGCCTTTCTTCGCGTTGCCTTTGCTGGTGGGTCATCCACAACCATTGAACCGGATAGCCCCTCTAGCGATGATTCAACGATTGCAGTGCCGATAATAAGTCGAAAATTGCAAGAATGAACAAAAAAACCCCAACATCCCAGAATACACTCATTGTTTCCATTTACGGGTGTGTACGGGGTTGCTGGAAGCATGGACAAAACATCAACAAAAAAAAAGACTCTATACAATGTTGCAAAAGGTAAATTTCGTTTGCAACGTGCCCTTGGCAGGTGATTTTTTCATGTTTTGCAAACGAATCAGTGCGGTGGGGAAATGCATTCTTACACTTTTTGTTTTCAACTGTACACTCGCGCACGATGATACCCTCGCGTCCCTTTTCTGTGCCAAAATTGTGCTCATCATTCATGCGACGGAAAACGCTATTGAAAATGCAGAATGCCGCGCTCGGGCTCGCCGATCACAGCCCTAGGGGTCGGAGTGATGCAATCAGGTTAAATTTGCCCATTAAAGGAACACAACCCATCGCAGCCGTGTACTGCCATCTTGACAACGTCACACGTTGGCCCCTCTTGCTGCGTTTTTTTTTTACCACGAGCCCAACAAATTATTCGACCAGCTCACATCTGACCCGCTAGTAACCGCTGAACCCACCGCAGCATCTGGGACCTGTTTTCTCCTAATTAAACAACGGCGAAAGGTTTTTGGTGGAGATTAGAAATGGTCCGGAATTCGAACACCTCGAACAGCCTGCCTATACGTGAAATCGGCTTAGAAAACAGGTTCCAACGTTCGAATGCTTCAGAGTAGCCTAGCCTTTTGAGGTTCGCAACGGAGGCAACGTATTGGTAGTGCTTTTTTTTGTTATCTTTCTCTTCTTTCATCTCGATGTTCTTCGACTCAGAAACCCTTTTTCAGTGGCCCCATAGCATTAACATTTGTTTAGGACATATGTTAAAGGAAAAAGAAGGAGAAAGAACATAAATGGAAGGGAATGAACGAATGCGAAAGAAAATAATAAAAAACCTGTTCACTTGACCGGACCTTTACGCGTGTGTGCTTGACAAACCTGTATTGGAGCGGAACTCTTCGAGAGGTCTCGGAAATGTAGACGGAACCTTACTTATACTTACGAATGATGTTGGAGTCGATCGTAGCTGGATGATATTGCCATTTGCTGTTTCTACTCTGTTCGCTTCCCCTTTTTCGATTGGACTGTAATCAGATAAGTTCATTTATCCGGCGAGCTTTTGTGTCATTGCGCTTTCGAGATGAACATATTAGTAGTGGAGAATAATATGAATAATAATGATAATTATTATTATAAGATAAGTATAAAGACACTTTTTAAACCAACAACAACATCATTTTAAAAATATGTCACTTGAACTGCACGAAAAAAATCATGCACATTTAGTCGGAAAAACTGTACGATATGATCCTGATAAGAAGTAAATTCGTCCAGCATTGAATTGTTTTGGTCAAATATCATTTGCATTCGTTGTACTCTTTGAAACGTGCAATTTCTACGCGTAACGAAATGCCAAGAAAATGTTACGCAAAACCTTTGAGTCACACAAGTCGTGGTCTTCTGTGGATAACATCTCGATCGGGGATGTAAAGAGCACATGTGAAAGAAGCTTTTATGGTAGCAAGAGAGAGAGAACATAGAAACGCAATAAGAGACGGTAAGAGCAAAAGCTCAGAAAGCTGAATAACAGTAGGCGCGAGGTGCGCATGAATCCATGTTTTCAGGGGTAAGAATGAGCATGAATAAGCGTTGGAGCGTTCATTTCAACCCGGCCTTACTGCAGTTTTAAAACCAAGCTTTCAGTTAGTTCAGTTACCTTAACGTTCAAACCGTTGGTCTGTTTCGTTTGGAAATCTCCCACCCAAGAGAGGATCGTCACTTGATCGTGCGGCGAAGTCTTTCAACCTTACCTTAGGTTTGAGTGTTGCACAAATATAAGCGTATTCCGGAGAGCTTTTTCAAAACGGTCGCAAGGAAGTGTTAGTTGCTCGGTACAGGTTTCCAGCCATGAGTACGACGTGATCTTACACTTCCTTCCATTTACACCTTTACTGGTGTGCGTTTTGTCTGCACACCGTTCATTCGAAAGAGAGAAGGATGGTTAAGAAACGAGAGAAAATGCACAAAAGCGGTTCGAAGTATGATTGTTTCTGTGCACGGTTTCAGAATCGAGAAAGTTTCCGTGGACGATGGTAGCGCGCGCGTGCGGTTTGTGAATGTAACCATGAAGTGAAGGTAGTGAAAAGCAGTTGCAGGAGTTTTGTGTGCTTTAATCAAGTGTTGAATTAATTTATGGTGAAAAGAAACAAGCAAATGTGAAACTAAAACAAGCCAAAACAAAGAATATATTGATAGTTAAAAATTAAACTTATCTAACTTCGTTTGTCGAATAACTGATCAGTGTGTGTGGTTTTGCAAGAAGATTGGTTGACTGTGAAGTAGTTTACTAGAAAATCGACAACATTTGTCCATTGAAGACAAGTGCTTTGTTTTCGTGGTTTCAAAAAGCTTGCGTGACCCCTATTTGCGTCTAGATAGTTGAGCCATTAGCCAACTGCGGCAGCAACGGTGGCAGCAGCAGCATCATCATTATCATCATCAACATCAACAACAAACTGAACAAAACGCAATAGACAGGAAGAAACCAGCCACAATAGCGACACCGTCGAAAATTATCCCAGTCGGTGTGTTTGAAAAGTAAAAGAAAGGCCAGAAAGAATGAAGATACGACAGGTTGGGAATAAGAAAAAGATGCATAGAAACTAAGGATCGACAACAACAATAACAATAACACTAGCGACGAGAACTACCACCCTGCGGATAGTTGAAATTTTTGAGGAGAAAACGGGACAGCATCAGGCGAAGGAACGGCTGAAGAAACCATGCTGGGGTTGTTCTTCGGCTGTCCAAATGAAGCATTATAAATCATAGGTTTCGTAGGGCTTTCAGGGAACCTGTGCTGTGAGCGAATGGACGAACAGTTTCGATGGAGGATTACGGTGGCGGGATGCGAACGCGGTGTCGATTTTTTTCTGCCATGTTTGATGGACATGGAAGGCGGTACTGTAGCGTACGGAATGGTAAAAGCTCACCAGAGAAAGAAGTCCAAATAAATGAGAATGATGTATGGTTAGAGAGGTCGAAGTGCTATTAGGAAGGAGAAGGGAATGAAGAGATAGCAAAAGAGCAGCCCGTTGCGTAGTGGACGCTCTGGACGTGGACGCAAAGGCAAGAAAAAGCAGGGAAACTGGTGTAACAATAATCTTTGGTATATATCGGAATATAACGCAATGGTTTGCTTGCTTGATGTTTGCTAGAGCTGTGCATGTGTTGAATGTTAAGAGTTTGTGTGCATGTGTTTTGTACATGCTTGTGTGTGTGTGTGTGAATAGTGAAGTGCTACAATAGGCCACAACTTGAAGGAAGTAGCAATAAAAAAAGAAAAGTGCCGTGATTTTTGTGACCGCAGCCGTGGTGTTGAAACAGGATAGAGAAGATGAATGAAAACTTGCTGTCCATAGGGGAATGATTCTAGCGATACGTTGGGTCAAAGTTGGGCAGAAAAGAAAACGAAAAAACCCAGGAGAAGAAAAACGATTCTCCAACCCAATAATTACAGCAAAACATAATTGTCTACCTTAGCGCCAGAGTTTCCGCAAAAAAGCACCCGTTTATGATGAAAACAGTAAACAATCAATGAAGAGGATCGAAGCAGAAAAAAACAGTTGTGCAAAAGTTTGTTTTAGATATTATTTGGAGGTCAACCGCAAAAGGTATAATTTATCGAGCGCCTTGCTAAGAGAAGGTTACACGGGTGACAACGAGCGTGACACAGCTTTGCGAATGATTGTACTTCGTGGTCGGTCCTACCCACCCGCATGGTGTTGGTTGATGTCACGGATTTTTTGAGTGAGCATCGGCATAGTGCATCCCCGAGCAAGATGGCCACCCTGGGCCTGTCGAAGGTATTCATCCTGGACAAGTACTTTACCGAGTTGCAAAAGTTTTGGGAAACGGAGAAAAAGCTGCAAGGTAAGACGGCTATTAAAGTTGAGAGAAAAATAAGTTGATTTTGAGTTGGATGAAAAAGTTGAGCTTGAAATATAAAAGTACAAAAAACATGTTATTAGCTATACACTGGTATTTCTTGTCACGCAGGTGATGCAGTACAAAGGTACGCAGAAAAAAAAGTCTGTACCTTTGACCATTCAACGAAAACAAAAGCCATACACTCTAATTAGAATATGCAACTTCCTCCAGTTTATTTTTGCACTGCACATATGCATCTGGTTCCAGCAGCACATTGAAAGCTGGAACTTTTTTTTGTGCTGTGCAAGACGGCGTTCTCTGTTGTTGCGGCCACAAAATTGGTTTCGCTCCTAACCGATCGTTCGTTGCGAATGAAGGTACGTTCAGCAAAAAGCTGTTTTGGTAAGAGAGCACCGCAGCAGCGATACAGCCGCCGGTCAGCGATCTGTCCAGCCTAATGACGCACGTCATTAGTTTTGAAACGAAATTATGCTATTTATATCGTTACTCATGAAAATGATTCCTACGCTGTACCCTGTAGCTGGTGCTCGAAAAAAAAAAACGGGGAATGAAAAACGCTCGTCTCAAGCAAGTTACAATAGAGTGTACTGCAAGCAAGCAGTCAATTAATGAAACACACAGTCCTAGTGGTTTGGGTTAACCCAAAAAATGAACGAAACTCGTGACTAAGATATTGTCAACTACGATCTAAGGGAACGAAAATCAGATAATAAAACCACAAAAAGGTTACATCTAATTGCTTTCCATTCAACTGGCAGCGAGGTTTTATAGTTACTGACAATAAATCCTCTTCTATGCGAAGATTTTCTAACGCTGGTTAGTGGTTGGCTGTATATGACAAAGGTGTACAATTTTTTATTGGTTTATCTGATTTACCCTGATGAAACCATTATCTTCGTGGTGGTTTTTAAGTATCTCAACTTCAGTTGCAAAAACAGGCAGCTAAAATAAACATGATTAGGTTAGTCTCGCAGTCTTCAGATGTTTTTTGAAATATTCAAATAGGAAGGAAACATTAATGTTATATTCAAAATCAAATTATTGTGTTGTGAACTTTTGATAGTAAACGAAGATGGTAGTTTTGTTATGAATATGTATTTCGAAACTCCGCGATCATAAAGTATTGCACTAAATGTACATGCACTTCCCGGTCAGCACTCACTGGAAGCTATTCTGGAAGCTGTCGGTTAATGAATGCAATCACTGATTTAACCTATCACGCGACTCGGTCCGTCCGGAACGCTTGCAGTTGTAGCCTACAGTACTGGGCTTGAGTGTACGTTGTACAAAGGATGCCGTAAGCGCTTTGGTTCGTGCATCCGTCTATCATCAATCGGAACCAAGATGAGAAGGCAGCAATTTGTCCGCAAAACGTTATGCAAACCAACTTTCGCGCTTGATTGGAAAAGGCATTTATCAGGCATATACCTGCAGCTAAACATTAATTCTTTCGCGTCGTTCAAAATGTGGAATGCATTGGGTTGAGTGTTGCATTCAAATCTCCGTTCGAATGCATCGTCTCGGCAATGGGGAAAAAGGCCCAGCTTGGCTCTGACACGTTGCTGGATATTGACTTCATGATGGATTTCTAATTATTGCCTCGTTCGTTCGATGCCTTTTGTCCAGGGCCTTTTGCGTTTATCAAACGATCTTTCTTCATCGTCACTATTTTGTGTGGAGTTTGTATTTCAATATGTTTGGTGCGTCTGGCGTCACTGAGAGAGTATCATGACGATCCATCGGAACAAGTATGCAGAGTTCGCGAGCTTGAAAAGAATGCATTTTATTTGTCTCGGAACGCATGGAAGTCGCCAAATTCTGAGCAGGATAGAGTGACTGGACGGAATAAAAAGGGAAACGTCGTTTTCCGAAAATTATAACTTATGTATTTTGCGTTCATTTTCGGTTCTTGCGCTGTTCTGGTTCCGCTGTTATTTAACGTTGCGCGATTGCACACCGGGATGAAGGAACCTTGAACCATTCATTCGTTCTCTTGATGCTCACACCGCACTGTGCTATCTTCGTATGGTTGAAGGTTGACGACGCCGGGCGCTTTGAGAGCGAGTGAAGGTTTTCTGCCGTTCTTAAGAAAGGTTGGCACTCTGCTCGTGAATCGTGGATCGAGATTCGAAAATGGCCGCACCGGGTATGGGGTTGTTTTTATTTTACACTACTCTTTGGTGCGTCATTTTGCTTTCGTTGTTACTTTCTGCCTTTGGT
Organism: Anopheles marshallii; assembly: GCF_943734725.1. Classification (NCBI taxonomy): domain Eukaryota; kingdom Metazoa; phylum Arthropoda; class Insecta; order Diptera; family Culicidae; genus Anopheles; species Anopheles marshallii. Next base: position 36,164,708 of record NC_071327.1, read on the forward strand.
TGAGTTTTGCGTCTGTACGATCATCATCGTTGCAGCACTGTTATTTTACTTAATTTTCACAATGAACGCTGAAAAGTTATAGTAAGTAAAAAAAGTTAAAGGTAAAAGGTAAAATGGTAAATTGTGGGTTTGTTCAGTAATAAGAAATGGTGAAGTGGATTAATATAAAACATCTAATATATTGTAACACCATCATAATGACAATCATACAGTAAAATAATGCAGGATTAAAGGTCAATTAATGACTAAAACCTTTGGTGTAAATGGCGATTGAAATTAAAATGGTAAAAAAACGTTGGGAATAACGTGAAATGGTATTATTTATAAGATAATTTATATTTTTTCCTCCCGCATAAGAGTTTAATATTAATAATGAGCTTCTAAGCAAAAGCGCCTAAAAGTTTGTAATTTAAAAATGAGTAAACAATTTTGGCTGAATTCGCGCTAAGTTTGGCTAATTAATTTCCAAACATTTTGCAATGAAAATAAACTTCCCTTGTGCGTTAGGCATAAACTCGTACAAAAAGCCTACACCTCACAAGCGGCTTCATTACCGTCTCGCGTGACACAGCATGCAAGGGAAACGAGCAAGCGAGCTAAACGGCGGCATAAGCGACGAACCTCCACAGCAATGGCGCAGACGGTAAACAGGATGCAAGTAGATGGTGTGTGCGCAGACATCGTGGTGGATGTTCCGATTTCATGTTCGGAACTTGATTTCCCTCCGCGTCCACCGTACGTACACAGTTGGCGGAACAGAATTTATCGGCATATGCATTGGCTTTTAGCTGCAGTCGATCGAGGACGCCATGATGACTGCCATTTGGCGCGCAATCGATGCGTCTCTCGGGTCTCCTTGTGTGTCCTTCGGTTCGTTTTCCAAGAAATATGCCAAGCGCAAGTGTTTGTCGTTCCTCTGCACCGACAAACGGATGAAAAACGACCTGCCCAGTGTTCTGGGCCTAAAGATCGGCTACATCAGGGTTGATCGTGGTGCAGAATCGGGCGCAACATGTCGGATGCAAACTGATACAATTTTCTTTAGCTACAGTGCAATGTTTATGCAATGATTTGTAGTGGCCATTTTTGTGTACGATTGCCTGTTGGCTTTGGCGTTCATTCAGGCGTTCTTGTTGCATTTTTTGGCGCACACTGCACTGTCTCCGTCGTCCCCGAGTGCACGACATCTATTGTGTTGCAATGCAGCAAGCGCGGTTTGAAGCATTGCAGCTACACTTTGGGCTGTTAGTATTCATTCCCGTTCGGTTGACCATTCCTGCCGTTCCGTCGACCAAACACCACATTCACTGTTTCGCCCCGTCTGGTTGGTGTTTGTTTTGTTTAGCTGGGAGTGAAACGAGCTAAAAAACGAGTTGCGAATTTGGTTTTATTGCAAACATAAGAAGACTGCTATCTCATCTTTTGCATTCCAACGAATGTTTTGTTCTTGTGGCTTCCCGCGTGAAGACGAACAAGCACAAAACATCCAGTTGAAAGGGGTTGAGGTTCGTGGGGACGTTCTCCCTACCTACCTGGAATGCCAAACCGATCGAGAGGCGCGGTGGCGAAGATATTGAAGTTGAATAAAACAGAATTCACACACAGCACAAATTATATTCATACATAATTTATGTTAGTTTGTGGTACGGCGGTGGGTCTGATTTCGTCTTTTCCAATTTTGTCCGATCCCGCCAGGAACGGTGAGGCGTATCAAATTTCATTTTTATAATTAAATCCTGCCACTCGGTTGGGAGCTTATTGTACAGTGATTATTTGGCACATTGTGAAAAGAAGTTCATTCTATCAACCATTTCATCAAACGAAATAACGTTTTTTGTGTATGCCTCGTTTATTGTTACGGGCCGATCTTAAAGCAGTAGAAAAAGCACAATGGTTGAAAATAAAAAAAATAGATTCCTACAATGTACAGATATTTACCTCGAATATAAGTTCCTTACTATTAGCATTATCAAGCTCAATTCGTAAGCTATAAAAAAAGATTTTGACAAGATTCTTCGAACACAATTCAACAATTTCTATGCTTTCGATTCATTCTGGCAGCTCCCAGTTGTTTGCTGGAAGAGTAAAACATTTATCCGAGCTGTACACCAACTCACTTCGTCGAGCTGGGGATAAACATAATGAGTATGGCTTCCAGCCAATGGTGTTCATCTTGTGCAAACGAGACCTACCACATTCTTGTGGACTCACTCTGAGACCGTAAGCGATTGTCAGCCCGAAACCTGAAAACCGTAAGCCAGCATCGTCGTTTGACCCTTTCTGCCTTTCATCCGACACAGTCCAGAGTCACAGACAGCTTTGCACGGTCTGGCAACGTACAAAATCCTCTTACTGCACAGTCAACTCCCGCCTGTTGCTCTGAACCATGGAGCTATGAGCAGCTCGATAGCTATGAGCCCTATTTAGAAAGGGTTTTTTCATCTTTACCAGCACTATTCAATGTAAGGCTGCTATGCCAGTGGATGTTATGGGGCCACTTTTAGATGGAGGTAGTTTTTCGTTTGCGAATCAAAGCGAACAAAAAGTTTGTCACGATTTCCCATTTCATGAGCGAAACCATTAGGTGGTGGCAACTCTGGGATGAATGTATATATACTGGCGGTGTTTAGTACTCCTCCTTTTTGAAGAACTTTTGAGTAGCTTTGGTCTATAACATAATTTGAAACGTTTACGCTTACGTTACATCGAGTAAAATTGGAGTTTACTCGAATATGTTCAGTACATATTTATTCCTCAATTATATGTTTGGTAGTATATATGATTTATTTATTAGTAATTCACTGCGAAAAAGTAAATAAAAAAAGAATGAATGAATATAAACAAACGCATTCCATTTTCCTTTAGTATCGTATCATAAGCTCTGTTTTACTCGCAGCTTACCACATTATGGAACTGCAATATAAATGGAACGCAAGCATAAAATTCCATAAATTGCAACCGAACGACTGCAGAAACTGTCCCTGTGCGGAATAACATTTGCCCGTTGGCTGAGCTCGTAAACATATCCACTACCCGTGTAAAGAAACAAAAATTTATTTTTATTGCAAATTTCCTTATGGAAAAGCAATGCCTGTACCAAGCGGCGAAAAGGGACGAGACCGGTTGACCCAACAACGAATGTGGCCTGCCGTTGCGATCTTCAAATGGTTCGATTCATTGCTTGGGGTGGTTTGAACCGAACGATCGAGGTCGGATTGAAATGGTTTAAATTGGGAAGTTTACCTTCTCCCTGTGCGGTTTTGCGGAGTTAGCTGAATGGCTGGTAGCTGAGTGCAAAACAACAGAAACGAAACGTTGGTTACAAACCAATCGGACCAACGTGTGAGCGAGAGTCAATGTATCAAGGCAGGACGGAATACGTTCTTATTGCCTCATAGCCAATTTATGTATTTATGAGACGAGTGCGCTTGGCAGTGGATTTTTTCACGCTACAGACACGTCCGTGGTTATCGAAGTGTGAACGTTTGTGGACGCCATTGCAAGATCGTGCAGGGAAATGTGCCACATTGAGCGTCCACGCTGATGGTAGTAAAACATAAAATACTAAGGCCCACCGATTGCGACGCAGGAGTCAAGCCTTTCTTTTCGCTTGCATCGAGCGCGTCCGGCCATTTGGCGATGAACGAGTTTTCTATTCCAAGGTGCAGGAGCCAAACATGTAATCATCGTAAAACTCTCCCCGAATGACGGACACATAAAAACACATCGAAGTCCATGATTCTCCAGCGGAAAAGTTTCGTTCGAATGAGGCAAACCGCTATCAAGCGGGTACGATTTTATCCACGTCATCATCAAGGGTTTTGTTTGATTCAGATCTTTGAATGGGTGGGTAGAAGAATTTTAATTACAGCTTTTAGTGGATTTCCTTTACGGTAAAATATAGCATTGCGTTAAGATAGCATACACATTTCACAAAAACTTAAATGTCATGTTTTGTAGCATCTTATTTGTGCAGAAGAAAGTTTTAAGTTTTCTTCAGTTAATGTTTTAAGTGTTACTACAAGAAATGAGAAACGAGTATGCAAAAGCTGTAAATCTGAATTCAACAAGTAAGGACGTAGTGACTCCTTTGCAGCGGTCTAGTGTGACTAGTCACAAGTTTATTAATTCTATTTACATATTTGATGAGTTTAGTTCGTGAGTGGACACATCCGGTGTTCCATCGATCAATGTCAACCCTTAGAGCTACTGCAATTTGATCTATCACGCAGTACTTTGTAGTTCAATTGTTGGAATGTCTCGATTAGTTTTAAATTGCGCTTATTAGTGTTCCTGCATGAATGAAATAATTATCTGCAAAACAACAGATTAACATTGGCTATCAAAATATTTGCATACATTTATTACATCGACTTAAAGCATTTAAGCCGTATCATTGTTGAAATATTCACATTGATACACGATACGTGTGAATTTAAATTCCTGCGGCAAGCATTTACGAGCTTTGAAAATTAATTAGCCAAGAATGATAATGTGTACATAATGGCCTGGAAAAGGTAGGAAAGCGAATGAGCAGAAAAGCGATTATTAAGTTGGAACTTTAAAGCAGCAAGATAAGGGCAGGAAAGATCATGGTATCCAGGAAATCTTCCATCACCTGTCAGCGACAGCAGCAATTGCCGGTGCGGATGACACGAAAAACTCGATTAGTACGAGTCAGTGAAGCTGAACCGCACACGAGTTTATCTTTGCTTGCGTGTTGTCTCACTGAAGAGCATCATCGCACATGGGAAAGTACGTGTCGCGTAATGCGGAATGCAAAGCATTAATTCTTCGGTGGTGGTTGATCGTTGATTAAAGGTTGATTAAATACGGCGAAAAAGCCAAACAGGCGACATGACTCCGTTCCACCAAAAAATGGATCATTTGTTGTTGACAGCTGAGTCCAGGAAGAATAAATAACAGAGCTTGATGCACTCACTAAAGACCTCAACGCGTGGCCATAATTTTCCGACGACGAACCCCTTTTGTACCAGTTATATTTTATTTCGAAATATTTATTTACACATTTGTAATGATTGTACTAAAAGTATAACGTTATTAGACGAAGTAAAGTAGTACAAAAGAACTAAACAAATACAAAAAAAACTATAGTAGAACAAATGCTGATATTACGATGTTAAACACATGCGGCCTTCACCGTTTATAAATAGTGATTTGTGTTCCCTTTGTGTTTCAATAAACTCTGCATATCTATTCTAACTGTTTTTGATCAAAAGGTCGATTGGTGTGATTGGTGCGTCAGCGACACACAGATGGTAGTAAATTATTCTCATCAGGAGCGGTTATAATAAGGATTATCTTCTTAACGGAAACTCACCAAAAAGGAACAACCGAGGTTTCGAATTTCATACCATCATCAAATGATCCACAAGCTCTAGCAATTGGCTAAGCAAATGTTGATGATGAGATAGCGATCGAATCGAATGTGATCAAAGAAAGGGGAAAAATCAAATCATCAAAAGAATTTCCGAGGGGTGCAAAACAAACGAGATTCAATCACACAGAGAAAGGTTTGTTTGCTGGAGAGCTATAAGGAATTATTGACAGAAACGTTAGTCCGTAGGCACTGTTTAGATTGTTAATGAGTATCAGGCTAGTCAATAACAGTTTAAATTACATATGTGTCAAAATTACCTGTACTTAATGTGTTGGATACTTTTGTTGAAGGTATTTTCGATTGGGCTTAATCACGTTCGAATACGGATGTCGGAGGACATTTTGTTAACAATTGTAGCAGAATCTATTCGTTGTGTAGAGTTAGTAATGAACGCAATCAGGTGTTCGTTTTGTTTTAATTTCCGTTTTTGATGGTTTTATATTTTCCTGGTTTTTTCGAACATCTCGACTCTTATTGCCAAGACAAAATCTGGTCCTCATTTGATGGCTTGACGATGTGGCTGAAACTTCCACCGATCAGAACGAACAAAAACCAGTTATACTCCTTACACTTTGCGGACATTGCTGAGAAGTAGCGTACCGGGTTCGGGAACACGACGAGAACCGGTCAAATGTTTTGATCGGGTCGTTTATTTTGTTTCGATCTCTACCTCTGTTCCGAATGACGACGTGAAAGATAACATGAAGAAGCTTACCTTGCAGCGGTCAACGCGCGGCCAGCTTGTTTGGAATATTGGTGACAGCTGAAGAAAACTTTCTTCCCAAAAGGACTTATTGGAGCCGCTTAAACACACTGGGTGTTGCGCGCGCATTCGAAAGAGGCTTCAAACATGGGCAGCTGAGTATGCAGATATGCTGCTATTAGCATAAATTTTGTATCGATCCATTGAATTAATTGTATCGCATATTTCATTCATTTTCCCGAACCTTTGGCAGGGTGTTCCGATGGTGTCTTATGGGCCTTACCGTGCATGAAAGATTCCGATGCAGAAGGAAAACGCCGGAACAGAACGAAAATGAGTACTTAACTTAAAATGAATCGCAATTGCAACACAACATAATTGAAAATCGTTTCTGTCTTTCACTGACAGAAACTTTGTTCTTTTACTGTGGTATGGGTTTATCTGATAGAACAGTAATTCCAAATAAACCGTGAAGTCAACGTCATCGGTATTTGTGTGGTTTAATCAAACGGTGTGTAGCAGATTGTTGAATAACCAAATGATTAAGAATTCCAATGCGAATAGCACCAAATCAAGAGAAACTCATTGTTGAACTGCAAACGGCATACAACTGCATCATTTTGTTTACAGTACTGCGGTATTTAATGGTTAATAATACATAAACATTACCATAGACACATTCTTTTATCTGCCTGTGTAAAAGCCCTCTTTAAATAACTTTTAGAGAAATTTTTCGATTATTTTGTAACCATAGATACAAAATTGAATAAAATGTACGAAAAATGAACTATTTACTGTCAGACACGAGAAACTCAATAAATTATCATCAAAATCTCCCCTGACGCTAAACTTCACAGATGTTGGTTGTACCAAAAATAATACCGTTCGGCATCGGGCTTCGGTTTCCGTCGCGAAACTGACAAACATCCCTTACCGCAACCCTCCGGTACGTTATTTCACGCGCCAATTTATTGCGCCAGAATCGTGCTGTTCCGTAGATGGGTGATTAATTGATGACACTGGGACAAACACTGAGATCGCTTGCTCTTCTTTTCGGTTAATGTTATTTCCTTGCTGTCGTTCGCGCGAGTACCACCGTTCAATTGATCGCGACTTCTTCTGCACTCGGAGGAATCTGTTGTACGAGCGAGCAAAGCTTTCGATGGTGACGGTGGCATCCAATTTCGGCAGGTGCCGAAATTGTTAATTTGCTCTTCTGTTGCCGCGCTGGTTTCGCTTGTTGATGCATCACCGGAATCGATCGATGATTGGACGGTTTCGATTCGTATGAACCAGAGTTTGCCATTTTCTCTGGGACGCATTATTGTGTTTTTGTTTTTATTTCTGCTGCTACATTCTGTTGTACATTGAGGGTTCTTGACTCTGTTTGGCCATCGTATTGATCGTTCATGATGGGTGTGTATAATAATTTCAATATCTGATGCGTAGATAATACGTTGCTATCGATTGTAACTGGACCGTGCAGAAGCGGACGTGTAATTTTTTAAACGAATCGTTGAGTGTAACGAACCGTACATTTGTTAATTGGATGTCGGAACGAATGCGATTAGATACCCGAAAGAGGAAGATCCTGAACGATCGTTCGTGTAACATTATAGACGTTGTCAGTTTTTGGATCATTTCGATACTTTCCTGACCGGATTCGATGGATTGATACAATTTTTCATCGGATAAGCATCCCGGAGGAATGTTTCAAAAGGCGTCGCATGATATTTTTGTACCGGTTGTTTTCATAGCACAAAGATCACACACGGCCGAAGCTTTCAGTCCGTGTTGACACATTTTCCCCCTTTGGCATGTCGACGTCCAATTTAACGGTCCGTTATCCTCGAACAAGCAGGTCATCCATAGCCCGCAGACATCGAGCAGAAAAGCTTTGTGACGAATTTTGCGCTCCAAACAGAGTGGATTAACCGATGGGCGAATCACACGCTAGCAGCGAGCGAAAGAAAGCGTACATAACTTGCGTGCGAGAGTAGATAACACATGCACAGAAAAGGCGTAGCCCTCCGGGCATGTTGTTGAGTTCGATCATCGGCTTCTATAGTTGCTTTTGACGTACGATCCACTTGTCTGTGCCGTGTGCGTCTGCCATCATCGTATTCTATCCGGTGCTGTCAGGGTGAAACCGACGCAGGGCCTTACTTTATCCCAATTAACCTTATCCACAAGGGGTCCCGATCATCTGCGGCGAATTCTTCGGAATCGGCTCGGACCATTCGCATGTTCCTTTTTCGGGAGAACGACGCTTGTCGGACTAGCGGTCTGCTTAATCTTCTTGACTGGATCGACCAGATGGGATTGGCTAGAGACTTCGGTGGGACGCCACCTGAGTACAAGAGGATCGTATCGTCTAAAGATGCAACACGTTGGTATCCAAAGGTTATAAAAAACCCGCTCCAAAGAGACAGGATCAATGGAAGAGGAAGGTCTGTAGGTAAAACCTGTGTGTAGTGCGATGATAGACACTGAAGCTCAACTTTTCTTTGCCTCTTTCATTCACTAGACATAGATATAGACCGGTGTCTCGAAACTGGGGGTTAAACTTGCTTGACGGTCTTGGAATATTTTCTAGATGCTTCCACTATGAATCGCAAAACCAAACACTGGCCAACACATTTCCCTCACGCTCATATCCATTACTATAGGATATTTCTGGTAAAAAAGAAGTAGAAGGCGAAACATCAGAAACAACAAAAATTTCTAGCGTCGTAACTGGATTTGGACAACAGAGAGAAATTATCCGAGCCCTTTAGCCCTAGCCAATCGTCAACTTGCTTGCCTACTTTCTTCGGATTCCGATCTATGGAAGGTTGTGCTCACCTATCGGCCGCCCAATTTGACGGCTAGAAGGCTTAAATTATCGACACACGTTCCCCAGTTGGTGTGATAGAGTTAGACCAACGGTCCAATGTTTAGTGATGGACTATTAGCGCTCTAATGATTACCATTAATGAAAGAACTTTTTTCCGACGGCAAAGTGTATTTGCTTCTATAAACTTCTCAGTTGAACTTGAGAAGAAAACATTGTCCCTTTCAAGGTTTGAATTGAACTTAACGGAACATTCTTGTAAAGCCAGGGCTGGCAGGACTTCTCAAGGCACTCTCGCATAAGCTTTTAGAGCGGTCCATGTTTTTAATATATTCAATGTTATTCTAGTGTTTACTTGAAACGATTCCCATCGCACGCTACATTCAGGTGTTAGACGCACATCTGGTACCTTCTCGCTCTTTCTTCATCCGGGCACTTTTCGAATGGTCGATCGAACGAAAAGTTCCGTTTGAAAATATATATACTAACTGTACCACTTACTTTTTTGTTTGTACCGGCAACCCAAACAAGCAACCAATCGTTTCGTTAACGGTGGCAGTATTTAGCGGTAGATTGAAAGAATCTAAAGTAACAGGAACAACAAAAAAAGCAAATTACATGACCTATTCTAATGGATTACAAAGTGCAATAAGCAACTAAATATAATTACCGCTACTGCTACTGAACACACCAGTTAAGAAACCAGTGACTTTCGTACTGGTAGTAAGCTTTAACGAGCGGCCAGGTGGTGTTTTGGCAGCGTACGCGGTCTTCACACAATCCTCCATGCGCAGGACCTACTATTCAGCTACGAGTGAATAAAGTCAAAGTAAAGCAGAAATAGCCTAGACCTCGTGAGGTTGTTGCGCCATTAAAGAAAAAGTAAGCGTTAACGAAGATAGTAGGAATTAAGATGCTAGCGATTTTTTGTAACACTCTGCTTTGTAACTGTGTTAATTCATTTCGACTTTTCTAGATGTAGAGGTTCAATTAGGTCACTTGATAATAACAATTAACCATTGATAAAAGCGCTCCTCACGTTGATATGATGAAGGCTTCGTTGCATGATCCATGTATAACCATTTCCATTCGTTGCAGTTTCCATTTATATCAAGCCAAGATTTTTGGACGATAGCAATAGAAAATATCCACCAAATTACGGAAAACAAACATATACTGATATCAACATTCACCCCGATACTATTATACTGTTATCAACATTTAACCCGATTGCAGATGTAATTCCTAGTCGGCTATATCGCTAAACTCACAATAAAAGCACAGCTTGTTCACACCAGTTTCATTCAGTTTCTTTTGTCTTTAAGATATTCTTTAGAAATCGTGTTTTAAAGTTATTTTCCAGATATCGACCTAAAGCAGTTAACATGGTTTGTGTTTACATAATGTTAGTCGATCTTTAGCTCACATCGAGATCACTCGTATACGTAAAATTCAATTGTATTGAAAAAATTCCACTCGTCTAAGCTACTCAGTTTCAGTAAAGTTTGACAACTATAAAGAAGTGCATAAAATATGCATTAAAACTAGCTTTTGCTTAAAAAAAAGGTTTTGGGTAACGCGTAATTTAAGAGAATACCTTAATTTAGGAATGTATTGAATCCTACGCTTTCGTAATTTCAATGTTGATACATCCACCATGGGCATGGCTGGCAAATCGAAAAGATAGATGATCAACTCTGAAATCTCTTCTCTGATCGTTGTCTCACTGTACGCATCGCAGAACAAACGTCAAGATGGCCGTTCAGTGAAAACGCAAAACCTTCATCAAAGTTTTCTTTTCGGTTGTTCGTGATACGTTGTTTGTTCATTCACAGTACAATTTCTTCCTCCCGAACTATCTGCTTCTCGGTCGTATTTTCAAGTAGTTTTTGAGTAAGGCGCGAAGATTCGCTCGGAACACTAACAGCTGTGTGCGATGATGCGATGATGGCTCGCCCGGTTGAACAATCAAAGGAACCAACCATAGTCCATACCGGGCATAAGCTGGTCGTTGAACTTGGCGTTGGCTGCTCCGACTAATGGGTCTTCTCTAGCGTCGCGTGTTTTCTACCGGACGGATGTCCTACTTCTGAGCGAGCCCTTCATCGTGCATGTGACCTACGTACAATATGTCCGCACTCACTGTCGCTTCTATGGTCCGTAGTTACTGGATGGATGGCTAGAAAGTGGCCGTGACAAAAGCTTTCCACAGATGGGCATCAACGTTGCTGTTTATTTCCTTCGTCTAAGATATATAGAGGAATGATGTTCACATTTCCGTTGCGGGATAGTTGGAAGACTGTCAGGAAAAGCACAGGAAAGTATCGGCCGAGACGTTGAAACCTCCGGTTATCATTAGCTGTGTGGAACGTGCTTCGATGAAGATGTAAATTTTATTAACGGCCATTATAGCACACAGCTTTCCTCTCTCTTCTGTTTACTGAGGTACTATAGAACGTACCTTGAGTATGTCGACAACAATATCAAGATGAAAAGGATCCAATTATGTTCTTGTCCTGTGTTAGTATGCAGTGCAATTTTATTTGAATATTTGTTTCTTAATGTTTTAGCGACATATTTTTGAAAAGCATTGCGTTTTATTCGTCTTTCTTGCCATCACAAAGATAAAATGAGGATAAATTAATGAAATGTGATAAAAAGTTGAACATTACAGGGTTGTGGATAAGTCAGAAGAATTTGTTTTCTGAATTAATGTTTATTTGTTCATGTCTGATGAACAACCCCATCTGATATCTGATGCGTGATCTTGTGCATTCCTTCTGCCCACCTACAGCGTTCCATGAAAGATCGATTGTACTTTGAACCTTCTCATCCACGATCACGGCGTTAACAGCTCATTTTGGGAAGGAAAATCTCATACATTACCTGCATACAGATAGCCTCACCTTCATCTTCACCGTGTGCCTTGTGGCAAAGGTATTTGCCGTGCGGTGGTGCACCTTCTACCGGACTGCTTTATTGTCGGCACTTCGTTTGTTCGCAAGATGTCCGCTAAATGAGGCAGCATAAAACATATCATTACGCTTTATGTTTATAATAAAACCGTTAATGAAAAACTATCACGAACCCGTGAACGATGCAAAGACGGCGTTTACTTGGATGAAATAAACAGAAATGCATAAAAATCGCGACGCTTGAATCGCAGTGCGAAATACTAACTGCATACAGACAAGTGAACCCGAAACGTCCTGCGGGCTAAAAAAAACACACACACACTAGGGGACTTCAGGGCATCTCTTCCACTGGTGAGTCGGTTGTTATCTTTACCGCGTCCGATCCGATGGGTGTGAAATGGGGCCACGTACGCAATCCGAAGCATCGGAGATTTGGCGCAACTTTCGCCTCACAAGCGTTTCGAATATCCATGCGTGTGCTGCGTTGCAAAAATAAAAGAAGTTACAAACCCTACCGGGCAAACGGTGCAATCAAACCGTGCCAGGCACCGGATCGCTCCCGTGAGCAACAATCCGAAGTCAATTATTTCGTAATGCTTATTTACGAAATGATGGCCTTTGGGGGTTGTTCCGCGTTGCGTTACGGTTTTTCGGGAAGCTCGTCTCCACCCTGAAGGAGCGTTCGGACGGTGCTCTCTGTAGCTGTGATTATCATAACGGGAAAACTCTAGGCATGGAAAAGATGGACACGAGAGGTTGGGAGGTTTGCAGTTCAACCCAGGCCGATCACGATTCGGCGATTTCCGCAAATTGGACGCCTGCAGAAGTCAAACGAATGCATTGCGCCGTAGGTAGCGCAAAGCTTACAAGGTTAAAAATATGTCACACCACATCACCAAGCCGGTGTGAAAAGTGGTACGCACGAACTGCTTGCCTCGATGGACGGATGGATGTCTAAATTGGAGTGAATGTGTATTGTGTGTACCCGTCTGCCCCATGTTCCGGAGTGATCCTCCCTTCCGAACTTCACAAAGATTCTGCTGGATGCTTTCTGCAAAGAATCATTTCGACAAACAATCGAGCTGAGCCACGTATCTTTTTAAACTCACACTCGATGTGAGTCCAAGCGGTGTGATTGGAGAATTTTAATGATGTAATAAGATTAAGATCAAACCTATCGATTGGTCTGCGTTGCAACGCAGCTGACGCCATATCTTAAGAAATCCTCGTCTCTTTCTCGTTTTGCTCATTCTCTCCATTCACTGTGCACGATGATCCATGTATACGAGCCGGTTAGGGAACAGTGATGGAAAACCGGGAACAGGCGCAATTATCTGTGCGCATGTACGCGCAAGGTAGTGAATGAAATCGCGTGGCAAGAAACGGCCAGTTTTGTGTTGGATAGCATATTCCAATACGTTGCGTGTATCTGGACCAGTGAAGGGGTATTCTGTCTGTCCAGGGTGTCATTATGCCTTAGTATGTGCGTGAGCGATTGACGGGAGCTGGAATGGGCGAATACAGCATGCCAGTAAAAATTCATGCACACGCAAACATACCGTATCCAGTTGTGCAGGGTATTGATATTCCGTTTGCTTGAGTAAACCAACGCAATGCGCGTTGTTTATTTCTTCTTTACATTATCTGGAGTACTATTAGTCGATCGTTACTGGTTGGTTTTCGATACCATTTTGCAGGCAGTTTTGAGAACATTCAAATTATTCTTATCCATCATCGACCGAGAACCTGGCAACACAATAATTCATGACGTAGGTTTCCGTTGATATCTTTTTTGACACCCTGAAGTGACATGGTAAAATTCTCATAAAGAAGCTCATTTTAAACTTCAGTGGATCAGAGATTGAAGAGGCAGAAATTTAATATGACCGTTTGTTCCATTTCAGATGCATCTTCATCGAACGAAGCCGTCCACCTGCAGCAAAGACTGAAGAGCCTCAGCTCAGAATTAGTGACGCTGAGGAACCGACTGCACACCGGCGGACAGCCCACGGGAACCGGACCCAATGGAGGCGGTGTCCCGGTCGGCGGTGGAACAGTAGTATCACCAACATCGGCACCAAATACTAACAACACCGGATCGAACCACCATGTGGGAACGCATGGTACGGCCGGTCTGGCGACACACGCGAACAACGCGTCCAGTAACAACGGTCTCATAACGACCACGGTCGGAGCCAACGGGATCAATGTGCTACCACATCTTGCCAACGGGTGCCCCAATAGCACCAGCAACAATAACAACAACTGCAACTCCACCAACAGCGCTACCAATAATGCTAAGGTAAGGCAAGAACCATGAAATAACCATTTTAATACCACATTTGAATAGCGAGTGGAGCAAACGAAACTGTAGCCGGCAATCGGATCTTGATCGATTGATTTATCGCTTTATTGGGGTGCCGGTGGGTACACTCAGTTTCAACTCAGGCTCTAGACTTATGCTTCCATTTGTTCCCATTTCGTGTCTCTATCGACAGAACCACATGCTAGTGACGAGTGCAGCCCAGTGCATACCTGCGAATCAGGCAGGCAACAATCTGAACGCCTCGCAACCTAACGTCAACGTCTTGCCAATCGTTTCACCAAGAAATACCTCAATTCCGTACCCTTTGCCACATCACAATGTCAGCAGCGGCACAATGCTTCATGGAGGTGAGTAGAACAGAGGTATTATTTACGTGCTTGGTACCCCATGTACCCCAACTCATATGCATTTGAGTGTTGTAAGCAGCTCGGTGCGATCCAAAAGTTTAGTGGTAGCGGTACAGGTCCTCACGCGACAGCATCTTTATCAAATCCCTTCATAAATATTATCCCGTATGCAGCACTATTTAACACCTGGGAAATAAAGTACAGGGAAATCAAGATCTGATATATCGAAGTTATGATGCCATTTAGAAAAAGTAGCATGCAATACAGATAACAGATTTTTACATAAAGATGCCAGAAAATGCCTTAAGAAATAGGGGCTCGCCTTCTGGAAAGATTGGTGTTGATGAAGGTTCGGCCAGCTGACCTTTTAGATGATCTTTCCCATCTTCTGAACATGGGTTGTAGATTACCGAATCACAGAAAACAGTTCATCAGGCTTATAAAAGAATGTTTTTGGTATAAGTAAAGATTATGATAAGCTGCTAATTTTGTTTCTGTTTTGTACTTTACCAAACGTTTCTTGTATCTCTATCCGTCCAACATCCAGAAATGAACATCTGGCCCGTAGATCTCTGCACAATATCTCTGGCCCGTAGAGCACAAATTTTCATGGACGAATCATGGGATGACCCTGAACGTATTACATCTGAGGTTTTCATTCTGTGTCTTGATTTAACTTGCAAGCCACATACGCGATCATCCATCAGCCATCCAACCTGAGCGGCATAATAATTTGTTCGTGTCCGGGCAAATCGCACGGGTCTCTTCTGTTTCTTGTCGGAACCGACCGTAGTAAAACGATGACAGTGACTGATGTGACCGGGACTCATCGTTGCATAATGCTGGTATCTAAAGAGAGAGAAAGATAGAGGATCTGGTTCGCTCTTCGTGTACGGGTCCTTATGTTTCACATCCCCATCGAAACGGCCATGATTATAGTTCATTTTACTTTCGTTCACGTTCATTCCAGCGACACGGAGAAAGAATGCAAGGCACTTTGTTGGGTTTTTGCAACGCTTGCAAGTGGCCGGTATTAATAATAAGGAATATCGCGCATGCCACATTACTTGCCGGTGAGCATGTTGTTTAAATTATAGAGCATATAATTTGTTTCATACGAGAAGCATAAATCAGAACGACGGCGAGGAGGTTAGACTTTTGCACGCCACGAACAAACCCAAAACAAGTACTGCAGAGTGTTTGCTTGCCTTACGGGAGGAGCATCGTGCAATCTTAGAGGAAATGTGCAGCAGAAATTTAAATTATTTCCTTGTTGACCAAACACTTCACAGTATGAATAATGTTTTAAAATTACCAAAATATACTCGTATGGTTGAAGAAAATGCGGATGACTAATCTCGACATCGATACTCAACGCTTGTCGCTGTGCAGCCTTAATCACTGATGCTAACAATTCGACTGATGGCTCATTTGAATATTTGGAATTTTATGAGGTTTCCAGCTGTGAACCTGTAGAGATTTGAGGCGAAAGTTGTAGCCATTATCATAGAGTAATGGTTAAGCTTCTTTCTTTCTCTGTCTCTCTAGCTAGTGGACTATCATGGCTTGTCAGTATAAGTATATGCGTAACCTATTAAGGTGAAAAATCGTGCAGCATTACACGACACCGTTAAGTCTTCCAGGTGGAGGAACTGGGAGAACTAGTCTTGAAGAGGGTAATCCAGTCTTCCAGGGTAGATCGTACGTGTTTCATTTGGAATCCGTATGGCTCCTTTTACTAGTTATGAATCGATTTTAATCAACTGCTTAATGTGAAATAATTAGTTTACCGCAGTAGGACACCGAATCGGGAATTGATGTAATTTTGATGAAAATTATGAGCTTCCAACAAACATTGTAATCAGAATCGTTTTGGACATTCGAACCAAGCATTGGTCGTCTTCTACCACTACTTCAACACTACTCTGTTTGAACGGGCATCTAATTTTTCTTTGTCCATTATTAGATACGATACCATGCGGTGGAACACTTCCGAGACGTACGGCAATGGGCTTCGGTGGCAACTCGATACAGTACAACGTGGGTGGACATGCTGGCAGCGGTGCACTTGGTACGATCGTCTCACCTAGCGGTGGTGGATCCGGGACACTGCTAGCTGGTAGTGGGCCAACTACTGCCCATTTCCGCGACCGACAGGAGGGAACGGGCACTAACGAGATGGACGATCTGATACATCTGCCTGGACCGCTTACCGAGGATGCCGTCATGCGTACGTTGCACAATCGCTTCAATGATGGGAAATATTTCGTAAGTATTTAAGAAATTATCGCTGCTAGAAATCTATCACACTGTCAAAGCTCTCGAACTGTAATGTGAATGGTATGTGGGATAAAGGCTGAGGAAAATGGTTATTTTAGTGGTATTTATTGTTTCCTTATCGTTCATCAAATCCTGGTATCCATCAATCATGGACTAAGTGTGTCACTCGCTTTGGTGGGTATTTGTTGAATCTGATTCTAGTGCCAAATCCACACAATGGAACTTACTTGAATTAATGATTCCTTGGCATAAAGTTGTTCAAAAAAGAGCTAAAAATCACATTAACTAAAACCACTCGTTGCTGGGTATTGATGGCAAACGTTATTCTACCCACCTGATTGAGCGTCCATAATGAACCCACCTTTGGTGGACCACTTTCGCCCGATGATTCTGTGGTTTAACAGTAATTAAAATCAGAAAATAATACCGAATGCGTTAAAACACACACAAACGAGTAAAGAAGATTATGGTCGAAAGAAACTCAAATAGTGAAAATATACTCTAAGTAGCGAGTTTAACCGAATCATCTGACCCGCTTTTACTGAGTCGTTGGCGCTGTGTTTCTCGCACCGTTTGTAGCGTGCCTAGGAGTTACTTTTATTTTCCATTTTCCTTTCACTGCTCACCGTATGTAGGCTGGCGTAAAACAATTAAACAATCAAACATTAAACAATGATCACGAATACATGTCAGGGTCAGAGCAGTTTGGGTGTTTCACGATCATTTGTTACTGTGCAGTTTCGGCACGTGTGTGTAATGAAAATTGACTTTTTCTTCTGCAAAGCGTAATGTGGCGAAATTCACCCTCCAAAACTGATTGCTTCGTGGCAAAGGCGGCCGGTGTGAAAGAAATGAATGTGGAAATGTAAATTAAGCTCACAAAATTCATTTTTTAAATTGTCTGCTACAATCATTGTTGCGCGTTTTCTTTCGTCCGTCCCCGGCTTGCATCGAAGGGGTTGGTCTTGATTAAAGAGTCAGCTTTAATGAACGGTTTTGCCGATGGTCCGCATCAATGGGTCTAACCCAAAATGTAGGTCTCCATTTTTCAAAGTCCAAGGCTCTATCCATTTCGTGGCTCTCGCCCAAGTTGTTGTCCACTTTCGGACATTTTCCTTGATTGTGATGATCGTTTAGCTGGAAATTGTTTACATTTTCCGTTTCTCACGCCAGCACGGCAAACCAAGCGCCCGGGAAGAGAAACACAATAAGAAAAACAATCGGAGAGAAATTCATATGCTTTAGCGTGGAAAGCTGTGAAGGAAAGAAAAAGTTTGAAGAAAATTTTGCGCAAAACATCCGCAAACTGGTTCACGGTTCATTTTTTTTTGTGAACCACCAATCTTTTCCAAAACAATGTCGATCGTGTTAGTGGTCTTAGTATAGGACAATATTGCCGCCATCGCACACCGTCTAACCCGTTTGATTGATGGCTCGATCGATTTTCCTGCGTGTGACGGTGAGAGGTAAGAAATTGCAATCATCCATTGTGCTGACGATTATCAGCTAGGATGAGAGAGATAGAGAGAGAGAGAGAGAGAGAGAGAGAGAGAGAGAGAGAGGGAGGGAAAAGAAAGTGAGTCTTTTCCGCCACATTCGCATATCGACGATCGACGACGCTTTGATCATGCCGAAGGAAAATGAAAAGTGAATCAAACGGCGACCGAATTGGGGACAATGGAAAGTGAAGTGAAGGGTTGAATAAGGAGGCAATTGGATTGTTTACAACGAAGATTTATATGAAAATACGCGTAGTTTTACATTCTGTGCCAGATAGCGCATCAGATGGAACCTCTATTTTTTAAAATAATCTTCTTAATAATAAAATAATCTAAAAACGTTTAATTACGTCCAATTCGCCTGTTCGTGAAAGCATCAGCACCGAAAATATTTCCAGCATCTATTAAAGTCTTGTTAAAATCTGAACGCTACACCAATTAGGCTAGATGAACGAAATAGCTCCATAATTATTCGCTCCACCCCATTGCATAGATTCGTGGTGCAAAGACTTACGGACTCGGTTGGTAAGAAGTAAAAACATGAAAATAAAACAATCAACACCCTGTGTCACGCGAGAAGCTATTCCAACGATCTGTGGCATTTCCGTTTGGTCCGCGGAACCGGTCACACTGCGCTGGTGTGGTCTCTGGTCGTCGTTTAGTTGTTCGTGTTTTTCTCGCGTCCCGTCGCGGCGATCTTCTTGCGTTTGTTTTTGTTGCATTCCATTTTTATATTCATTTCATTTGCTAAAAGGTAGCAGCAACCGCTCGATGCACGCTTCTGACCGACGGCCTTCTTCTTCCGCTCGGTCGCGATCCGGTTGGGTAAATCCGCGCCAACCGCCAAAGTAATCATAAAAAGCGCTAAGCTATGCATGTAGTTTTGCAGTTGCACTTTGAGTTTTGCATTTTAGCTTTAGTACGTGTGCGTGTGTCTTTGTATCCTACCTTTAGTTTATGCGAGACGATTTCGCTCAACGAGCAGGAATAAAATCGGTATGTGCTTTTGTATGTGCAAAAGAAAGGTAGAGGCTCTTCTAACGGTGCTGTAGGAAACAACTTCTCATTGCTCACAAGCACAAGCACAAATCCGCCCGAAGCATATCTTTGCCAACAGCGATAGGTTCAGCATGGAGCTTTGGTCGGCTGCCATTTTGAGTGGTCGTATCCACCGCCCAACACACTCCGTTCGTCGGTCGGTGCAAGAACCGCCATGGTGAGTGAGCAAAAGCAGAGGAAGAAGTTCTGTGGTTCATTCCAATTAAACGCAACGAACCAGGCACCGCTTACGCATCATTAACGGGAACGGGTCCGGCTGGCTGGCGGATGGGAAAGGAGCCTATGAAATGAAGATTAAAAATAATCATACGAAGGTGGGAATCATCGTTTAAGTGGTTTTGCGCGTTTCGCTCCGAAACACAGATGCGCATACACGATCCGGGGCCGGTTGCAGAAATCGATTTTCTGGGAGCTTTGAGCTGGATTTGTTGTTGTGCTGCGGCCGTTGATGTTTTGCTGTTCCTGTAAATTCGCGTTCATTCGATTCGATTAACCGCACGATTAGCTTGCAAGCCGCCCATGCTAATGTCGGCGACCTCCGTGAATGGCCACAATATTCGCCTCCGTTGTGCGTGTGTTGATGTGCGAGAACCGGCGGGATATTTAAGCATTCCCACTCTGCACATTGCATTTTCCAATCGCTTGACATGAAACATTTTTTTCTTTGGCTCGGGGGACATTCTTAGCCAGCTCAACGTCCAATTCCTCACGGTTGAGACCACCAAAGGGTACCCGATAACCCGATGTAATCACGCTTTTGGTCGACGACCTACTTGAGTCGTAAGGCGTCGCCCGCAGCATCAACTTTCTACTTCCATCGGGTGATGCTGCTGTACATAAATCACAATCGATCTTTGTACATTGGAATTTGTGACGTTCGGCTTCGATCATCACCGCAGTCGATCGATTAATCCTTATTCTTTGACTGCTTGGGGATGGTCAATGCAATGGTTGGTTCTACGGTTTCAATGATGTGAAAAATATTTACGATATTGAAGAAATGCCTTTTCTGTTCAAGTTAGTAAGTTTGTTCTATTTAAGATATTTCAAACTTGTTACAATAAATTTCCAGGCAATTTAGCAATAAATAGGGCATGGGCATGATCGTGATATGACATATTAAATCAAATGAAATTTTACTAAATGAGCAATATGATATAGCAATAATGCTTCCACTAGGGCTGGTTTATTAGTAGCAAAGGTGAGCTACACACTACAGGAATTTCACTAAATCTTTATCTAAGCCATTCTTTTCTAATCAGAAATGCAAGAAACTCCTTCGTTTCAAAATCTCCATAATTATTTAAACAACAACAACATTCTTTTCTAATCCAAAAGTCTCAAATTTTCCATTTTGTAAATTAAAGTTAAGATAATTCGGTATGTGCTTTTGTATGTGTAAAAGAAAGGTAGAGGCTGTTTTAACGGTGCTGTATGAAACAACTTCTCATTGCTCACAAGCATAATCACAAATCTGCAAATTCGATAATACGGCAAATGGCGTCATTTTGGAATAAATATATAATAAGTGTCAGAACTGATAGATAATATGCTAGATTTATAAAAAAATATGATTTACAAAAAAAAGAACTATAAATATTTTAACTGAATTGGTTAAAGCCCTACCATCAAATTGGTAAATATATCCTATTTTGCAATTACAAATGCTACGATACAACTCGTATTTCGATTTTGGAACTTGATAAATTCTTAATGTCGTTTTGGCTGCTCGGACTAAAACCATCGGTTGGCCTATGGCCTATAATTTCGAAAAGGTAACTGGCAATTGCTTCTAACGAAGAGCATTGATGAAAGGATTTAACTTATCAATACATGATTGACAGTATTTTTGTTATATTGATTTTCCAATCGCTATTTTAGTATTTTTTTAATCAGAATCGATGGTTTCAGTCGTTAGAGTTAGTCAATCAGAATAAAAAATCTCAACGCACCTATGAGATAATATTTGAACCATCTGTTCAACTAATCACTGCAAGAATAGTTCTATGTCACCCGATATGATACCTAGTGTCTCTTTAAGATACAAATATCATTTCGATAAAAACGCTAACTACAGCTAACTAGTCCACCCTAAGCACATGAAGGTGCGACACGATCATACGATTGCAAAAACAGAGCAATACCTGGACACGTGCAGTTCTCTTACACGTCAAATTATGCTTGACTGACTAACCTTCGCGGCAGAGGTGGTAGGAAAAAAGTATATGTAAATAGTAAACCATAAACCAGTATGAGAGCAAGACCGCTTACACAGGCCTGCAAGTACCGAGGATTGCATAACATTCCTCTCACTTCTAGTTGAGCTAGGGACATAGAAACTAGCAGCCGTACTGAAAAAAGACAGGCTCACTTTTCGTATAGCATTAGCTACTGTGATTGAAGAGGCAGCGTTTTTTCACGTGCAAACTAATCGCCATAGCACGCACTCTAACCAGGTGCTTATAAATAAGTGCCACCTTGAATAAATCTATGACTATGAGGAGCGAAGTATTCAAACAGTATTGATGAAAATTGTTAATTGAAAATATCCTGTAAGATTCTCTAACGTTGCTGTTATTCGATGCCATATCTGTTGGGAAATAATGTCGGAAAATAAAATACAGCTAAAGACTTATGTAAAAATTACATTTCGTTGTCACATTTTGTCTAACGTTGCCCATTTTTACTGCTTTTTTCTAGACAAACGTCGGCCCGATACTACTGTCCGTCAATCCTTACCACGATGTCGGCAACCCACTGACCCTATCTTCTACTCGCTCCGTCCCTCTTGCCCCTCAGCTAAGAAAAATTGTTCAAGAAGCCGTTCGGCAGCAGGCAGAAACGGGTTACCCGCAGGCGATTATTCTCTCTGGTAAGCATCAGCGAGACTCCAACAGCTTCTAGGCTGTGGTTTAAAATCCAAATTCCATTTCAATTTCCTGTTCGAAAAAACCATACATACATACACAAACACACAAAATCCATACCATGATAGCATATGGTGTGACTTTCTCTCGCATCAACATGTCAAAAGCTCACGGGCCTCATTAGCACCAACGATGGGACCCTAATACACATCATCTAATCGGGGTTTAATCTGGTATATTAACTATCTCACCGCTCAAAGGTACTTCCGGTTCGGGAAAGACACACTGTTCGATGTTGCTGCTAAGACAGCTGTTCGCGGTGGCAGGCGGTGGACCAGAGACCGACGCGTTCAAACATCTGGCCGCAGCCTTCACTGTGCTGCGTTCGCTTGGATCCGCCAAAACCACCACCAATTCAGAATCAAGCAGAATTGTAAGTATTTTATTGTTGTAATAATAAAACAACCCCCAATACAATTGGGCCATGCAAGAAGAGAAATATCTCTTGTTTTGTACGGTCTGTAGTTTATGATAAATATTTATTTATGATAAAGTTGTAGTTTTAAGCGATTTTAAAAATAACTCGATGGTTTTTCTTTCTTGTCATTTTCTTTAGGGTCAATTTATTGAAGTACAGGTGACGGATGGCGCACTGTATCGCACCAAGATTCATTGTTATTTCCTTGATCAGACGCGCGTCATCCGACCGTTGCCGAATGAGAAAAATTACCATATCTTCTACCAAATGCTGGCAGGATTAAACGCCGATGAGTGTGCCCGGCTCAACTTGGAAGGATACTCGCCGGCAAATTTGCGCTATCTTCAGCATGGTGACATCCGGCAGGATGAGCAGGAGGACGCGGCACGGTTCCAAGCATGGAAAGCGTGTCTTGGCATTCTTGGTATACCATTCTTGGATGTTGTACGCGTCCTAGCAGCCGTTTTGCTTCTAGGCAATGTGCAGTTCATCGATGGACAGGTATGTGATGCGTATCAGACGAGCAAACAAACCAGAAAAAGTGTGCCGAGCGAATGACGGTGAACTTTGGTCTGATGGTAGCGTTCTCGCGCTTCACGGACACGGAAATGCGTTCAAATCTCGTTGGTGCTCTTTATCTCTTCCGAGTGAGTGACGCATGTTGTTCTCTCTCGCTTAGCGGTAAACGCACTCTCTCGCTATAGTGATGAACAAAGATGTTTTTCATATTGGGTAATTTACGGCTGATCGCGTACACTCTGTGTTCGTTTCCCATGATCAGATAACTTTTACGTCTGAGTAGCGAGTGCTTTTTACAAAACGTACACACCTCTTTTGATTCAACATCCAGTTTTTAAAACATAAACAGTATTATTACAATGGTATGTTGTAATTACAACAATTTTATTTCATGCAGGGTCTTGAGGTGGAAGTTGTTGGAGAAACGGAACTGAACGCCGTTGCGAATTTGTTGGGAGTTCCGCCCGCTCAACTGTTTCGTGGTCTAACGACTCGAACGCATAATGCCCGTGGACAGCTTATCAAATCAGTTTGTGACGCCAATATGTCGAACATGACGCGAGATTGCTTAGCAAAGGCACTCTACTGTAGGACAGTAGCGACGATTGTACGCAGAGCAAACAGTTTGAAGCGGTACGTAAAGCATGAAGACACAGTTTTCCCTCATTGGGTTTTTTTGATTAAACTATTTTTTATTTGTAAATATTATTCTGTTCTAAATGGAATACATAAACAGGCTTGGTTCAACACTTGGCACACTTAGCTCGGACAGCAACGAATCCGTGCACAATCAAGCAGAAGTGGCAAGTCAGCATGCGTCCACGATTGGCGGAAACGCGGGTTCGAAGTCTATGGCCGCTCTAAACAATGCAGTTCGGCATGCAACAGATGGATTTATCGGTGAGTAAACCATTAAAATTTCGAAAAATGCATAAACTAACATTTAAAGCTAAAATGTTTCAGAACTATTCCCAACTAAATGGTTTTAAAATACTTCTAACCAAAAATTGGATCGATTAGAAATTGAATGAGAAAAAAAAATATTTACTCTCCGCTCATGCTCGCAGAAAACAGAGAAACGGAGAGCAGCAGAACAGTGCATGTCTAAAAATAGCAATGTCTATGCTGGCGCCCTCTAGTGTGATTAAGAGCCAGTTCAATCCAATGTGAAACGGGCGCAGCCAAAGCTGTCCGATTGCAGCCAATTTTCACAAGTATGCAGCCATATTTGATTCTCATAATCCATGATTCAAATATAACGGACCAATAGAGCAAAATTAAAATAATAATATTTTTTTTAAAGTTACGTATTGATATGCAAAGTAATGAAATGTTCACTTATTGTAAAATGATTCAGATAATAATATGGTTTCTGCATTTCTAATATGTAATTTAATATGTTTATAATCAATCAAACAGGAATATTGGATATGTTTGGTTTCGAGGAGCCACGACCGGCACAGCTTGAACACCTTTGCATCAACCTTTGTGCGGAAACTATGCAGCACTTCTACAACACTCACATCTTCAAGAGTTCCGTAGAATCATGTCGCGAGGAAGGCATCATCTGCGACACGGAGGTAGACTACGTGGACAACGTTCCTTGCATCGATCTCATCTCATCGTTGCGTACCGGTCTGCTGAGTATGCTGGATGCCGAGTGTTCGGTGCGTGGTACGGCGGAAAGCTATGTCGCCAAGATCAAGGTACAGCATCGCAACTCGGCTCGGCTGGAACAGCGTGCCCTGGAACCGTACGATCCAAGATTGTTTGCCATTCGACACTTTGCGGGACGCGTTGAGTATGACACCACAGACTTTCTCGACACAAACCGGGACGTGGTGCCGGACGATCTGGTATCCGTGTTCTACAAACACACGTGCAACTTTGGTTTCGCCACACATCTTTTCGGTACCGAGCTGAAAGCGTTGTACGCCCAGGAAAATGGCCCGCGAGGTCTCAGCTTCCGTATTGCACCCACCTCCCATACGGATCTTCTGAATGGAGATGAACCAGTTTCCACGCTGACCCAAGACTTCCACACACGGTTGGATAACCTGCTTCGAACGTTAGTTCACGCGAGGCCACATTTTGTTCGTTGTATTCGCAGCAACACGGCCGAAAAGGGTGGTATGTTCGACCGAGGTGCAGTCGTCCGTCAGATTCGTGCACTGCAGGTACTGGAAACGGTTAATCTGATGGCGAGTGGTTTTCCGCACCGGATGCGCTTCAAACAGTTCACCGCCCGCTACCGTATGTTGGCACCGTTCCGATTGCTTCGACGCTGTGAAGAGAAAGCTCTGGAGGACTGCAAGGTGATTCTTGATTTCGCACTTGAAAATCCGCCCGAGTTAGATGGTTCGGTCACGCTGTCGTGGGCCCCCGGTAAACGCCATATCTTTCTGAGTGAGGGCATCCGTCAGCACCTGGAACGATTGCGTACGGAGGTTCGCATGAAAAGCGCCACCTTGATTCAGGCTACGTGGCGTGGATGGAATCTGCGCAAACGGCTCGGTACGATAAGACGAACCCACGACATCCAGCTAATGGGTGGGGCACTGCTGTCGATTAATAAAGCGTCTGGTAAGTATAGCTCTGCCCCTGATAGTCCCAATCGAACGACAGCAAGAGTCACACTAGTTTTGTCCTCAGGTGCTCGCACAGGAAATGTTTCGCATGCAAACGCGAACAACACGGGCACGGCTACGAGACCGCGACCACAGCCAATCGCTGGTACGCCACCACCGGATCCAAATGAAAAGTGTGATTCAAAGATTATCGCACAGACCTGCACGCTCTTTGGGTTGGATTTGGTATGTTAAAAAAATACGATGCTGTATGGAAATGCTCGTATATAAAAGTGCCAATGGCATCTTGATTAGAACTTGTCGTATTAATATATCCTGTTGCTATTTTTATGATGCTTCCTCCACCACAGGAACGTCCTCCACCAGTGCCACCGTCCCGTTCGTACACTGTGACTGGGAATTCGAAGCTCGGCTACCCACAGACACGCATCATGAAGATGAACTTTCCCGAGGATCCGGCTGCGGTTGGACTAGGTGAGCAACTACGCAAGGGTGAAGCTGTCACCGTGACGGGAGCATCCCATCGACGAGGTCACCTAATCGTGGAACACAACGGCATTAGTCTGCATGTGCCCTTCCAGTACATGGAGTTGGTGAAGACGATTGTTCCCGTACCGACCAATGCTGGTAATGCTCCTTCCGGGACCGCCGTACCTCCAGCACCGACGGCCGCTGCGGTCAATATTTGATCACCGATCGGATCCTAGGTCCGCCAACCTGTACAAGCATCACGCAAACACGAACTTCCGAGACAATTCTCGCGACAGGGTAAATGACTGCATTTTGTTAAATTTTTGAGACTCTAGGGCAACAGGGAAACATGTTACATTAAGCCGTTCTTTCACACATGCACTCTAAATTGTAGTATGTTAAGCGCACAGCAATAAGGTTGAGTAGTTGTAGAACTAACGGTAAGCATAGTGTTATTATTTAACGCGTATCTTTCGAGCAGGGATTGCTAGAAGAATATGGTTTTCTTTCATGGAACAAAACAGGACTAGCAATGCTAGAAGTTGAACTAAAGCATGCACTATACAGTACAGTACTATCAGCGAAATCTGATGTCTATATGAAGTTTACTATTGTAAGGTTCTAGCGTAAAAATGTTGCTGATTTGAACTTGTTTTGAACGATGTTGCATACGTTCTAGCAGGAAATGAGTATTACCAGTGCTCGTTTCATTCGTCCTTAAATTTCCTTAACATTTGGAGAGTTAATATTACGGTAGGTTGTAAGAAAACCCTTTACCTATTATCTTCAAGACTTCCATAAGTGCCAACTTTGCATGTGTTGCAAGTATTGCATTAGAATTAAGTGGATCCAGCAGGAGCATTTTGTGTTTCGTTTCAAATGATATGAAAGTTAATTTAGCTTCGAGTAAGAACTGTTTTCGTTCAGTTAATCAATTTGTGTGGGAGCGTTAGACATTTAGGATGATTTGCGCCGAGTGACAAAAAACTACGAAGGTGTTCAAGAACATAAGAAAGGTTTAAGAATATCTTTTCCTGGTGACAGTCAACAAGTTCCACGTTTTCAACAGCATCAATAGACGGAAAAATTGTAATCGTTAGAGATTAAAACGTCTTATCTTTTGTTGGTGTTGTTTTCCTTTTCCAAGCCGACACAGAAATGGTTGCCCGCAAATTTAAGCAGAAATCTCATCAAGGTTGTCCAGGAAGCAGTTGTTATGTTGCTGATACTGTTGTTAGCTCTTCTTTCGTGTAAATCTCTTTGCCTTTTTTTATTTTGTTGTAAGGAATGGTAAGACATGGATTCAATTTTCAATCTAAAGTTGTTTGTGTCTGCTTCGGCTGAAATTCAGCACGAAATGTTGAAAGCAAATGAAATAATACAATCATTGTATTTGACGGTGTTTCCTAACATTCTATCGGCTTGTTTTCTTCTTGCCATCTATAAAATCAAACCAACAGAAAAAAAATCGAACAACACATTTATAATTCAGCCACCGTCGATTTTGCGCTATCGCAAACCAATCAAATTACCAGTGACTTTACTAGCTTAAGAATGTGTGTGTGTTTTTGTATAGGTAAGAGAAATAGCATACGAGAGTTGTCAAGCTTAATCAACCCCGTATTGTACCGTCAGCGCCATTTTATAGTAGTATTAAGGCAGGGATTTTCGTCCACGAACAGGTGAAATTAATTACAGCATACCCTTTCACCAATGATGAAAGTAAAATACAATGAAATCTTTGTAAAATATATATGTGTGTGATGTTTTATTTTTTATAAATAACAATTTATCCCATAAGAGGGAATCAAATTTAAACTGTTAGAGTAAATAATAATTAAATTTCATAAACAATTTTCTGATAATAACTTTTAAAAGCCTTTCCTTAAGCGCATTGAAGGAGTTCCGTGCAAGCTTGCTATGTTTATATATCCTCTTTCTGGTGTAATTAGTAATGCGTTAAAGCAAAACGAAAAGGGTTCAATATTCAAAAGTGACAACGGCAGTTATGATGAGATACGTTCAACGAGATACGGCTGACAACTCCTTCTTCTTCTTCTTCTTCCTTTTCTTCTTCTTCCTTTTCTTCTTCTTTTTTATTCGAGTAAGAACTGTATCCTCCTATGGCTGGCAGTACTATGCTTATCCGTACATACTCAGAGGCTTACCCAAACCCTATGTTTGACTCGCAACTTCAAAGAGTGATATTGGCGATTCAGTTTTGCGCTAATTTTCGCTTAATTTGGATTTCGATTTTGGATTTGATTTTTTTCGAATTGTAACTTTTTTTATTTACAAAATTTACAAAATCCTTAATAACATTCCCATCTTCATCTTTCCAATGCTTTTTCAATTCATCAAATGATATCCCTAATGGTGGATTGTGTTTGGTACAGTCAAACATCATGTGTCTAGTGGTTTCCTATGCAATATACGTTTAAAAGCAGCTTAAACACTAACCCTATTGTCAAAGATTTGACATAACCTGCCCATTAGAAAGGATCTGAGTTCGGAACGAATGACAGAAAAGGGCGCCATCGTCAATGGGAAAAAAGGGTTGCATTGCGAGGATCGATTCCTATTCCTGTAGCAGATTATCAATAACGCAGTAATAAATTTTTAACCTCTCTGACCATAATGACGAGGCTGTTAAAAATATTACACAAAAAAATCCGAAAGTTTGCAACTCCTATAATTAACTACAACCAAAGCAGGATAAGGAGAGGACGAAGTAAGACTGACCAAGATACAACCGAGGAGACAAATACTAGGAAGAGGGAGGTAAGTAAACAAACATTAGACACTAGGCAAAGGATAACGAAAAACGAGAACGGATCAGAGATGACGACAGGTAGAGAGAATGGAGAATGGAAGGCCAGCAACGAAAACAGCCTAAGCCTGAGATCGACGAAATTCCAAGGTAGGCAGCTCAAGAAGTTCGAACCGCAATAGGATATGGTGGTAACGGCGTAGTAGTACGACCAAGTCGCCTAACCGCGATACGCGTAGAAAGTTGTTGCACCCTGTTGGTTTGAGCGACCGTGGTAGATCCAGCTGGACACCATACACCATTGGCACATTCGAAGATAGGATGCACAAGCCACTTTCAGGCACGCCCCCATCAGACATTTAAGGGGTAAAACGTTTAATCAAGCCAAAGGTCCTGAAGAGAGTTTAACAACTTCCAGATATGATCATAGAAAAACATTAGATTATCATAATATACTCCCAGATCAACAATCGAAGAGACCTGATTGATGGGGAAACCATTTATGAAGTAATTGCTAAAAACAGGAAGGGCAGATCGTGATCGTTAACACAAGCCCTGAGGGACGCCTGAGGAACAAGGAAAACTAGATGACAGGGAATCTGAGATCTTCACACGGGACGTATGCCAAGCCAGGTAGGAAGATAACCATCTAATGAAACCATCGGAAAATCCGACCTTCGACAGCTTGGCCAGAAGAAGGTTATGACAGACACTGTCAAAAGCAGCTTGGAAGTTAGTGATGATCGCGTCAACCTGACTTCCAGAGTCGAGCAGCCTTAGTACGAAGAAAGCAAAGGTGACAAGATTCGTCGAGGTAGATCTACCAGGAATAAACCAACTAGAGACGGACTAAGACAGGTACTATCCAACTCATTTTCCAAAGCAACGGAAAAGAGGATAGCGAGAGAACTAGAAAATATCTGAGGCGATACAGGAACAAAGACCAGTCGACAGTTTTTTCGAACCGACGAGGAAATTCCGTCGGGAGAAGGAGGGTTTTAACTTATCAATGGCCCTTATTACAAGGCTAACGTTAACCGTAGGAGGAGACACATTGATAGCATTTGCAGGGACATTGCTTATGCTCTTGGTGAAATCAGCTTGGTCAGTTATTGGCCTATAGACGCGCTAGGGTTTGCTCTGTTTTAGATGCATTGCATCTATTTTAGAATCTATTATGCATATGCATTTGAAGCGGATTTTAACAACCGCTGGTGAAACACAGAAGAACGGCGACGAAAGGCGCGCAAGGACCGAGTATTATCACTTTAAAAAGAGTTTTGGACGAGGGGAAGCACGACAAGTGGTACAAAAGCAGTAAGCGGATATGACCTGGCCAGTAAAATCCTCAACAGCTTTGTCAATAGACGAGGTAGCAGGTAAATAAGACCGGTCCATGCTGACAAGCAACTCCTCAAACCTATTAAAGTCATTACTTTTAAAGTCAAGAATATTGGAATTAATCTGGCTAACTAGTAAAGGAGGCATCCGAACAAAATAACAATTAAAATTAAGAGGTGGATGATGCGGGGCGATCGGTAAAAGCGGTACAGCATGCGGTGAAATAGCAGAACAGGATAAATCAGTTTCCGAGGAGGCTAGCACGAAATCCAGACAACGTTTGGACCAATTCGAGACACCGTTTAGTAGCGACTGCCCACAGAAACCCACAGCATTGATGAAATTATCATCGGATGCATTGGTTGATCAAGGAGCATAGTATAGGCATGACGATCATATAACAAAAATAACACCAGGCGATCCAAATCATTTGCATGGGTTTTAAACAGGTGTGTTTAAGGATTTCCTCTCTGATACAAAAGGATTCATCTAAAATACAGAAATGGCGTTGATGCGCCGAATTAAAATATGAAAATAAAGGGCAGCCTATGACATTGATGTTGCGGAAGGTTTAAGTAATACAGTTTTTGAAATATGGTTTCTGTCTAAGCAAATTTATTACTAATTGTTTTATGTACGTTAAAAGAAACACAGTTCAGTACAATTGGGCAAGTAACAAAAACTAACATGAAAAAAATTTGAACTGTGTGTTATGTGACCATGATACTGTTATAAATTGATTTTTTCTGGCATGATTTTATTGTGTTACGCCACATCACCGCAATTTTTTATTTTGCAAGCAGCATTGTTGATCTAATCCATATTATTTTCTTCGCTGATTGTTTCCCGTATGGTTATCCTACAGAAGATAAGTTACGCAATGGACACGAATAGGAATGAAGAACTTGGAGGCAAAACTTCCAGATAAAAGCCAACAAGTCCCATTTTCGGTCAGCATCAATAGATGGAAACATCATAATCGTACGAGATTAAACCATCGAAACTTTTATCGGTGTTGTTTTCCTTGAAATGGTCCTCGGCTCATGTTTTCCTCCCTGCACTTGTATAGCTCTCGTGGTCCACCGTGAAGACGTTTGTGGACGAGTTGGCGTTTTGTTTGCATGAGTTCTTGTTCGGCATTTAGGCGAAAGCGTTCCACTTGACAAAAGAAGGAGAACTAGTCGCAAGGAAAGCCGTGTGGCGGAGTCTGCGCCATCACCCGGCTGGTGGTATCCTGAGTCTATTGTTTCGGTGAAAATGTTTTTCCCACCCATCCACAGTACGCACCCGTAAGTCGTTCATTGTTACGTAAAGGAAGGGCATCATTTTATCGGTCTACTTAACCATCTTTCAAGGAGTTATCTCAATGACTTACAGCTGGGTTTAAAAGGATGAAAGAGACCAGAAAAACGGGGGGCAATATAGTATGTGTATGTGTATCCGCGTTTCACTGATTCTTGTTTTGTGTGGATTTGTTAGTCAGTCTGTTTCTATTTGGTTGGAGTATTAACGTACGGGTGGTTGATTTTTTATCATCAGGCACAGGCTTTAGTTGAAACAAAAGCTCTATGCGATTGAATTTCATCTTTCTTTTGATCTGTATTTCTGTATTCTGTATCTGTATTTTTAATGTGTATGTGTTTTTGTTTTTTTATTCCACATAGGAATAATAATAATAAGGACAGCCTAGCCATCATGCTGTTTTCGGCTTATTGTACTACGAATGAATATATCATTGACCATCTCATCTGAAAATTTATTTAATTGAGATTTACAATGGTGCTTGCAATAATTTATTT
Organism: Anopheles marshallii; assembly: GCF_943734725.1. Lineage (NCBI taxonomy): Eukaryota > Metazoa > Arthropoda > Insecta > Diptera > Culicidae > Anopheles > Anopheles marshallii. The sequence goes on from NC_071327.1 coordinate 36,196,904, forward strand.
TTAATTAAAATGTATCCGTTTATTTATCCACAAAACACTTATTAAAAAAAGAGTGAGACGGTACAGAACATCGGATTCACCAATCATAGATAAAATGCATATTGCATCGTCCACATAAGGCTTCAAAAATGATTCCATGTAATGAATGATGCAATTAAATGGTGAAAGCTAAATATAAAAAAATGATATTAATTGTTCATATAATACATGAACTTTAACTTAAAATCATTCAGACACTTTGTTCAAAAAAATTGTATATAGTAGTAAGTCATGGGGATTCTTTTCTCAAAACCAGCTCTTTATTCTTTGAAGATCAGATCCAGAGTGTCTTTTTGCGGCTCATCCGACTGACATTAGTGAAGCTGTCAGTTTTGCATGGTTGTGTTTTTGGGTTCGATATGACATTACACTGTATTATATATAATGTAAATATACCACTTATAACTATGCCCTATGACCTATAACTATATTTAGTAATTATACCACCCATAACTATTTGTTCCGGTCAAAGTTTCAACCATGCTCATCTTACACTTCCATAAATCAGAAGGCACATGCTCCGGTAGTGATTTTGAATCAAATACAACATCTGTTAAGGTGATGATCCTCGTTTTGAAGGAACATGCATTGTCCGATGGTAAGTTTTCCATGACGGGCTCCAAGAATGTTATAAGTAGTATCATAAAGTTGTGAAAGTCACATATGCTCAACGCTGGTAGTTTGAACGGTGCTCTAGAGAATTGGTTGTTTGGCAACCAATTGGTTCTAGAGAATTGGTTGGAATTGGTAGGCTCATTGACAGGCTTGTGCAAAGGCATTCAAGCTTATAGCGTTCGAACCGCTTCACCCTGCTGTCACGAATTACCTCAGTGCGGCTCAACATGGATGTGTGCCCAAGCGATCTATTACCTTCAACCTCCTAGAATTTGTCAGTGTCAGACTCAGGTAGATGTAGTGTACACGGACATCAAGGTGGCTTTTGATAGCGTTTCGCACACCTTGCTACTTGTGAAACTTCAGGCACTTAGACTTCGGCGGGTCGGATTCTGGCAGCGTGTCGCATTTGTTGACCCCTTATATATATGCATATAAACCAGCAAATCGTGAACAGATAATAAACATAATACCTTTAACGCAATTTTTCAAGCGTATCTTCCCTAAAAAATCAAACAATTCAAGTTTTGGTATGAAAAAAAAATATATTTGTACACATTGAGTACAGATTCGTATCGCAAAGCTTTCGCATTTCTCTTACTGTGTGCGCGCATTGAGTTACAGTCTGAATGATAAACGATGCCTGGTCGGAAGCGATTCATCTACGTTCAAAGCGAAAGCCGCGAGTTTGTGCCCTTCCATACTTCCCTGAATTGTATAACCCTTTGGTTTTGCCCTCACCCACATCACCCACCAACCCTACCGACTGGATCGACTGCAGCCAGTAGTGCAAATGGCAAAACCTCAAAAGATACTATTTTTACACCGGTTGTTTGCCGTTTTGCCTGTTCGGAAACCGATTAACCTTTGGCAGTGGGAAATTTAAAAATATCTCACCACCCAAATAGTGTCGAATCTATTGGTGCCAATTCCGAGGAGTAAGGCGGATGGAAAATCGAACGAAAATGTATCGATTTTCCATCGCCGAACGTAAACAAAGCATACGTTGCGGTGAGCGTGAGTTCGGAGGGAAGTATTCATAATCCAAAACAACAAAAACAATTACATGTAAAATGTTTTGCGTGCGCAAAAAAAAATATACCAAAACAAAGAAATATCCTGCTACTACTACTGCCACAATAGAGCGTAAACCCCATGCTATCGATACGTAAGCATTCGATCGTGGAAAGATTTGCGCAGAAGCTGTTTCGAAAAAGATCGTTTGCAAATCGCAGGAAAATGATCGCGAGCTATGATCTTTCGTCTTTGTTTTTTTGTGTTCTTCGTTCTGGTTTTGTTTTGCCGTTCTGCTCCTTGTCACGTACCGTAACGTTTCAGCAAATAACGGGGCGATACGGTAGCGGGGAAACATTGAACACAAATTGTTTGGCATATGTTCTGTTTATTTTTAACCTTCATCATCATTTCCACCATGGCATTCCCCATCAAACGGCGCTGCGGAACAGCGTCATAAGCGTCATGGCAGACAGAATAAGTTATTAGTGCCCATCAGCCTCTCTATTTACATTGGTGCTTCGTTCTCTGCTCTTTGGCTTCTGCCTAGATGGAAAGCAGTATCGCTCTTATTTACCACCAGGCGTACGTAACACCAAAACCCCCGCACATCCTTACGTTCAGATAGTATTCCGCAAACAAATTATCTTTGATCGTTTCGCTGCAATCGCGCCTAACTTTTTCACGCTTTCGTTCGTTATCGTTTTGGGTTCGGATTTCTTTTTTAAGCAGCAGATGGAGACATATGTTCATAAAAAAAGGATTTAAAAAAAATACACACGCACAATTTTGCCCATGAGATGAGGTGGATGAAGTTAGAAGCGGTTGTGGGTGTGGTAGCGAAGGTAAGCGTAGAAAATGAACGAAGTTGTGGCAAGATTCCTCATGTCTTGCAGGAATGTAAACACAAGACAAGTGGTTCACATGGGCAATGTTATCTACACATATAATATTGGTGGGCAGCAATGATTATGCTCTAGTATTTACAAAATATTTCATGATGTGATCATTCACTTTGACTCAAGGAACTCTGACGGGTTATTTGCATGCGTCCATCATTTACACCGTGTAATGGTGCGCTTTTTTATGAATGTTACTAACATACTCACAGTCAAAACAACTGCAACTATATTTCAACGCACTGGTAATTAAAATATTACAAGAATTCGCGGTATTAATGATTTTTTTATGCTTTTTTCCACCTCAACTCAACTTATTTTACTGCGTTGAACATTGACAATACATTACTTTTTGTTCTTTAGCGGCACATAAACTTCTACAGTTCTAGGTGTCCATTTCTGGCCTACTACACCTATTTTAGCACGTTGCCGAATAGTCAGTCGTACGGATGGTTGGTCCGGATGGGATTTTTTATATGTACCAAATACACCTCCAGGCCGCCATTACAATACAGTGTAGCTTGTGTAAATATTTAAGTAACTGAATGTTAAATGAATTGCAAAATGAATTTTAAATTTATGACTTCTACTACGAATTACATCACCAATTGCTTATATTAAGTTCCAATAGTGTTGTTCTTATGTTCTTAGTCTTAGTCTTGATGAAGAAATCATTAAAATATGATTCATGTGAATTAACATAACACATTTAAAATAACATTAAGATTTAAGATAACGTTTAAAATATTATAGAACATTTATTTTGACATTAAAATCTGCGAGGAGAATGGTGAAATCCGATTGGGATCTGAATCCTGGGAGAAATTAATTATTGCATCAATGTTATGTGAATGTTATTGATGCATGTTACCAAAGTATTGACCAATAAATGTGCAATAGTCATTGTTTAACAACTGTTCATATTTACAGTTAGAAGACATATGTTGCAATACGAAATCATATGGTAGTAAGTATAAACAAAATTCTATGGAAATCATTAAAGCTATCATAAGGGAACCTGTAACAGCCATTACCAATTGTATCACATCTAGAAAATACCATTTTGCGAACAGAGTAATTCCCCAACCAGCATCTCGAACGGTCGCATGTACGTGACATAATGCGAACACCGTTAACAATGTGGAAGGATATTGTAAAGAGCTGATGGGAGTCCGATTTGGCGAGGATAAAATTCTCGGAAGGACAACAACGGTAATTCGCAACATGCTATCGACAATGATAGCCCTTGCCCGACAAACAGGTTCTATCATGGTGGTTGATACCTTTTTCGTTTGTGATTTATTATGAACGTAATCAATGTCCCTTCCTTCGATGAAGGAATGTAGCAGAATAAAAAAAAACAAACACTCTACACATGTGACGCATAAAACGACAGAAAAAGTGTTTTGGGGAAAATTTGTGAAAAAAGCAATCAAATTTAAAAATGGATGACATGTAGCGATGAAGAGGTTTGTTTTTAATTTACCATGCTTCTACAAATTGTTCGAAAGAACACGTGTTGAGCAAGCTCGATCACCAATTCTAGGAAACCTCGAAATGTCCGGGATTTGGGTGCGTTTTCATTCCTTATTGTGTGCTGTTTAGCTTGCGATACGACAGAAAACCTGATCAATACTAAACAGAAATCCTAGATCAATGTTGAATCAGATCGGAAAATTATTATTTCTCTTTAATTTAACGAATTGCTTATTGTATTTCAGTTTTTATAGTAACACTTTCATTCCATTTTTTATTTGGAAATTACTCCTTTGGATCCTAAACATGAATTAACAGTCCGTAATACATGACAAACTATGAAGTTTGTTTGATAGTCTTTTAATCGAATAATTTGAAAATAATTTTCACAATCACAATTATTTCATCAATATCCCTGCTGTTAAAAATTATATTGTGTAACATGGGAAGTACATGAAACGTAAGAAATTTTTCTTCCCCAAGTACCAAAGGCGATATACCTAAGCTATCCTCAAGTAGCAAAATAACCTAATATATGACGGCAGAGGGTTAACACTGTTGGCCCCATTCCTGTGAAAAACAAATCTCGATGAGAAAGATTTGTCTTGTTTACTACAAAGACTCATTACGAACAAAACGACTCGTCAAACGTCAGTAAGCGATCGTGCTGACGGCGGAAACATGTGAGCGTAATCGTGTGGTACTTTGACTTTTTTGGGTGATGCTTAAAACACCCTACATGCTCTTGTTCACACAACCACAAAATCTTTCACAGACGCTCATCCGAATGAGCACCGTTGTATTTAAAATCACTTGCTTGGTGGATCCAGCTCCTCGTGTGTCTAGATTTTCCTTTTATAAGCGGCACGTTCAACTTCTTCCCGTTCGGGATTGCTCTTGCTTCGTCCGTTCTATTTTTTTTTTCTTTCACTTCTTCCTGCTCTAAGCTGACAGCAATGGATTGACAATGGAAAACGACAATCTAGCTGAGATAGTCCGTTGTCCGTTTCCCACTGAACCGTGGCGTGAACCGACAGTGTGACGTTACTACTTGGTGGTCAAACCACCACCAATTTTGTTGTTTTTTTGTTGAACACCGTTTACACTGTCCAACGCAAATGAAGCTCTTTGGCTAGGTCATCCTCCGATTTTCCATCCATTTCCATTTGTTGGATGCATTTGTTTTGATTTTCTCATGCTTTCACGAGTGCTGTCAATGGTTTGTGCTCTCGTTTCCGAAAGCCAATTCCTGGTAGCAGATTAAAATGGAACACAACTACTACCATTTGCAATAAGCCGTACGACTGTTGTTCGTTCCGTGGCCAAGATGCTGTGATATAATTCACTTTTCCGACACTTTTCACCAAACCCGCGTCAAGCTATCGGCAGCTTTCGAAGAAGACGGGACATCATCAGAACTGTGCTTCTATACCGTTGTTCAGTTCTTATTTATTCGAGCAACTGACACGCGGGACACGAAATGGTTGGAGATTGGACGACTTATTGACGGGTCGCGCGGAACAAACACAGATAAACTCCAACAGTCGCCAATGGACGGCATGACGTTCGAAATTCAATTACCTATTCAGACGAAGACCCGTTCGGCGTATGTTTGCGTTTGGCTTTTGCACAAACCGAATGGTGGCAAAATTTCATTTGAAGATGATTTTGCGATCAAATTTAAAATAATTCGTGGAATAGAATAGTTAATGGTGCGGAACTGAGCATGTATGTGGGTCAACTGACTGTCTTCCACGAGGAATTACTGTCATCGTTTATTGAACGATGCTAGAAAGGATTGCCAACATAGTTCTGGAAGGTGTCAATCGAAGCGTGGGTTTCGATGTCGCGAGAATAATTTTCATCCGTTCTCACCATTTAGTTGGTTTCGTGGATGATATTGACATAATTAGATGTAAATCGTCTACGGTGTTGTGACGCGTACCCCCGACTGATACGCGAGACCTTGAGAATTGGTTTGAGGATCAATGCGTCGAAAAAAAACCAACTGAATTCCGGACGTTCGACCGTTATAGGATCTGTGTGAGGAGCAAATTTTCGGAGCATTGTAATTTCGTAGTAAGTTAAGCAACGAAATTCGTAGACGATTTCTTATGGGTCATTTATATGACGATACGATCGAAGAGCAATGCTCTCGTCAGTTTCGAGCAGGAGGTGCTGGTGACTATCTTTGACGGCATTTGTGAGAAGGGTGTATTTAGGAAGACAATGAACCACAAACTAGCTGAACTATTTACTGGAATCAAAGTCCTGACGGTGGCTAATGCCGGAAGAGTACGAAAACCGGGGCATGCGATGAGGATGCCTGTCTTAAGCCCAATGCCCTCCAGGATTAGAGGGTCGCTATGGATCGAGTTTCCGGAAAATGAATTAGTGACCTGGCCAGGTCATCACGACATGCTCATCTAGGAACGGGCCAAGATGCGCAAGAATGTTAGACTTATTAGGGAAAATTCGGATACTATCGCGAGTTGTTTTCTGCAGCTTTAAGCTTTATTAAAATGATAACAACATTCATCAATTCATTCTCTATCACATACTTTATTAATCGACTAATCGCGTTGTCAATCATCCGCATCCGTTAAATCCCTCCACAAAATGTACAATCATTCAATCAATCATTAGCGTACGCCATGTCATTCAATCGGGTAAATTTACTTCTTAGAAAAAAAAACTAGTACACACTTCTTCAACACTTCGTCAAATTTGTATGCTACTGTTTGAGTGTTATTGTGGTTTGGTAAAGTTTCAATTCTTTCATCATCATTTAACTTTTTCGGTTGTTTGATCCCCTTGCTATATTTGTATGATGTTTTCATTTTATCTATTATTGCATCGTTTACTTGGAGCTTATAGCTTTTTTCCCCATATCCTTAGCATATTTCACCCATACACTCGATTCGCTTTGATTAGTTTGTGTACAATCTGTAGGTTTTGTTTTGCTTTCTCGCTAACACTATCTTCGCTATATCGCTCTATGAAATACACAAACAAGATAACACTTACTTGGAAAGCAAATAATACACCAGTGAGCAGTTTGGATTCCTATTTGATCAACTCGATCCCTTCGGTTGACCGGTTCGTTTGACCCTCGCAATGATTTGAAACAATCTTCTTACACTACAGTTCATATACAGTTTTCGATTGTTTCTAAAATTAGTATCATAAATATGTATGTATACAGCTCAGTATATCTGAATATATGTCTATGTATAAATACCCTCGTTTATACTGTATCACGTTCACTAAAGATTTAACACATTTCAATGGCTTCTCCCTGTTTGTTACTCGGTTTTTTACCCATTTTCATACTTTTTCTTGTCATGTAGGTTCAATTCTCTTGCGACGTTCTCACACTTTTTCGAAATCCACACCAAGTTATGTTGTGTGTTTACTTCCTTGAACATATAGCTTCTTTTACATATCCCTCTCCGTAAACATCGCTCTTCTATTGCATTTCGTTTTCTTCAATGGGTCACGCTAAAATGTTTCTATGAAATCGTTCACAACTTTACAATAAATTACGTCAAGTGATGGGCATTTGGTAACGGACACTTTCCAGCCTCTGGCGAAACCCTTCGCACGGACTGCTTGTTTCCACTACGCGCTAGGTATTCCTTTCATATTTGGCAATTATCACACACATAATTAATATAATCACATGTACTAGCTAGTTACTTTGCCGTACCGAATGTCCTGGAAACGTCAGGTAACGATCGGTACCGCGATTGATGTGTATGGGTAATGGGATTCTGAGGAGTATTGTTCTCACTTGTGTACTGTCGGTTCACGCTTCACACTAGGTGGAATTTGAGGTTAGAGGGGTTTTCATTTGAACATTTTCGCACTACTGCTGGTGATGGTCCTCGTTTCCCGCAGCATGCTTGTGGTCATGGTGCTGTGGGTTTCGCTGAAACTGATCAGATCCTGCTGATGCTGTTGCAGCTGATGGCCTCCCACGCTCTGGCGCCGTTGCTGTTGCTGGTGATGTTGCTGCTGCAGCTGCAACGTTTTCGTATCCTTAGTGCTCCAGAAGGTGAGATCATCAGCACTGCCACTTGCATTCAGATCGTTCGATTCCAGCCAATCCCACACTTTGGTGCGGATCGCATCCTGATGATCCGCTCCGGCCAGGTTCATCGAACCTGGAACCGAGTCCGGTGTGAGAGCTCCAACGCTGGTCATTCGCCTTGCTCGCAACTTGCCATCGAACGAATTGCGACTTTCGCGATGGTTGATGTACTTGACCGAGTCCTGATCGGAATTAGTGTGCTGGTGATGTTGCTGCTGAAACTGCTGTTGCTGGCCCACGCTGGCTATGTTGGAAGCCGACTTCGACACCGTGATCTTGCCATCCATCCAGCGGTTCTTCATATACTTCATGATATCCGTCACCTTCGCTCGATCCTCGTCCCTGTGATCGAAGATGCGTCGGAAGGCGCGAAGCAATCGAGGTGTAAATCGTCTAAAGTTTTCCGGTATTTTGGTCGTCTCACGCTTTTGGTACTTCATGAACACGGCATACTTGGCATCCCGTACCCAGTCGGCCGATTTCCAGGGTGTCGCTCCGGTCAGACACACGTACAGCACGATTCCGAACTGCCACGAATCCGACGATGCCTTGCAGATGAACCGCTCGTTCTTGACCACCTCTAGCACCTCGGGCGGTAGGAAAGCCGTCCAAGTTTTGTTGTTTTTGCTCACCAGCACCCCCTCCCTTGTTGTCGTACCAAAGTCACACAGTTTGATGCGTGAAAAATCGGGCGTAAAGACGAGAACGTTCTCCAGCTTCAAATCCCGGTGCACCAGCCCTTTCAGGTGCATAAACCCGAGCGCTGAGCTGAGCTGTTCGGCGATTTTTTTGCAGCTACTCTCGGGTAGTCCACTCGCTCCCACGTTCGCCGCCAAATCGCCAAACGGTGCGTGCTCCTGTGCGTACACATAATATTCCTTCGTTTGAAACTTCACCTGGTAGCAGCTGAGAATGTTTGGATGGTGGCTGAGCTGATAGTTGTAGTGGAACTCACGCACAAACTCCTTCAGACTGGTCAGTTCGGTGTGGATTGCTTTCAGCACTACCGTCGTCGCGGTTGGACGATGGTGCGCTAGGTAGATCTTGGCAAAGCAACCCTCGGCGATCATCTTCTCGATGTCGTACTCGTCGGCAATCGCCATGTTGGGGATCTCCATTTCCGGAATGCGGTGCAGCACATTGCTGGTGTTCGACAACCGCCGATAGCTGTTGTTGATCGATTTGTACAGGTTGGCAATGATGGAGGTATCGGATTTGCTCTCGGATAGCTTCATGATGGCGTTTGTAGGGGTTTATTTTTCATCTGAGGAAGAAAACAAAAACAAAACGAACGATTATGAGAAAAGGCTGAAAGATATAGTTTTAATTTCAGCACACAGATCGCATCTTCTTACAATCTAAGGCTGAGTCCTGTTGCTAAGGTTTTCCGACAGGACAACCACATTGATATTATTGAGCATTTTGTCGGATTGTTTATGATCATTGCAATGATAATCGCATCGGTCACTGCTTGTGGTTTCATTACATAAACACTTATGCAATTGTTTCTACATCGATTGCAGCCATAAAATTTACTGCCTGGAACATACGTACAACTGGTTACAAAATCGTGCATCCGTTAGACATTAATCGTTACCCCGGTTTGTCGGTTTGTGATCGTTGATCACCACCATCAGCAAACTGTTGCGAGCAGAATTGAGTCAATCTTGCTGATCTGGCCTTGTCTAACACGCTTCGGCAGAATTCAACTCGTTTGCTGATCAGACGTATCACGCGCTTCTTCGTGAACTCTTCCACCGATGGCGGTTGGCAGGTGGAAAAGGTCACGAGAAAAGTTATTTTAAACACACGATCTACTATAAATAAATTCTTATTTTTAAACACGCACATTGCCCATCGGTTTGGCGTCTGCCTTTCGTCGAGAGTTTTTGTCCTCCAGTGACGGGGAAAAACAAACCGGCGAGTGTTGAGGGTGAGTACCTGTAGCGGGCCGAAGATGAACGGATGGTGGCTACATCTGCCAGTTGCCAATCCGAAAAGGATCTTGCGTCTACGCAAATGGTTTGTATGCTTGGGTACGCTTTTCATATCGGCAACACATGTTCGAATGTGTTCGTCAGGGTTGTGTGTGCGGAGAGTGAAATTCATTTGTCCCAAATGACGGTGACCATTTTCACGCCAATTTTCACCGCTTAGAAAAGGTTACATCGTGCGCTCGCGTTGCTGGATAGTGGCGTGAAGGGAGCTTGTTTTTTTTTGTTAGTATTCTGTATTTTCATCTCAAACATCTTTTAAGCGAAGCAATATTTGACGGTGGAAAATTTCGTTTACTGGAGGGGATACGATCAGGTAAAACAATATTAGATGTCCATTCCATTGTCTCCATTCCGACAGCATATAGCTAGCAAATTATTTTCAGATCCAATCCCCGGAATTCAATAAAATGATCGAATGCAAGCAATTCCTTCCAAAGAAAATTAAACGAAGATAAAATTGTGGCGTGCCCATGTCAGCCCTAAGTATTTGCAGAGTGACACATCAATTATGTCACATTCAACAAAGCTAGATGGCTTTTTCACACTTTCAATTCCACAAATTCGAATCGCCATACCGTAACGGCGATGCGGAAATATATTTACCATCACAGGAAAATGTTCCGAGCAGTGCCGTTTTCTGTACTAGTTTTTGCGCATACTCGCAAATACCCGCCCGACAGCATCCGGTCGAGTCGTTTTCCATCGACCGGGCACGATAACACACGGATACGGGTCCGATTACCATTCCATCGAAGCGAAACGATGCGTTTTATTTGCTCACGTAGCGGCCAAAGCGAGACAAGCGGTAACACAACACAAACACGCCGGGCTAAGTTTTGGTTTCCGTTTTTCCTGCACATTTGCTCCACAATTTGCTCGCTGAACCGTAACTTCCATTGCCCCATCCCGGCACCCGGCGGCCAGCACCGGACAAAAGCGTTGGCTAATTGATAAGGGAACACAGAAGACACCCACTCGGAGATGCGATTGCTACCTCACAAAGCCACAGGTTGCTCTGGGCCACTGGTTTACCCCGGCCCATTTGCAATTCCTGTAGTGACGTCACTCAGGGACAACACAGAAACACAAAAGAACATGGTTTTAGAATGGAATGTTGTCTCTTGCTCTGCGTATGTGTGTGTGTGTGTTTTAACCCTCCGAAGTGGAAAGCGAAACGAACCAACGATGACGCAAAAGACGGTGGTGTGCTTTTTCCGGTGCGCCTGACGAGCAGCATAAATTATATTTTGCTTCAGTTTGCTGGAAAAGTTTAGCTACTGTGCTGGAATGTAGATTGTCTACTGGGAACGGCTAGCAGGACGAGTGTAGATTCACCATTGTCTCGCCGCACATCCGAGTGTCTGTCTGCCGGGGGAAGGCTTGGATGTAAATGAACCCAACTTCACCGTTGCTGACGTGACGTGAAAACGTTTCCATTCCATTTCGCACGATGACGAACGCTTTTCCCCGGCTTCGAGCAGGATCGACTCCATTCGTGTCCAGGGGTTTCGTTTTCGGAAACAAAAAGAAATAACGAATTCCATGACTCTTATCTTTCGCTTTTTGCTTGTTTTATTCCGAGCCGGTCGTAAATTCTATCAGCAAGTGGTTTGATTTTCTTGTGGGAATTTCATTCCGATGTATGGTGAGCAGTGGAAATGAAACGGTCCTTATGAAAAAAACTGCACACTGATGGGTCCCCGGATGATAATCCCTGCTCTCGTAATCCACACCACACGGCACACGGTGGGTTCAGTTTTGAGCGGCTGATGAGGTAAAATATTGCTGCGATAGCAACGCACAATAACCAGTAATCATAACTTCTCTCCAGGGAGCGGTTTGTGACAGTATCAACCGGCGCAATGTTGTGTTGCTCGGTAGGAATACGTAATGACTTAACCTTTTGCGTACCGTTGACAAATGACGGTGTTTGGACACACCGGCAGGCGAAAAGGATTTATGGACCCCATATTTTAACATTTGCGTAAAACCTTGAAATGATGTATTTTATCGAGTGATTCAGTGAAAAATTGGGTTTTGTCTGTTTAATGTGGTTAGTCACTTTTCGAGTAGTACTCACGAAAAATCTCGACGGGAAGTATTTAGTCGCGTTGAAATTAATACGTAATACCCAAAATAGAAATTCTTAATTTAAGACACGGTTTAAATGGATCGAGATAATGCTGCGTTTTTAAGCTCGCATTGTATTTGCAAAAAGCATTTCCTCTCTTGTATGGACCAAAATAAATACTCAAACCATGTTGCTTAAATCTGCTTATGCCAGATAGAAAAGAATGTATTTTTATCATCCCAAATATGGAACCGGTTGCTGAAAATAGCAACCTACAGTCTCACACCTCCACAATCATTCCGCACATGCATACTGCTATCGTGAAAACATCCAATATTAAAAAGCAATAATCGCGACACACCCCAGGACCATGTCAAACACGGGCATAAAAATAGACACCCTCAAAGTCGTCGTTCTGTACCGAACGGTCCCAATGGTACGAGCGCTACGGCACCAATATGAGTGCCGGATTTTTTCCGATTCCCAAAACAAACAACTACTACGATCTGGGAAACTATTGGCACCCGGTGTCGTGGACGACGATTTCTCGCTCCAGCTGCAACGTAAATGAACATTCGGCCATCGCTCGTATGGAAAAAAAAATCTCGTCCAACTAATGATGCAAGTCGGAGGGTCGGAATTGCCGATCGATGCTGTCCCAATCGTTGTCAAAGTGCCCGAGTGGACGAATACTCACGGTCGCAGCATTTGATTGCATCTTTCACCTTTCGAGCGCCCGCTGACATCATGCTAAATTAGCTTATTCAAACGTCATTCGAAAGCAGAACGATACAAACCACCAGCATTAACCGATGCCAATGGTTCGCGTCGAGTGTAAAACTACGCCAAGCTTCCGTGTCATCTTCCCAGACAGATGTGGAGGATGAACTAATGTATTGGCAAGCGTATTGACTTACGGTGCAATATGCTCAAGTGCGATCAATCGGTAACAGATTTTTCTACAGTCTTACCACACATTTGCCCTTTTCGATAAACTTCGATCGATTGTCACTCGTGCGTCTCGATTGCATCTTTATTTAATTTTCCATTGCTTTCTGTCGTGTGTCGTGTCGATTGTGTCGAACACTTTTATTTTACAAGAATCAGTAAATGTATGCAAGCCTGCGCTATTTTCCTAGCTCCTAGCTATTAAATGATCGCCCTGCAAGCCCAGTGCGGTTTTGCTTGTGCACCATAACCAACCCAAAAACAGATGGAACATGTCAGGGCAAATAATTTTTGATTGATTTAGGAGAATAAATCGCACTGCTGCGACCCTTTGCATCACCGTAGGCGATCTGCTTCGTTTCAATATCGCGCCCCGTGCCAATCGCATCCAATGACGCCAATCGGGAAATTTCTAATCCTCTCGCTGGGGCAAACATTGCTGTGTGTGGTCAGACTGAGGGAACATGTGCACGCGAGTGTGTTTGCTGGCAACTTTCCATGAAATCTGTTTCAGGGTTGGTGTTTGTAGGTTTGGTTTGTACAGAAGGAGTTTTGCATCGTGTACTTACGCTGTAGATGCAGTTTTTTTTTGTCTTGGAGCTGTTTTTAGGCGATAATAGATTCGGTCATTTGCAAGACGGTCTAGGCGAGCGTGAGTGGGACTTTGTACGGGTGAAGCTTGCGTACAGTTTACCGATTAATTGAATCATTACCATGTGCTAACGAGACGAATAGAAGGTCGTGTTGCAAGAGATGATAAATTCTAAAGTTCAAGTTAATTCGACATGTGTTAGCAAAAACCATGTTAATAGTTTCATTTATACTTTTAGCAACTCAATAATTCTCATTAAAACTAGGAAAAAAATATAAAAATCATAAATCACCATTTGTTTTTTATGTAGCCTCCCAAGGATTGCTCATATTTATTCAATATCTTTACAATTAACACAGAGTACATTAAGCTGTTAAACCTTTTCACTTAATCATTCAAGCGTTTAAGACGGATACTTTAGAAACAAAAGGGAACTCATGAAAAGTGGGACTCCATTTTTATGTATTTTTTAGTGCATGGAGTTTGGAATAGATATTCAAAAGTCATGCATCTGCTACAGTCCCATTAACTGGCCCATTAGTTCTGGTGCTATAAATAATTTTTTAGGATCCGTCTATACAATTCTCCATCTGCTATATATTTTTTCCTGCTATTATTAAGATATAAAAATTTTCTTTCCTTTTTATCGGTTTCTATCACAATCACAACGGTTTCCATATAGTTTTTCTAAGTTCTTCGATTTCAAATTTATCGCTTATTTATTCCGAGCTTTTGGTCAGAAACGGACTTCATTGCTAGAAATCTATGTTGTTATATATTTATTTATTTCTTTATTTATTTATTTATTTATTTATTTATTACCCCAGTTTACGTAGATCCCACTATGTAGCATTCGTCCCTTGTATATTTCAATTAAGGTTTTAGTCTGGTATTATCTCTTGTCGAGGGTGTATGAGTTTAAAATTCTAGTCATAAAACACTGAGTATTGAAATAAATATCAAAGTGGCTAAAGTGCGCCTTAATTGTCTACACTTTATCAATAATGGATAATGGTGCGTCTATATGCATTTTTAGGCACTCAGGCGCGTCATATTCGACAAGGTACATTTATCTCAAGAAGAATGAGATAAAGAGAAAGGTAAGAACAGTCAGGGAAAGGTAGTACGCTGTATCAAATTAAACAAAGTGTCACTAAATGAAATGACTAAGAAAAGGAACTGTTTGCGGATCCGTCTCTTCGGCTGGTAGTAGATATTATATCAGGTTTATAAATATTAATTTTATGATGACATAATAGTAAAGCAAGCTATAATCGTCCAAATCTAAACCGGTAGCGCGGAAAGCTTAAATAGGTTAAATTTCCAAACGACTGAAAACGCAACGAAAGCACTGTATTTCATTCCATCTAGTGTTTCATCTATATAAATACTTCCAAGAATAAAGCGCAATCAAAACGATTGTTGTTCTTCCAAATATAAGTAATATTTGCATAATAAAATCAATCAAAAACTTCTCCTTCGCCTTGATCCATACGCGTTCCCAACAGTCACTCTCGACATAATCCGGAAAATGCTACAAGAACCAAGCTAAAGATTTTCACATTACTGTGTGTTCAGTAACCGCCTTCTTCTATGTTCTCAAACACATATCGGCTACTCCTTTCCACCGTTCCATGCTGGCAATGACGTCAGTAGTGATATTGAAGATTTGTTTCCATTCCGTTCGTTCCATTCCACACAGCTGCTGTCACTGTTCCTAGTCTCGACGATTTACCATCAAAGTTCTGCTGCTGTTCAGAACATGTTAGTCTCATTCGTTCTGCTAGATTTTCCTCGCTCGCATGACTTTACTTTCTCCTACGTTTTTTGTATGTACGCATCCACAATGGAAAATCAACAACAAATCCGCTGCTCAAAGAGTGCCACCATCGCTCATACCTTTTTTTTGGATTTCAATACAAATCCTTTCACGCGCTCTAGAATCGCGCTTCACTAGAGTCCAGTATGGTATCTACGCACACGTTGAAATAAAGATGAAAAGATTTCCTTGTCACCCACCGGTAGTTTATCCGATGAAAAGTGTTTTTCTTTCCGCTCTTTCCACTGCCCATATCCTCTGGCATCACTCATGTCCAAATCCCTCCCGTTCGGGCAGAATAAAAAAGGTTTTGCGTACATGATGACGCACCAACGCTTGGCTACGCATTGGCTCAGCTGTCTAGAGACGTTTCTACACGCGTCTGTCGTGTTGGATTGTCGTATCCGTGAGTACTGTTGCGTACGAATAATGATGTCTCGTTGTGTGCGTAGGTTTATGTGCGGGTAAGCTCGCGACGGGATAGTTTCTACTGGTGATTTTATGGACTATCACAACCAGCTCAGCCAGCCAAACGGTCGACTAGACGTTGAGTTTTGGATGTTTCCTTTCCACCATCCTACTTATACGTCTCAATCCTGTTACTATCTTTTTTGCAAAGAAAGAAGGTTAGCTCGAGCGTTATGAGTGCACTGCGTGGACTGGGTGGATCTCCAGTTAACGTCCGACACAGCGCGACCTGCCCGTCTGGTGATGTGTTTATTTAAACTGTCAGCCATGCTGTCGCCTTCGAGTGATTCACTTTAGCCGGTGGGTTGGTCGGTTCATCGGCTTCTCCCGAGAGTCTACCGATAGTGCGGCAGGTCGATACAGGTCGTTTCTTGCGCCGGTTGGAGACAGCTTTCGTTTAATTTATCGCCACAACAACTGGGACGACTCGTTACTCAATTATGTGATTATACATGCCTGGTAAATATTGCTTCGTTTCTTAATTCGTGTAGTCATTATTAATAGTTAACATTATTAAATTTTAATTCATTGCAACACTGGTGTTTTAAATCCATCGGAATACTCATATGGTTCTTATCATAAAGCAACTAAAGTAACTTTTCTCATTTTTTTTAGCAATGATTTAGAAATTCTTTAAAGCTTACTTTATGAATCATCGGTAGAGACACTTGAAGTATGTTTCTATCCATAAACAAACCATTCACAATAATACAAATCATCTTTAATGCTGGCGAATCACCAAAGGAATCCACAAAAAGCGAAAGTGATCATAAATTTCAATAGGATTTGACAGTTTTTGAAAACAAATTTATTCTTCCACTGTCAACGGATGTGGAGCACACGACAAGGAATGTCCGGACTGTGAGGGTGTGGAAGGGAATTTTAAGTGAAATTCAGTTCGCCATCCCTCCAGGGACGCCCATAAACGACAATCGAGTGGGTCACGCACGACCGTGTGCTGCTTTATATGACGGCTGCAATATACGGCATGCGGTTTTATTGCTTTATTTTTGCTCGCTTTGCTACGCCACCAGCGGTGATCATAAAAGTGTTTTCCACAATTTCACGCTTTCCATGCAAAAAAAAAAAAAGGCAATGAAACTCCCAAAGGTCGATGACAACCGGGCATAGCTCGGCTCAACCGGTTAATGATATTGGAAGAGTATCAACGAGAGATATTACCGAAACGGCTTGTACACACCAAGTACGAGCAAACTCAGCAAACGATCAAAAGCACCCCTTGATCAAGGCGATACATTTATACAAATAGCATCATCCTTACGTGGCGTGGTGTGGCGGATCAGCGCAGCCAATGCACTGTTCCCCTGTTGGTTCCATAATGAAAGGGTAGTGAGCTAATGGTGGATCCAGTTTTATAGTAGCTTTTAATTGCTCTTGGTCGAGATTAATTTTAACCCAAACGAAATCGATGGAGACGCCCGGTGTTCCATGCAGTCGCCGGGTGTCGTGGTGAAAATCGTGTTATAAAGATAGCTATCAATGTAGAACCTTGGTGTGCTGCATCGCCTATCCTAGCTTCACCACAACCTGTGATGGAAAATAAATCCACCGTATGCATTTTCTCGCTGCATTGGTTGCACGGCACACTTTCACGGACAGTACAACCACCCGGAAAACACCATCGAAATCCGTTGTTTATAATTAAAAGACTGTGCAGTTTTCGTTCACCACTGCGATTATAGTGCCGGGAAGCAAACAGGTCAACCGCGCTCAAACGCTACAAACGCTATCGAACCGGTAGGCCATCGACAGAGTGACGTCGTTTTGTGGATGTATACGGAAGTTTGCGTTTTGATCGATCGATTGAACCATCGGTTGGTGGTTTCAGCTGATACACCCCTGTACATTTTCAAACCCCATGTGCAGTACCGTCTAAGGTCCCAAACAGTGCAGCGTTTTGGCTGATGCACCCGTCCGTGCGTAACGATCTGGAATGAGTTTTCCGAACGATCGAATCAGCGTGAACTTTCTGCTGCCACGGATCTCGGAGGGTTCCGTAAATTGTGCTGGTAAAACGTGTAGCTGTGATTAATGGTCGGATGTAGGCTGAAGTTAAAATTAATAGCTAGCTGGAAGGAAATGGTAGAAACTATCGTTAGTTTTGTCGTGTTTTGAAACACATTCGTGTACATCAAGTTCGCTGAGAAAGGTTTATTTCCGTTGCAATGTTTTTTTTATCATTCCGGTGTTGTATTCTTGTTCTTACTAATCGATATGTTTACTACCACCCGAGCAAGCCACGAAATAATTTCGTGTATTTTCCACAGAATGTATGAAAATGTGATTTGTAATCCATGCATAATTGAACAACATTCCCAATTCCCCCGTTTTGATTTTCACCGATGATTCATGCATTCTAAGTGCTTTTTAGTAGGACTTCCGATTGCTGGAAACGCAAATCGATTCCCGTCCATAAATAACGAATGAATATGTATAATAGACTTTCGCCATCGCCAATGAAGAAATCATTTATCACGCAATAACAAGCATTCACACTTGAATCGACAATCAAATGAAAATGGTCATTGTCAAGGCTCTTTCGTTACGCATAAGTTGGAAACAAATCACCTATCGCCGAAACCTCTCGCTCTCAAAATATCCATGCCTAGCGCCTGAAATTCCGGAACAGTCCTCAAACAGATGCCTCACTCACTCGGAGGCTACTTCCTTGAAGGGCGTTTTTACCGATTCAATGCCACTTGAATACACTTGCAAATGGAGGCCCTTCAATGCTCCACTTTAAACTGCGCTTCAACAATCGGCCGGATGAAGGCATTGTCGGGGCACGGTGCCTATTCACCGTCAACGTGACGCCTCATGCTACTTCCGCGTTGGCGTAGTGTAAATCGCGCCTTACCAAATTGCTAGAAGCACATCAATCAAATTCACACAGCAACAGCAGTAACCCACGTACAAACCCACCACCAGCAAAGTGTGGTGCTCAAACCAGAGGATTGTGGTTTTGCGCGGTGTGCACGCTGTGCCTACAGTGGTGTTAGTGCTGCTTTATTTCTAACCCTTAAAACCGACCAAAACTCCTACGGAGAATTGTGATTAATTTTGCATGTATCCTGCGATTAGGGACCCATCCAGTGGTGGATGAAATTTCTCGAAGTAATGAAAAAATAAGTAATGCACAAAAAATCAAGGCACGTAAAAAAAAAATCATAAAAACTGAGAAATTATGATTGAATCGAGAATTGAAGGGCGAGAAAAAAATGGTAAGTGAGAGGGTGGGACGAATTAGCGGTTTGCCGAATTTTCACCGACCATGACACGGTGTCTGCGTAAATGAAGATTAATCGTGTTCATGAAAAAAAAGATGAGCGATATTATTTTTAGCAATGGCCTCTCCTAGCATGCCAAGGATGCCACCATGTTGGCCTTACTTGCAGATAGAGAGTACGATACAAGCAGGAGAATCAATCAAACACAATGATCACGATGATCTAAAATGTCCCGTAACACTAAGCGTTTAATGGTTTGACGAATTGGAAGACATTTCCGTTTGTGAATATCTTTGTTGTTGTGACATAAAAATATAAATTAAATTTTGATCATATTTTAAGAATGATAAAGAAATGCAGTTGATTTTAGATTGATGCGTATCCTTTTCAATATTTAATTAACATCATAAACTGTTGCAGCATAAACTTAACGTAAAAAATAAAAAAGAAACTTTTTAATCCTTCTGGTTCGGTTCTGAATTGGTTCAATGTTTTTGTTGTGGTGCATAAGAACTAAGTTGTAATCATTCGATATCATGTTTCCTAATAATGTACAAAAAAATCGTCGAAAGCTTTGAGAAGCAATACGATGAATACGCTTGTAAAACAGAAAGCATCAGAAAGCGAAGACGCTCGCTCTAGCTATTGAACGACTTTTCAAGCTCCCTGGAGAAATCAAGACTTATGGGCTGAAGCCAAGTTAGTATCCATTCCACCAGACATCCTTCCACAGTTGCACTACGAGAGGCAGTGATTTAGCGAGAACGGTAGTCCGGGCCCATGCTACCATAACCGAGGTCGATGCCAGAACGATAGAACGCCGGAAATGACTGCGAAAAACTGGTGTGCAATGAACCATGCAGCCCTGTAGAAACTTCGTTGCCATTTACTGCGAAAGCTGCTTTCGATGCAGATGGAAAATGGTAATCATTTACGAGCTGGTTTAATGCGCTAAGTTGGTAGGGTTCTTGTGAGCAGCATCATACGTTCCCCAAGCTACAATCCATCAGGATTGAGTAGAAGTGTAGTTTTTTTGCTAGTGTGTTGGCCATTGTTGGGGCGGCGCGGTGGCATGATGGTAGCGGCGCCGGTCTTCACACGAACGGACCGGACCAAACGTCATAATTTGAAGTACACAATTTACAGTGTTCAACTTTATTAAAGTTCCCAAACTCAAACCCAAAGTTACAATCCTTCATCACCATCAGTTTGTCATTTGCGCAAACGATTGCGATTACGGTAACGTCTAGTTGGTAGCACTCCCCCGGAGATGCAATCAGTATTATTTCAGCTTCAACAAGTATCCCATAAGCCATAAGACGTCTACATAATCATTCGCTTCTTACCTCACTGCCCGGTTATCATTCTTCTTGTCACGTGCCGTTGTTAGCACGGCTTATCTACGTTTGAGCGTCGAAACTGAGCCAAAAAATTAGCGATACACTTCAACGGCAAGACCATTGCTAAAAATAGCAGCAATCGATAACTTACGGCATTATTCCGACAGTGCGCCCTAACTCTCCCGGCCACCCTTTGCCATCTCCCAAACGCACGTTATCACAATCCAGCACCCCGAAGGATCGAAAGGATAACGTAACGTGCCGCGCTATCGCTGCACGCTAAAAAAAAGCAATTTATTACCGGATGCTGAGGCAAAACACGTCAAACCCTCCATTTCGGTTTCTAGCTGCTCTCGGAACGCGGAAAGGTAACGCTCCCTTAGCAAGAAAAGTGATACGTAACGGTTTAGTGCACAGGACGCTTCAAACCGCAATCGATCGCTCCGATGCTCCGATGGAGTTTTCTTTATTTCTTTTTAAAGCACTATCGCACTGGTTTGGCATGAAAGGCGATGCGGGTGGAAATTGCATTGAAACATTTTTAATAAAATCATGCCATTTACGCAAAACTCCGGCGCGCTGTACAGCCGGTGTACATGCAAAACTAATCAATGCATAGTGGTCGTATAAAAGGGGAAGGAAATTGCAAATTATGATTTCCTGTACCCGTAAAGAAATAATGAAGTAACATTTGCAATACGATGGCGTTGGAAATAAACAACAGCCATGTTGCGAGTGCTAAGCTACTTTGTATTGCTGTTAAGCAGAATTTATGTTCTAATTTTTAATCGAATACTTTCATTTACTCCCTCTATATCCCGGATGGAAAATAAGAGCACGGCAGACATGTAACACGCAGGAGTCGAACTGATCGAAAGTTTTGTAAAATTTGATTTATTCAATTAATCTCTCCTTCGGTTGGACTAGGGAACGGGACCGGTCCACAACTCTCCCGTAGCGCGTTTCAAGCAATTTGTCGCTGCGGTAAAGGATGTCAAATTGAATTAAGAATCTTATATTGGTGGCGGTTCTGGAGGCTCTACGGTAAAGGATTGTGTGGTACTTTCGAAGCGGTGCGGATGTAGTGGATGTGTTTCATTAAAATTTTCTAATCTATTTACGATGAGTTGGTTAAACTTTTGGCCTGTGGGCAATTCTATTTTTTTTCCTTGACAAGGAAACTCCATTTTGGGAAGTAAAGCAAGGGGATAGAATAATATTTCTTCGAACGATACTTTCCTTCTTTCAACTAGCTTCAATGGAAGCTCGGCAGCCTGGATGGGGAAATATTATGTTTAAATTTGAAACAATATTAAAATAGACCTTTCTGGGAGCTTTACTACGAAGACTATTGTTTTCCCTCCTTTACAATGAAACAATCTCCACGCTCGATTTCATCCTCGCATTGTTCGGAGTTACTTCAAACAGCGGCACGGCGAAACACTTTTGTTTATGAAAATGATCTTCCCGGAGCCGCACTTTGCGATTATTGTTTTTATACCATCACCGTTCACCGTTCCCTTTTTAAGATAGGCCTTTTTACGCTTTGATCGATCTTCCGCGGCTTTCGATGGAAAGATTATTGTCCGTTACGAAGAAGACGCTCAATAACTTGTAATTATAGCGAAACCGTTCAATGGCAATGGTATGGCCGTGAATGAGAGCAACGGAGATTACGTTTCGAGTGTTCTGAGAAACACTTAAGATAAAGCGCCTACGGACATTTTCCTTCTTGCTATTAAGACTACAGTTTGAGCAGAATGCAATGTTAGATTTGCATATTTTTTGTGAATAAAAACAGCTGTTGCTGAAGTTTAGTTGACTTTTAACATTAAACAAATCTTCAACTGCTCTCGCTCCTGTTTCAGTCTTCCCGTCCGCAATGGTTGCTTTTCGCTATTTCAGACCGATTAACTGATCCCATCGAATTCTTGCACTAAACAACACAAGATTTAAAAAAGAGAAGGAAACCCTCATAAAACCTGATTACGCACCGTGGTGGAAATAGAATATTACATTCGATTGCCGCGCATTGGCGGTTGATGCCGGTACCACATTTTATTATCTTGCCAATGAGCATCGGGTTTTATTTTGTTGTTCTTATTGAAACGAAAAACAAAAACACGACACATATTTACGCGCTTTAGCCGGCGAAAGTAAAACAAACCATTGAACCGTGGACGACACCCACACCAGGGTGGTCCAGAGCTGCGGCTGGAAAAAGAGGAATTGGTTTTCATCGTTTATCGGCGCTAGTGTCTGGATGTATTTTGTTTTTTTTTCTGCACCCTTTCGTCTTGGGTTTCGCTATTGATCACGAATCGATGTCTTACTTCGTCTGTCTCACGTTCGATACATGGTTTGGTTTGAGGTTTAGGATGAGGGAAATAAATTGCCGGAGAAACAAGATCTTCATTTTACATGCTCTGTGGTCTGGCGTGGTCGCTGTTCGCCCGAAAATAGCTAAATTGAAAGCGTAATTCTTTCCTCTCCGTTTTTTTGTATAACTTTTACTACGACCCAACCACTTGCGGTATGCATGGATTCGACCATTTGCATATCATCTCATACGGATTAATCTGAACTAATGGCGGAAGTAGCACTTAATTGTATTTGTATGTAAGAAAATAATATTGGCAAATAATTTGTTTATACCTACCTGTTTATACTTTATGTAACAAAGATGAAAAATCTTCCTTTTAATTTATGTGCATATTTGTGAAGAAATTTAGTTTTGCGATGAGTCAAATTATCTCACTTCTTCAAAATATCTCGGTATGGAACAATAAGCCATCCTTTTGCCATGGAAGATTATCACTCATATACTAATTATAATTGTATATTTGTCGTTCTAAATATTCATTACTTAAACGATGCCCTCATGTCAGCACTAATTGCCGGAAAGTAATGAAGCTCTTTTTCCTAGAAATTTAACGCTGCTTCTTTCATCTACAAATTGCTCGAGTAAATTAATTTCCTGGCCGGCTCAGGTGAGCGCCAATTTTAAATCCAAATAATCATGCCTAATGATATTGATTGCGATAAGTACGCCCACTTGAACGAAACTGCGAGTGGTGTTTACCGCTCGGATTTCATTTGCTTCCTGCATACTGCCACCTGCTGCAAGTTTAGCATTCGAGGTGTATATTAATATAAGCCGCTTCAATGATTCCAATTAACAGAGTCAGTACACGTGAGGTCAACCTGGGTACTGATAAAATTCTAATTTATTGCGAAAATAAACCCATAATGAGCGAACTGGCCATATGCTAGCGAGAGACCATCGACTTTCAGCAGCAAATGAACAACTTTGGCATGGGTTAATTTATGGATAGGATTTGCCATTTGCAGACATTAACCAAAGGAGAAACGCTACAAGGTCGAAGGAACTTCGATTTGGTATATATTAAACTTTCACTCCGTGAACCCGACGAAGGGATGACAGTTGAAATTTATGTTTCAACAAAGTTTCAGCTATAATTTGTATAAAGCTCAGAAGTTTCAACAGCGATTGCAGTATGATCCATGAATTCTGTATAAGTTTGTATCGGCATTAGAACATGTTTGATACGTGATGTTTATTATAAAATTGATTTGTTTGTACGATTTGCGCTTAGATTAAGCTGTAAATCACTAACTTGTGATGAATAATTAGAAGTGACATAAGCATTGATATTTCGTATTATTTCTATCAATAGAAGAATAAAGTAAAAAGAAAGAAATATATACGAAGCAAATCGTGAGACATACAAATTGAAACATGTCCTCCAGTGGAATTAGCTCAATAGAAAAATATTTACAATTCGCTTGCATTGGTTAGTTGAATTAGTATTAAATAGGCATGTTCCACATCGAAAACAATACATAAAACACGCTTTTGCTCTTGTCTCTTGTTAAATTTTGGCTTCAAATATGGTCATACCAACACTCGGATAAACCAAACGATGGGGACCATTTAACCGATTTCGAATGGAGTTTACTCCTACCTTCTGCTCACTCTAGGTGGGTCGTTATAAACGCTAGATGGCTACTACCTCTGATACAACCTTTCAACGCATCATATTTAGTAGCAATGGCAGATGACAAACTCAACGTGTCCCAGCTTGCCTGCCTCGTCTGTCGTCTGTCTTGTGCAACTGGAGCGATACATCACATAAAGTATGTTGCGTTTCGGTTGTCCCGTCAACATCAGCCTCCTCCGAGAGCGTACGCAAATATATCGCAGCATCACTCTAACACACTAGCACTGCTCTTCATCCTCTTGCTGGCAGTAAACGTTTTGCTCTTGAGCGTGCAGTGCACTTGTCTGAATGTATCCACCGATGGGAGCACCATGAAAGCAGCTAACAAGTTGTTGCTGCTGCTGCTGCTGTTGATATTGTTGTTAGGACAGATGCGAAATTTCGTATCTGTCAGCCTCACAGTATAGGAAAAAGAGGCAATCAGTGAGCTGGAATAGTTGCGCCGTCTGTCTGTACGAGAGTGATGGAAATGGTCCCGAAATAGAACGAACTAGAGCGTTATTTTTAGCGACAGTTTGTCCAGAGCGCAGCGTGTGGTGTGGAACAATCGATAGTATACTCGCTGTGGACACTGTCTCCATGACGAGGCCACCTACAGGAATAGGGTTTTCGTTTGCCATGTCAACGGGAAGTTCATTTTCATTCGCTGTGGGATAGCAATGTCAGAATCGTTTTATCAAACATTTTAACACGGTAATTGGTAGTCACATTAATATCGCCAGCCTCTGGCTTTTGAGCTTCTTATCCATGAAGACATAACGGCAACTGAACTTTCTTTGTTGCTTCTATCACGGCAAACGTATGGCACGGCTATCAACGACTTCTTTGTACGACAACGTGGAACAATCGCTACACCCCTTCAAGTCTGCAAAAGCTGTTGAATGAGAAGATTGATCTAAATATTGCCACACCGTGGAAACCGACTATTCCGGCACTTTTTCTTCTTCATCGTTAGCGTTCATTTTCTCGGGAAATCTTACCATAAGCGAAGTTCATTTAAATTGCTACGAACGTGAGCTTCGGAAAATGTAACCGGCTGTAGAGGGATGCAGGCGTAAACAATTCTTGGAACTTTTGCCATCCATCGACCGTGCAACATGGTTCCAATATGACCCATCCACTTGAGTCCTCAAGATCTGGCTGAATCGAACAAAGTCCCACTCGAACCGGAAGAACACAGCCTCTCTTCAAAAGGTTCTTAGGCGATACTATGTCACTTGGGTGGCTATTTCTTTTTGCCGGCTACTTGTTCCATGCTATGCGTTCCAAGAACTTGTTTATGTGTGAGTGTCTTTAGAAGCAACAGAGACTATATTGCAGCTCATGTGCAACATATTTCGTCCATTTAAGAATCAACTGTTTTCTATTTCCTGGATTCTTGGAAACGAAATTCAATTAATTGATAAATTTCAAAGGCGAGGGGAACACTGTTTACTGGCGTAGGTATAAGCAACACCAGACGGTTGGGGCTTGCTTGAGTGTTATAAAGGACACAGGTAACAAGTTCTGAGAAAAGAGCATTAATAAGAACTAGCTACGGCACTTGGCCACTCGTAGCAAAGCTGTGGGAGGCGTTCGAGATTTCTAATTATCGAAATATAAGCTGCGTACTTAACTATTAAGCTGTTTCGTAACGTGTAAGGCGTTCAATAAGATAAATATACCTGCAAAAGTGGATGAACATTTGATTTGGGTTTGTGTTATTTGAAGCTCTCTATAAGAAGAATTTTAAATTAGTATTTTATTTTAGTAATGTCCTTCTGAGGAGGCCAACGTGGTCTACGAGCTTGAATCAGTGTCTATCGATTTGTTCAAGTTATCCATTACAGATGATGCTGCATTGGTAAGTTCTTGGTTAATCCCTTAATAACAAGAGATCGTTGAGTCGACCGAACGGGAGTTTTATTCGGGCTACGTACATTTTTTTCTGCTTCGTACTGACGAAGATTGAACACAACTAACGACTGTAGTGATAGAGACTGCGATCTAGAAGAATGTTCGACCTATTACTCGTGGTTAGATGTAATTGCAATCAAAACTGACAGTTACCAAGAATCGGTAGTGATTCCGGGAATTGCTTGAAACAGTTCCACCAGAAAAGAGAACCATCCTACTAAGTTTACTCCAACGCGACCCACTTTTAACCAATACGCCTGCACCGGAATTTACAGTGGAACGATCAACAAAATATATTCTGTTTGATAAACCCATTCCGGAAGAATTTACCAACGGAATAAAGTCCCACCTGCAAGGCCACTTAGTTTCAACCAAACGTGCACGTTGATAGGTTGAGTGAGATTGAAAGCCATGAAGCAGAATTTAAGCACATTCTTACCCGTAAATACGATGCAAACAACATTTAGGTTAAGTTTGATAAAAAAAAACCCTGATTTCCTGACAACATGAATTAAGCAACAGTTAAGAAATATTTCTTTCTAATTGCATAAGCTGTAGAATTTAGGTATGATCCCGCATATAGATGTGAGACAGCAAAAACAAAGTTATTAATCTAGTCCGTAAGCACTCACAGCAACAAGCTGAGTTAACTGAACGCATCATAGTTTACTTAAAAATTATTTGAATGAAATGAATAAACCGCCAGGTTAGAGAACTCGCGCATTTACTATGGTACCCACGATCAGTTACTTATCATAGAGACATTAAAGCACCTCGAAACGAAACACGAAATGGAGCATTTGAAAAAAGTTGACGTAATTAACGCTGCAATACCCCAGCATTAGACATTTATCCAAGTCAATGGTGTCAAAAACGGATCTGTTGTGCACCACATATCAAATAATAATACATCTGTATAAGAGGTGGGTGTGTTGTCGGCAGCAGACACGTGTAGGCATCTGGAAACATACCGTATTATTTACAGAACAAACTTGTTTTCAATACAACAAACAGCTCATTGTCTGCCAAAAAAATATTTAAATATGGCCCTCCAACTGTAATGGCGCACCATTCGCGTGTTTGCTGAGTCAGGCAACGCGTCTCAAACAGTTTGTGTCCGGGTATTGTATCCGCAGTGTAGAACAATCGAAACTCCATCGATATGAAGTGGCCTGTATCGTTGATAGGATTATTCATCTGTCTTACCGTCTTGGCAGTCGTCGCTACGGTGAACGGAGTGGACAATCCCCGAATAATTATTGTTGGTGCGGGTGCTGCCGGTATTGCCGCCGCTAGTCGTCTATACCAAAAAGGCTTCAAGAGCATAACCATTCTAGAAGCGTCACAGCGGTTTGGTGGCCGTATCTATACGACTCCATTCGGTGGTGGTATTGTGGAGTTGGGTGCACAATGGTGCCACGGAGAAGAGGGCAACGTAGTGTACCAGCTGGCATCGGTCTACAGCGGGCTGCTGAAGTCCTCCATCATTGCAGATGAGGATGCCGTGCTGATCCGATCGAATGGCGTGCGTGTACCAGAAGCAGTTGCGGACCGATTGCAAACCATGGCGGAAGAAATTATCGAGTCGGACGCAAGGGACACGTTTGAGGGAAGTTTGGGTGAATATTTCACGCAAGAATATTGGAAACAGTTGGCCACTCCAGCATTTAGTGATATTAGCCGTGATTTGGCGGAACAGTTCTTGGTGTACTATCACAACTACGAGCGAGGCTATACCGCTTACAATTCCTGGTTCGAGGTGGCAGCGAGCGAAACCGATAGCTACGTGGAACCGGCCGGCAACCAGGACATTGCGTGGAATGGAAAGAAAGGATTCTCCACTATTCTGGACATTGTTTCGGTATGTTTTCTTTGCTCCCAAAATACTCGACGCCCAATCAAATTTTCCACACCATTGCACAGGGTAACCATCCAGGAACAACTAACCAAACGCTAACACCGGTACCGCTTGGTCAACTTATCACCTATGGCAAATCTGTGTCCAACATCCAATGGAAAGGATCACCAGACGGTGAAGTGATTGTCAAGACACAAGACGGCACCACCTACGATGCCGACCATGTCATCGTGACCGTCTCCTTAGGCGTACTGAAGGAGAACTATCGTACAATGTTTACGCCTGCACTACCAACCGTCAACCAGCAGGCAATCACTGGGCTATACTTTGGCACGGTTAACAAAATATTCGTCCTTTTCGATGCGCCCATACCGGAAGATTTTCCCAATACCGTCCATCTGCTATGGTACCAGACGGATCTGAACGCGCTGCGTCAATCACCGCACGCCTGGGCGGAAGCTGTTTCAACCTTCTTCCGCATCGATAATCAACCGAATGTACTGATGGCCTGGATGAATGGTGTCGAAGGAATTAAGGCAGAGAATCTGGGAGATACGACCATTAGAAACGGCATTCTGCATTTGCTAAAAATATTTGGAAAAAATCTTACTTTTGGAAACATTCGAGGTCTTTTAAGGTGTGTACAAAATATTATGCTGTTGACTTGTGTAGTGGGTATACCTGCTGATAGTTTGCAATTACTATTGTTAAACCTATTTCTAGAGCAGAACTTGACCTTGAATACAGTTAGGCTCCGTTGTTCGAAATGCAACACAAAGGTATCCTCATTTACTGGCACTAATTGTGTGTTTGATCGCTTATCTTACAGATCCAAATGGTCATCGGATCGCCTATTCCGCGGTTCATACTCGAGCCGTTCGATAACAACTGAGAATCTGAACACGGGTGCACAGTACCTTGGAATGCCAGTCCAAAATGCGGCAAATGAGCCCGTTCTGCTGTTTGCCGGTGAAGCCACCAACCCGGTACACTATTCCACCGTCCATGGTGCCATCGATAGTGGTTTCCGCGAAGCAAATCGATTGATCAACTACTACAGCTGAAAAGGTGTACCAATATTTTCCGATTGAAGACAACATGGAATGGAAAAGCACACAGACTTAAAAATACATTAATCAATGAAACAACCCATTGTATAACCTTCTTTTTGCTTATACCCAAGAACACCTTTAAAAAGAGTTGCTTTAAGGGTTAACTCACACACGCAACTCACACACGTGTTGTTATACCCATTACTCGTCCACGGTGCTGATTTTCTATTCGTTCTGCATTAACAACATGTAAGATAAAACAAAAAAGACGTGAGAATTCAAATCTCGGAAGCGGGAAGGTCACAAAGTTTCGTCTGCGAAGTCTGCAAAGTAAATTCTCCCCACACTTTTTTTAGTACATTTGGTTTGTGGTATGGTGCGCCATCCTGCTGGAACACATAGTACGGAACTCTGTAAACGATTCGGCGATTGGAGGCAAGAACCTGATGCTAAAACTGTCACTAATACTAAAACAGGATAAGTATATGGCGGATACCTTTTTAAGTGATTGAAATTTGGATTCGAATCTATTAAACTTATCGTATCTTTGTCTTATTTGGTCGTTTTGATGAATAACTTTTCTTTTCCGTCATGTATATTACTAAAAAGTAGAAGTTGTTTTGAAACTTACTACCAAACCAATAATTTGTGGTTTAAAAGGCAGCGTGATTTTTAGAAACAGACCTGCAACTTTTTGCTTAAAGAAATATATAAAAATATCACGAAGCTTTATAATATTAAAGTAATTGCATCGAACATATTTTTATAATACTTCTTGATCGGCTATTGAAACTAGTTGAAAAATCATCGTTAAAATAATAAGGTTTTTGCAAAATGCACTTTTATCTCAAACTAAACTTGATGAAGTACACACATACAGATACAAATACAAACAATGATTTAAGCGATTAAACGTAATGGAAAGTTTATTGTACGCCCATCGCACTAAAACCAGAGCTAGCCAAGTGGAATGAGATGTAGGTGAAATGAAGCGAAAATTTCTTAAGTCTATCGAAACGGATGATTACTCATAGCGATCCAGGCAACCGCGCATACCATGTCGCCAACCACAAAGGTGTGCCAGCTTCCAAATCACGTGCCTGTGTGCGACCGGCACCGGGACCAACGAAAAGAAATATTGTAGCCAAAAGATTCAAATAACTTGTTATATTTTTCTACGCGAAGTCTGCGCGCGTGGGTAGTGCAAAGGTAGAAGCAATGGGTAAAGAAAAAAAAGGTGCGAAATTTTCCCGCTGGATCAAGAAGAGTTCTCTAAGAAGTGGAAAACGAAAAGAAACGAGCGGAAAAGTTTTTCTAGCGGAAGTTCGAGTTTGTTTGCGTTCAGAAATGTGAGGGATTTATTTTCCTGCCCGATGTCGCACAGTGCTGTTTTCAAGATCAGGGACGTTTGGTGGCGGGGAAAGGGGAAATAACATTTCATCAGAATAACCTTGGAAAACTTAAGCGATATGGGTGCAAATTCCAGTCTCAGATGGAATGGTATGTTTTTTTTTCGTTCGGAAAGAATTGTTTTTAATAATCAATCAGATGTAGTACAAGTTTTAAGACAATCATATTGGATTATTTTAAATAGTCCAGTAACTCACAGGATTAAAAATTTTCTTTTGTATTTGGCCCACATCATGCCAATGTATGCCATTGGCCAAATATAAGCAATACAACCAGGCTGCCCTTAATGAATCAAAATAACCGTCAAATATCAATTTCCGACAAATTATTAAATAAGTTCTTCGAAATGGATCCAACTCATACTTCTGTGCCACATTATATCGACATTTTGGTTCCATTACAATTTCCTCCGTAAGGAAAGGATAACTCTCATAAACGACCATCCATTTCCGCGTTTGTTTTTGCCATATTTCATCCCTAATCGATCGACATAACCCAATAGAAGCTTCTCCCATGTACACCAAGATTCCCAAGAGAATAGTTGCGTCGAAGACGAAGAGCATATGGACCGTCTACGACCAATTCATCAACCAGTGAAACGATTTGGTGAGCAGAGTACGATGTTTACCTTCGACTATGATCCTCGATCGATCAACGTGAAGCAAAACGCGGAGCGTTTTGGCTAAAATGCTGGCTAAAGATAAATGCTGAAATGTGCTGCGGGAAAAGCTTCGTTTCACCTGCAACAATTCCCAGCGATAAAAGAGGAATGATTTGATTACGACCGAAAAATGCTGAAGAAGATGGGTTACATAGTGGTC
Organism: Anopheles marshallii; assembly: GCF_943734725.1. Lineage (NCBI taxonomy): Eukaryota > Metazoa > Arthropoda > Insecta > Diptera > Culicidae > Anopheles > Anopheles marshallii. The sequence goes on from NC_071327.1 coordinate 36,228,582, forward strand.
CCATCCTTGCAGTATCTCTCGCACGTGGTGTACTGTATGGACGAATGTTTTTTTTTTTTATCACATTTCTATTTCCGTACTACGGTTTCAGAATTATCGTACAAACCCATCTCATGCTGTACCGGTACGAAGAACATCCGCTCTAATGTGACATCGAATAAAGTTCCTTTTCACTCCTTTCTTACACGACTTCCGCCGCGGTAAAATGTACGTCGCCAAGGGACATTCGCCTTGTAAAAAACCTTGAACGTAGAATCGGAAAGGAGCTTTTCTCCTTCCTGTGGCTTTGTATTTTTTCTTCGCGCAGTACGAAGCTTCCCAAAGCCGTTTCGTGCTAGGCAACGTTTTTGTACTACATTTGGTCGGACTCGCGAACGGATATCATGGGTAGATTTTTTTATCTACAATCCACAATTCGAGGAAAAACCAAGAAAATGAAAAAAGGGAAGAGCAGCAGCGGCACAAAACAGCGTGTCCTATGGCGCTCGACGCACGCTCGAGCTCGGCAAGCGAGTTTTAAGTGGATTTCCAGCGATGGGATTGTAGCTTATGCTTCAGTCTTCTTGGGCAAGCTAAAAATAGTAGCATAATTTAGTCGCAGCCTTGTGCCGCCGGTCAAGTGTGGCCGGCAATGATGATACCGGCCTACGGATGACGAAAACGATGGAAAAGTGTCGCTAAAGAGAACAAAAAATGGAACCATGCTCTCTTCCCTCCGTAGCTCTGTTACCCTTTGAATAAAACTTCTTTCGCTTACAGTGACTACATTGTGCCTTGCAAAATGTTCAATGTTTCTACGGTAGTGTTTGGACGGAAAAAAGGTTACCTGCGGCTGCGGCAGGATAAATTGTTAACGGTCCATTAGGAGAATATGAACAGGTTGTTTTTTTATAAACGTACATCTACAACGAAGGCAATGTGAGTATGATATCAGTATTACTTTCAATAGCCTAAACAATTTGGATTTAATTTTTTAATAGCTAATAATCAACTTGCTCATGAAATTTGAAGTGTATTGGTATCATAGGTAAAAATAACGGTTGCAAAAAGAATTATCGCCTATGATGATAGTCTGTTACCTGACAACTGAATTACTCAAAGTCTAGTAATCATTTGGGTCGATTGTGTCTGAAATACGACCCAATCAGTTCTTAGATACTGCGATTGCTCAATAATACGTTGTTAATCAAGTAAAAATAAATAAATTATTCAAAATATCTATACTGTATACTACGACTATATTTAAACTATAAAACTATATTTAAAATCCACATTATAACACGAATATAACATCATATGAAAGTAAAGGTAACCAAGCTGATGTTAGAGTGGCATCATGCGTTTGTTTGCCTTCTATTTCTGTGTTCTTTGTCCTCTTTTGTTCCGGTACTTCACGATCTCTAAATCCACCATTTACGCATTGACAACACACGTGTATTGTAGCATCGTATTACGGAATTAATATTTTATGCTACCTTGATGGACGGCAACGATCGGGGCTACAATCACATTAACTCGAAAGCAACAGAAATAGAAAAGTAGATCGATGGTTCAATTTATCCACATCGTCACATCGGTGCGGTCGAACCTAGATTAGACCATGGCTCAGAAACTACATTTATTTTTAGAGAGCCACTCACCATTAACCATTAGGCTGACCATTGGCCTCCCCGGGCACAGTGTAGCAGGAAATGTAAGCGTCCTTTCGGAAAATGCGCCAGGGTAAACCACGGGACGGTTTGCATGCTTCTGCTTATGCCTTCAGAAGGTGTCATCTGACAATTAGCACTAAGCACTACTGACGAGGGAGCGATGGACAGCTTCGTGAGTCCGGTCAGCTATTGTCGCTATGAGCATAAAAAAGGTTTTGTTCAACATCCGTAAATTAAGACATTATCCAACACGGGGCGATATCCTTGCTTGACGATTGGTTTCTTTGCTTCAGTACCGCAGGGATGACATTTGCTGATACGAGGACAAAAGATTTAGTGACCATTCTGCACGAAAATTAATCAATGCTCAATCTCGTATCTCATCTATTAACAAAACATTGAGGTTTTTTGAAGAATGCGCATTTGTTTTACTTCATAGCAACCGTGAGCCTTGTACAAATAGAGTAGGAATGTCGGAAAATCGGCCTGAATTATGCGAAAACAGAAACGGTGCTATGCGAAGAACCTTTGAAGAGCGCGTCTTTTTTGCATGGGTTGAGATTAATTCCGCTCGAATGCTTACGTTTGCCGTAAAGGGGTATGTGAATAGAAAAATTGATGGATCATTCCGAAAAAGGGATGATGTTGAAGTCCTGCACCATGAACGATATTATAACATTGTCTTGTGAAAATCCGTTTTTTGGGCAAAAAGTTATGCTTATTTTTCTTTGAAATATTTTCAGAAAATATTTTTTGTTATTTTCGTTATCAAAATCGTAAAAAGAACCTGCTGCTTATAGGCAATGTAACAACACTCATCAATCTGGGAGCGCAAGCTAATGATGGAACAAACATTCGTCAGCAAAATATCGAACATGCAACTACAATGTGCGAATAAGATTGATCCCATACTTACCTAAGCTTAAAATGTATGCTTTAAAATATGCCCAAGCCGTTTTGTCTGCCGTAGAAAGGCTGCTTGTATGAAGTGCGGGAATTTCACCGTCCTGTGCTTTCTGTACGATTTTGGAAGCCCCTTTTGGTACCGTTTGGTTTTGTTGCGCTAAGCAATATTAAATGATAGTTTGCACATCCTCAACAATATCCTTTTCCCGTTGATCTTGTGAACACCAATTCTGTGCTATGTTATCTGCTTATCATCAAACCATCCTTAGTGTTGTACAATTTTTCAACTTGAATGATAATTTAACACGAATCTTGCGAAACAAAAGCTTTATTTAAGCGGCTTCGCATTGGATGATTCTTTCGCGGAAGACATTATTCATTTAATGTACAAAGCCAACCGAAACAAGCAGAAACGAAAACGAATCCTAATCAAAAGCAACCCAAATTTCTTATCGCTGCAAATCACACTCGCGTAAAAGTTACATTTTTACGTTTGTTTTTCTACATTCCGTTTCGTTACTCCTGCTTTCCACAATGTCGGTCGATTTTCCTTCACCCGAGCTACACTTTACACTACACTCTCTTCTGTTTCACTTCCTCTCCGTTTCTCTATTTCATATCTCTCACCGCACTGGGTTTTACTTCTCACAGTTAACAAATGACGGTAGCACGCTTTTCAATATACTTCCTCACACATATCGTCCAGCAGTGATGGAGTTTCCTGAATTCACTCTCGGATGATGTGAAGACTATCGACGTCACTTTGTTTAGTCTAGCCAACCAAATCAAACGAGCTGCTTCCGATGACACTGTTTCATAAACTGGACTTTAGTAAACCATCAACTGATCAACACAGGCCACCTAAACATTTAGCTGGTCGGGACAGAACACACGACGTTGTTGAAAACTGGCATTCAACTGGTGCTCAACACTTTTGCCTTGTTGCATAAACCACCTGTAGTGCATTAACACTTTCGTTTATTAGTTTCAATCAGCAACTTTATTATGAAGAAAATACACTTTTACAACTTCATTGCTGTGTCGAGAAAATCATTCCAGAATAATGAAAAACTTTCTTCTGTAATTTGATGGTTTGTGTCACTGTACGTTCTTACTCATGTTTTATCAGATGTGGTATTGTTCTATTTTCCAAAACACATACCACACACACCGAGCGCACTTTTCTAAAGCCTATCGATGGACTTGGCTACAGGAAGGTTCCTGCACGGTAGTTGCTCTACACGCGCCAATCGTCAACACAAAACTGAAATCTGCTGTCGTCCTTTCTGGTTCAAACGCTGTAGGTGAGTTTTCCCGCTTCAGCGAGTTTTCCCACACGAACACTAACCTGAGAGCGGAACAACACTACCACTACTCACAAAAAACCCCGCGGTTTGAGCATCATTCCAGCAAAAGTGAGAGTGAACGGATGAGTGAGAGTGTACGGTGGAGAGCGATTGTCGGGCGTACGTTGGTCCCACAGAAGGCCAGCGAGTCTCTGATGCTGTTGGAAGATGTACGAAAACGAAACCGAACATTCGTCACCCGCGCCCGTAACCTTCGACATCGCACCGACACATCTGTAGCGGTCCCCAGCAGAAATCCATCAACGTGTCCCGGTAGCAGATCGAAGCTGGCAGCAAACCGTTTCGCGAGCCGCCGTTTGGCATCTGAGTGGTATCGGCTTTCATCGGTTTGTTTGCCACCGTCACTCTACGCACCCTTCTGTCCGTTGCTGGGGAGGGAAAAACAACGCTATAGAATGGAGCAAGTGTTTTGAAAACCGATTGCCGCATACGTAGAGGTGATATATATATTTTTTGTTTTGCTTAGATATTTTTCCTTTTTGCACAGGTTTGGGAAAATAAATCCGTGCCACAGCTTGCGACGAAATCATAGCGAGGTTTTCTGTTTCATTTGTTCATATTTCAGCTCCTTATTTGAGTAATCGCGAAGAAAACTTTTATTTACTTTTTAAAATTTTAACAACTTTTCGACACAGAAATGCACTTATGATTTCAATTCATTCCTATAACGTTTTCAAAACACGTCAGAAAGACTCTTTTAATCGGATAAGCTCGACAATAGACGAGATAAGTATTAAAATTTGTTGCATAATAAATTAAATTGTATAATCGATTCAAAACTCAAAATTAACGCCAACTACACTATTTTCCCCCGTTGCCGGATAGTAAGGACCTTCATACTGCTGGGTTTTATGGTTTTGTTCGACTCAGTTTACTCGTAGTTGGATAGTTAGGATTGTGTATGAGGATATGAAAGGAAATTGTTATGTAGCCGTCGTGACAACTGGTGACACCATCGCTCACATCAATAGGCTACAGGGTTAATGTTTGTTGAATATTTCACTAAATTTTTTATATTTTTAAGGATTGTAATACACCTATGCGTACTAATGGTGTAAGTAATAGTGATGACGATTTCGAACGACTGGACTAGTACGAAATATCTCATTTTGGCTCTGCCTAGAAATACCTAGAAATATACATCTATACGACTACGTGATCAATGAAAGTCTTCTAAGATAGAAATGTCATACATGACCTAGTAGATCGTTACATCAAGTCGAAGATGATTCAACAAACCTTTTCGTCATCAATGCAATTTTACCTATATTTAATTATGTGATAATGTGTGATAAAACGTACAATTTTTATCAAATATTACCTTAGTTAGCGTAGAATATACCCTTTCGAACTAAGTGATATACATTTACGAACAGGAGCAACATCTTGATAACAAAACATACATTGAGTTTCACCATCAGTATAACTCGAATCCACGATACTACTATTGCGTGGAGGATATATTGCGATAAACACGGATCTTCAAGTTTGTTACTAAACATAAAAATATACTTACAGTAAAAGTGATACAGCTTTTACACGAGTTAACACATTTCTACTTCCTCAAAATAATTAGATATATCATATAAATATAATAAAAATTTCACGTTTAATAGAAAACGTATATGTTTTATTGATTTTATATTATTCATATCTAAATTTGAGCTCTTAACGACTATAATTTAATTTTACGTCAATTACGAAAACAGAAGCAGAAACTACAATTTTAATCATGGATCCAATAAATACAAATTTTGGTATAAAAATTAATATTACAAATCATAATGTAGAAATATTAATTAGCACTCCAAATTGCAAAAATAGAACGTATTTGAATGAGCAGTAGTTTTGCAAACGTGTGTAAAATTAATGAAATAATACAGATTTGATATATTCCAGTAGCATACAGTTATACACCAACCGGCATACAGAATAACTACGGCATTAAGAAGAGTGGAACACATTGTACACGTTGTCCTGCATGCTTGTATGTGGATGTCGGGTACATGCGATAACGAAAGATCATATGTTACATTCTCTTTTATTCGAATAACCGACAAATAAAGACCGTAACCGTAGGCCAAAACTGACTTTTTTTTAATTTTCATGTTTTGCTTGTTCCCTTTTTGTAACTTTTATTTTGATTCGACATATGGCAGTTGTAAATAATAATATGATCAACCAAAGATTATAAAGGAAAAGTAAAAATTCTTACACAAGCTTTACTATTCATATATACATTGTTTCATAATGGCGCAAAACAAAGAAAAGTTGCCGTCCCCTGAAATAAACTAATGTTGGAATACCCAAGAAACGAAACACCCAACGTTGGGGAGTCAGATACAAAAACGGCGCAGATCACAGTGAATGAGTCGTTGGGGGATGCAAATTCAACCATTTCTTATTCTTATTAGCTGAATATGATTCTCAAATTAACTTCATCACACACATCTATTTGCCATAAATTTTACTATATGAAAAGTTAATATTATTAACAGTAAAAACTATTAAAGCTAGCAAAATATCTTAGCTGTTCAATAATTAATATTAATGGTAATACAGCAATATGTGTTGAGAGATTATTGTCACATATTTTTTTATCATAAAAATGGTAATTATTGGTTCGTATCCTAGTCTAATTAAAGTTAAATTTAAATAAGGAATCAGCAAAAAAATCGAAATATAAATTTCATTTGGGGTCGAAATTTCTGTAGAATTTTTATTTTATAAACTTTAACTAAATTATGCGTAAGTGGTGGAAACACGCATATATATATGGCAGTAAACATAACACTACTATAATCGGTTCTGGCAATACATAACATATTTTCCATATGCTTCCTATATATATATATATATCTTCCCGTAAAACAGTTTGCTTGTGTTTCTCTTGTATTTAACATAGAAAGTATAAAACGGATTGAATGACATCATGATTCTTTTAAAAAGGAAAAAAACCGAAATCAGCACCATAAGTGCTCACTTTACACGAACAAATACTTACTCTACCGAAGCGGTCGGTTATAAACGACCGAGCAACAAACAAAAAGTGGCACGAAATAAAGACAGTTATTTACAAATGCACGTTCGTGTGCAAATCAACCTCTTATCCAGTTCCAGGTTAATGCTATTCGCATCTTGGCGTCAAGTCAAGTAAGTACCGCGCGGAACATAAAACATGTAGAAAAAAAACTCTTCATGACTTAACCTTCTGCCATACCACCACCGGTGAATCTACCACCAACTGCCAAACATTTCTCTTTCGCTCATGCTCCCAATCTTTCAGCACGCTGTCTGACAGTACCGTACATCTTGCGGCCGAAAGATTATGCTCAACCCACCACGTCCCATTTCCGAACCCATGGTAAGAACTTTTCCATCATTCGCATTAAATCACACGATCCACGAACGATTGGCCACGAAGAATGGCTGCATCACATTCCCCTCCATCTCTTCGGTCCAGTGCGAAATACACTCCAAAAGCGCTGCCCATGGTGGTCTCACAGGCAATGTCGAATTAATTCTGCCTAGCTTTTGAACCACGGGCGGCTGTAGAGTTTTATGCCAGCTCCAGGTGTATGCCACCACGCGGTAGGCCATGGCCGCGTGTCGGTGAACTACCGACAATCGACGAATGCTCTCGACGCCATTAAAACCCCGTTAGATTATTCACCTCGAGTACTCTTGCTTGTGGCCCTTCTGGCGTTGCGCTTTGTTGAGAATTTCCTTCTGCTTTTCAGCATTACCTGTCACTATGAATGAAAATGGAGCTGATCGCAACCTCGCGCTACATTCTAATCTTCCCTGTTGTTCTAACATTGGCGCGGAGATTTAAAGGGACTACTACAACGGTAGGAACTGAAAATGGAATGACTCGGCGTAGCACACCTTACGGCCACTTATTAATAGTTAATCCTGTATGCAAAACGCTGATATCGTTGATTGATGAAAACATGTTTTCCAATTATCATAATTATTTGGTTTAAAGGATAAAAAAGAAAAACAATTAAAACCTACCAAATCCTTTATGTTATCTTTATCAGCTTTATCTTTCCTTTTTCAGTTATTTAAATTTTTATTACCGCTTATCGAATGTAATTTCCTAAAATTGGCGTTCCTGCAGCATTTTCAATTGGGTTCAATGTGCAAACTAAGGCGATTGGTTTCTGAAAGCGATCCTGCATCGTTGCGTAGATGCAAGAAAACGAAAGTGAATCGCATTAACGCGCCTCGGTGCACATGGCTAAACAGGTTCGTCGTCTACTAACTATTTTCTTTCATCTATCTGACCCATGGCGAGCTATTGTCGACTGAATGAATATCAGCATTTCCCTGTGTGTATGGATAGACAATTTAATTACTGTTGTAAAAGTAACGGCGAAAAAAGGTTTTGTCGGTTGTGCTAATCGTTAGCAACCACAAATTGGTCTTTATTGCCGCTTAGTTTGGAAAAGAACGAAATCGTCCCTTTCACCCCCTATTTATACAATTTTCCGCTCTCCTAACGGCCATCATCTTTCTCCAATGTCGACTCGCACACTGTTTCGTCATGATCCTATCTCGCTTGACATTTCATCAAACGGTGAACTTATTACTGCAGTAACCTTCGCTGTCACCGCGTGCGCACCACTACATTGACGCGTTGTTTTCACAACATTCTCCCCTCCAGTGTTGCAACTCGGTTCTTCACTTAACGAAACGTCACTGTAAACCACGCGGTTCCTAGTTTTGTATGTTCTGATCGTTTGATAAGTCCTTATTCCTTCCGCGGTTTTACATCTAATACTGCTATTTTAGTTGCGGGTCGCTCGATCGTACCGGTATTGGTTTGTATTGTCGCACGCCTAACCTGACCGTCACTAGCCCTAACCGCTGCAATCACACGTCCCTTCGGCCAACTGTTGCGAGGCAGGTTCCCATCCACGATCAACACGATATCGCCGACCGCGATCGGCTTTACAGGCTCGAACCACTTAGTTCGACGGGTTAGCGTGGGCAAGTAGTCTTGGATCCACCTCTTCCAAAATAGCTGCGCATTGCGTTGAGCCGCGCTCCATATCGCTCTCACTGCTGCCGGTGAATCGTCAAGGAAGGCTTGTGGTTTAACTCCGTCCGAGCTACCCAACAGAAGGTGGTTTGGCGTTATTGGGGAGTCCATTTCGTCTTCTAACGGTAGGTACGTTAACGGCCTGCAATTAATAATAAGTTCTATTTCCGTTAGTGTTGACAGCAGCTGCTCGTCGCTCGGAGTCTTTGGTAGATCCAGGCTACTTAGTGCCCTCTTAACGGACTGCACCAGACGCTCCCAACAACCACCAAAATGAGGTGCAGCTGGCGGGTTGAAGCTCCATTTCGTTGTCGGGCTCGAAAACCTTTCCATCAACGATTTAGCGTCGACGTCCTTCATAGCTGCTCGTAGCTCTCGCGCTGCGCCGACGAAGTTGGTGCCCTGGTCACTGATGATTTCGCGCGGTGATCCGCGCCTCGCCATAAATCGTCGAATCGCCAAAATGCACGAGGCCGTCGTTAGTGAGTGGGCCACCTCCAAATGAATTGCTCGCGTGGTCAAACAGGTGAAGATCACCCCCCATCGTTTCTCGTGGCGACGTCCAACGGCTACATGTATCGGACCGAAATAGTCCACTCCGGTGTAAGTGAAGGGTCTCTGTGAAACCGCAAGCCTCTGATCGGGAATATTCCCCATTAACGGGGGGTTTGGCACAGCATCACGAACCTTGCACCATTGACACAGTCGTCGCACACGGTTGAACTCCATTAGCACCTTCGGTATGTGAAACTTGGCCCTCAGTTGGTTTACTACTGTCCTATGGTTGCGGTGACAGTATCTTTCATGGAAATCCTGAATTATCAGTGTTGTGACATGGTGTCGTCTCGGGAGGATGACCGATCTCTGAAGCGACTCATCGAAAAGGTAATTATTAATACGCCCGTGTGTCCTAAGCACGCCATGTTCATCTAAAATGGGACAGAGTTTATATAGTTTACTATCCTTTTTTAGGGGTTTCGTCCAAAGATACTTTCTGTCAGCGGTGTTCGTCATGCGTTTGATCTCGCAACCAAACTCTTCCCTTTGAATCGTGATGAATATGATTCGTTCCGCCGTTGATAGCTCCTCTTGAGTGAGTGGTCCCCTCGGTGTTTCCAACTGTCGAACCTTGTGCCGTAAAGTTTTTACATACCGAATAACGTATCCGACTGATCTCAGGAGCGTTTTCCATCGAGAAAACCGTGTGAAGTTAACGAAGTGATCTTCCATTGTGTGGTGCAGGATCACTTGCCGGGCTTCCTCGGTCGTTTCTCCGGCGTCGGTGTTGTTAATCGGCCATTCTCCTTCTGGTTGCCAGATAAACTCCGGTCCACGGAACCATCGTCCTGACGGCCCCATCTCTGGTATTGTCTGCCACTTAGTCGCGTCGTCCGCGACGTTTAGCTTAGTTGAAAGCCATTGCCATTCTTCCGCCTTAGTAGATTCGACCAGTTCGCTTACCCGCACAGCCACAAATGGTGAGTATCGCCTGTGATCGGACCTGATCCAGCTAATGACGTTCTTCGAGTCGGTCCAGAATACCCTTCTAGCAATACTCAATCGATGTTCTTCTTCTATGTGCTTGGCAAAACGGGTTCCTATTAGCGCCGCTTGCAGCTCGAGTCTCGGGATGGATAGGTACTTGATCGGCGCCACTCGCGTCTTCGAGCCGACTAGCACACACTCTATTACACCATTTTCTTCGAAACGCAGGTAAGCCACCGCTGCCATACCATTTTGACTGGCGTCGCAGAATATGTGCAGCTGTATGTTCTTGGTGTGGTACGATGATAGTTTTCGATAACATCTTCTGATGGTTGTTTTTTGCAGGTCGGGCAGCACGGCGACCCATTTCAACCATTTCTTCGCGACGTCACCCTCCAGTGTATCGTCCCATCCCAGTCGGGATCGCCACAGTTCTTGCAGTAAGACCTTTAAAAACATCAGGAAATGGCCAATCAGGCCTAATGGGTCATATATGACCATCAATGTTCGAAGTACCTCGCGTTTCGTGGGCATCCGGATTCCAGCTAATAGTTCCTGGTCATTCTTCGGGCTGAGTCGGAATGTGAACGTGTCGTCTTCCGTGTTCCACCACATTCCCAACACCTTCTCAGTACCTTGCTCGGGGCACATCTCGATGCTTGCTTGGTTGCATGCTCCCCCCCGCAAGCGCTCAACGACCTCCCTGGAATTGGATAGCCAGTTACGGATTTCGAACCCACCTTGTGCATGTACGTGTCGAACGTCTTCTGCTAGCGTCACCGCTTCCTGGACCGTCTCAACGCTGGACAGCATGTCGTCTACGTAGTGCTCAAGCTTTATACACTCCGAAGCTCGAGGAAATCTGTCTGCGAATCTATCCGCGTTGATGTTCTTCACATAGTGGGCACTACCTGGGGAACATGCCGCACCAAAGGTCATGACGGAGACTGCGTAAATCTTTGGCGATCCATTTGGGGTTGTATCGCTGTTCCAGAAGAACATTTGGCTCCGCTGGTCGGCTGGCTTCATACGGACTTGGAAAAACATCTCGCGAATGTCTCCCGTTACCGCAACCCGGAACTCGCGAAATTTGTAGAGTACTGCAACCAATCCTACCAATTGGTCTGGTCCTGTGAGGAGAAAACTGTTTAAACTAACTCCCTGGACCTGCGCGGCAGCATCGAACACCATTCGAAGCTTTCCAGGCTTATTTGGATTAAAGACTGGGAAGATCGGCAAAAACCAGTCTCTGGGTCCCCGTTCGGCAATCTCGCTCTCCGTCACTCGGCGGATGTAGCCCTTCTCCTCGTAGTCCTTCATCTTTTGGATAATGGCATTCGCTAACGTAGGATCCTTCTCCATTTTCTTCCGTAGGCCCAAGTATCTCCTCAACGCCATGCTCCTGTTACACGGTAACCGCACATCGTCGTATTTCCATAGCAAGGCGGTTTGGTAGCGATTATCCAGCAGCCGGGTTTCTGAGGCCAGTATTGCATTGGCCCTTTCACTCTCCCTCGGAACGAGATGGTTTACGTTGCTAATTCCCAGCGATTCAATAGCGTAGTGTGTCTTCAACGTATTGTGTAGAAGCTCGTTCGAGGCGTCGTCACATATGCAGACATGGTAGCAGCTGCGGACTTCATCTTCATGCATCGACCCGCCGCGTGCCCCGAACACTGTCCAGCCAAGCTTCGTCTTTGTGGCGATCGGTTCACTACTTCGTCCTTCTGCATACTTGAGGGGCCTTCCTAGACTCCAGTTGTCCACTCCAATCAGTATGCGTGGTCTCGCCTTACTATACGAGGCAATGGGCAGTCCCTTCAGATGAGTATACCTCTCACCTAGCTCTTCCATGTTTAGCGATTGTTCTGGAAGAGACAAGTCATTAATAGAATGCACTATTTTTAGGTGAAATGATCTTGACCCATCGCGCACGCCTGCGATGCGAAGTGCCGCACGGACTGAGCCAACTTCCTGCCGAGTTGTGCCTCCCGTCCACCTCAAGCTCAATGGATCCGGCCTGCTTTCAACACCTAACTCGCCAATCAAACTATGTTCAATGAAGGTCGCCGTTGACCCTTCGTCGAGGAGGGCGTATGTCCTCACCTCCTTGTCGTTGCCGTAGAGGATCACCGGTACATAGCGTAGTAGGATGTTTGCATCTGTGCTTGAGTGTGTGTTACATTGTTTACCGTTACGTGTGGCGCCTTGTTTAGTGTTGTGTTCAGTGCCGGTTTTACGCGTAGTGTCATTTCTCTCGTGCAACAGTGTGTGGTGTCTTAGTTTGCACCCGTCGATGTTACACACCGTTTTTATGAAGCACACACCTCGATGCGCTGCCAAACATCGTACGCATAAGCCTTCGTTTTGTACGTGTGCACGTCGTTCCGATAACGGTAGTTCTCGAAATAGTTCGCAGTCCACCAGTTTGTGCCACGAGTCATGACACAACTTGCACTCGCGGCTGGTGGATGGTTCAGATGTGTGTACGGATACGTGAGCGTTTCGAGTTTTCGGCGGCCAGTTCGATTCACGACGGTCAATAATCGGCCCCCGTTTCGATGGTTTCGCCATTAATCTGGCCGCAGTTGCGATCTCTCCTATCCAAGTGCCAAACTCACTGACTGTAGCCTCCGACAATTGTAGCTTGTATCGGGCCCACTCTAGTAGACGCTCCGGGGGTAGCTTTGCCTCCAGCTCTTCGAGTAGTGCGACGTCGCAGTTGTATTGCCGCATCCCCGATATCTGGATCGTTGCGCACATCTTCTGTACGCTCTTCCCGAAGGCTGCTATGGTCTCCAAACTTTCCGCCCTAGGTGCGGGCATTTTCCTCACCTTCTGTATTAGACTCTCCACAATGAGCCCCGGCCTACCGTATTCGGATTTGAGGATGTCCAGTGCCTTTTTCAGTCCCGACGGCATTAGCAGAATGTGGTCGACCGAATCCAAGGCTTGACCCCGCAAGGCTCGTTGTAGCCGTAGTAGGTTTTCTTCCTCGTTAAAACCACAAGCTGCAGACGATCGCTCGTAGCTGGAGTAAAACATCGGCCATTGTTCTGGTACCCCGGAAAAGGTAGGCAGCTCTCTGCTTACAATCTTTCGTGCCGCCTTTTGACGAGCTGTTAACGTGTCATCCTCTGGGGTAACATCCAACGGCTTTGCTACCTGGAAAGACACACCACGCTCACCTGCTGTCGTGTTTCCGGGTTTCTCTTGTTGTCCGTCCTGCGTCTCACGGTGCGTTGCAAGGGATTCATCGACCGCGCGACGCCATTCCGCGTATTCCTGATCTGCTGCTGCGGCTTCATCGATGACCAACGTTTGGTCGTAGCATGGCGGTGATGCGGCCATCGCGCCCTCGAATGGACGCCAGCGACGTTGGTTGACCGCCATCCTGCTGCTGTTTGGTTGCGCCATTCGTGCTCCGTATCCATCCGGGGACGATACTGGGGTCAAGGGGTGATGAACTCGCCGGTCAAGCTGCGCTATTGTGGCTGCGACCCGATCTGTCGGCGTCGCTCCCAGCCTCTCTGTGTCTCGCACCCAGCCCTCTAATCCTTCCACTTTTCCGCTCGGTATTCCGTCCGAAACGGCTCTTTCGCGTTCTCGTGCGAATTCGCGACGCTCTAGTTCCAGCTCTCGACGTTCCAACTCCAGCTGCTTTCGCGCCAGATTGAGCTCTCTGGCTTCCAGGTCGGATCTATTCGTCCTTCTTGAGCAGATGGACTCTTCATCAGCGGATGGCGCATGTGTATCAGTACGCCTCCCTGAAGTATATTGAAGTGGCTCCGGCTGAAGCTCCCGGTCCACACTCGCACTTCCTGAACTTTTTGCTTCTTCCATGTCCCTTACAACAAACGCTTCACCTCGTATGAGTGCACTAAAATCCACTGTCGATTGACGGTTTCACTTTCGTAGTTTTCGCGCGCGTACCGTAACACTACTTGGTGATCGAACGATTTGCACTTTACCCGCGAGTGACTTAACTACGTGAAATTGTGAACAAAAAAACGAACTCGGGTGAATCGCGTTACACGATTAACAATTTGTGGAATGTTGTAAAAGTAACGGCGAAAAAAGGTTTTGTCGGTTGTGCTAATCGTTAGCAACCACAAATTGGTCTTTATTGCCGCTTAGTTTGGAAAAGAACGAAATCGTCCCTTTCACCCCCTATTTATACAATTTTCCGCTCTCCTAACGGCCATCATCTTTCTCCAATGTCGACTCGCACACTGTTTCGTCATGATCCTATCTCGCTTGACATTTCATCAAACGGTGAACTTATTACTGCAGTAACCTTCGCTGTCACCGCGTGCGCACCACTACATTGACGCGTTGTTTTCACAACAATTACTAAATACTCTCAATGGAGAAAAAAATACCATGTTTACCCAAAACCTCACAATAGTATTTGATTATGAGTTTCAACAAAACAATCACATGCATTTCCTTACAAAAGGTTTAATCTGCACCATGTGGATATACTTTTCATCTCTTCGAACACTCTCTCAAAATCTCACGGATGCTCTTTTACATTACCTGTTTTCTTCAACGCTCTCTTGGACAAAGCGGCGATCATACGAACCCACACAGCACAGTTTCCATCCGGTCGTCGACGAAGCTGCACGCGTTCGTCGTTTCTTAGCGCGCAAGTCTTTCGTTTTTTACCGTCACACGGCTACGAGCGACTGTCATCAGTTGGAGCGAAAGGTGCGTGTGTGTGTGTGTGTGTGTGTATGCGTGTAAGTGTCTATTTGTTTATTGTTAATTCTGTGCCACAAGCTCTAGGGAAATCGCAGTGTTTCGTACACTTTATTTAAATGTACAAAATTACCTCACACTTTTCTGTTTGTTTACCGAGAGAGTGTAAAAATTGGTGGTGAAATCAGTTAAAGGTGGGATAAGATCATGATGTGAAACGGCAGCCTTTTCTGTATTCATAACCAGCATGAGTCAACGTTCCGTGTCCGGTGTCGACGTTCGAGTGAAGTGGTTTTACGTGGGTTGTGTGCCTACAGTGGCGATCGATTGCGTGTTAATTTTCAAGTTCGCCGGCTGCCGTTCATAGGGAAAAGGAACCACCTTACTGTGTGATGCAAGCCATCTGTCCGTAGCATCGAGCAAATATAAGGGAGTCAAACAAACAAACAATATTCAAAACATTTCATATAAATTATATCATTGTTCGGCTAGCACAGTGAAAGAGAGATCCGGCCGCAATCTTTATAGATCTGCGGGAGTTGAAGTCTTTCATTTTTGCCTCTTGTCCATCGATCGATGGAAAGGTATCGATTAAAAAGAAAATAATGTTAGCTATTAGCTTCTAAAATTTGCTAGAACTTCGCGCTGCATGCTTTTGTCTTCTTTCTTCGTAATTCCCTAACAAACGCCGTGGCATTCTATCGATGCTGGGTCAATCGTGATCGGAAAACGAAAGCACCAACCCTCCATTCCGGAGCATGAAAATAGGTCGATCCAAGGTTTTTGTGTTGTTGTAACGATCGTCGTGCACGCGGGGAACCGTCGATCGCTATACATCGCAACCACAGACGCTTATTCGTGGTTGCCACAAGCACAAGCTACGTTGATAATACACGTGCATCGAGCACGCTACGTTAAAACGCGGAAACCGGTTTTCAAACTTCTCCCGCTCTTAACACCATCTCTCCGCGCAAAACTTCTGGAGCAGATCCACCGAACCTGGTTTTGGCCTTCTTCGGCTAGCTCCTGGCGGCATGATGATGTTAAGATGTGAAATGTGAATGACGTTCGCTGCAAATGGCAAAACAAAGCCAACCTCCAGAAACCGTTTTCGTTCCGATTCATTGAAGATTAATTTACGATAAAATCGCACATGAGACGGAGGTCGAACAGGAAACAATGATTGACTGTTAACTTTCAAACGTTTTACAATAAAAGTAGCTGCGAGTCAACACATGTGAATGTGATTTTGTTAGTACACACGATCAAAGCAGTTCCAATTGTTTAATACTAAGCAATGCCACAAAGTATGTTTAATAATATATTACAAAATATAATCAATGTCACCAAACTATATTTATAAATACATTTGCCCAAAGCAAGTATTTTATTCTGGCCTTTTCGGCTGCAAATTAGCTCCTTTATTTCCGCTAGGGCGATAGGACGCAAACATAACAGATGCGTGATGACTCTCTCTCTCTGATGAATCACAGTCTCTGCAGATAAATGATTTCTTGAAAACCGAAACTCATACGTGGACTTTCACTCATTGCGTCAGCCGGCCAAATGGGCGGAATGGTAGTTTGCCATTCGGCCAGGGTACGAGTTACGATCGTACCGTGAGATGATGGATAACGTATGCGCAACTACTATGCACCTTGCCTGCTTTGGCGAGTAAGAAGAGAAAACAGTTTCGATTCAACACTGACATGGCATAATTGGCTATGAGATGGTAAATAAGCCGCAAGAAAACTGTTCACACAAAACGGCCCGACAATGGTTTAAATGTTGCGCAAACTGAAAGCTCGCCGCTGAACCGCCGCACACAGTCCTTGAACAGTAATAGGTGCCGAAGCATGTTGCAGCGCGTATGTAAATGTGTGTGATCGTTTAAGTGTGCACGTGAGCTCCGATCTAAGGGACGAGAAGGAAAAAAATGGCAAAACTTTTGGAAAGCATGTTTTGAGTAACCTTGCACGGCTGAATGCTGCTTAACTTAAGGCGCCGCTCATCCGCATAAACGAAACACTGAAATACAAGGATGCAGTAGGAAAAAACAAACTGCACATGGTCCACTACCCATCCGGTCGGGCATTTATCAGCTTGGCGTTGATCGACAATCGTCGACTAATTAGCGATGAATTCATTTTAATTGTAATTCTTGCGCGACCGAAGAACATGTTTTATCGTTTAAAGGTTATGTCGTAATGTACGTTTACGCTTCCATGAGATCGGTTCTCTCTGGACATTCGCATAATGCGGAAAATTACACTGGATAAATCAGAAAACACTCCATTTGTGAAGAAATCGCTATCCTCATTCTGATTTACATTTTCCCAGGATCTTTTATATCGAGTATAAAAGCCATTCCTAAGCGAATCATGGGACCTCCCATTAAGAGCAGATTCCGTTAATGATCTCATTGATCTACGTACAGCCACCGGTTACATTCCGCCCAGCTCTCCTTTTAGCAGAACAAATCGATTAAATAATTCAATTACCAACGATCTTTTACACGATCGCACACAGAAGCGCTCACCGCCACACTGGAAACGTTGGAATCATCAGACATTCTTCGCATCGTTTCGCTACTCTTTTCTGGCAAGCATGTGCCAGGAACTAGTTTAAGAATATTATTCTGCTTTTTTGCTTCTAAGTCCGATGCTCCGTCCCTAATCTAAATCGCACGGAAGGTGGTCCAATTCCGGCTGGAATCAGTGTTGCCATACAACATTTCCATTACCGGTTGGCGCGTTGGCCTGAATATTTACTTTACCATTAATCCAAGCGAAACAAAAATGGCATCAGCGCCCGAGCGACGTGTAAAATGTCAACTCATCTTTGCGTTGGCTTTTGATCATTATAAAACCTGCTTGAACGGACTTTGCCATAGTGGAGGAATGGGACGACAAGTTTTAATTTTGTTTGCCAGCTTAAATTTGTTGCTTCTTGGTGATCAGTGCACAAAATATGAACAACTCAGGAAGGGAGGAATGCGTCATCGTTAGTTTTGTGTGTACGTAGACCCACGCACAATGGATACTGTCTATTTAAGGTACGCGATGGACACAAAGTGAACTGGAGGACGGTATGAACCGGTTTTTTAATCCCACTTTAAGGTGGTTAACACTGAAAGTATCACTGAGGTAGCGTGAAATTAAGATGGAGGACATGAAGTTTAGTTTGCTGGCATTTGGCAGGGCATTTAGAAACGTGCCTGACAGTTAATTATCTTCAATATCCCGAATTCTTTTCCATAGCGACAGATTTATGAGCTAAGAAACGATATAATACTTGGCTTTAATTAGAAATTTAAAAATGTCCCACTGAATGCCATCGTTCCTCTAGAATATGGAGAACTCAAAACGAGTCTAAACAAACTAGGTAAATAGTAATAATTTCTTGCACAAAATTACCAACTGACCGTAGCCTATTACTGCAGGCCATTACGGCGGCCAAGAAAATTTCCCATCGACGTCCTACTTTTCTTTATAACACCTCCACCACAAATTCGCTGACCACCGCCGCCACCTCACTCCAAATCGGAACCACATCATCATACAGACGGAAGAACAAACTGCCGTAGGATGAATAAAAGAAAAAAAATAATAACAACAATAACACTTCTGGGGTTGCTCATGATCCCGTTAGATTTGTGCCCCTCTGGATGTCCGAAGCAGTGGCATTGTGGAGTGATGAGCTCTTTCGGAATGTTCTGCTCCACCGTAACTCCACACAGTTCTGTTCGCACCAACCATGACTGGTCAACTTTTTTTCCGCGTAGATCTTCTCCTGTGCCTAAGAGCATTATTACATCAGCAAACGGGAAGTGACCTCTAATCTCGGGAACCGTCTACCGTACCAGACGAGGCGTAAACTGTGAAATGGTCCACACTTTACACGTGGGGGGTTTTTTATTATGTTAGCTTGTCTGTGAGAAGATGCTGGCGAAAAGAAGCCAGCAAGAAGTACATCGGTTTCGGTTTTGGCACATTAACAAAAATGATATGCGTGAAATGGGCTCGATTGAGATTGATTGTGCCAAAGGAAAGGAAACAATTGAGTGGGATAAAAGTAATACTATACTATAATTGATCCATATCTGGATTCGTTTGTGGGATGTGCATATCTTACTCGAAAAATTACACAAATATGTATCGCAAAACATTCAATCTATAGATCAATAGATGTAGAGATGTATGTAGAGATCTACAGGTGATGCATTCGAAGACGAATAAAGATTGCATACGCAGGGCGACTTGTAGAATAGTTTGCCCAAGTCGTTGACGTAGAGTAGATGATGCAATGCTTATTCTGTTGATTTATCACTCCTCCCACCATCCGCTCAGGTATAGGAACTCCGTAACATGAACAAGTTGGTATGAGTAATGTCCTATGTCCTTCAATAAAGTGTCTGAAATAACCTAGCTGTGTGGATGTGCTGTAGAACTTGAGGCTCTGAATGAACGACACAAGGAGACACATTCAAAAGATACACCTTCTTGTTTACGGACAAACACTGTGAAAACTTTCGGAATAATCTATTTCTTTCAGGTAAAATAAACATCTATCGTCAACATAGAATTCAACGACAGAAAGCAAATTAAATTACAAACAGTGTTTTACATACTTTCTTTCCAGCGGTCGTGAACAAATTGTTTTGTCGCGGATATTCTCACGTTCCACATAAGCAAAACACTTTCAGTACCAATTTACATTCCCTTTTTCCCTTTTTCTCATTTTCATACCAGGTTCGTTCCCAAGCTATTAATATCCACATACAATACACCAGGCGTGTGATATATCGCTAAACACCTGTTGCTATCATGGGCAAGGTCGTGGTACTAGTTCTCAGCATCGTTATCTGTCTAGCCACCCAGCAGGCGATGGCAAAGGAGAAACACATCAAGTACACCGAGAAAGATCTGCTGCGAAAGTCGATCGTGTACGACAAAAATACGCCGGATGTATTCTACTGCCCCGTCAACAAACCGACCGGAATGGATAAGATGATTGTGAGGTAATGTACGAAGGTGTAAAAAAAAAACATTGAAACTGTCCCTCAATCTGATTTCCTTCCGTGATGTTACTCCTCTAAAGGTCACGTCCACTCCACAAACTCTGCGAACACGAGGGTAAACCACTTCCTTCGCACTACAAATCGGACTGCTACAATGACGTCGACGAGTCCAACTATGCCTGCAAGGAGAAGTACAGAATAATGGTAAAGTATATTCCGCAGTGAGAAGTTTGAATGATCTCTACACCCTGCAGCATATGGGCTTATTCAAGCGAAAGAAATTACGAACTAACATTAATCAATTACACTTTCTGAAGCATCGGCTTTGCATTTCATGCTCGGCTGCAAGCAAAACCTCACTAATTGAAAAAAAGGAATAGTGCCGATTATTAAAACCAATGTTTTCGATTTATCTCTCCCCAAAACCCTACTCGTCCAAAAAACACGGGTATAGAAACGGTTCGCCAAAGATAATGTTGAGATATAAGGCAGGATCTCTTCAAGTTGTTGGTGATCCACACGCAACGACTTTCTCGTGCGAGCGATAATGTTTTGACCTTACTATGCGCTGAACACTATATCCCTTTTAAAGACTCAAAGTAAGCCCAAAACTGTACAGAGTTCTGAAGACGCTGTTAAACTTTGAACGACTTTCATTTCCTTCCTTAATCTCTGCTCATCGTGTCTTGTCATTTTCTGCTGTAGAACGTATTGTGCGCTCGTGCAATGCGAATGAACTGCGATTAACATTTGGCTTCGATAATTTTCTTCCAATCTTTTCCAATCCTTTTCGTTATTGTGCCCGAATACTGCCTTAGCCAATTTTTATTCAATTATACCTAATACCAAATCACTAAGTAAGACACCCAAAAACGTAAATGACTATTGAAGAATTTTTTTTTTTTCATTTTTAACGGTTACCAAACGACAAATAAGTGCACCTTCGTTCGTTAAAAGAGTGTGGCTGCTAACAATTTCATTTACTCATATTCATTTAACACACTAAGAGCACACAAACCATTCCGGGTGAAGACGATAAAGGTACATGATATGCGGCAAATGTATTGAATTGTCTAATGTTACTAACCATTTTCCTCGAACGCTCCTATGTCTTGGACAACATATTTTGCTGGTGTTTTCTCAATTAATCCCAATTGTAACATGCAATGTACGATAACGCGTAACACGACTGCTGATTGCTTGCAAAACGTTAACTACCGTACGTGACTGTGGACATCGTTAGGCAACACTTTCTTTCTGGGACATATTTGCATAATAAAGAAACCAAACGCCACACTGCACACAGAAACACGGTACTAAGACGGATTTGAATAGAACATATCGCTTTGCACAAGAAATGTACACATTAAACGGGATTCACAAATCACAATTACTGCTGCTTAAACGCCAGCTAAAAGCATTACACGGGCATTGGAGGTCTATACACGAAAGGTGCGTATAAAACCAAAACTTTACTACACAGATATACTCAAAGCATGGATCTATGCGCTTTGGTTATTTCGTTTGCAAATTCTATACTTCGATGCAACAAAAGCTGACGTGTGTGCTAATGCCGAATTTGTTTTGCCTCTGTTTCCAGATGCGTCTAAACCCTCCCGGCAGTGACGCTCCGTTTAATGGACAGCGCTTGAGCAGGTTTATGGACATGGATGACGAAATGAAGCGAGTTAAGTCAAAGAAACATTGAACGACAATAAACCGACTTATCGGCCAGATACCTGCCGTTACATGCTTCTGCTCGCTATGCCATATTAACGAACCCGACTCCTAACAATGCTGACGAATGAAACATGGTTCCATTCATCATCGCAACTGAAATAGGGTACTGGATGAAATACAATCGTTAGTTAGACGCGTTTTCCGGTGATATTAGACTACGCTTGAAGCATTGCTGATCGTGAACCTGGAATAGATGTTGACCAGTTTGTTGTATATTGCGTGTTATAAAAGAAGATTTGGAAGCAACTGCTTTCTGCGATACAATACCTAGAAGCGACCGACAATGTTTTGGACTAACTCGGATCTAAGAAGTGCTGGATTTCATACATATTTCACACCTGTTAATTGAATTGTGAATGGGAGTGATGTGAGGAATATAATAAAACAGTTAAACATTTAATCGAAAGTATATTTTTGTGTTTCTTTACAACTAAGGGTGTAGAATGATTATTCAATAATGAAAAATTTACCACACACCAATTTGGCACATTTTTAATAGCCTAGGGTCTAAGAAATTCAAATATCTCAGTTGTTGGAAAAACGGTGGTTCTACTGCAAAGTTTCATTGCTATGGTGAATTTGAAATTGAGTTTCGAAACATTTCAAAGAGAGTTCGAATTCCATCTCTACAACAGTCATTTGTAGGGTTCCGTTTGAATGGTGTTTTTTCGAAAATCATTTCGATTATGCTTCGTTTTTTAATTGTCGCCTAGGACTATTTGACTATTCATAAAACGTATGTAATCTTGAATTAAATTCAAATTACAGTTCAAACACAAAACTACAATGAAGCTTCTTGTGGGGCTCATTTTTATGAACGATTTATGGTAAAAAAGTCATCTGATTTGGCCCATGTCACGCTCACTGTGCCACGCTGCTGTCACCCTGTTCCAAAACGGAATCGTAAACAAACAATCAGCAGCAAGCAGCAACGCACAACAAATCCGATTTTCTTTATATCATCGTAAAAGAATTCGTTAAAAGATCTTTTCAATATTAACTGGAATATTATGCTTTTGTAGCTGGTGCCGACAATACGTAAACATCAGTCAGCATTTGTTCATGCTATTGTTTTTTTGATTACCGTGTAGCCTATTGTCGCTTGATTCCGTACCATGACTACCGCTGTAATGATGGATTACGACTTCAAGATGAAAACGCAGCAGGAACGAGCGAAAGTGGAAGACCTGTTTGAATACGAGGGTTGCAAGGTAGGCCGTGGTACGTATGGACACGTTTACAAAGCACGGCGCAAGGAGGGGAACGATACGAAGGATTATGCACTGAAACAAATCGAGGGCACTGGGCTGTCGATGTCGGCTTGCCGTGAGATTGCAGTGAGTATAATGGATCCCGGATAAAGAGTCTTTGTAAATTATAAGCTGTTTTAACATGCAAACCATTGTTTATTACAGTTGCTTCGCGAATTGAAACATCCAAATGTGATAAATCTCATCCGGGTGTTCTTATCACACACGGATCGTAAAGTGTGGCTGCTGTTCGATTATGCCGAGCATGATCTGTGGCACATAATCAAATTCCATAGAGCAGCCAAAGCCACGAAGAAACCAGTCATGGTGCCGAAGGGAATGGTGAAAAGCTTACTTTATCAAATATTGGATGGAATTCATTATTTGCATAGCAACTGGGTCTTGCACAGGGATTTGGTAAGTTGCCTTTTTGGTCATACCTTTAATCAAATGAAGAATAATGTATTCTGTTTATCAGAAACCGGCAAACATTTTGGTGATGGGAGAGGGAAATGAACGTGGTCGAGTGAAGATTGCCGACATGGGATTTGCCCGTCTATTCAATGCACCGCTCAAGCCACTGGCCGATCTCGATCCGGTAGTCGTCACCTTTTGGTATCGTGCGCCAGAACTTCTGCTGGGTGCTCGGCATTATACGAAAGCAATCGATATATGGGCAATTGGTTGCATTTTTGCCGAACTGCTTACGTCGGAACCTATTTTCCACTGCCGGCAGGAGGACATCAAGACTAGCAATCCGTACCATCACGATCAGCTGGACCGCATATTTAACGTGATGGGCTTCCCACAGGACAAGGACTGGGAGGATATTCGTAAAATGCCGGAACATCACACACTCACGAAAGACTTTAAGCGTTCTAAGTAATATGAGCATTCCCAAACCATCAATGCAACTTATTCTAAAAAGCATTGTTATATTTTTCCCTTTCCAGCTATGCAAGTTGCTCGCTAGTGAAATACATGGAGAGACACAAGATCAAGCCAGATAGCAAAGCGTTCCATCTGCTACAAAAGTTGCTCTTGATGGATCCGAATAAACGTATCACGTCGGAACAGGCTATGCAAGATCCATACTTTTCGGAAGATCCAATGCCAACGGCCGACGTATTTGCCGGCTGCCCGATTCCATATCCCAAACGTGAGTTCCTCACCGACGAGGACCAAGATGATAAAGGAGAAAAACGACAACAACAGCAACAGCAGCAACAACAGCAGCAGCAGCAGCAACAGCAACAACAACAGCAGCAGCAGCAGCAGCAGCAGAACAATCAGCAACAGAACAATCAGCAACAAAATCAACAGGGAAATGTACGAACAGTGCGTATAGTAGATAGTGTATTTATATCTGGCTAATAATAATGTGATTGTATTTAGCAACAGCAGCAACAACAGCAGCAGCAACAGCAGAACCAACAGAATTCTCAACAACAACAATCCGGAAACGTAAATGAATTTATCAGAAGTTTCGCCCAAATGTTAACGTATTGTATGATTGGATTCGTTTTAGCAAATGCAACAAGGTGGTGGTGGCGGAGGTGGACCCGGCGGTGCGGGAGGCGGAAGCGGCGGTGGTCAAAGTGGAGGTGGTGGGATTGATCACAACAATGCCAAACGTGTAAGACTTTCTGGTCCAAACGGACATCCGAATAATTCGCAAGGTGGGATGACACAGCAAGAGCTATACCAGCAGCAACAGCAACAAAATCAACAACAGAATCAAATGATGTTCAACAATGCGCAGCAAGGAGGTTTCCAACAACGGTATTAATTATGATACATAAGTAATAAAATACATACTCTTACTTGGCATACAGCTGAAGAACCGCTCGAACGAACATTTCGTGTATTCGGTTTTTATTTCATTGAAAATTTACAGTAGCTGTCGAACAACTACCATTTCAAATACAAGGCCTTCTTTTAAATTCAGATTCTTTTTTTGTTTCAAATAATTTTCACTTTTACTGATTGTCAATACTTCCTCAAACAATATAAGCTTCACCTATTATTACAGAAATTATTCCACAAAAGTTTCATGCGGATATACTTTGGCTACTGTGAAACTTCCCTTGTTTTTAATTTTTCATATTGTTATTGAATAAACTTGTTTCGTTTACATAACGGTCATTCAAATTTCCTTTTACCCTGACAACTCTGTCATTGGAATTAAAAACGATAAGTTTACGATGTATACTGTTAGTTGTAAACATCGCAAAATCGTGGTCAATTGTAATTTTTATGATGTTTCCATTTTTCTTATTATTTATTATTTAAAAATTATCATGTTCCTCCAAAACTTTAATAAATTGCAGCAATTATACGGTATGTGATATAGTGGATTCAATTGTATGGTATTTTCATTTTGTTTCAAACAAGTTGTGGCAAATAATCATTACGAACTGATTCATTTCCAAGCCATTTACATTACTTTACTCCCGTTTTTTAATGTGTGAAAATAATTCCGCAGATTGAAAATAATCGAGTTGGTGTGCAATCCCTGTAAATCCGATCCGATTGCAATCCGATCTGTCAAAATAAGCTTGCGATGTTTTGTTGTATAGCGCTCTCTGTCGTACAATATTTTTATTGCAATAATACACTTGTAGCAAAATAATTTGTTTCCGCAAAAACGTTAAAATTACATCCTTGGATTGTTTCTGATAGCTCACCATGCCTTGAAATTAAAAATATAAAGTTTCAATTATTAACAATGTTAACAATGTGGAACACAGTAGACATCGCCCTTGATTGGCGGTGTACGCCGCGCCTGAGCATGTCGAATGTCAGGTATTTGTTGCCTGGGTATTCTTCCGATATTCGTGAGTGCGGACGGACGCGTACAGCTTGGTTCGTAGTCGGAGTTCAAGATCAAGTATTTGTTGTTTATATTTGAATCGTGCATAACTTTTTTTTAATCTATTAATTGAGCGGGAATATTGTGTAAAATTAGCAAACAGAACGCTTACGACGTTTTAGTATTTTTTCGAAACAATACAATTACAAGTTTTACAACACCGGAACTCATTCGGGTAATCTGTGAATTTTCCTCGAGCAGGCAGTGCAAATAATTGTGTTTTTAAATCGTGTTTAATAGAAGCAAAACGTGTTCACGAAAAAGTCTATCAATTGGTTTCAATAGTTGTGCTGGATAGAATAAAGCAAGTGCGACTCTGATCCCAAAAAAGCATTAAAGGCATCGGGAGCGTGTTTTCATGCAACGCTTGCTGGTATGTGTGTAACGTAGGTAAGCGAAAAAGGGGCGTCTGGATCTTTATGTTGCGTTTTTATGTTTGGTTACGGTCAGGAAAAGGGTGGTGAGTGAAAACAGTGCCTGGAAGTTTTTCACGCTTCAAAACGTTAGGCCGCTACAAAAATAGCGGAAAAGACCGTTCTCATTCAGTAAGCATAGCGTGGAAGTGAGAATTTCCGCCCAAAACTCACGCATGGATGACAGTGAGATGGGATGGAAAAGGCTACAGCAGCAAGTGAATATTTCATGCGCCGCGAGGAAAAGCTCAGTAGAGTTTTGTTCCGTGCAGTGGGTACAGTTGCAAGAATTACAGAACTGCTGAGTGTATCGGAAGAGTGAAGTTAACGAGTTTGTACTATTATGAAGAGTGATTTAGATAAATTGGATAAACTAATGTGGTTAAAGAATAATTGCTGATACTTCTAACCAGTGTGTGACCATTTGTGCCAAGGTGAAAAAAGTACAGAAAATTATTTTCAATTGCGAAAATGTTGCTCAATACAACTGTGTGTACACATTACACTATAGCTGAGAGTGAGATGAGGTCATCTCCCATGGGCAGAATTGTGCGTTTGTGCCAGATATTCGTGTTATGAATGTAAAACCACAACTTTACTAACGAAAAACGTTAAACAGTGTGTTAAATTAGAATTTCGATTGCTGAAGTGTGACGTTCTGACAAACTGAGTGATAGCCGCAAACAAAACTCACGCACAGGAACCGGGCGTTGGACGGAAATCGTTCGTTAGACATTCTGATTCTCCTGGTCACATAGCATTTTCCCGGTTGCCACATTCGCCTTTTCCCCGCTTGAACTACAGCGCTACCGATGATGGTACAGCGATGGTTTGTTTGTACGAGCTGTGTGTTTGTGTGCTGTCGGTGTGGGTGTTTAGTGAAATGTGAGGTCGATCAACGATAGGAAAGGAGAGAGGCGGCTAATGAGAGAAAGAGAAAACGAGAGATTGAGCGAGCCTTTTTACTGTGTGGCGCGGTTGGAAAAATCGATACGGTCGGTGACTGCTTTGTTATTTTTTGTATGATTTTGTAGGTCGATTGTCGTCATCGATGTTTTTCCTCCAGCTTACGGTAGGAGTCGTGCATTAATGAGCATTTTGAGTGTGCCCTGTGTAGTGTTGAAAAGATCAATAATACATCAGACTTAAGGGAGGGGGCTGCGGTATCATAAGCCTGGGAAATTCCAAGTGCACGATCGATGCATATTCCTTTTTGCACGAGCAATCTCAAAGTGTTCACAGAAATAAGTGTTCTCAAAGTCATTGGAAACCCTCCATTTATTGGTTTCGCTTTATTGTGCCGGTTTTTTATAGTTCATCTATAATCTACTGCGAGTGAGTGTGTAATTGGTGCCAGTTTTGGTCAGTGTAAAATAGAGCTAACGATCGGAAGAATCGTCAAAGTAACACGGTCAAATCACCCGAATACGGAATCGTACATCAAGTGCACGGTTTTGCGGAAATCAAAACATGGCATTAGAGGAGACCCAAAACAATGGGTCCGCCGTGGCGGTAGCACCGAAGGAAAATGTCCTACCACCACTCAAGCAACAGCCACCGCAAGGTCAAGCGCAGGTACAACCGTCGACATCGAATGAAAAGCTGAACAATATCGTCAACGGTGGTGGAGCCACGATGGAAAAGTCACGATCCAACAACAAACAGGTAAGGGGGATGAATGGCAGAACCGTGATGGAGTTTAGCTTGTGGATTTATGCGCAGATCCGAAGGTCCAGTGCTTCGGAGAAATGATTCTAATTTTCCTGTCCATTTGACATTTTGCACAATCTATTGTGCTGTTGTTGCCTTTTGTAGTGTCCCGTTCTTCGTGGGTCTCTGTCTTTTCTCATCAACGTTCTCTTTCTCTCGCTCTCGTGAAAATCTTAAGCATTGTTTGCATCCTTTTGCAAAAGGGCATCGATTGCATTGCCAACGGGAGAAATATTTTGTTGATTGGAATATCTGGTTGTATGAGGAATTTGGGGATGTATAACTTGAGAAGATGATGATGTTTGGTAGACAATTAATTTTAGAAGACATAAACGTACGAATTAATGGGAAAATTGACAACCTATAATCCAATCCTAATTCTAAAACCTTTGCATTTTTCTTGTAATGCGTAACGAAACTATAAAAACTCATGAGTGTTTTTACTATAAAACATAAATATATATTTTATAAAAAAAATCATTTTTCCTCAACACTTCAAAGGAAAACAAACTCAAAAGAACCTTGAAGTTCAATTTTTAACTAGTTAGTAAGCGACATTTTAGATTCATTTTTCATTCATATTCGTTCGATTATGTGACGCACTACATACGTTTCAGTTTGTTTTATACAAATGTTTGTCAAAATGCCACTAAATCTGTCATCTTATCAATTTGTAGATGCAGCTCTAGGTGTTACTCGTACCATTATCAATGAAATTTGTCTAACATTTGGCTTATTTCATTCATCCATAAAATGTTGATTTAACCTTGGCGTTGGTTTTGCGAGCTTGGTCGTCGCTTTTTATTGCTGTCATAAAAAGCGGAATCTACCGCGATAAGATTTTAATATTGTGATATTTGTTTGTTTCTTGAAGAACTAGCCTGGCGATGCTGTAATAGTTATTTGATATTATTAAAGTATCGTTTAAGTGGTAACTGAATGAATGAAAATGTTCTACAATGAAACTAAAACGCTCGATGGCAGAAAAGGCAGTTATAATAAATGTAAGCTATACTTTTCACCAGAGTTTCGTCCAACCAAGCAAACCCCGGCGGTCAAATGCACAGTGCCAAATATCTGTACAGCCGAGCACACTGCGCCACGATTAGACCGGCAGGGTGAGAATATTTCAAGGTCAACCAACAAGATGCTTGCTATTGCCGCGCTCGCCACTTTCGTTCGGATTGAATCGCGAGCAGTAGGTAGCCGGCTTAGAGGAACCATACATAGTGGTCTTTCGGCATTCTTGATTGTTGTATTGCTTTGTAAAGAAACAGATGCCCCACCTGGGTTAGATTATCAAATGAGAAGCGACCGTTTGGGCAAAAGACGCAGCTAGCAAACGACGCAAACGAAACACCAGAGGTTTGCACAAACACGGCTATACCACCATACCGTGCTTATGTCTGATGTCATCGTTGAATTTGGTCTCAGCTGTTAAAAAGGGGAATGGGGGGGAAGGCTAAGCCATGGCATCAAGTGTGAATTTTTAGTAATATCTTCAAATGAACATGAAGGTTTATTGGTGTCGCGATGTTGTGAGGAGATTTTAAGGATTTTCTGTGGATTCGGATAAATTGATGTTTTTAATGTTAGTAAAAGATGGTAGTGTGTTTGAAGGTGCCCGAATATTCCGGAATATTCTACATTTGCGTGAAGGTAGCATTATCTACAAGGTCGATGGAACAATGGCGAGTGAACAATGTTAGAGAAAGCAAGTTAAAAAAGCATCTCTATGTCTTTAATGACGCCAGCTCAAAGGTGAACAGATATGTCTTCATTTGGTATAAATGATCTTGTAATCTATCATTCTTTATGCGAGCTCATTTGTATGGTACAATGAAATAGATATTATGCTGACGTACACTCGAGGTTACCGTCTATAACCACAGCACAAGATCCATCCAATTACGGACCCACTATGGTCTTTGCCGACTATTCAGTTTCCGATTTCTTCACAGATATTCCTACACTTGAAGCACCACCTTACTCAGTTCATCTTCAGTCGCGCGGGTTGGTTTATCATTGCAAGTATCAAATCGACGCCGGCATCCGATACTCGCTAGCTGAATCAACGAGGTAACCATCCGCTGCTGGAGCTCTTTCACGGTCGAGCGATATGAGGAGTGCATTCTTCCTGCTCTTCGGCGAAACAAGCGGAATTAATATGTTTATTTTTCGTCGTTAGTTTCGACATTGAAGACGATGTGCTTATGTCATCGCTGAGCGGAAACATGCTAAATTGAAACACATCTTCCCTCCTAGCTACCAGTTTGACCCTTGGTTTGACTTTTTGGCCAACCATTGATGTGGGATAGTCAAATGAAGCGATCTGACTATAGAAAGAATAGTTTATAGGGCGTATTCGGCATGGCGAATGACTAGTGGCTGATGATTGCATAAACTAAGCTCGTAGCGTCAACCGAAACCATTGAAGATGAAGATCATAATTCTTAAGCACATTTAGTGCGTGATGATTTTGTTGGTTTAAGGTTTAGTAAAGCCAGGCTCATTACACGATGAATCAGATTGCGCTTGAAAGTTTTCGTTTCGTTTCTATTATGCTGGCCTGTTTTAAGAGACTGCTATTGCTGCTATTTCCTTCCTGAGTTAGTTACAGTCAAAGACGGAAATATCGCGAAGCATGGTCAGTGGAAGAACACTGTAGAGCTGTGGAACATCACTTTGTTCGCCATTTGGAAACAGTTCCTCCATCAGGATAGTTTTTTGGTCTTGTGCGCAAAAAAACTCGGAGGAAGTTTGCCCTTGACGCCACTCGCATAGAAAATCGACACAGTTTAGCACGGCGGAGTCTAATAATACCTCCTTTACTGTGTGCTCTTTATCATGATCATCTACAACGTACCCCGTTTCCTTCAGCATTACCATTCTTTTTCTTATCGTAGCTTGATGGTGATTCGTTAGTAACCACCTCAACGACGCCTGTCGTAATGAACTTCTGATGAGAATGGTTACGAAAATGTTTGATGTCGTTAGGTGATGATATAACGAATTTAGGAATATCTAGGATGTTTTTTTCATTTCCATGTCAAAGCTATTTATTTGTGCGTAATGACTGTTGAAAAATTATTAGTTATCACAAAGGTTAACTCTACGTTTTCTGATGTAGATTAAACGACAATAAAACTGCTTTAAGTGAGTTTATACGTTTTAACATCACTTCCCACTACACTTTACCAATGTAGTAAGAACCATGTTCCCTATAACAGGCATAGCTGCTAAATATGCGAAAAAATAAATAAATGTCATCTAACGACCATCAAATGGAACCGAAATGAGGGATTCATTACTGTTACGTGGCATTTGCTTGGTTGATTTTAAATTAAATATTGTTTCATCCGCTTGTTGATGTGCTAAATGCCGGACAGAAGCAAGAGTAGGGATATAAAACTATAATTACAAACCACTTTCGCCTTCCGGGCGAACGGACGAGAGTAATCGCGCCATATGAAGACCGAATGTTTATGCTGTTAGCGCAGCGAAGATCTCTAGGAACATTTTTTTTCTGGCAGAAAGTTTGGAAATGTTACGTTCCTCTGCGTGACCGTGCCAAGGAAGGATGAAAGTGAGATAAAAGGCAATGGACTAGTGTTTTTTCTTACGTTAACATGACATAAATTATGTACCGGTCCACGTTGATAAAACTTCCATTAGAAATGTTTAGCTTTAGAGAGGATCTGTTCATTGGTTTTTTTTGTTGTTAGATAAACTCACTGTTTGAATTCGCTGCAATGCGTGCAACGTTAAACCCCTGTGGAAATGGAAGTGATATTTTATTTTCTTGCTTGCCGTGTTACGTAATACGGTTTAGCTTTTATTTTTTTATGCAAAACCCCAAACAGCCTGGTGTTTGCGATCGATTCAGTTTCAGAGTTGGGATGTCTGATTGTAGATTCATTCCAGTTATATATGTTTTAAACGAAAATGAAAATAAATACAAATCCCACCTGTAGGAATAAATTTATAAAGAAAGTATCAGCATTGTACTGCACATCGACAATCTGTCTTTGAAAGTATAATAATCTTATACTTTGCTAAAGCGAACCGATTCGATTTTCATCCGCTACGATGAACCAACCGAGATATTGATCAGAACCGGTTTATTTAGGTTTTTTTGCTATGCTTGGTGAATTCAATTCAACCACACGAGCTGTGAAAAAGTGGTCATCTCGTAACCGTAGATGGTTACACCGGGAAGTGAATTTCGATGAATTATAAAGTATGCATTTCAAGATGCTGATTCAAGCATTTTGAAGTCACAAGTTTTTGTTAAAGTAATATGTAAATACACAATATTTTTGAGAGGACTTTACATTATGAAGAAAATGCATCTTTTCTTAATGCAAATTATGCAGCTCATGGTTAGTTTCTTGATAATATTAGAAACAAATTGAAACGCTATACAGCGCATTTCCCGCATTTCTTTTTCTGAAAAATACGTTACCAATAGTTTTTATTCATCATGTTTTTAATCACAACTATTCTATCAAAACTATTCGTTGTGTCTTTGGGACACAGAACACACGTCACTATCGAATGAAAGCAAACGCGTTCGCGTCCGATAACCGCTCAGATATAGAATCAACAGAGGCAAAACTTGTTTGAAGACGATCCAAACCCGTTCAGTTGGCTCATCGTACACGAGAACTTTGGAACTACCCGTTCCTGCCCATAGTTCGAGTGGTGACTTCAAGGAAAGGTAAGATATTAAATCACTGCGACCGCGTGACCACGTCATGATGTGTTTTCTTTCCCGTTCGCCTTGGATTGTTTACTGTGGTTGTTTCGTATGATACGTTATTTTATTTCATTTTCGTTACTTTCCTCCCTTGCAACGGCCATCGTACGACCATTTTCTGGCCATTTTATTTCACCGCTTACGTTTGTCTCGTTTTATACGCTCATTCCCAAAAAGGCACTGGTTGAGTTGGAACCGGTTCCTTTACCACCGTGCACACGTACCCCAGAGATGATGCTTTCCTTATCATTCGGCCACCGCAATGGGATTGGCGGTGAAGAATTGAAAAAAGTGTGCAGCGGGAAGCCAGCAACCTTCACATCAATCGATATCTCCGTTTGCTGTTGCGTGTGCCATTTTTGTGCTTATTGGGGACCTCTGGTAGCAGCGATGGTGAGCTGATTACGCAATCCGCAATCCGCCCGGGAAGGACGGTTCTGTGGCGCACTTTTCACCAAACACGATATGACCCTGCTGTGTCAATCGATAATGGCTGGTCAATTTGCCGCAAAACCTGTACCGGGCAGGTCGTCGCTGGTCGTGCATGTATCGATTTATGTTGACTAAAACGAAGAAATCGGAATTTAAAAAGTGACATAATGTTTCTTTTTTTTTATTCCGTACTCTTGTTGATGACTATTTTATTTTAGCCATTTTTATATTGAAGTTGATGCACCTTCAAACATACGTCATATGTTGTGAATGGAACTCATGGGACGTTAAATGCGCATTTTTATCTAAGTTTAGTTATTTTTAGTGTAACGAATTGCTTGCAAGCTACCTTATTAACGTATTATTTTAATAATAAAACAAACAACTATGATACAATCTCGCAAGTTAAGCCAATTTCGTCTAGGAGATATGATATAACCCTCATTTAGCCGTCAATCTAGCCCACGACCAATACCGCTTCTAAAACATTATCAGTCGCGAAAGGGCTTAAGAAAACGTTGCTATCTTATCATGGTTGTTCGCAAAAGCGTTCACAAGTCCGCACTCCGATTTCGAGCAAGGGTTGATTTGAATGTTGACCATAAATAGCTTGTGATGCACAAGGGCATACATTCATCCAATGGTTTATGATGGTGACAAGGCGTACCGGTTTGCTGGTCCGAGATGAGATTCGTTTATTTTATTGGTCGCTGTGTCTGTGAATGTTGTCCCTTCAAAGTCAGCTCTTTTCACTGTGCCTTTAGCCTTTTCACGCACAGAAAAGGTAAATTGGTCACGTTTCACTCAATAATAATTCTTTTATTGCGAGCTGTATTTTGTTTTCGCCAACGATAACCGTATGCTTTAGCACATTGAAAACAACTGCAATTGAACATTGCAATTAACAACTGTAATTGCAGTTTTAAACCAACACTTCTACGCGAGGTTGTATATAGGTCTCTTTTGAACGTGTGCCAAACCTTCTGGAAGTATTGGATAGTCGATTGAAGTTCTTATGCAAATAGCAATAGCATAAATTGTAGGAAAAAGTGTCAATTCAAAAGTACCATTTTCAATTGATTCTTCAAGTGCCCGATGAATTCCTTAGGCGTGCGTGGGACTTCTAGTCGCCTTTTAAAGATCAATTCCACCAATCACGCGGTACGGTATATCCCTAAATGTAACCCGCAGTACAGTACACTCAGTGCGGTTGCATGTGCGTTGCTTTCCGATTGCTGTTACTGTTTTTGTTCGTATCCAATTAAGGTAATTGTAGAGTGTGGCTATTTTATTACCCGGTTCGAGTGAAAAGTTCACTGTTGAGTCTTGATACAATTTCCATCGTTTATTTTGTGGACGAAGTTACTGTTGGGTTCGTCATTCGCGCCTGTCACGGATTTAGCCGTTGGTAGTGGATGCTCGCGTGACACGTACGGCGGTCGTATCTTTTATTGATTTATGACCTACCATGGTCAGATGTTCAGGAACATGAGCATAAGTCAAGAGTTGTAACAAAAGTCCACAAGAGGCTAGGCGCGCGGCATGTAACGTGGAAGGAGAAATATCTCCGAGAGTTGCTGGATTTTAAGCATAGTGTATGCTATTTTTGTAACTTGAAATGCAAAACTAAGTGGCCGAACTGTAACCGTGCTCAACATGTCGGATAATTTGTCATCTCCATGTTTGTTTGTTATTGAGCGATATCTACAAAGAAAAATTTCAACCCGCCAAGGGAAAGTTACTTGTTGAACATCAATTCCTACAGGATGACATTCTTTAAAATAGGTTATGGTTTGTTTTTTGGTTTTTTTTAACCGAATGCAAGAATATCAGTCGAAAGTAATGAAACGGGAGGCGTTAATATGATTGTGTTGTGTCTTTCGGTTTATAACACCCGAGTGCTAATGAAGGAACTAGTAAGCGATGGAACAAATGTTCCATATCAAATCCGACTAGGCGTATGCTACGATCTATGTAGCAACTGATGGGCAAAGCATGCAAAGATGTTCGTACATATGATATGTTATGATATTTTAGGATCTATAACTTCATTGCAACAGAATCTTTTGATTAATGCTTTGAAATATTTTGGCCAGCATAGTTGAGTTTTAAACAAAATTTTAAGCTTTTTTAAAAAGGAAGAGTTTACATTTTTCTTCTAAACTGCAACTTATGCAGTAAACTGCATATTAAAAAAATAAATCTCAAAAGCACCACATGTCTCGTACTTAAATTAAATAAATCAAACCTGTTTCCTTTCGTGACTTCATTCTGGGTTTTTTTTAATTAACTTTTTTCTTCTTTTGGCAAAATTATGATGATATTGAAGTACAGTCATTCATACTTGAATTGGGTTTTCTCATTACACTATTTTGTGTCTTTTATTAAATTTAGACGCTTTTACGTTGAAGTGTGCGATTGATGCGTTTATGTGATGTTTCGTGTTCGGGCCCACAAGTAATACTTCGTTTGGTTTGTCCGTCATACATTTATGCTTCAATGTATTTTTCATAACTCTACTTTGCCGCACCGATGCGTGAAGCGTAAACGTTTACAAAGCTCCACAATCAATGTATAAACGTCCGCTTTCGGTTCTGGAATAAAGATTCATCTTTCCTGCATCGTTCACCTGCCCTACGTTTCTACGTTCCATCTGTTTGTGGTTAACGTGCGGATCAATGAAGACGAAATTCGCTTTTGGTTTCCATTATTATTTACGGAGCTCATTGAATTTAACGATTTTTTGTGTGTGCAACTGAACCGCGAATCAATAAACGAATGGCACTGCTCTAAGCAGCACAAATCACGCATAATGCCGAGGGAAACGCTAACTGTTTTAGAGAGTGCCGAGTTGCCGGCAAGAGCGGCAAGTGAAATCGAAAAGAAATTTTGTTTCTCGCTGTGAACTTGACCTGTCATTTCCGCGGATATGCTCAAGTGTTGATGCGGCACCGTTTTCTGCATGCTAATCATTTGGAGAAATTTGCGCTTGCAGCTTGGGCATGCGGCATGAGAAAGATGGCCAGCATCATCGGCTAGCTATGCTTTGACCTGCATATGTGCACAGGAGGTTGAATGTCTGTTTGCGGACATGTTTTCCATTTTCAATCGTGTACCAGCTACGTCTACACTAAGGAGATATAATTTTCCGGTATTCCTTTTTTCCTGTTTGCTTATGATACATAATATTCGTTGACAGTAAAAGTGGATAAATTCGTAAAATCAAACGTTGGCCACATCACCGTTTACTGAAGCGAGCTATATTTTCCAGCTAATAGGCTAGCATCAAAATTTGTAGATGGAGAAAATCGATCCAAAGTGGAGCTATTTTCCAATAACCTGAGGAAAATACCTTCCGCAAAGCAAAATGGGAAGATTTTAGAGTTTTTAGTTCAGTGTGGCAAAAGTGAGTGGAGGAAAACAAAAAAAAAACAACCTTATTCTCAATTATGAGCGATCTTCATCTCACTCACTACCAACTGTACACAATGCGGAAAACAACAAGCATTCAGATTCGTGCCAATTAGAGGGCTGGAAGAAGATGCTAATGGACGGATTGCTCGTTTGGGCTGTTGCGATCATGCAGCAGCATTTTCTCCT
Source organism: Anopheles marshallii (assembly GCF_943734725.1). Lineage (NCBI taxonomy): Eukaryota > Metazoa > Arthropoda > Insecta > Diptera > Culicidae > Anopheles > Anopheles marshallii. The sequence goes on from NC_071327.1 coordinate 36,265,536, forward strand.
GCTTCGAGTTGAGCAGATGTATCCGTACGGTGTATCAGATCTGTACGTATAGAAGCGGGTTAATGGAGATCGATTGCGGAGGGCAGGATAAATTTCATAAACATTTATTCCTCCTCAGTGGGTTTTATCGTACACGGGTGTGCAAAGGAAAGGTAGGGAAAGTGGAAATGAAAGAAAGTATGAGAACGTGAGACTGCAATTTCGTAAATAAGCTTTTTTTTCTTATTTATTGGAGCGATATACTGATGCAATCGGGCAGTTGCCGTGATCGTGACGAGTAAGTTTGCTCGCTGTGCACTACTAGAATGGGAATTGTATCATAACATGGTAAATCGTACGTTGCTTCTAATCGCTTCAAATTATCAAATTGAATGTTATATAAACGTGTAGAGAATTTATTGGAAAACAATATGTAAACATTATTGATTGCATTCTTTGTCAAAGCCTTCGTTTTAATTTTAGTTATTATTTTAGTATTTAGTTTAGACAGTTTTAGTTATCATATGTAAGCATAATAAATTCTTTTAAATATCAGTGCCATATTAAACAACTGACTATGGTACAATTTGTTTTTTCGTATCTTGTTCAGTTCTAAAAATATTCTTTTCATTACCGTCGGCCGGATCTTTTGCTTGTTGCGCTGACAGCAAAAAATTTGTCTTTGCCAAAAGTAGAGGAAAAATTAAACCGTCTCCATGGGACAGATAAATCATCTCCGCCGAGGGCTATTCCAAGCACCGCAGCAAATGGCGAGTGCGATGTAGGGATAGAATCAATCTGGAACATCATACATCGTACTCCAAACACTCCGGAATCGGGATCTCAGCACTGTGCAGTGTAGTGTTACTTTTAGGTCATCGTTCACTTTGAGTTTTCTTTCTCTCTGCTGCATCCAAAAATAATCACCAGCCGCATCAGAATTAACGGCACGAAATAAAGGCCGCCGGAAAATAACTCTTGCTTTTTTTCCTATTGCTCTTCACATGATCGCACGCCCCACCGTGTTCTGGTTTTGGTCGTGTGAAACGAATTTCGGTAGCGCTAGCATCTAAGCATGAGCGCGAGCCTAGGTTTGCTGGGGAGAAGGAAACGAATTCTGGTGTGGCTTTTGTGTCGACTACTGAAAAGCCGTAACTCAGCCGCAATGTTATCGAGACGCAGAGTCATCGAGGCAAGAAGATGGTACGAGATTATCGGTGAAGGGAGAGCATTAAAGAAGCATTAACCTAACACAGCGTAGATCGAACGATGGCTTACGACCGAACGAAGGTAGATAAGTCTACGAAACGAGTAATAGGTTTTCGTCGCTGACAGGATTTTTACTGGGAAAGGTGAGAAAAACCGTACCAAAACTTTGCTGTGCTCATCTTCATCTTGATGTTTTTGGTTCGCAAAACAACTAAGCATCTAATTTAATCAGTGTTCAACTTAGAAAAAAAAACAAAACAAAAATATTTGTGAAATCATGTGGCTTCGAATAGTGAAAAATGATTAAATACATCAGCTCAAAAAGTAAACCGTGTTCATGTCTTTACGGTCCGCAGGAGCGTAGTGAAAGTTTTTGGCCCAGGTAGCCCTGAACTGTGGGACGAAATAATAGATCTCTTTTAATAAATGATTACGATCAAAATCAACGCACACGGTTACGGTAAGATTCGGGTCAAAAGAATCGTAGAGCGAAAGTGAATGAGCACGAACACACCGCAAATGGAAGACTGCGAAGAAACAAGCGATTCTGCAAAGGGATTAACGTTTCACAGTGGTTGTGATGCATTCGAGAAACAAACTTCGACACACTCGACAAGGTTTCAACCCTGAGATGCAACGCAAAAAAGTGCAACGATGGTAACGAAAGTGGTTGAAACTGGCCAGCAGCGCACCCAACATCGTGATCAGCAGCGGCGATAAATCTCATCAACGCAAGAGTGCCCTTTTTGTGTGCTTCCCTATTTCCGAGGTTGTAACTTCACGAAACGCCCACACACAAACCAGTGACATGGTGGTTTTCACCGTGTCGCCCTATGGCAGCGATTTGTGTTGAAGAGTTCCTTCGCGGTGAAAGGTAAATCCCGCGAATGGTGGTCCAACATGGTGTATGGTGGTCGAACATGGAAGGAAGTAGCGAGTTGCAGGTAATGAAACCCCCGACAAAAACTGTGGGCTCAATTTTATTTGCCATTCGAACGGTGCTTTCCCTTCGGTCAGAGCCATGCACTGTCCCCCGAACCGCGATGGGGTGATTGTTTCCGAGCCACCGGAACGTACAATAAGGTGCCGTTGCGGGCTGTCTGAGTATGGTGGTACGAACGTCAGCAATTTTGTAGTCTCCCACCCGAACCAACTCGCTGCTTACAACAAACCAAGCAACCACCCACAGCACCCATCAATCTGTCAAACTGGTCGATTTTTGTGTTACTGTGTCCATTGGAGTTCGGTTGGCGAGGTGAGAAGCAATCGCATTTCTCCTCCTTTCTTCGAGACTGGAAGATGATCTTTTTTTTTGCTAAACATCTCAGTCTGTCGTAAGAGTTTAAACAGATTTAAATAGATCGGAACCGAATTGTTTGTGAGGAAAAACACACACATACACCCAATGGTAGCTCCCGAAATGGAAGAAGTGTGCTGTTGTTTCACAGGAATATAAGCAAAGCAAAAAATGACCAAAAATCCGCGTTAAAAACCTGTTTAAATTTGGACTCTGACGGAATGGCAAATCTTCGCACCTATTGGATTTGGCTTGTTTCCCGCCGGTGACGCTGGATATTTTTTTTATCGTTTACTTTTTTTGTCAGTTTTCTTACGCGAGAAACATAAACTGAAAAATTGCACGGAGGTGAAACGGCAGTAATGCGTATAAAGTCGTCGGTCGTAAGGTTAGGGTAGACTGTGTGGAAATGGTAAGATTTATTGAGCGTAAATTCTATATTAAGAAAGTGACTTAACCTTCATTTGATTAGTTAAGTACGTAAGTGATGTGTGCAATGGAAGTTGGAAAAATTGCGCAAAAATGGGGAAATTCATTAAATGATGGAAATGAAATTATTAGACATTTGTGTAACCCTGTTTACTATTATATATACTGATCGATAAGTAGTTGGTGGTAGTTTTAGTTGCCATTAGTTGAATGACGATCGAGATCATGAGATCATAAGTAAATGGACATTATTATTAGACGCGAATTAAGAATATTTCAATCAATTCTTTATTCCGCTGATTGTGAGTATATTTAAAGGCGATGTCGCTCGCTTAATGTGCGCCATTTGAGCAAAGCTTGACGATCATTAAGTATAGTGGCTGATGTTAGTGCAATAATGACGACTTTACAAATCTAATGGCGTAAGCGAGCTTCTGGTTGGATTTCCCTTTAATCAGCTCTTAGTACTAAATAGGTAAGCGAACCTAAAAATAAGCGCAGGAATGTACGATGCTACCGACTCTGTTCGTTTCTTTTCGTTTTTGTAGCAGTAAACGATTCCCTAGACAGTTGCCTACATAGCTCTGTTGGGCGATCGATGATCAGATGCTATTTATCTGCCAAAAAAGGGTTACACCGTGCATACTGTACGGACTCATCGGTATTACCAGAGATCTATAATTGTTTCGAAAGCCTTTGGCTACTTTCAGATTTGGTGTTAAGAAGCATCCGGGAAAGAAAGTGAACTTTCCTCTCCCTTCGTGCTATTTATGGCAGACACAACAATAACCTAACACCGGTTTCTCTCCTTTATCCGAAGAATTACAGGCGCCAGTCAGGTGATGGCGTCTTAGATTGCATGTACCCTAGTATTCTGTACTCGAGTCTAAAGTGATCGATACTGCTACGTAGTACGAAGGTTCGATCCTGTGTACAGACACTCCGTTATCATTAAGTCGATCACATTGCAGATTTGTGTGTGTTCATCGGGGCTTATAGACTTTGCAGCTACACCAGGTTGCAATGATGACGAATTTAACAAAAGTAAACACAAAAGAATAATGATGATGTTATGCATGGTTTGTGATTGTGAAACAAAAACTCATCTCTTAATTTCAATGTCTCTCAATGGCTTCATCTGCAGTTAGTAGTAATAGCATCACGACCGTGATCAAATCGAGCAGAAAACAATAGCTTCATCACTTGTTGGATCTAGCGGGAGCGAAAAGATAGAACTCCACTATTTGTACTTTACTATCTAAAAAAGGTAAACCCTGCATGCTTTTAATGTGCTTCACGTTGTGACCAACGAAACGGAACCGACACGATCACGTGCGTTCGGTGGCATTCTGTCAACGCGGGCAGACTTACGACAGCGTTCATGAAGTTGATGATAATGATGATGATTATGTGTAAGATGGTAGTTTATTTACGAATACGCTAGGCACCGTCTGAGATTGTTTAACAACAAACAACTACGTCTACCAAACAGCACTGTAAATTACCTAACTCACATACAACACGTGAGAAGCATCGAAATGATGAAGCACATTGAATATATTTCGAGACTGTTATTAGAAAACGATAAAAGAATAGTTCTTTTGCATTGATTGATGGAGGTTTTGTCTTCCAGGGAATTTTACAACTCTCTGCACATAACTGGATTTGGAAGTTGGAAATTTTGGACATTCCCTAGTGAAAACCTACACGTATAAACTACACATTGGAACAACGAAAACGCCTAAGTGTTCGCTAACGGTACCTTCGTTCATCCGGTCTGCTCGTTTGAGGTGTACGGTCGATGTCCATTTAACTGTTGTTGTCATCCTCAGCTAGGGGTAACATTTGCCATTTCCTGTATGCATACATTTTGCGTCCAATGAAACGAAAAGCCTTTGAAGGTATTGGGGTGGTTGGTCTTCATCACCATGTCATCCATCTCCATAAGTGTTGTAGCACTATACGAGCTTTCGGCGATTTCAGCTAAACACACGATAGGGTATGACGTCCATCACAAATTAACATACGTAAAAGATCTTCAGAAGCGGAGAAGTTCAATCAAGATGGCGACCTGCGCTTGTCAAAACAGCGCTTTCGATACCGAGAAGTTGATGCTGATTTTTTTTATTTTCTAAACGGTTCGTTTGGATGCGTTTGGCATTGCGTAAACGAAGTTGTTGGATGTGTGATACGGGTTTCGTTTTCTTCCCCGATAGCACGATGTCTGGCATCGTCGTGTCACTCACTCAACCGAACACCCAACAGCTGGTACTAATTTTAAATTTTAAAACGTTGTTTATTTATTCCACGACTCAACATCTCCCGTACGCCCCGTTCCCCGTGCCTGGATATCGTCCGTCAGCGGATGTCGGAAGGAAATGCCGACCACCGAAACGGGTGGTCCAGGCAGGTTGAGCGCGCGGAGGTTACCAATGTGCTTTGCATTTGGATTCAATCTCTACGCGCGGACATATTTTCCCATCCCCAGCTATGGCGGAGCCCTTACTTGGTGGCTTAACGTAACGGCTGGGGAAATGCAGTGGGAAACAGAAATCGTTTCCAACCGAAGGTTCGAGTATAAACAAAGCTGGTTACCGGCTGGTTTCCAAAGAGGATTGATGAGGGTGGTCACTTCCATCACGGGCCTTTCATCGAAATGGTTCACACAAGGCAACAACGGCTGCGGGAATGTTGCAAAAGTGTGGTTGCAAAGATTAAAACGCGTTTTCGCACGATTACTTCACGAGTTGCATACATAAATTTGTGCGAGTAAATATGTATGGTGCCTTGCTGACTTGTGGTCTGGTGCTTGCGTAGCTAGTGATTCCATAGTGGCAATTGGTGTGATTCAATGTATGGAAAGCATGAACGCCTGCTTGCTAGTTGATACATTTTACCTAGTAAATGTTTGTTTTGTAGTGTTGTTATTTGATTTTTTTTTCGTTGGAATGACCAGATCGTATCAACATCTTTTTGCTCGTAGCCAGATGGTCAGTCCAAGATATGGAGGAACGGTCCGAATTGGATTTTTTTCTGGATCATTTCGTATGGGACCGTTGCCGCTATCGAATATAACATCGGGCCTCGGAATTACTTGTATACTTGTTACTTGTAGAAATATTATACTCGCGATGCTTCTAACTGCGAACGATGAAAAATTCTAAATTTAAATAGAGTGAAAATACTTAAAGAAATGTACGACACAATCACACACTGTGCCTTAAAGCGAGACAGAATAAACGCTTGGCTGTGATGCGTCATCACTGACGCGCTACCAGTGTGTGGTTTAATTAAGTGGAATACCCTTTTCAATTAAAACATAAACCTCCCCTAGCCCCTGAATGTATCGCAATACGGGCCTTTCGTTGCCCGTACTATTTCGGAGTATGTCATGTACTGTTCGGGAGCGGTAATTGAACGCTATTGAGCGAGTGTATGTATCGTTGAGAGTTCTTCGTGAAATAGCAGACTTACTTGCACTCGATAGCAGTGGATATGATAAGGGGAATGCAGATACGGTAGTTTTTGTTCACAGAGCTAAACATAGAAGTTCTCAAGAAGAATATAGAGTAATGTTACGTTTGTTGGTAAATTCTTTCAGATACGGTGGCAGGTTGACGTCACCATCGAACCAATTATCATTAGCTGTATCACTTGGGTAAAAGGCGTATGCTCTATCGGATTATCGCTGGCAATTATCTATTGCTCGCCAGTTTCGCCTTGATATACGAACGATAGGTCAAATCTTCAATACTAAGCCTTCTTTTTTACAAGTGTTTCAGAGGTTCTGCTTTACATCACCTATTGGAAATGTTCTCTTTATTTACCATGTGTTTTATTATGTGCTATTTTCGTAGCGCAGTTGGTAAACAGGAATTCAACTGTGAATCAGCGCGTTGAATCTATCGCACGGTGTATAACATTTTCTTCCCATTTGCCATCACTGAGGTTTCATCCCGCGTGCGGCAATATAAATAGCACATGAAATAATGACATGTATTAAAGCATTTAGCATGCGTAACGAAAGTAACCAGCTCGCTTGTAAATAGAGGAGCATTCGCATCAAATGTCTTCATATTAGACTCAAGATTGATTTGCCCTAGACCGAGGGTCTCAAGTGTTTGCACGTCAGGACTGCTGCCAAATCCTGTCTGGATTGTTGTTCCTTAAACAAGACTTAACTATGCAATCTTAACTACCAAAATCCTTCTGAAGTGCCAAAAGGGGAAAGAATAATTCTTCGTCTATCTTTAATGCCGCATTTTGAAGAATCTTTGTTTTCCATAGGGCGCTTAATTTTTTTTCTACTTGTTCGTTTGCATCTTTCTGATAAGGTCATTAACATTGAGTCTCGCTCCGCTTTGAACGTAAATGACAATGTCACGCTTCTAGAACTAAGCTTCCAGAAATATAGTGCCTAATAAAACGTGACTCAATGCGAAGGACGGTGTGACAGGCTAATGCGCGTACCTCGTCTCAACCGTTACAGCTGAGTGGTTCTGGAACCTCTGAGACAAATCAATAGACAAAGCGAAATTAAAACCAAGGGACGCAACAAAAAAGACGCCTGGGGGAAATGTACCAAATGCAAACTTTTCCCGCTTTCCTAGAGTTCCGCCACCTGTTCGGCACATGTTTTACGGCGCGGAAAATAGGAGAGTCCGGAACGACCAGGGTGTCGATGGTGGGTGCTGGTAGACGTGTGCTTTGTGTAACGTTCTTCTCTAGACATGCACTTGTTTACTGTCAGCCACATGCGCCGCCGTACACTAGAGATGTCGTCATACTTCAGCGAGTTAACACACTACATACTCGTACGCCTCGGATACCGGGAGTGGTTTAACTCTTGGCTACTGTTGTGTTCTAATATCTATGGGAGACTAAACAAATTGTAGCTTCTTCAATTCTATGTGTCCGCTGTGCCTTGCTTGTGTTCAGATTTTCTGTGCAACATTTCAGTTCTCAACAAAAAAAAACTCTGAGGAGGGTCGGATTGAGATAAACGAACGTGCTATTATATTGTTTTGAACATTTGCCTCTGTAAACCGCAAGGGCGAAGAATAAATACAATCGTCGTACGTTCATTTTTGCATTATATTTTCCCATTAAGCAAAGCGTTGAACAAAAAAAAGAGCTAAAACATAGTGCTAGTATGATTTGTATTGTATCATTAAGCAAACGAGAATCACAAGAGTCTTTGCTGTGCACTGAATTCTGTCTGTAATGGATATTATATCTTGAATTGGAATACCAGAAATAAGTATGCTATATCATAAGCGTTTGATTTGAAGGGCTGTTCGGGATCATCATCGTATAGCTTAACACCAATTATGTGAGCCTGTTTAATTATCTCTTGTCCAGTCTCAGACATTCCCGACATTCCTATTAATTAATTTAGGAAATTTAATTCACTCCAACCCCAACACTATCCACCATTTTTTTGTCCCTTTTAACAATGTAATGCTCTGCGCTGTTGTATGGTTATGTTGTTTTAACGATACACCAATATGCTGCAAGCTAACAGCGATGTCCCCTAGAGAACGCTCCGTTCATGAGAATCGGACGACTTGCGGACGCCTCATCGTTTGGCATATCGAACGGTCTTTCCGTGCTGTTCGCACTATGTGAAGATAAATAATATTAATAACTAGACCATGCGTGTCGCTTCGTTGCGGTCAACTGAAGCGCCTGGAGTAAATGGAAAGCGGAAATACGAAGTGATGGATACTGAGGGTTTTTTTCGGATTTGTCTTTCACAGCGGCAGCCATAGTGTCTATCATTTTAATGGATTTTCCGACTGGAATGAGGCCATTGCGTCGAGACGGTTGCATGTTGTGCGTGCACGGAAAAGGCCAGCAAAATCTGTACCTAACAGACTGGCAGAGCAAGAGAAAGTGAAATGGAACGACAGATAGATGATAAACGAACGATGGACAGGATTTAGCATATTTAATTATATTTAGGGAAACTGACTAGAATCACAACATTACTCAATAATAATAATGGTTATTTCTTATGCTTACAGGTAAAATCTCATCATTGAACTTAGCTGCATGGGTAAGAAAAGATTAACACAATCAATAAAACTTTATGCTGAAAGGCAATTGTCGCAGTGATGTCATCTTCCCGTTTTGAATCTATACATACAAGCCTTATTTTTTCATTTAAACTGAATGAAGTAGCACAATGACGTCCTTTGTCGGGCAGACGCATTCTCTGTTAATGTATTTTAAATTGTTTTATGTGACAAAATCGGGACAGTCAAATTTTGCGCTACCATTATGGGTAGTATTTCAACGCTCCGTCCCTGAAACGCATTCTCTCGTATCATTCCACTTGTGGCTTACTGCAAAACGTTGTAAAAACGACGATAAAATCTAATGGTAGTGTTGAATTAAGGTGTCCGACAAAGCAAGAAGAATAGTGTATGCGAAATTGGTCATCGCAGTCCATCTTCTGATACCTACAAGGAATTAAACACATGATTATCAAGTTAAGTGACGAAATATGTGCAATTTTGGAAGCGTTGAAACTGCACCATTGGCCCTGGTAGCAGTAACATCTTTAAGGGGATGGAATTCTCTTCTTTCCGAAACCGGTCCCACAAAGAGGGAAGTTCGTTTATCATTGGCTCAATCAGTCAACTCAATGTGAGACTGTTTCAAGGTTTTCTTTAGCTTCTTCATTTTGAGTGCAATGTTTCGTTTGCAATTTGGCCGGAGTTCCTTCAGATAGCTTCAACAACTTACGTCATGTAGCAAAAGGATGCGTGAGAAACATCATGGATCACACAATCGAGGACGTTTCTGTTAGGGTGTCGAAATATGTTTATCACCATAAATTGGACAGCGCTAACGTGAAACGCACACCAAATGAGGACCCTATTAATGCGACATAAATTTGTGCCTTTCGCTTTCTACCCTTTGATTGGGGAAACTGTGCACCGAAACGGTGGCGCTGATGATTTATGCTTCAATTAGGTGAGAATAGATAAAATTTTATGCAAAGTTATGTAAGATGTGAAAGAGATTCTTCCGAATAAAAAGAACAGCCGATGTTCCTTTTCTTTTGTTAACCAGGATTTATCCTGCATGTAAAACATTCACCTAGTTGCGATACACTGTTTATCGCTTACGTACTAATCATCATTACATTAGTAGATTAAATTTACTTCCAAAAGCGTCTTGATTAGCCGTAAACCGTATTCATCCAAAAGAGGATTTTGATACGTTGTGCAAACTATGGAAGCCATATTAATCGGCCAATGGCTTCTCGACCAACTGACACCAATATTGTTCGCTTTCCCTCGGCACGTGGTGTTGCGCCATCACGGAAAGGTGACGGACGAGAATGCAAGAAGAACGTAAAGTTTACACCTAGGTAACAAAACAAACGTATCCTCCCTCTATTCACGGTGATGTCATTACTCAGCTGCTTCGAATTGCGGGACTTCGGCCATCTACTTCGCACGAGGTGCCAAAGCAGCGACCAGTGTGGACGTATAACCCTGTTTTCTGGTTTTAGTTAAGGTGTGGACATTCGCAGTAACAATCGTTAGGGTGGGCTGTAGTCGATTTAAAATCTATTACCAATAGGCATACTCCCGTCCGATAAGGAGAGCGTGACAGGAGAGCCATTGATGATGTGATCTTGATGTTTGTCAAAGGTCACACCCGTCAACTGAACTTGTTGGTTTATATTGTGAGCTGCAGCGAAAAGATATCACGAAAAAGACACATCAAAGACAACTTCCAGCGCTAGTCAATGATGTCATACCTTCGAAAAGAGGGACACCTTGGGTCAGAGATCGAAAAAACTTGTACGGTCGCTGGTGCTTGACAACCAGATGGGCAACAACCACCTCCGGGACGTCCTGTGTGCCACCCGCACCGTGTGTTAGAAAAACACATAAACGCTAGGTCAGTAAACATCGAGCGCCAAAGCTTGTGGTTCGGTCGAACGAAGTATATTTTTATTGCCTTAGAATTTTACCCCGTGATGACGCCACCTCATACACGCGCGAGTACGACAACGTACGGAAGATACGGAAGTGAGTCACATGCTTCAGATGTAGTGTTAGCGGAGAATCGTTAGCGTTTGCCGGTTACCTTCTGTGTTTGCTCGAAAAAGATTGTATATTGTTTTGTTTTGATTGAATCTTTCCATGAACCAGTCCAGTTGCTTGTTTCAATTGAATTAGACAGTGGTCTCTACTGCATTGGGAATGGTCAACTTGTAGTGATACTATCTCTGGTAAACACCACACGTGTACACTCCATTAGCTGTACTCTGCAATTGAAGGCTCACGCAAGTCCTTGAATAAAGGTTTGTTTCGAATATCAATTGAGACGTTCGACGCCATCATTTATTTGTAACCATATTGAAAATCGAACTTTCATTGACACTATTTACATTGCAGGTTGTTAATGGGGTTTCTAAACAAACTTGCATCTACTAACAGCGCTTCTCATTTCCATTAACATTGCGTATTATGTTCTTCTCTCTCAACATTACGTTCAACATTCTAACATTGTGTGCAATGCGTAAAACGAATAGTGTGTCGTTTGGGTCGGGACACATTTTAGTCGTGTTATAACTTCATCGGTTCCTTTTTCTCACGGTCTTGCTGTATGCGTTTGTTGTAGTTACCTGTCGATCATTAACGGCACCTGCAGTGGCCTACCTTATACGAGTGCCTATATCTAGCGTCGAGAGTTGTCTTAAGTCCTATGCCCTTGACTAACTAACTCGCACTGTTGTTGCCCGTGTTGGGATTGTAGTCATGTATGCAAAAACTGGTTTCTCTACTGCTGATCGACGGAATAGCATTGCGTGCGCTCAGGTGCAATACTTTAATTGATGTTAATGTGTAGTACGATTAGCTGACATTAGAAGCTGTTCCATCTATTTGATGAAGTAGACAAAGAAAGTGCGTGATGCTAATTCTCCAGAGATCTTTTTATTAAACATACTGCTCGATTTCTATAAGTTAAACACATTTTAAGTTGTATAAGATATGATGATGAGTGAATAAATTGACATCTACTTCTAAAAAAGAATTGCTGTTACGTTTGTACAAAAAGACTTACAAGCAACTTATAGCTGTATAAACTGTGATGATACTTTTTGAGAAGCTTCGATTAGCACCAAAGATTCACTATGGGCTGTGTTTGATGCATGACTGCAATAAATTAAAGTGTGGGTGCTAATTGGTTTTGTACACAACACTTCAATGTCCACAAACACTAACGTAGCAATGTTACTCAATCTGCCAACATGTTCGGCAGTATGTTATACTGCCTATATATGTTATGCCTTATATGTTACAGTTCGCCGAGTTTTTTTTACAGTTTATGAAGTTGAATGTTTATTCAATTTCGTTTTGGATGACGATAGGTGTTTTAGTAATCTTGTTCATCAGATTCATTAGATTTTATTGTTTCGTAATAAAAGTTTTCTTTAATAATAAAACTAAAATTAAAAAAAAACAATTCTTCAAACGTAAAGAACAAAAACATTATACTGTCTTGTGAAACAAAACATTAAACATTAAACACTATTATAAACGGATAATACCAGTCTTTATCTCATCCCATTCCTATTTGTTATTTGTTATGTACGTGCCATTTATAAAACATTGTGCCGATCTTGCATCCAATATTCTCAACCATTCGTGTGAGTTGAGCATCTATGGTTGATTGTTTTGTGGCTCAGTCGGATGGCTTCGGGTGGTCACTTCTTTGTTAGTACGAGACGAATTGCGATCGCAGACAGTTCGGATTCCATTTTGATATACCACCAGTAAGCATAAATGCGCGAGAGCTACCGTCTGTTTGGAAACTGGGCCATTAGATACCTTCAGGAAAGAGGGCGATTAGTTGACCGAGCAAATGGAACGTCCCGGCACGTCCATCAGACACGCTGCCCGTTCCCGAGCCTACATTCTGAATTATTCATATTCAAATTGTGCGATTGTGACTGCCGCCAGTTTGAAAAAACTGTGTTGAAGAATTGAAAAAAAAAGGAAACGAAACTGTGGAAAACAAAAATGCGATCGGAAGCGTTCAAGTGCTCTCTACTGCTTTGCGTTGGCGTCATACGGTCGGCCACGATTCTGTCCACACTCCAGTACGCCCCGAGCGTACGACTGACGTCAAACATCGAGCACTCTAGAGTGTGGGTGGTTAAAAAAGGGTGGCGCATCACTGGTCGCGGTGTGTTGCAAACCCGAAGCGATCTAAATTATCGATCGTTTCGATGTGTGGTATCGTACCACGGCAGGCCTAATGTCTAAAATACCCGAGAGTTTAATTTATGCGCCTTTGTTGTATCGTTAGAAGTAAGATATTCTTTGCGCATAATGTCGAATATGCGCTCGTTAATGCAAACCACTTGTCATTCCCGAATTTGAATGAAAATTAATTTTTGAGCAAAACATATTCTTATAATTATACTTTTATGAGCATACCGTAGAAGTAGTAATGTGCTTACAGTTAAGGGCTGATGTCGTAATGAAAAAATCTTACCTTTATGTTATTACACGTGAAAAATACGCTATTGAGTTTAAATACAGTTGCAATAATCAATCTGTCTACTTCACACTATTTGGAAGAGACTTCGCTAGATCGGTCTATCAGCGATGTTTAACCTGCTTCCGGAGTAAATCAGTGCTAGTAAAACAGTTTATAGCGGATCTTCTATCTTTGCGATTATCTGAAAAAAAAAAAATACAACCATCTCGGTTCGTATAAACACAATTTGTCGCAACAAGTGGCTCCATCTCGTTTTCGAAATATGTAGCGGAAATTAAGTTCTATATATTTTTTACAGAGTGATGCGAATGCCATGGTAAACTGACTAGAGAAAATGGAATCAGTTATAGCTAAAAATTGCTTGCAAATTAGATTTCAAACGTAGAAAGATGTTGTATAAATCCAGACCGATACAAAATTTTACTTTACGAAACTCTGTTAGCTTACGTTGTGCGATCACATCGATAGTGAATTTGGAAAAAAAAACCGTCAAAAACCTGGAATATGTGTTAATATTGTTTAGAGTTCGTACTTTAAAATAGATATGTAAAAGTCATGCATCTACACTGCTACCATGTGTTTAACACCAAAAATTAATATGATGAATATGAAGCGTGTCACTCAAAATGACTGGTTCGGATAATGTAATGTTAACGTACTCAATCGTATTCTCCACCTCAATAATGTAATGCGGTTTTCACATGATAAAAACTACATTATCTATAAAGAAAACTATAAATTTAATGTTGAATTACATTAAACCAATTGGAATTAAAATACAAATGACATTTATTATATTAGTATGCAAATCATGGTAAAATTATATGAAGTAGAATTTTCATGTATGTCCCGATCATTGCTGATTTTTCAAAATATTTCCTTGACTGGAAATGAATGTGTAAGATAGCTTAAGATGCCTTTAACCATGTTTGCTTTCGCAATTAACCGTTATCTCATTGCAAACATTACATAATACGCACGACAAAATCTCCGCAGCTGAGCGTAGAAATAATCATGTAAATGGCTCATGTTTGAATTCATGAATTCATGTTTGAATTGCCTTATCGGGGACTACAAACGCGAAGTAATCGGAACGAAGTTATAAACAAAAAAAATATATTTCACGCAATCGTTGTGGAATTCTTCTCGTGAAATGGAAGGACGGTCGTGAACTGAAGGACCAAAGGTTGACAATGTATATTGCACAACAGTAGATAAAACTGTGTTGCATCGCATGTACCTACTCCACTAGAAGTATCAATACAAACGTGCACAATGTAGTTGTAAGAGAATTTACAGTCAATTCGTTTCAACACCATTGGAGCACGTTTCTCATAAAGATGGACATTCCGTTTTCGTTGATTGAATGCAATCGTTTTGCAAAGATTAATTTACTTTGTTTAGAAAATAACTTGTTCAAACAAGTTCATTTTGCTGTAAATAGCCAATGGGACATGTTTTCACCAATAACTGAGTTCGTTTCAGATAATTGACCTGAGCCAACCTGAGCGTCTTTCGCTCCAACATAAATGTACGCTTAACTAAACGTGCATTAAAACCACCATGTTTTGTTGGTTCAAGTATTCCCAGGTTTAAGGTAAAGTGTAATATGATTCGAACGCCTCGTTGGAGTTCAGCGATGTTTGAGATTGCTTTCAATCGTAAGGAAACCTTTAGTGTGCGACTGATTGATCTCCAACCAGAAGTGGGGAACTAGTTTAACTGACCATGCTTGAACAAAGAAAATTCGACATATACGGATTCTTTGGGTTGGGCAGCTTGTGTTAACCTTTAGAATATGGGTTAGACCGTGTTTATGCAGGAGGGATGATTATCTAACAAGCTATCCGCTCTACGCTTGGTTGTTTTCTTGTCCCACAGACAAATAAATAGTTAAAGAAACCAAGCATAATTGAGGGTTGCCCAAAACTTCTATCGGATTGAATGAAATGGATATAAGAAATCAGTAGTTTCCTTCTGATCAACCACACTGCACACCACGAATTTGAATGTCCTACGAACACATTTGGAAAGGGAATACATAAATTCGTTTAAGGGATTTCTGTGACAAGCCTCGTTGCTGTTTATCCTTCGTGACGTTCGTCAACATGTTCTCTGTTTGGATGTCGCTAATGAAATTCGATGTGACCACGGGCATGGTGTGAAAAAAATCATGTGATGTGATGGGTGTGTTTTGCCTGTTCATATCATTTTTCATGGCAAATAGGACATATTCGCGTGTCAATTGATCATATATTAGTGTTTCCTGAAATGAGGGTTTCGTAGTAATGTCGTTGAGCGTCCTTTTTGAGAAATTTCATTCAAGTTCTATTTAAAAGAACGTGTAGGCCATTACTAACGGGCTACTTTACTGGCAAGGAATGTTTCAGAGGAGCCGTTAAGATTCGTTTTTCAAATCAATTGGATTTTTTTCTTGCAAACAGAAAATCATTTATCGACAATCATTAGACAACTTCAACTTCAAAGAGAGCCAACCTTAATTGGTATATCATCTTGCGGGCTTATGAAAACTAATGAAATAGCGGCGACGCTAGCAATCGAAGCTTTCCAAGAACGCCATGTAAAACTTTTCCGCAGCTTGATTTGCCGCATCGGCACAACAACACATGGTTCAGCGTGTCGCATTGCAGCGGAAAAGATGTATTTGAACGAAAAAAAGCTTCAAATCATATCCGGTTGTCAACAAGCTTCCGTGACGTTTGGTGTTAAACAGCTCATCTTGGTTTAACAAATTCCTTGACTATATCCATTTATTGCCGTTTAGACATATTATCAATTTAAATGTTGCTCTTAATTTGTGTAACAAATTAGTTTGTCAAATTTGCTCTTCAAGTCTTTGCTTCTTACTTGATGTTTTATGAAAATATTTTTTACCCTTTTTTAAAAAAATAGGAAACGAGCGAATCAACGTAAGATAGAGCTTTAATGACATTATATCAACACCTTGCGCAATGAAAATAAAACGGTGGTGATTTGGGTGTTTCCTCTTTCATGGTAAATTAGTTGTTTAGTATGTCGAATGATACGCTACTTGTCGTGTAGCGTATCAATTCACCGTGTACTGTGAGTAGTAACAAACATGACATCTTTTTCCGGATGTCAACAACTGAACTTATAATTTTTTTTCGTACAAATGGGAGGTGTAATAAATGAAAATACAATTTGATTCACCTGTTTTTGCCAAACTAAGCCGATGCCTCGTTATCAAGTTCCTCCCTTATTGCTCGTCACGGGCACAATTGACAGGTTAATTACTTTTTGTTCACGTTTGGACGAAAAAGCAACATGCTGACGGAACGGCAAATGTTCCCGTTTCTGCTATCGGAAATACTTAATCACCCTCCCGCCCGTTCTTTGCGCCATAGAACAATTGCATAACCATTCCTCCCTAGTGTATAGCGAGCGACATCCGCTACGGTTACTTTCTGACGATGATTGCTGATGTACAGTGTTCTAATTCTGTTCTATTCAACGGCCACAAACTAGCTACACGTTAAAGGTGATTGGAGGAGGGGTAGTACGTGAATTGGCGAAGAGAAACATGGATAATGCCGCTTATGGATGATATTCGCTCTTTTTTAGCTGTAGTTGATGGCAGTTAAATTTTAAAGTGTTTTCTGTTGGAGAAGATCTGGTTCAATAAGCTAAAATGTGTTGTAGAAACTCAAGTTCTACTAAACTTCACAACTGTTCAAGTGAGGCGAACTTTCCATATCCCTCTGAATTATAGCGATAAGTATCTCTTACCTTAGGTTCGGTGCGTTAACTTTTAGATCACTTCGACGTGACTCTACTAGACGTTCTCTTTACTCGCACACAATTCCAATTAATGTCTGGTCTAAACTGGGAGAACCTGATGGATTGTTTCCAGCATCAAGAGTCAGCTGCATAACTTGGATACGTGTGTTACGAAAACCACGTACCTGAGTGGTCATGAGTGGTCGAAAAAGAGACGTAACACGAACGTGGCTTTGTCAACACCTAGAGTTTGATGCGAACGCGACGGGATGAACTGTACCTCCACGGACGACACTTTCGCATGAAACAGGTCAACCATGGCTCTAATACTGTTGATAACTACTGGTTTTGTTTATGAAACCAATTATTTTCGTTCCAATTGCGAAACCGCATCACCGTTGAAGGAAATAGACGGCAGTGATGCTTTTTTTGTGATAAAGTAAATAGTTCAGATTTAATGAGACCGTTATTACGCATTTCATTCCTAACATTCTTGGGCGTCATTCGAGTGATTTTTAAACGGTTTCAGCGTTTAGCCAAACTCACAATGCTTTCTCATCGAATAAAAACACTGCTAACCATTCAGTAGATTGAAAATAGACTTTTGAAAACCACATTCACTTTATCGTAGGGTGCTGCTCTAAACGAAGAATTAATGAGGTCATAACTCCGTCTGCTTGCATCTGAAGAACGCTTGAGCGTTTTCTTTGTAATCTTGAATCATCTCCCGGATTTCCCACTATATTCGCTTGTCGATGAGAAGAAGTTTGATGCAACGAAATAAAACCGCTTGCAAGTGAAAGCACTCGTTAAACAACACGAATCAGCCAGCACGGGGTAGGATTTTGGTCCATCTTGAGATCATTCATTGCGTGTCTTAAGGAACGATTTTTAATGTGTTTTCTTTTCATTTCTGCATCTGATATAATTTTGAATGTTTTATTGTCACTGTTTGAAAAGCCGAGGCATTCCGGGGAGTATCATGAAATGGGTAGACTTTCCATAAATATGGCGGTGTACAATAGCGTTAC
Source organism: Anopheles marshallii (assembly GCF_943734725.1). Classification (NCBI taxonomy): domain Eukaryota; kingdom Metazoa; phylum Arthropoda; class Insecta; order Diptera; family Culicidae; genus Anopheles; species Anopheles marshallii. Next base: position 36,283,773 of record NC_071327.1, read on the forward strand.
TCTGGTTGTCCAATTATTTTCTGGAACACTGCATACGAGACACGAAAGTGTAATTAATGGCTGCGGTCTTACATGCTATGTACCGTATGCTTTGATGGTATGAAAAGATGTCTTCTTGATGTCAGGCTTGACTATGTTGAAGAGTTCCATTGCGAAAGTCATTCTTCATACGTATGATCGAACGTGGACAACTGATAGTCATGGGAAAAGGCATTACAAAAAATACTTTGCACTAAAATGGTAAAAGTTTTGATATTGCGACTTTAACTCGCTTGATACAGTTTTGTTTATATTACTCCATAATATGCATTTTCAACAGTATCTGAAAATCTGGTAACTTTCAACATTGCCACCAATGTCAGCTTCGGTTATGACAACGTTAGAAAATGTTATTTTCATAATGCAAAGCTCACCTTTTCACGGTAATGCCCGGAAAGTGTAAAATAATGGATTCCTCGAGTTAGTATAAACATATTTGAGATAACCGAAGCAAGCGTTGATATAAACCAGACACGCAAAACAAAACCAAATTGAGCCCATATTGATTCTGCTCCATGTATCGAGATTAAGTAACCTTTGCACCCAATCAATGGATTCCGGCATCCATTTGGTGTTGATATGATTCCGACGGCAATGCATAGAGTCAAACTGGCCCTGATATACTGAGCACACAAGTTTGCATCGTCTAATTTGTTGTTGTCTGCTGCTGTAGGTATTCCGTGATGATATATTTTTTATTTCCAGTATGACGGATTTTGCCGTATTATCAACACCGCTTATGTTTAGTGTATCACAAATGATAGATTATACATTATTATACAAATTTCGTGACGACATATTGTTGTGCAAAGTTTGTTCCGTTAAATGAAAATGAATAGATTGTCTTTTTTTGCAAAATAAGTCGATGGGTTACTATATTTAAATTTAAGGTGAGCGCGTACAGTACAGTACAGTACAGTACAGTTGAATTTGACACTCTGATCCCTTTAGGATGTAGTAGTTTTAGAATTTCATCCCATTATTTACTCTTCTCACGCGTTTGCTGACAATGCTATTATCACTTTTTACTGTGGGGAGAGGCTAGAGTATGACCAATAATAATTTTTCACAAGATTACTGATGTAATTGATAATTGTGTCAGAAGCAAAACACACGTTGTACAGTGCAATAAGTAGTAGAATTTATCGCTACCATATTTCATAGTCTAACTGTGACTGGTCACTAACATGAATTTATTTGTTTTTCTTTTATTCCTTAAGAGCGACACAAACACAGCGTTCCTGCGGGCAGCCAGGGCAGGAGATCTTCAAAAGCTGATAGAGTACCTCGAAACCGGTCAGGTGACCGACATCAACACGTGCAATACGGTAAGCCAGTAAAGTGGTGCAAAGCTCAACTGCAACAAATCTCATGTGCGCGTGTGTTTTGTTTTCTCATTCTAGAACGGACTCAACGCACTACATCTTGCGGCAAAAGATGGCCACTACGACATCGTAAATGAGCTGCTGAAACGAGGTGCCCTCGTCGATAATGCCACTAAGAAAGGTAACACAGCGCTGCACATCGCCTCGTTGGCGGGCCAAAAGGAGATCATTCAGCTGCTCCTGCAGTATAACGCATCGGTTAACGTGCAGTCTCAGAATGGATTCACGCCGCTCTACATGGCCGCACAAGAAAACCATGACGAGTGTGTAAATTATCTGCTTGCCAAGGGTGCTAATCCAGCGTTGGCTACTGAGGTAGGGCACTCGACTGTCGTACAATACGTGTACCTTTTTTAACATCATCCTTTATTTTAATTTTCAGGACGGTTTCACGCCTCTAGCTGTGGCGATGCAGCAAGGTCACGACAAAGTAGTAGCTGTACTGCTTGAAAGCGATACGCGCGGAAAGGTTCGATTACCTGCACTACATATAGCAGCCAAGAAGGATGACGTAAAAGCGGCAAAACTGTTGCTAGAAGTACGTATTGGATGGACAATACTATTAGACAAAAATAAACTAGGGGAGCAATAAGATCTAGGAGATGTAGCAGTTGTAGTTTGTAGAATTTATGCAGAACCCAGATTAGTAACGTGTTTTATAGCTTGTTTGGTTCCTTTGTTGAGTTTGGAAAATGATGTTTATCACAATGGCAAATAGTAAGCTTCTAACACCTAAGACCTTTGTATGACTTGAAATTTGTGAATTTTATAATTTGTGATATTACAACTAAGTTCATCAAAACGGCATAGTTATCATGAGAAGAAATGAAAAAGCGCAAAACACAGGTTCCACATCCATGTACAATAGACGTTACTAAATCAAATTATAGTTGTAGTTAAATGACAAGATCGAGAGTAAAAACAGTCGGGATCGAATATGTCATTGTCATAGCTTTTAAACATGTTTTACTTATTTTTTTCCAGAATGAACACAATCCGGATGTATCGTCAAAGAGTGGCTTCACTCCGCTTCACATTGCTGCTCACTATGGCAATGTAAACGTCGCTCAGTTGCTGATCGAGAAAGGTGCCGACGTAAACTTTACAGCAAAGCACAACATCACACCGCTGCACGTTGCATGCAAATGGGGAAAGCTGAACATGGTGAAACTCCTGATCGCAAATCATGGCCGTATTGACAGCATCACTCGTGATGGGCTCACCCCATTACACTGTGCCGCCCGCTCAGGTCACGACCAAGTAATAGAAGTATTGTTAGAACATGGTGCGGAGATCATTTCCAAAACCAAAAACGGACTTGCCCCGCTGCATATGGCGGCTCAGGGTGAACACGTTAGTGCAGCTCGCATTTTACTAATGAACAAATCGCCAGTTGATGACATTACGATCGACTATCTGACTGCGCTGCACGTTGCCGCCCACTGTGGACACGTAAAGGTGGCAAAGCTACTGCTTGATCGAAATGCAGATCCGAATGCACGGGCGTTGAACGGCTTTACACCGTTGCACATTGCCTGCAAGAAAAATCGAATTAAGGTAGTGGAGCTTCTGCTAAACCATGGTGCCACAATCGGAGCTACTACGGAGAGCGGTCTGACGCCATTGCACGTGGCTAGTTTTATGGGATGCATGAACATTGTCATATATCTTCTGCAGCACGATGCCAGTCCGGATATTCCGACTGTGCGGGGCGAAACTCCACTTCATTTAGCAGCACGTGCCAAACAGACAGATATAATACGTATTCTTCTACGAAACGGTGCATATGTAAACGCGCAGGCACGTGAAGATCAGACACCGCTACACGTCGCATCTCGGTAAGGTTCATTTTAGCATATTAGTTGTAAGACAATTTAGTAAAATGACGGTTTTGGTTTGTTCTCAATTTAATAGCATCGGTAATATGGAAATTGTGATGTTACTTTTGCAACACGGTGCAAAGATCGATGCCGTTACGAAGGATAACTACACTCCGTTGCACATAGCGGCGAAGGAGGGCCAAGATGAGGTGGCAGCACTGTTACTGGACAACGAAGCTAATGTCGAAGCGGTCACAAAGAAAGGTTTCACACCTTTGCATTTGGCCGCCAAGTACGGCAATCTAAAGTGTGCTGAATTACTGCTTGAACGGGGTGCCCAAGTGGATGTGCAGGGTAAGAATGGTGTGACACCACTACACGTTGCTAGTCACTACGATCACCAAAAAGTAGCGCTTCTGCTCCTTGAGAAGGGTGCCTCGCCGTACTCACCAGCAAAGAACGGTCATACACCGTTGCACATTGCGTCAAAGAAAAATCAACTAAATATTGCAACGACGCTGCTAGAATACAAGGCGGATGCTAACGCGGAAAGCAAAACCGGTTTCACACCCCTTCATCTATCGGCCCAGGAAGGTCATGGTGATATGGCCCGTACCCTTTTGAATAATGGTGCAGATCCTAACCATGCCGCAAAGAATGGTTTGACACCGTTGCATCTGTGCGCACAAGAAGATAATGTAGGCATCGCAGAAACGTTACTGGAACACAAGGCTCGCATTGATCCGGTGACAAAGACAGGGTTTACTCCGCTTCACGTAGCCGCTCATTTTGGCCAAGCTGGAATGGTGAAGTACTTGATCGAAAATGATGCAAACATCGAGATGAAGACCAACATTGGACACACGCCATTGCATCAGGCTGCACAACAGGGACACACACTGATCATCAATATTTTACTGAAGAACAAAGCTAACCCAGAAGCAGTAACTAACGGTGGCCAGACGGCGCTGTCGATCGCAGATAAGCTAGGCTATATTACCGTAGTGGAGACGCTGAAGGTAGTCACCGAAACTAGCGTTACACAGACGGTTGATGAAAAGTTTAAAATCGTTGGACCGGAAACTATCCACGAGACGTTCCTGTCGGACTCCGAAGATGAGGGTGAGTACATGAATGGTTTTGCAAACAGTTGCGATTTGGTTTTTATTTACTTTTAGCAACGCTTGTAAATTATGCCTGGTAATGTATACAAACACTTGTGGTGTAAACAGTCGTTTAACCCAGTTCTGTTGCTATTTAAACTCATGAAATGCTTATTGTGATGTATAAATATCGTCTCTGTCATCGGTATGTTATCATCATACAATATCTTTTCCTGAGCGTTGATTGTGTGGTGATTTTATATATTGGAAAAATATTGTAATCAGCGTTTTTCATGGAACAGAATTAGAAAAATTGGTTGGTCAGCTAATTTGACTTGTCTTTGATTTGAAACGTATCCAAAGAAGATACATTAATGCATACACGTTGCAGATATTTCAGTATCGGGAATGTTTGATAATTATATTTTATTTGGCTCTAAATGCTTATTACAAATTGTGTTGCAATACATGCAATTGCTTGTTGATATTCTAAAACTATACTATCTATCTTACCCTTATCTAATCTTAAACTACTACTGTATTTCTATCTCTTTTTCTTTTCCTTTCCCTCTTTCATCCATCGTAATGTTGTTCTACCTTGTCCTTTATAACAACAAATTTCCAATACACGGTTGTACGGTTTTAAATTACATTACTGTAATCACGGTTATGAACCGAAAATTTTATTAAACCTTAACTACTATCACAAACGTTTACTTCACCATGATTGGCCGATAAACGTACCACTAACTTGTCCCGGTTGTTTTGTTATGGGCTCGAATTCTAAAACGAAAACAAACGTATGGTAACAAACCCCTCACCTGCGGAAAAAATAAACAAATTTTGCCGCATAACTCCGCATCTCCCTGCAATACCTCTAACTGTGCGCTGTCCACACCTTTACTTCGTGGCATTCGCCGTTCGTCCCCGGAGGGCCCGAAGGAGGCACACCACCCCCACCTAGTGCTATGAAAGCCCTAATGCAAGCGCAGCAATTGTATGGCGGTAGTGGTGCTATCAAGTACTATCAATCGCAAATGCGTTACACACGTAAGTTTGCCGTAAACTAATCAGCCTCAAATACACGCACACACACATACACTAACATAACACGCCAACATATTTTCTTGCTCTCTCTCTCTCTCTCTCTCTCTCTTTCCTTCTCTCTCTCTCTCGCTCTTTGCTGACATTGCATACATAATCATACATAAGCATAGCTACAATAGAATACAGTGAAAGTCTTCCACAGTCGATCCCGTATTTGTGTTAGCATAGGCTCTTAGTTTTTCTATAGTATTTGGGTTTTACACCAATGTGCAAACATTCCTTCCATTCTTCCTTTAATGGAACATTACGCTCTAGAATTCCATTACCCTGTCGTGCGTAATGGAACCCCTGGGCGGGCCATGGGTGAGAGGGAATTGGTGTACTTTCGTTGTTTCGTACCCATTCATTCAATCACACAAAAACGCGTGGTTGAAAATGATGCGCCAGCTCATGCTTTCTCTGCTGACCCACACTGCTTTCCATTCATCATAAATCGCCGCGTGTTCTAAATCACTCACTCACTCACTAATCAACGCACCCGTGCTATGGCGCATTCACACAACCACCCACATTGTGCAAATCGTTTTACCACCATCTTAGTATACCGGCCACCCGGCGTACACAACACCCAAAACGACGAGGGGTTTGGAGTAAACTCACTAACGGTGGACCTCTCCACAAATGGCGTACAGCGTTTCGAGCACTGCCTTTGGGCAAAAGTGTGAGTGCAGCAGTGCCTTTGGAGATCGGTCCGAACTAGCGCTCTTAACGCACGCCGAAACATGCCGTAGTCAGTCGTTCTCGGCGGTAGTAGTTGCGTCGTATGTGTCCGTTTTGCGCTGAAACGTGTAGTATCCTCAGAGAATTCGACCCAAGAAACGCCGATCCGAGGTTACTAGCGAGAATCAAATTGTAGCGGATGTTTCCGGTGAAAACGACCTCCATTTCTAACGTTCAGGTTAGAGGAATATTCCGTTCTGAGTTCCTACAGTTGCACGATTTGCCGTTACATGTTTCGTGAAGCATTATTCTAGCATTGGGACTGTGCGTGTTTTGTGCTTATTCACGTGGTCGCGGTTAGACCGGCTGCGGCCCAGGCAATAAAGAAGCACATGCCACTAATTATCGTTCATTTACCGGTTTGATTGTTTCTCGTAAAGGTGGTGAGCGAATCGTGCTATTATGTGTGACATTGTGAGCAAGATCACCTCGTGAGTGGGAATACGTTCGGTCTGACTCTACAAAGGGGAGTTAAACAAAGCGGGGATGTCCAATCAATTCATTTTCCTCCAGATCCGCAATGCCTGTGGCCTACATAAAGCAGAATGTAGTGTTTGTTGTTTCAAGTTTCAATTTGAAGCATTTGATCAAACAGTTTTTGTGTATAAAACAGCCAGACTAGGGAATGGTAGCGCATGTGGCCATTTGACAATTGTGTAAGTTATTCGCCAGCATTGACTGTACGAGTGCTTATCGGATTTTTAAGTGTTTCCATAGTTTACTTTTTAGTTAAGTACACACACGCACAAAGAAGATGATCCATTCATTCATTAGAATGACAACAACAAAAAAACGTCAAAAGCAACAATTAAAATTTAATCATCAACAAATTTGAAGTATTTGTGTTACGGTTTACGTTGACGGTTTTTTATAATAAGTGAAAATAGCTTTCAGTTCTAATTCTAGTTCAAAATATTACGATTGAATGTTTCAAGTCATTGTAATTTCAACTGGATGATAAATTGTTCTATTCCGTTATAAATATTTTAAAGTCTAAGTTCAAGACACTATGTACCGACCAGTTAACGGCTAATTAATTAAATTACAAGCAATATTCGCAATACGCACCAGCTTTCTTTTGCTAAGTTCGCTATCTAGATTCTACTTATAATCTGGGACACAAGTAATTTATCACAGTCTGACTGAGACGGTTCCTTTCCGTTGCATTCTCAACTGACGGTTATTTGAATAATCATTTTTGTCACTTCGACAGGAGAACAAACTTTGCGTAAATGAGGAAATGCGTTAGACTAGCACTAGCGAATGCATGTTTCACAACCACCATCGTTTCGTGAATGCACTCGAGTTCATAATCTATGGAATACCGTTTGCCCATGCCTTCGTTGTTACTCTTTTTCCATGAATTTCGAACCGACGGACCCGGTTGGGATGGAATTTTTAGCTGTTGGCGTGGCCGCGTTTACCGTTCGAGTTCGTCCGCTATAAATAAACCGACTGTGCCACTGTGCACAGTGAAGAGTTTCGATGTAAATTCGGTCGTTAAGAAGAGAGAAACGCCGATACACCATTTCCAAAGGAACGTAAGGAATCGTCATCAACTGTCCCTACGCGCCAGAACCGGAAGAGACATTTGCTGTTCTCGTGTGCTAGTTCCATTCACGGTGAGGGTGCACGATAAACGAATGATTTGTGGGTGAAATAGCTTGTGCGCTCGTGAGTTTTTAGATGAAAAAATGAGTGGAATTATGGGGAAATGAGGGATGCAGAACCACGGTTTGTCTTTTGGCCAACAGAAACATTCAAACGAGATAATTTCGATAATTTTCTATTTTTCCTCGGTTTGGGGCCAAAAGTTGGGCATCTCTTTTTCGATACCTTTTGGAAGTAGTGTACCAGCAATGCATCGATGCGAGACTCAGCACATATTCCTTGACTACGTACGTACGTAGTCGTGCCCTTCAGCGTCGTTGTTTTTGGGGGATAAAAATAAACTTTCTCTTTGAACTCGACATCTTGTACGAGATGATGACGTGAGACGGGAAGTTGATCGTTACGGATTCGTACAATTTCCGTACATACGGGTCAGCTAATGGTCTGAGATTTTATACCTTTCAAACAAAATATTGCTTTAGGTATACACAATTTTAAATTTTTTTCCGGATTCAGAATGATGAACAAAAGAAACTTTTAAAATAGTTCATATATTATTTGATTTGGTTGTTGTTTCACTTTAATATTAAATTATTCAATTATCCATTTCAATTAAAATGTTATTTTCCTATTGAATATCTTTGCGAGTTTTTTATAAACTTGATAAATTCAATCGTATTTTATTTTAATAAACACCTCATGTATTAAGAAACACATCAACGATAAATTAGAGAAGAACGATTTAGTCATACTCTCTGGCTCATGTGTCATTTTTGTCGGTCAGCGTGTGCTCTATATTGAGTACATTACCCGCGTCTCTCCGAAAGTGTATGTGTTTGTAGCAGATGGTAACACGAGTACGGTGCGAACATCTGAAAGATTGTTTGTGTAGGAGTTTTCACGACGATCACGCATTCAGAACACGATCGCAGTACCATATTGTTCTTTGCTGAAAATACTAGTGAGGCACTGCCGCTACTGCCGCACAGGGTTCGACGACGTTGTGAATTTGGTTTCCCGATCGACGCATGTTTCGTGATTTGTTGGTAGCAAACTGCTAGATCATTGCAGGATCGAAAAGTAGATGATAAATGATGATGGTTAGAAACTGCAGCTCCAAAGTTCCATTGCAGTTATACGATTCAACCAATGTCACCATAAACTCATTCCACAATCACGCTTATCGATAATTGCGGCCTGTCATGCTTCACTCACTAAGTAAACGTAATCGTGTCGATCGAATGTGAATTCCTCGGTAGAGATAAGCGTACCTTAGATGCACCTTGCCGTGGAGCGCAAACATTGTGCTAGATGTGACAACTCTACTCACATATTAACTTCAAGTGCTTTCGTGTGACAGTGCATCTTGTGATCATCGATCTCCATCTCGAGTACTTTAGCAGTGTGCGTTCATTAGTTATAGAACGGATTTTGTTCATGCAACATCTCAAACGTCATCATCGTTTATGTGGTCAACCGTAGCTAATGTGTAATGTTTTTTTTTCCTTTTTCATACCCTTATACGTCCTCAAACGCCAGGTGAAGATCCAATCATGTCCGACCAGCAGCAGTATAACTACATGACAAGCGACGAAAACAAACAGTTTGACGACACTAATCTCACCAACATGAGCATCGATCCATTGAAAGATGACAAATATCTGGAAAAAATCATTTCCCGTGCGGAGAACTACACCGTCTCGGCTGTAGATCGGTCCCATACACCTAATCCGTTGGACATCACCGTAACTGATAATGTCAACATCACCCGAAAGCCGATCCACGTTGGGTAAGTTGGGACTGTGTTATTTCATTCAATTCTGAAGAAACAATCATTTCTTCACCAAATGGGATGGTGGTTGAAAAAAAGAGGAAAAAAATTAAGTTTAGATGGAGCACAGTTAACAGGCGTGGTCGGTGGAGAAAATGTCGCTTCAAACCATTTCATGTCAGAAACAAAAACTTTGCCATAATTGTTACGATCACATTTTGAAAGTCAGAAGACTGCTACCATTTAACCACAATAAACCTCAGTCATTGCTGCCTGGCTGCCTGGATCGCTTCATTGCTGCTTGGCTGCCTGAGTTAAACTATTGACGATGCTTAGCGAGATTAGTGACTTTTGTTGATTTATAATTGATTGTGGGGGTTTGTCTTTTTATGTTGCTTGTGCACATTCAGTTACCTATTTTGGGTGTTGAGAATGTTTAATATTATTCATTATTTTTGAAAATTATTTTTATTAAATCCAGCTATAACATATACTTAGATATGGATGCACTAATTTACTTTTAACGTCCCTAAGTCGTCTATAGCATTTCGTTTACTCGAGTATCTCTTAATATTTATAGCTAAAATTTTGTGGTTTAAAATGGTGCTCAGTTTGATGTCTTGCGTGCGTCGTTTTGATGTCTTGTTTTATGGAAAAAACAAAGCATTTTGTTAAAATGTACTTAAATAAAAGTAACGACAAAATGTACCAAAAAACATGAAACACGTGCACTACTGGGCGTCTCCATTATATTATTTTTCTAGAATTGAAAATACATTAACATTAACAGATTTCACTAGATTATTTTGGTTTGGAGTGCAAAACGAAAATTATGCTCAAAAAAGCGGAAATTAGTTTTATACTAACTTTCTTTCAAGCCCCATACAATGATAGAACGATAAATGGAGCACAACTAGAATATTTTAAATTCATCCACACTACATCTGATTGCAAAGTAGCGACTTCTGTATACCACTAACTCATAGTTGGCTACATTTTGTAAAGCACAATTGTGTTAATTATTTTAAT